>NC_090924.1:1008311941-1008936941 GCF_040938575.1 Ambystoma mexicanum | reverse complement strand
AGAGGTATAGACCACAACAGGATTGACCAGTTCCTTGCAGATTTTAAAGAGTTTGGCCGTGTTGTTCGAGGCCATGGAGACACATGCTTTATTGTGTGCTCTCTTCTTGATGAGTGTTATTGCTTTGACTGGCATTTTGCTGAAAACAGTCTAGGTATGTCTAAATGTGGCCTGGCATTCTGTACTATAATGTTATTACGTGTTTACACTGGTCTACATTGTGCAGCCAGTTGGAAGCATTAATGTTCCTGTGCACTGTTGGTGACTTGCATGTATTGGATTGTGTTACCCTACAAAACAATTGCAAACACTCTGACTTTATAGCCAATTTATCTCAGAAAGTGTTCTGTATATTGCATTAAAACACATATTTATATCTTTTTCCTAGTGCAGTGTGCGGCATACCCCTTCAGCAGCACGTTCATGCGTATTGTGCAAGCGTGACACTCTAGGCCGGCCCAGAGTGTGGCGCAACCCGTGATTTGTTGCCGAGTTGGGGGGCCCCCTCAGCATGGCTCGCAGGGGGGCCCCCACATTTTGTGTTACGCCACTGATCTTTCTCCTACATGTGCAATTAACATTGTAGTCAAGAAGAGAGAAAAATGCTCCAAACTGATTTCTGAGTAATATAGCTTTAACAACTGCACATTTTTCCTGGAAATCTTGCATCTTCACCTATTTGTATTTGATTATCTAAATTGAAACGAGTAGCCGTAAAAGACATGTGGTGTGTACGAAGTTTGGGTTCTATGTTTCTGCGTACCTCACAAAATCAAAAGGAGCATTTAGCAAACGTAACCAAATGTTTTGGGATTGGGTGATATGATCCTCATAAATTGGGTGTTATGAGTCAGTAGCTATCCATGCGCTATATAACGTGAGAACGAAAGATATAAAAAGCTGTATCTTCCTCCTCAAAAAGCTTTATTTTTAAATGCAACTCACGTGCTGTAACGCTTTCCATCCTAATTCTGAAAACACTCATTGCTGAATTTATTTATGGCAAATTACTAGCAATCACTTCTAGTACAAGGGGTGATTATAGACGAGCATGCCGTGCACTTCAGGCAGCCAAGACAGTATACTACACTTCTTCTTCATGGTATTGCAATGTTAAATAGGGCATCTTTGTGACTGGGAAAGTTAGGACACAGAATGTTGTTCCACTGACTGTACCTAGATGTTTTGATGCAAATAAATACATTCTTTGTTTTGGGTGAATGCTTTTATTCTTTTTTAAGGATGGTGTGTGGCACAAAAATGCGTATTTTGTTTAATCCTTTCTTTACCATTCTTGACTTGTTTCATGCATGCTCACGAAATACAACGGTGTGCAGTCATGTTTTCGAAAACATAATGTCGAAAGACAATAATGTCGAAAAAAAAATATCGAAAAAAAAAGTTGAATTTTTTTTTTTTTTTAATTATATATTTATTTTGGGGTCCGGGAATGAAAAAAAGGGGTAAAATAAACAAAAATAGAAAAAAAGAGGGGTTGGGGGGAACCCCTCAATTTGGAAAGAAAACGTAATGACTTTCAACATTTTGTTTTCGACAAAATGACTATGAACCAAATACAACTACATGTCTGAAACGAGAATGCGCATGTTCTCTTTCCCACAAATCCTTATGAAGTGAGGAAACCTCAGCAAATTCAGTTTTACGCGTTTCATTCTCTGCACATCCATGCTGATGATTGTTGGTGGCCAGGACGATTGGCGGGAATTATAATCTACTAAAAATGTGGTGCATTTATTTATTTTTTACATTCAGAATTTATTTTTACATTTATAAAGCGCCGAAAGCCCGCAGGCATCAGGGCGCAGGAACAAATCTTAAAAATCTTTGCGGTGCAGTAATCGAAAAAAGAAACTGCACAATAATATGAGGCAAGAAAGAGACACACACCAAAGCAACACCACAAAAGAAATGTGAAACAGAAATTGAGAAAATCTTGCACAAATTTGAGTTAGTTAACGACATAAAGTCATTATGTGCAATTAGTAATGCAATTCCTGACTTAAGCTTTATAGAGCTAGCCCAAGGGTCGTACTGAGAGTTACGGGCCTCAAGACCGACCACAGCCTGGGAGGGTGAGTGAGTTGCGGTAGTGGAGAAGCCAGGATTCGTCTCCCAGGTGTGGTCCGGCGTGGATTTAGTACACGGCAGTGCCATCCGCACCCCCTTCCCCACTTTAAGATAAGGAGGAAGGGCTGGGGTCAGGGGGTTTCACTATCCCCAGGCCGTGTTTGTGAGGCGCCCGCTGGGCAGGAAGCAAGGCTCTCAGGAAGGCACTCCAGGTGATAAGAGGGAGCGTCATGCTGAGAGCACCCCCTGAGGAGTTCCTGAGATGAGAGTGCTGTGCCTAGAGCAATGGTCTTCAAACTTTTTTGGCCGGGGCCCCCCTGAGCAAAATCTGGGCAGGTCGGGACCCCCCAGAAATGTCAAATGGACAGTATATATTGTGCACCGTCACCTGCTCCCATCACAGTCACTGGGCTCCCTCATCCCACTCCTACCCAGTCCCTGGTCTCTCCCCACCTCATCACACACCCTGGGCTCTCCCCACTCTGCTCCCACCACTATCCCATGGTTCCTGCCCATTGTGCTCCCACCATAGTCCCTGGCTTCCCCCCATCCCCAACACAGTCTGAGGGCCATTGGCGGCTGGTGATTTTTTTAAGCGGAGGGGCATAACTATTTCCCCCAAAAATGCAATGCGACCGAGCATAGTGAGGGAGCCCGAACCAATAAACGGGAGTTTGGGGGGAGTTTCCCCCTGTGAATTTTTTTTAAATAATGGGTTCAAATGTTGCATTGTAGAGCATACTTTTAAAAAAATGGGTAAATAGCTAAACAGTTTGCAATTGGTGCTGGGGGGCCTAGGGGGCAGGCATGACATTTTTTACTGGACATCTATGATAGATGTCCAGTAGAAAGATACCATCCCTGTCCCCTGGACATGATTATGTGTGTATGCAAGGCACTGCACATTCATACAGCAATCACTCTATCATTCACACGAGCATCCATCACCATACACTCACTCATAACATAAGCATACACGCATCCATACACATGTTTAAATAAAAACAATGAACATAAACGTACCTTCTGCATTGGCCTGCGTGTGGGTGCTGAAACGCCCTGCTCCAGACTGCTCTGTCGGTATGCGCAACGAGGCGCAGGAGCTCCCCCTCGGACATACAGACATGCAGTGCCCCAGCCAGCATTTCCAATGAGCTATGCAATGCTGGTGAAGCAAAACGCCCCAGCACTTGAATGGCTCAGTGAGCATGTGTGGCTGGGGAACTAAACTGAACTGTCAAAGGGAAACGCTGTTTCCCTTTGACAGTTCAGCCAGCCCAGGAGCAATCCATCAGCTGGAAAAAGCAGCTGAGGGTGTGCTCACTGTTTCACTGGGCTGGCTCCTTAGCTCCTCCATAATGGGTGAGCGGCCACTGGGTGGGTGCCCCCTCGCCATTATGGATGAGCCGCCAGGCTCGGACTGGCCTATAGGGCAGTGCATGTACCAAAAATGTAAAATGCTAGTGTGGGCCAGTCAAAATGGGCCATCATTTTGCCCAATGTGGACCAGTTTGATGAGTTACTTAACTATGCAGTTAGTCATTTTGACCATTGTTACCCCACAGTTTGAATACCACTGGCCTAAAGTGTCATAGGTGGCGGGGTTGCCAGCACAGCACTCCTCATGATGAGAAGGAGTGCCCTGCTGAGAGCCACCAGCGCGGCACTCCCTCTCATCACGCAGCACTGTGGTGACAGCCTTGCCGCATGCATGGACTCTCGTCGTGGTGCACTCTATCATTTCAGGATTGCCATGTTGACAGCTCTGCCCGCGGCAGTGACAGGGAGATGTATGTGACTCCCCCTCACAATGGCCAATTTCCAAGCCGTTTATTGAATTTCTGAGCCGTACAGGCTCGTGTGGCCCATAAATTGGCCAATGGAGGAGTGCCATGTCTAACTTGTTAAAATGCTCATTCAAAAACTGCACTGCTTATATCTTGTTATGGATTCAAAATGTGATCATACACATTTGTCCTCCATTATTCTAGTGCCTTCCTGGAAACCCCCGCACTTAGGACTGTTTTCTTTATCCCTACAGTCCCACTACCAGCACTTGATACCTGATGCCTGCACTTGCCACCTGCTGTCCGTACTTTACTTATTGTCAATTATTCTATTTTCCCATGTACTGCACTTTCCCCCTTCCCCCTTCCCATGCAATTGCACGATCTGAATGACACCTGGCCTAGTAGGATTGTTGTCTGTTTCCCCTCTGTGCCCCCTCCATTGCCTCGTCACGCCTCGAACCACTTTTGTATAGGCGCGTTATAAATGCCATATCATATCATATCATACCATGTAAAGTTAAGAATGATGGCAAGGCGCGCACTCTGGTTCCCAGTCAAGTTTTCCTGCTGTAGCAACAAATTGTCTTCTCCTCCAAACGTTTTCTTGACTCCATCAATCATCAGGGAGGCTGTGTTTCTTTTCCTTTTCAGGCGTGTCTAGTTACATTTCCTTTTCAGGTGTTTCAGGTTAATTCACGTTGATGTCTCTAAGTATTCTGGTACTTGTATTCTCGCACTTGTTTTCAATTGCAGGTGACTGGGAAACAACTCCCTCCAAAGCACAAATCTTTCCCTTCATAGGGGTAGGGGAAAAACCATGTTTATGGCTCTCCATAGTAAGGCATGATGGCCCTGGTGCTGCAGCCTCTTGAGCCCGGGACTCCTGGAACATAGTGTTAAGAATGATGGCAAGGCACGCACTCTGGTTCCCAGTCAAGTTTTCCTGCTGTAGCAACAAATTGTCTTCTCCTCCAAACGTTTTCTAGACTCCATCAATCATCAGGGAGGCTGTGTTTCTTTTCCTTTTCAGGTGTGTCTAGTTACATTTCCTTTTCAGGTGTTTCAGATTAATTCACATTGATGTCTCTAAGTATTCTGGTACTTGTATTCTCGCACTTTTTTCAATTGCAGGTGACTGGGAAACAACTCCCTCCAAAGCACAAATCTTTCCCTTCATAGGGGTAGGGGAAAAACCATGTTTATGGCTCTCCATAGTAAGGCATGATGGCTCTGGTGCTGCAGCCTCTTGAGCCCGGATCCTTAGAGTCAATTAACTTGCCACTCCTGAAAAGGAAATGAAGACATGCCTGAAAAAGCAAAGAAACACAGCCTCCCTGAAGATTGATGGAGTCATGAAAATGTGCGTTTGGAGGAGAAGCTAATGCAGGAAAACTTGACTGGCAACAAAGCGCCTGCCTTGTCACTAATTTTTAAACATCATACATGTAAAGATTGAATACAGCATGATATGATATGACATCATATGATATAATATGATATGATAAGTAATTTATAACGTGCCTGCAAACAAGTGTTTCTATGTGTGACAAAATAAGGAAGAAAAGACAGAAGGAGGACAAAACAACAATCTTACTAGGCCTTGTGTCATTCAGATTGCATAAGTCCGGGGCATAAGGGGCATGGGAGAGTGCAAAGGAAGGCATACATCCTGCCAGGGAGGTGGCTCAAATGAGCAGGGAGTCAGGGGACTGTAGGGTTACATATACAGGTCCTAAGTGGTTGGGAGGCCTGGAGGAAGTGCCAGGGCAACTGGTCGTGCTGGAGCCTGGTCCCGTAGGTTCAGTGGGTGGCCAGGTAACCAGTTTGCACAGCAGAAAGGGTCATCAGGAAGGGAGAGGGAGAGAGAAAGAGGAAGTGAAAAAGGAAGGTCTTGAGTTGCTTCTGGATCCTAAGGTGGTCCTGCTCAAGTTTGAGAAAGGCAGGGAGGCTGTTCCAGAGGGAGGCCCCAGCCAAGGACAGAGATCTACCCCTCTCTCTCTGCTTGGAGAAGTGTCTGACCCTCAGAGAGTTGCAGGTGGATGAGCAGAGGGCTTGAGAAGGAAGATGGATGTAGTGTGGTCCCCAGCCCAAGAAAGACTTGTGGACAATGCAGAGGGTCTTGTATGTTTCCATGATTTGTATGTTTACAAGTCAACACATTATCTAAGCAACCACATGTCTAGGCTCTTATTGAAGTTCAGATGGTTAGCAACTGCTGTGGTGGAAGAGAACAGAATGCTCCAGAGCATGGATACTTTGTAGGATATGACTATGATCGCTATCCACATGTATCCTCTGCATGGACCCCAACAAATCTTGTGTCTGTGGTGCAATAGGTCCATGAGGGTGGTGTGGTGTCGATGTTTAGGGTATCTGTAGACCTGGGTACAGGAAATTATCTTAGCGATTGGAGGATTTAGCCTTTTCATGGTTGGAAAATGGCTAATGATGGTAAGTAGAAAGAAGATGCTACAGTGGATTCTGAAGAGAAAGGTAGGCAAATGTGATTCATTGCACTAGGGTCAGAGAGGATTTGATGAGGAATTCTGTAGCTATCGCAGTTTTGGTGACCTGCATACACGGCCTGTCTTGACAAACTGGAGCTGTGGCTGGTCTCCCACGATTACTATCTTCTTGGAGGGGAAGTCAAAGGATCTGTCAGTGGTGGGAATGGTAGAAAGTTAACAGTACAGGGAATATGGCTAAACTGCGTGCAAATACGCCCTTGTTGCATAGGACGTGCAATGAAAACACAAGGGTGCATCCTGTCTCTCTTCACTTAATCCACTACATCAGTCCTTTAGGAGAAAAGTGGTAGATGGCAGCCAAGAACATGTTTGCTCCTGACACTATTGTCTTTGGTACTGGAAGTTCATCAAAGAAGGCGTCTCAGCTGATATCAGTTCCTCCTGATCAGCGGAAACCTGCTCTTAAATGGGTTTTCTGTGGGGTATCATTTGTTCCAGTAGCTTACTACAATAGGGAAATGTTGAAATGGGCAACAGCTAGAAAGATCTGTTGGGTTCAGCAAAGCTTTCTCAATGAAGCAGGTAATTATAAATTGTTTTAATTGATGGAAATTACTCCAGGTGAAGAAACCACGAATGATGATGGATTTATGTTGGAAGCAGTGATGCTTGCAGCATCCTTGAGAGTCTCTCTTGGCATAGGTCAGCTAAGACCCAAGCGCTTTGCTGCAGTGACCGAAGTGTATGAAAAGAAGTTGTTGAACTATGTTCTTGGCTTGCCTGCGCCGCCCACCACAAACCTCATTGCCACGCCCCCTCCGATACACAATACAAACCCCCAAACAAATGTACCTGCTGTTTAAGGGACTGTTCAGTGTAGTTCACTGAAGTGCAAGTTTCAACTGCTTCCTACGCTTTTATTGCAAAAATAAGCCGTTCTGGAACGGTTTCTTTTTAAAATAAAAGTGTAGGAATAATAAAACATAATTTTAAAAAGTAGTAGAGCAACTCTCCCGACCCCTTCGACCACTGCTTTGCTGTTTTTAACATGTAAGTCAAGCTGAGGAATGTTGAAGGTTTGGAAAGAGCAAAGAGATGAGTGTTATAATTATAATTGTTCTTTTATAACGCGCTTAATACCAGTGAGAGGTTTCTAAGCACGGGTATGGGATTCAGAGCTGTGTTGCGCTGCATTGTCTTGCTTCCAAGATGAACGTAGTGCCTCTGGGCTATCCTTCCTCCCTTGTGAGGGTGTGAAGGAGGGCATGAGAGGTGCAGTTGGAGGCTGTTAAAGGCTGAGGTGGTGATAAATGTTGTCAGTTTTGGCTGCGAAGAATAAAAGAAGAGATTGTCAAAAGCAATATTGAAGATGTGGCAGTGGATGAGGGAGCTTGTGGATAAAGAACCTAAACAAGCCCCTTTGAGGAGTTGCTTACCAGGGCCATGGACAGAAACTCTGTGTTGTAATTAGTATGCTCTATTGGCGATCATGATTAATATCCAGTAAGCATTGAGTTGGATTGTGCAAGGTAAGTGGTCTATGGGTTTGAGGACTTCCCCCAAAACCTCTCCCGAGCACTGTTCTTTTCACATGGACACTTGTAGCAAGAGATTGAAAACATTGTTTTTGGACTTTCTTTCAGGGATTATGAGAACTGTTTTGGCAATCTGGTATGAGCCAAGGTTTAACTAGTCATAAACAAGGTTTAATGATGGCTAAACAACCTTGCTTGATGTCTTTCTCCTTCCTGGCTACTAGATCATCCAAAAACTAGAAACTAGAAGCAAGGAGAAACCGTGCTCCTGGTGTCTGCAGAATCACACACCAACACTATCATGCCCTCAGAAGTATACACACCATTCCAAAAACTCCTAGTCAAATTCCCCATCAAATATGTGCCTCACAATACTGATCACATGACAACCCCAGGCAGCAACTCAACCATCACCGAAGACTAGATACACCTGATTAAACACCCCCTCAACATAGTAGGAAAGATCATTGTAGAGGGAGAACTCATCCTTCAACTCGAGAAATCCACTCACAACCCCACCTCTCTGAATGGTGCAACCCTACGGCCAATTTAAGCTTTACTCAACTGCTTAAAGGCCCGCTCACAGCAGAGACCATACCCTAGATAACATACTCACTCTGGGCTTCTCCATCACAGATATCACTTTGACCAAGCAATTCTAGTCCAACCATTCATTTGCCTTGGTTATTGCTCAACACCCAGTGAAAAGAACTCCTTTCTGTGAAAACAAATGCTGTCACTGCAACCCACAATTTCAGACCCTCACACAAGGTCTCCCAACTGGGCTTTGCCAACACTTCCTCTCCTCCTCAAACTCAATCAAATGACACTTGGACCTCGATGGATGCTTACAGACCCTCCACCATAATATTGAAGCTACCTTGAATGACCTTGCCCCATTCTTGCCAAAAGAACTAAAAAGTGCATAAAAGTGCATAAAAGAGATCAATTAGTATTTTTATAAGGAACTGGAACAGAATTGGCACAGAAAAAGAGAAACTGCGGCTCAAATCTAACAATGCCAAAACGAAAACGTGCTACCAGATCCTTGCTAGGGGTTACAATACGCCACCTGGAGAAATATAGAAACCCCAGCTTTAAAACTGAATAATGGAAGTTACCAGTAAGCCAGCCAAGATGTTCAATATCTTCAATAACATGTTCAGACCCAACCAAAACATAATGCAACAGCTTCCCTTAAACTAGCTGGCGGCATTGCTACCATCTTCCCAGAGAAAAGTGATTAACATTCGAAAGAAAGCAAGTTTTGCCCCACCAATCCCCCCCACTCCCAAAGTGGCCTCTCAGAAAACCAGATGTTCCCTCGCCATACTTTTTCCAATCCCAAAAAGTACTCATGAAACTGGCATCAAAGTTAAAGGTGCCCTGAATACCTACCAATACCCTGAGAAATTCCTCAGGAAACACAACACAACACTAGCACTGGCACTCACACACCTATGCAACACCTTGCTGGGATCAAGAAGGGCACCTGGCACATTCATGAAAGCTACGGTCATCACCCTCCTCAAGAAAGTCTACCCATGCACACCGACTGAACACCATCCACCCCATCTCAATCATACCATTTAAAACAAAAATCCAGGAGAAGGTGGTCATAGAACAACCACAATCACCCAGCAGATCTACCTGAGTATTCCATGACAACCAATTGAGTTTCAAGCAAAATAGGGGAACAGAAACAACTCTCAATAACTTGACAGAGGAACCCCTTAAGCAATCAGAAAATTATAATTAATATGAGTCATTTCTCCTGAACTAGTCAGCTGTATATGACATTAAAGATCATGTCATCCTCACCCAGTATCTGGAATGGGAGATGGGCATCTTTGGCAGAGCCCTGTAATATCTTGATTCAAGAAAGATGCTCCCGAGTAACAGTGGGAACCCACACAACAAACACCCCCTCTACATGGTATCTCTATATCTGCATTGTTGCATTGGCTCTTCGACGTATACATGAGACGTATACATGCGTGTACATGAGACCACTTTCTGTGATGCTGAAATAATTTCAGATCTCCATCCAGAAATGTGCAGAGGATTCACATAACCTAAAACACCTTGACAAGAACCTAGAAAAACATCTTAATGTGTCAAACTGCCTCATTCAGATTAATCATTAGAAGACCTGCAGCATCTTGTGCCAGAATGGAAGCAATACAGAAAAAGTGGTCAAAAACATGCAAGTGCACTCTACCAACCCATGCATCTACAGTGAGGATCTAGGGGATCACGTTTTATTCCAACCTCTCCTTCAAGTCACAGATTAACAGTCAACCATCAACAAGAACTCTCATTTCCAACTCTTCAGACTAAGGAGGATGTTTTCTTTCCACGAATTCCATCACAAAGTTGAAACAGGTTCAAGTCTTGGTTATCTCCATATTAGACTTCTGTAACAGCCTCTATGTGGACATACCAAAATATTCTCTGTGACACATGCAGTGAGTTCTTAACATAGTAGCCAGAATGATAGTTTGTCTAAAGAGACAGCATCTCTACATCCTTGAAGAGTCCCCGATCGATCCCTGTGGAAATGAGACATGACCAACTGGCATATCGCCCCAATCAATGTCAATAACAAACTATACCAGTACTCACCACAGGGAAACCTAAACGCCTGCAGGAATTGCATCAGCTACTGCCTCCTATACATTCTTAGATTCAAGCACATCCAAAGAAGGGGGCATTGATTCAACATGGTCAGCCCAAACTAAAGGAATAACCTTACCCACAATGTCATGGTTCAACTCGACCATGGTTGATTCAGGAAGGACCTGAAGTCACTCTTTTTCAAGAAGGCATTCCACTAGACAACCTCCTGATAATCACCACAGGACTGCATGCCCTGGCTCATCCATAATTGCCTAAATTGACCATTCCATGACTGGGCTCCCATAGAGGATGTGCCTTACTCTTAGCACTTGGAAAATCAAGCCCAATTGAATTGTATTTGATTGTCATTGCAGTCCTTGAACAACTGTCAACCAGATTTGATATCACACTGGAGTTCCAAGACTGCAGCCTGTAGTCATGTTGCATTGGGGATCAACCATCTCATACTCCCGCCCTCCCCCACTCCCACCCATGCCACACTCCACCTTGTTCATCCCCCAGTCCATTATGAACCCTCTCGCCTCCATCCTCTCGACCCCCCCATGTGAACTGAAGTGGGTCTATCCGCACATAGGTCTGTGTAAACAAAACACCCCAAAAATATATAAACAAAGTGGGTAATTTTTGTATTGAGATATTCTGCAGTAGGGTTTGCGGTAAGAGGATAAAGTATCAATAATTCTTTGAGATCTTACACTATTGAATAGATGGAACTTTAAACGTTTGAAATTCCTTTAACATCCACATCAACACAAGTGATGCTGTAGCAGTCAAACAAAGTGTTCGTAAGAAGGGGGTCAAACGTGGGTTCATGCTTCAGTTGTGTGTCTGTTGATATTTTCGAGGACTAAGGTGAGGTCTATTGTGTGGTCATCCACATGTTAGGCTTGTAATCAGCTGAGATACACTTATGGAGTGGGTATTTGTTGATTATGTTTTATGTGACAGGTAGTTTGGCGTGCTCAGATCCAAAACTGATATTTACTGTGAATTATAAACCTATTGTGATTAATAGTCACTTGAGATGGGCCACCGGTAGAACCAGTCGAGGATGGAGGTTTCGTCTTGTGGTGACATGTATCCTAGCAGGATGTGGTTGCGAGGAGACATTGGAAGCAATTGCGTTATATACGAAGTGGGAGTTTGACGGCTGGACGTAGAAGGACTTCAGTCTTTATGTGAAATGTTTCTCCCCCACACAAGGCATGGGGCAATGGCTTAGGTGGACATTTTTGAGGCTGTCCTTCTGTTGTACCGACTACAGAGAAAACCATATAATAAACAACCTAAGGTAATCTATGGTCAACAATGCAGAAATCACACTAGCCATGTCAACCATTGGATAACCATGGTTGTCAATGATCATCAAAATAGGGCAGAGCCCACCTTAGGCAAGCTACCTTCCATTATTTTGTATGCGTATGTATATAACTACTGGTGTGAAAGCCTGTGTGCATGGGCCTGATTGTAATTAATTGCAATTCATGTTACTAGATCTGGCCACATATATATTTCCTAAGGCAATAGCTTATTTTCTAAGGCAACAGCTCCCTCTAGCGGTGACAACAGTATAGGCGGGTTGTCTATTGCACATGACTGCATTGAGCAAACATACATCTGTAACTTTAGCAATGCTTAGAGAGTGGGAAGGGGGCCTTACCACACAGACATTGTAAGGACATGTCCACTACCACTTGTAACCCTGTATTTGTTGCCACATGTTCCTTTCAAAGAGCAAGTGAAATGACAAACAGGATCTCCCAAACTGCTCAATAAGTGTAAAGCCAACACATCCATTCCCCATTATGCTCGCCCATAGACAGACTTTGAGAGAGCATCTTATGAAACCTCTGGGTGCTGTGTGGTGCCAATTATTTTACCCATGTATCTCATACCTGCAACAGCCATCATACTGCTGTACAGGAACAGGATGCAATGGCTTTTTGTGGAGTCTGCATAGTGCCTGATGCTGCCAACATCCTCCTGAATGTCAATGCTAACTTTCCAGACTAAACACATGACAGCTGCATACCTGCACTAGCATGTCAACTCCAAGTCGCACACTATGGGGAGACCTCGTTGCTTGTTAAGTCTTGACACACAACATCTAACACTCCTCCATCTGGACAGCAGGCAACACACATCACATGATGCCTCTCTCATCCTTAGGTAACAGTGAGTACCACCCAGAGCATGCATCTTCTCACCTCTTTCAGGAACCTTAGGAACAGAGGCAAGCAACGAAGCAAGCATCCGCACCAGAAATGCCACCGAGCGAGCATTTGGCATACTCATGTCATGCTTCAGTTGCCTTGACTGATCCCAGTGATCGGGTGTAGTGCTGCTGTTTGACCCACTGGATGCATGCAGCACAATAGTTTGCTTTGCCATAGTACATAATATAGTGTTGAGATGTGGCCTGTATATCAGGATATGCCCTGATGTGCTGCACCCACCACCTTCCACACATGATGAGTGGCTGAATAAAGGTATGCACCGTGTGCCCAGCAGGATGACCTGATAGTGAGATATTTCACCTGCGGCAGCATGAATGCTGGACAGGCACCAAGTCCGGGGTAACCGTCTGGCCAATGACCAGTGGCTGTATCTGAAATGATAGAATTCAGACTGAGTACTCTCCCCGGGCCGAACTTACATGTAGGGGGCCTAATTGCAACTCTACTGGCTGGTGCCCCTTTTGCTCCGCCACAGATGAAACTGGCATTCCTTTTCTGCTATTTTGTCATCGAGACAGCGGAATAAGAGCCAGATGGGTGATGCCAATATTTACGAAGTATAGTGCAAGTTTGGCTATTAATACCTAGGTTATTAGGAAATCAACCTTACACTCAGCAGTTGCTGTTGCCGTATCCAATTATATATTTCATGCCTGGCCTTTGCGAAAGAAAAATCTTGACATGTGCAATTTAGTGCACTTTTTAAATACACATTGGGCCTCATTACAAGGTTGCCGGTCCGGTAACAACGGCACCAGTAAGCTTGCCAGTACCGTTCTTACCGGACCAGCAAACTACGAGGTCTGTTAGCGGGTGCCTGTCAGCCTGGCAGGTCTGACCTGGTGGGCGGAACGGCACCCGCTCGCATACAATGTCGGATGCACCGACACCGGTGCATCCGGCTTCGCCATTCCCATTGAGTCCAGTGGGACTCAAATGGGAATGGGGACTAATATTTACTGGTGCCCGGGAATGGACAAGTACCAGGTCTGCTGGGTCTGTAATGCCCCAGTAATTGCCCATTCCCGGGCGCCAGTAAATTCATGAATCCGGCGGCAGCCGTGCCAGTAATTACTGCCACGGCTACCGCCAAAGTCGTAATGAGGCCCATTTTATGTTAGAATATTCCATTTTGTTTTTTCAATTGTTTAAATAATGATGTGCACTTTATACATACATTAGGATTGCTTCATATTTCTTAAATATTTTAAATTAGAATATGCAATGGTTTCCCCCCTCTGTGTTTTATGAGTATTTGTCTGCAATGGGTTAATTAACTTGTGCTTTTATTGGTTGCTACCCAAAACAAAGTAATTTGACTGACTGACATGTAAGCGCCTTCAGGGAGGGCTCTGACACCCATTGAAATCATCAACACTCAGCAGCACCTGGACATCTGTGAAAAGAGGGCCGTGGCAAATGTGAGACTACCAGTGAGTGCAGTACCTTTCCCGGACCTGCACACCAGCACACACATGACTCATCATCATATAGTTAATGAACGTGCCATTGTACTGCCTTTGACATTGTGTGAGCTACCCGTCAAACATCACACTAAACCTATGCAACAAACAAGGATATCTTAAGTCTCCTCTTCAGACATGAATAGACCTTTTCCCTCCTCAACAGGAGTGTTTTCCAAAACACAAGATAATGCATAACATCATTAAATACAATACATAACAAAAAAGGCATGTTTCTTGCTGCGTCGCAGGCTTCAACCGTGCTGTTGCTCCTATTTCGGATTATTTTGGGTTAAAGCTTTCATCATTTACTGGCAGTTCCGTAAAGATGGTCTATGCAAAATCTACATTTCCGTTTCTTTATTGTATTAAAACACCATGTTTCACCGATAATCCTACTTCGCAAATCCAAAATGCTGGCTTTACTGCTGAAACATTGGCGTACATGATAGTGTACTAAGGCTGCAAACATAAAAAGCGTGCCTTTGATCATTTGGGCGTTTATCAAGCTAAAAATAAAATGATTGATTTTCATCGTGGTCTGTAAAATACCATGTGTTGCATGACCGAGGCGTTGTTTTGAAGACATGTGTCTGTGCCTCTTAATGTTAACTTTTGTCAGCAGCAGACATCTGTGGGATGCAATGTTCTTTGATGTGTTTGACCCTGGCTTAGATTGCCCAAGAGAGAGACAGAAGAAAGTGTGTCTCTATTAAGCAGGAAGTTGTATTTGAAAGCGTTTCCTCACCATCTTGTAAACAGGAAAACAGTATGTTCTCTGAAACCCTCTTGGATGCTTATGAAATCATGTCATATGTGAAATTAAATAACTAAATTCTTTAGAAAGTCTTTCCTGCGCAAATTGCCTTGACAAGGGAAGCGTTCTTATGGAACGTTGAAATGCAGAAGTGACAAACAGGCTGATGCACTCTTTATCAATATGTCCTAAATCCCTTCCTTTATGTGGCAAAAACAATTTGTACTTGTAGCCAGTATCTAATGTCTAAGAACTGGATGTCGGAAGTGGTCGTTTTCTTTGGTGACTGCTGTGGAGTTTGACGTCCTGAACTCTTATGACATGAGGTACTTTCCTCAGCTTGCTGCACCAGGGTCGGAAGTAGTGGGCCCTGAGCTGTGCCAAGCTGGGCTATGAGAGCACTGTGCAGATATCCAGGACCCTGGACTCTGGCGGCGGATGGTAGTGCCGAAGCTGCACTGTGCAGAGCGAAGCGGAGGACCGAGTCAAGTTGATCGGTCCTCCATTTTGGCTTGTGAGATGTTTTAATATATCTGTGCCCCTGCTGCTTCCGCCCCACTGGTTTCTGGCTGATGTCGGGGCAGCTGGGGAGCGGCTGGGTGCTGCAATTTCTTCTGGAGCGATCTAGCTAGCAGCATGAGTGTGATATCTCTGAGTGAAGCAGAGTGTTAGTACGCTATGTGTGACAGTGACATTGTGAAACTTGATATAGTGATATATTGGTGGGAAAGTGGTCAGCACGGCAGTGGTCGTCAGCGTCGCCAGGGGAGATTGAGGCGCATGACCATATTTGAGACACCTGTTCTATTTGAAGTAAGTCCCGTCTCTTCACGTGTCCCCTCCTCATTTTGTGAGTATTGCTATTGCTCCTTGCAAAACCTGCCAACAGCTAATCGCAAATATCAATCGCAAATTGTGGCTAACAAGGTTTGCTCCCGCATAACTACAGTTAGCAGGAATTTGAAAAGAAGACAGCGAATTAAGGACCTGGTGCCTAAATAGGCTAAAATGGGCATTGTTGAAAAAGTATGTGAAATTAAAGGTATCAATGAGCACGATAAGGCAAAGATTACATACTTTTTTAAGCTGTGGCTAGAGCATTGCCAGCCTGTAGCAGCCTCTTACAAGGTACTCCCACAGCTTACGCTGATACTGTGATATCCCACGATTTAATAAATGCGGACAATTCACTAGTGGATTCCATTGACAATAATTCACTTCTGAATTTCTGTCTCAATCTTCAAAAGGAGGCTGCAAGAGCACCACAGGTGTTGGTTGAACTGCATCTGCCTCAAGTGTCCAATGTAGCGGTTGGTACAGCTTTTGCGTCTTCGCCTAACTTATCGAAGTCTCCTCACTTGACACAAATTGCTGCACATGTTTTGCACCTCTCCTATGCATATTGAGTCCTTTTCATCATCTGACTCTTCTGTGGATGAAACACTGCCGGACTCAGAGTCTCTAGTCATTTTAAAAGGATTATTTTTTTGTAACAATATTTTTAAAAAACAACAAATAATGAAGCAACGGCTCACGAGTTTGGAAGATGTGGCACTTTCCATGTATGTTCCCTCCCATTGTGGTGTCAACTCTGATTCTAATGCTTTGGAGAGTAAGCTTAAATTGTCTGTGATTATGATTCCTGCCACCGGAACGATGCTGGAGGAGATCCTCACAGGATCTGATGTTCAAGACGATGCAAAACATTGCGTTGAGAATAACGAGACCCCTGCAACTACTAAACATGGCTCTTTTAACCCCCCCACCCCCAAAAAAGGCATAAGAGAAGGAATAATTGATTGGACAATGTCTCTCATCTAATTCAGAGGAATAAAAACAGTTCTACTATACCTTAACTGAAAGAGGGTTTGAGCTTGTTTCCACACTACTACAAGACAAGGGCTCACAGGTGATAACTAAGCTACAGCCTCAAACTACATCATTGGATTCTTGGCTTAACAGCAGAAGAGAGGAACAATCACCGATGCCTTCGATTTCAGCTCCTGAGCCATCATCTGATTTATCAGTCCCTGAACATCAAGGTCCGTCTACCCTCAAAATAATCATGAGTTTATTGAGTCAGTCACTAGTGGGGCTTTGAGGGATTTCACTCAACCTATTGCCAAGTTCATACATCATTTCTTAGAAAATCAATTTGGGAAGAAGGCAATTATCAAAATGATTCATGGTCATAGATCTGTATGCTACAGCTTGCAGCCCATTTCTAAACCGATGTAACATGTTAGAACTGACGCACCAGGTAAATGAGCTACAGATTTTTACTACTAGTGATATATCAGTAGTAGAAATACCACATTCATCATTAGAAGCGAATTGAGCTATTGTTCATTTTAAATCCCCTATTGTGGTAGAATTGAATTTGACGCATGAGCAAACGTTTCTTGAGATGGTTTCTGAAGTCAAATAATGCCCAGAAAAATTCCCCCCACGAAAGCATACTAAAAATGCTAAATTACCTGGCACTTCTGCAAAAATGTCCACTATTGAAATTATTGAGATTGCAGAAAGGATCTGTGTTGAAGTTAATTTGAATGCAAAACAGATTACGAGGCATCACTTGCAGAAGTCGGAGGGTCAGACGATGGATGATGTTTCCTGACCTGCCTACTCTGGTTGTGACTGTCTTATATCTTGGAATACCAGAGGCTATAACTCATTCATTACCAATCCTCTGGGTCAATCTGTTTTGTTGGAGTGAAATGTTTTTTTGTTGCAGGAATCATGGCTTACCAAGGGTTTCTCGATAGATAGCTTTCATGTCTTGCAGAGATTGTCATTTTGGAATTTGATGGGACGTCCATATGGTGGCCTTATAATTGGTGTCGCCAACCATTTGTTGATCACTGAGTTTATGCCCAGCTGTCCTTGTCAATATGTCTTGGCTGGAGGTCTTAGTAATGGAGTATCTAACTCAGAGTCTAAGATATTATTAATAAATGTATACAATCCCCCTGGTAACCACCAAACTGCCACTATTGTGTCCCATGTTGAGCAAGTAGTTTTTGATACACTTGACGGGGTATTATTTTGTTGTTGGAGATCGGCATTTCCAACGCCCTAATTTAAGTGAGAAAAAATAGTACTGTGCATTTTGATTATGCAATGTCTGAACATTCTTATGGTGTTAATGCTATTTATTATGAAAGGACGAGTTGCTGGATAATTATAAACATTGGTTGATCATTATATGTTCTTATCAGTTGAAGCACTTGTAAAAGCAGGTAGATGTCAACAAGAAACCCCCTTCACTTGTACTAATCAGTCTTCTTGAATTGAGTGTGTTTTATCTTCTAATTCTGGATTTGAGTTGGTCACGGCTTTTCAGCTGATAATTAACAAGTTAAGTGACTGTGAGCATAGGAATAAACTGGATCGCCGGGGTGCTGATTATATTCAAAATTGGCCGGTAATAGATTTAGTTGTGAATGAGTTCAATGAGATGATTTTGGAATGAATGGATGAGGTACCCACATTTTATTGTATTGATGATTTCATCAATATTATAGAAAATACATTTAAGAATTTTGGGACCTTGCAGAATTTATTTTATATTAAATCTTATCAGAAAGGGAAGGTGTATGGCCATGTGTTTGTTGCAAGGAAGAGATTATTAAAATTGGATATAAAAGCAGCAATAAAATAATGGTGATGGTGTAGAAAATAAGCAACTAGTCTTTAAAGGACAGAAGACCAAGTTTAAAAACTGGGTCAAAATACATAAAGGTTTCATGGCGTCAGCCCAGTGGCAGATTATGTCCCATGATCTTCGCGATTTCGATTTCCTGAAGATTCTGAGACATACATAAAAGACATAAGAAAATGTTAATTGATAGGCGGGAAATCAATCCTATTTCTGTAAACACATGGAAAGAGTATATTTTGAAATTATATTATGACCAGACATTTTTTAGCATGGAAGCTGTGAAGTATGATAGTATATGTGACAAAGAATACTTGCCATTTAGTGTAGAAGATATTGAGCAACTTATTCTGATTTTCAAACCATCAAGGGCCCCTGGCCCTCATGGCTTGCCAAATATTTTATTTAAAAAAGATCATAGGAAATGGGCCAACATCATCTTCAAACTTTGTCTTGAAATTATGGCTCTGGTAAGGATACCTCCTAGCTGGAGTGAATCACTGCTTATCCCGATTTATAAAAAGGGACTGCATGAGATACCTTCCAATTATCGTTTGTTAGCCATGGTAGTGTCCAGCACAAAAATATTTTCCTAGATACTCCTTGAAAAGATTAATGAATGAATTAGGAAAGAAAATATTTTTGAAAACCAATAGTCAGGATTTAGAAAGGGTGTTAGTACAATTTCTAACCTGTGGACTTTAACTTACCTCATCCGAAGCCTACTGAATTCTAAAACTAAGGTGATGTACATGTGTGTTGTAGACTAAGCAGGAGCATTTGACACTGTGAATTGCTCTATCGTGTGGGAAAAAATTGAAAACTGGGGACTGCATCCTCTTATTCTCTATTTTTTCAAGGTCTTTATGCCAGCACTACTGTCCAGATATGATCGGAACAAATTGTTGCACTTAGTGAATCGATCCGAACTCATCAAGGATGCTGGCTTGCACCAATTTTATTCAATCCATACGTCACAGGTTTGGACAGTGTTATGAGGAATTGACACAACCCCCTATCCCACTACTCCCCCCATGTGGGAGGCCAGCCTGCTACCAGGCTCTCTTACGCGGACACCACTGTAATCCTGGAACAAACTGTGATTATGTTGCAAGGCAGTCTATTGGCAATTGAAAGATATTCTGCTAAAAATGGTTTGGCCAATAACCAAAATCAAACTAAAATTATGTGTCTACAATAAAAGAAAAGGTTAAATAATTCTGGTTGAAATATCAATGGAGTCCCTATATTTGGGAGTTCCCGTCACTGATTCTCTTAATTCATCCCTTTTGGCTAATGTGATTACCAAGAAGACCTGGTCTAAATGTAATGCTACTAGGAGTTGTATCTGACAAAAAGGTAGTTAGTCTATTGAGGGCCTGTTAAAGCTATATAGATCGAGCACAGTGCCTTGCGCATTATATTGGCTTGGGGTTTTTACTTGTAAAGAAACCTCATGGCTGTAGACCCTAGAAGGGAAGGGATGGCGCACAGCACTGTGCTTGTCCAACTCAGTGCCTGCAGAAGCACTCTGTAGCGAATTGGGTCTTATTTCTATGCTTACTCAGAAAATGATTGCTGCTAGCTATTTTTATCTAAGCATGCTGAGTAAAAATTCCAATTTTACAAGCTATTTAGACAGGCCTGCTCTAGTTAGTGCTATAAAAGACAGGGTAAATGAGGTATATGCCTTTTTAAAATATATAGGTTATAATGTTGACGCATGTTTAAATATTGGGATTGCTTTCAAAGAAATTAAACAAAGAACTGCCATGTGGGATAAAGATAACAGAATGAGGTTTACTAGACAAGGCTTTCCTATCAACACTCCTTTTAGTTATATTAAGTAAATACAGAACTCTAAAGTGCGCCAATTTGTTATGCTGCTTTGCTCTGAGTTATTACAAACTATGTCGCAATTGGGAGCATGGACTCAAGTCCCATATGAAAAACAGCTCCGTCCTCTATGCAAATCGGAGGTGGAAACCGCTCGCCATCTATTTCCTTTTTGTGATGCCTTAACCGAGGTATAGGAACGAGATATCAAAATCAATTTAGTAACTTGGAAAATGTTCAAACTGATCAAAATTGGGCATTCATTTACTCAGGAGAAAATATGAGTATGAATGGGACTGTTTTTTTATATCTGGAAAAAGATAATTAAGTGTATTGAAGAGGATGTGTGAATGGTTATGATGAATTATTTTGAATTCACTGATTTTGTTGAGAATATTGGGTATATTATTCTGCAATATGAAATATTTTTGTAAAAATGTTAAACCCTTGTAGGGGAACACTTTTATTATTGTTATGGAATTGAAAGATGTTTGATTATTATGCATGTGTATTATGTTTAATGTTTTGTTTTAGTGTTGAAAGGTTATCTTTAACCAATAAAATTATTTAGCACTGCAGAGGCATATGTGCTGGCCTTTCTGATCCTAACTTAGAGGCATAGGTTGAGATTCACAAAAAGCTATCTCAAAGAGATGCGTAATTGCGCAAGTATGTGCTTATGTCATTGCCCATTTCAATGGTCGAATTCACAAAGAAAACAAAGAATGTGCATGGTGCAAGACCACACAATAATATCCAGAAAACATAAGCATACACGGCAAATTTAAATGGCACGTCTGCCACAGTGTGCTTATTCACTGCTCATGTCATTGGCGCAGACAGAGTTCCCCTCCTTCCTGCGCAAACGCTCTTTCACACATGACATTGTGTTAAAAACATGTGCATCACATCAGATACATCAAAATGGGACAAACACTCTTAAAAATGAGACACAAAGCAGGAAGTCACTCTGCATACTTTTGGGGAGTCCGCAGACCATTCAAACAGAATCCACCTGCATCAACTGCACTACCAAGGACTGGCAGGAGAGTCAAGAGCGTGACAAAGGACATGGATTCAAGACCAGAGGGGGAAGTAGAATTGACCATCAATTATATGACTAAGCATGAGGGCACTGTTAGGAGAGGATTTGGATCACTCCTATCTTCATGTAAATGATGTACATAGTTATCTAGTGGGATTGTTATTATGAGGTTCACTCTTGGGCTTGCCATTCTAGAACATTGAAAATTCCATCACTGTTGCTAAGTAAACATGTTATGATATAGATTGTGGAATGAAGGGAGGTTGGAGTGGGGAAGCCCAGGAGAGCAGTTTGAGCTTGGATGTCAAGCTGGGGGTTGTCTTACCTTATGACTTAATAAACCTCCTCAAGTCAACTCTTGGTGTGACGTGAGCTTTCTGGTATAACCCCTTCACAAAATTTTGGCGGCGAGATTTGCCGACAAGGAGACACCTCCAGCAGTTGGGTGACCGGCAGACAAACGGAGAAACATCCTGTGAAGCAGTAACGATGGTAGGTAGGACGGTTGTCAAAGGATGGTTAAAAGTTTTGCAGGTGAATTCACACGCGAGTGACAGCGAGGAATGAATTTGTAGGTGTGTGAGCTGCGACAGCCTACAATGCTGTGGGAGTGTCCAGGGAAGAGCTGGAGCCAGCACAGCCAGGAGTGCCGGAGCCAGCCAGGAGTGGGGGCAGTGACCCGTGGGAATCTGGAGGAAAGTGTTGCCATATTACCCTTGGTGCATGTCATCCCCCCTCCACGGACATCCTACGGTCCGGTGTTCACAAGACCGCCAACGAAGAAAGGAGCCGCTCCACCCTTCCCCTGGGCGTTGCACCGGCCAACGATTACTGAGGTAACCCTGCCTCATTCCTTGTCCTCTTTGGCTCTCGTCATCGCCCCGCCCACATACCGCCCATCTGGTTAATTTTTACTGTATGTCAAGGAAGAGAAGTGCATCCACTTCACGTATTAAGGCGTTTTGGGAAAGATATTAAAATACGCTGGCAAGGGAAGCGCTGGCAGCAGACTATGGTTACCATTAAAATTGGAGAGCTAAAGCACAGCCAGTGTGCTACAAGAGTACATTAAGGCAGTGCTGAACACTGCAGAGACAGGTTAAGATAAAGAGCAGTTGGTGCACTGCAAGAGTGTCTAAAGACACTGCGATGTGGGACATGGCAAGGACTGTGAAGTGTAGAGTATGAATGGAAATGGTATGACTCCAGATGTCTCTCACAGTGATACAAGTGGAGAGAATTGACTGCTAACTGAAATACCATTTTGGGATACTTTAAACTGAGCTACAGGGTGGTGAAGGATTACTAATCAGAGTTAATCCAGTAACCAGTGAGTCATCCAAATCAGCGGGATTAGGATCTGCCGTGTAACTGTGAAACATGGCGAACAGTCCTGCGCCTGTTTTCTTTTTCCCCAGTCCGGGAGAGCCCAGAGTTAGATGGGGTGATTGCAAGGAGGGATTCACAAAGTATGCACTCGCAGCTTTTGGAGCAAACTATTCCAATGAGAGGAAAGAAGCTTTTTTATTTCATTGTTTGAGGCCTGCCGGTCAAGACCTTTTAAGAAAGTTACCAGAAGCAACTGATCTCAGGGACGCTGGTCCATATGAAAAAACCTTAGCGAAATTAGACAAACATTATAAAATAGAGGAGAACATCATACTTGAGCGCTACAAGTTTGCCACCAGAGAGCAAAGACAAGGCGAGAGCATTGAGGATTTTGTGACAGCTCTCAGAGGATTAGCAGTGAAATGTAGGTTAACTCATTGCCATGATGAACATATTAGGGATCAACTCATGATTAGGTGTGTCAATGACAATATCAGAAAAGAGCTGTGGAAAGAAAGAAAGCCCACGCTTGACAAGGCCATTGAAATTGCAAAGATGGTTGAACACACAGAAAATGTATTACCACCCTTCAATCTGACAAGAGTGGTGATCAAATTAGAGACAAATCCAAACTAGAGGAAGATCTAAACCATCTCATTCTGACCTACCTAAGAGAGGCGAGAGAAGATGGGAAGAGCGGAGGTTTCCCGACAACAGAGGTGGAAGACAGTCATTGGGGTTGTCAAGAGACTCCAGATTGCCATTAAGGGGTGGAGGTGGCATTTTTAGAGATTACAGGAATGCGCCAGTAAAAAATGTTATATATGTGGGAGTACCACACATTTCTCTATTGACAAGGAATGTCTTTCTTGGCACATAATTTGTCATGAATGCGCGAGGAAAGGGCATTTGGCCAGGTGTTGTAAGAATTTTACTGCTGGTTAACTTAATGAAGTGAGTGGTTTTTTTCTCCTGCACTCGTTCAGCTAGATGCTTTTCCCTCAGACTGACTGTGCAACCAATTAAATATTTTCCCTTCATTAACATTCCCTTATAGATATCTTCTTAAATGTGTAGTCACTCCATATGTATTCACATATATCCACTGTATATAACAGTACTGTGTTAAGAATATACATTCATTTTAAATGACTGGTCAATAATAAACATTAGTACCTGGCGGGGGTGCCGGTGGCCTCCAAGCCAATCAAGAGGCTTAGAATTACCAGATAGTAAATCCCCTGCTACGAGCCTCCTCAAAAATGGGAGGCCTCCATGTTTCCTGCGCTCCCACGTGTCTCCTTCTCCCGCTTCCCACCTCGTTTTCCACACTCTAATTCACTCGACCTTTGCCCCACTTACCTGGCACTCCCTTGTCCCTTGCCGGCGTTGGGACCACTACTGTTCACGGCACATCCCAGTCACAGCAATGGCTACCATGGCAAGGGAGATGGGACTATGTGTAGTTCCCTTCGCCCTCTTCCATGGCAGCCATTTTGCTTTGTAGGTTTTTTCAAGTTAAGAAACCGCAAACACACCATTTTGCAACTTGAAAAAAAAACTATTAGTATCCCCGTAGAATGTGCCAGGATACTAAAAGCAACAGACCCCTTGCTGGGGGAGGCGTGGGAAGCGTTACCGGTCAGGTAATGCCTCAAGGCTTCTCAATTACCGGTAATGCACCGCCAGCTCGGGAAACATAACTTAATTCCGATGAAGTAACAATTCCTCATCAAATGTTTATGAACTTGAATAGAACAGTCTTATTGATCTTCAAAGTCTTCACTCTTCTTTTAGCGTATAGGACTTTGTATATTCTTCTAAAGTTCACCATCCACGGACCTGTTGTTGCTGTTTAAGTTTCCACATAAGTCAAGAAACCTTGTTAATATTTATTCATCACGGTTAAACACAAGCAAATAATTATCAATCAATTTATGTCAATACATTCCAACTCAAGAAAAAGAAAAAAACAGACTATAATCTACTCACAAACAGCGATATTTTATGGATCTTGTGGATTTGCTGAGTTGCTGATTTTTAAAATTTTGCAACATAGAAACATGGGGATAGTCATGCTTAGCTATTCAAATAAACATGCCATCTCAAATCTGAAATATGCTATGCAATAATGTAGCATTACGGTTATAGATTCTTGGCTGCCCCCCCCCCCACTTTTGCAGGGCCTGCCCTGGTAAAACACCAGACTCAAAATTCTGCGGTTCTTGAAGAGTGCTCAAAAACGTGGATTTGCTGTTGCTAAGATGTCTGGATATTGACATAGAGATAGGACAAGTAAGAGTCAAACTCATATTACGTTTCTCATAGAGAGTGCCAGTTTGAAATGGGTGCAATACATTATATATACAAAGTATCTTTCATCAAATCATCAAATAATTACTTAGCAACAACACAATGGAAAAAAAAAATAATGTAATAGTTAATGATGCTGATTTTCAATGGAGACTTGCAAATTAACAATGTCGTTTGCCACGTTTAGTAAATAAGTCAGCAGTCACGGTTATTTCCAAAGTGTCCAGTTGCCAACATAAAGAAAGGAATTAGTAATGAAATAGTTCATGAATGTGCCATTTGGAATGATATGATATGAAATGATATTTTTAGTCAGGGAATGATATGATATGATATTTTTAGTCAGGGGAGGGGAACAAGCGGAAAGATGACAATGATCTAATAAGGCCCAGTGACATTGAGATTGTGCAAGTGAAGGGGAGAGGAAAGGGAGAGGGAAGGGAAGAAGTGCCAGGGGAAGGGGAGGAGGAGCAAGTGCAAGACATTGGTTCAAACATCGAAAACAAGAAGTGCGGCCAGCAGGTGGCATTGCAGGGTTAAGTGCAGACAAGTGTTAGATAAGTGCAGGTAGGGAGGCTAGAGGGTTGCAGATACAGCCCCAAGGGCAGGGTTGCCAGGAGGCAGTGCAGATGTGCAACTGGGAGGGCAGGGACCTGGGCTCGTGGTTCAGAGAGTAGCCAGGTAACCAGTGCAGTATCAGACAGGAGATCAGCAAGGTAGAGGAAGAGAGAAGGCAGAAGCAAAGAGGAAAGTCTTGAGCTGCTTCTGGAACCAGAGATGGTTCTGCTCAAGTTTCAGAGAGGCAGGGAGGCTGTTCCAGAAGGAGGCGCCAGCCGAAGAGAGAGGCGGAGGAGCGAAGAACTCGAGTAGGAAGATACTTCAGAAGAGAAAGCTAGAGATATTGAGGTCCGAGGCCAGAGAAGGCCTTGTGGAAAATGAAAAGGGTCTTGAACTTGTTCCTTGCAGCCACTGGGAGCAAATGGAGAGATTTCAGTCCTGGAGAGATAAGATCCCTGGGCTTGTGGCCAAGAACAAGTCTTGCAGTCCTCTTCTGGATGAGCTGCAAAGGGCAGAGAGTAGAGGCAGGCAGATATGAAAGGGGCTGTTACCACAGTCAAGCCTAGAGAGAACCAGAGCTCTGGATACAGTTCGCTTCTGGGGGAAAGGAAAGGAAAGGAAGAATACCTCTGAGGAGGTGAAGTTGGTAGTTTGACTTCTTAGAGATGTCAGAGACAAATGAGGAGAGAAGGAGAGTGAGGAGTCGAAGATAACCCTGAGGTTCTTAGCCTCAAAGTTGGGAGCATGAGGAGGACCAAGGGAGGCCGGCCAGAGAGTGACGGGAAAGAGGGGTGCAGGTGTGCCGATGAGGAGGATCTCCGTCTTGCTGGCATTCAGGCAGAGATCATTGGCAGTGCATCACTCCTGGATTGCATACAGACAATCTGGGAAAAGAGAAGAGGCAGCATAGGGGAGCTTGAAAGCAAGCTGGGTGTCATCCACATAGCAGTGGAAGTTGGAGCAGAGAGAAGCAATGCAGTAGGTGAGAGCAGAGACGTCTTTATGGGAAGGCAAAAGGGGCACTTGCCCCGGGCCCCCACCTTGGAGGGGGCCCCAAGAAGGAGCCTTATTAAAATAAAAGTCAGTTTCCCTAACTCAGCAACATTAAATGTCACACATCAGGATTTTCTATGGTGTGCTGCTAAGGATAAACCTATTTTCTGTCTGTTGTTGACAAGTACATTTTGTTTGGATTTTTTCATCCTGTAATGCTATGTTCACTGTGGTATACATAGTTTGCGTGGCACAACACCTGTAGAATGCTCACCTTCCTGTGGGGATTATATTGATGAAGTGCAACAGCCAAAGTTGAAATACATATTGATAAATGTGAGTGCCCGATGGTTCAGAGGATAGCTCAGTGTGCTAAGCAATGATTGCAGAGATATGCGTTCATATGCAAGATTACAATACTAAATTCCAGCAAGGCCGGCTCAGCATTTCGAATGTATGAAGTTGTTAAGCCTGCATGTATATTTACTTTGTTTTACAGTACTCCAGGTGTTATCATCACCAATGTACCTGAACCAGATGGCTGTTGCTATAGAAACTAACATAGCGCCAGTATGATGAAGGTCTAGAAATTGGTTTGTTTAGATGGGGAGTTGTAAAACCTAGGCAGGCAACTCCAATTATGACAATAAAGTGTTAGAGATGTTTATGTATCCAAATTCCAGACTGTGGAACCAAAGCGTTCTCTATGAAAAGGTTTGCTTCTCACATACTTGTGGCATTGATTGGCCAATTACCTGATCTTTCCTATCATGCAGGCCCTTTTAGTGGAAGATGTTCTAGACAGAAGAGAGTAGACCAGATATGGCAGGCTTCTTACAAGCATGCTTTAAGGTCTGTTTATGTGACAACAAAATGGTTTGCTTTTTTGTTCAATTCAAAGGTTTTTCTGCATGTATTTAAAGGAATGGTTCGCCCAAAAAATGTTCTTTCAAAAATAGATAGGCAATATAAAAAAAAAACGATTGGCATTTTTTTTATTCGAAGTCCCTATGTAAAATTTTGAGCAATTCAAGCTCAAAGATAGCACATGGGGGCATCCATTTTATGAAATGGATGCCCGCCGCTGTGCTCGCTTTGGCTTTTGCGGCACTAATGAAGGAAAAGCCAGCCAACTGTAGTAAACAAAAGCTACCACTGGGTGGCTTTTCCTTCCTTGGTGCTGTACGCGGAGGACGGGGACCGGAGACTACAGGCAGGAAAGCTGCAGCTGAATCTCAGTAAGTGCTATTTATTTTTTTAAAAGTGCTGGAGGAGCCCGGAAAACATAGAAATAAAGCCGCAGCTTTAAAGACGTTGTATTTATGTTTGCAGTCGCTTTTGAACATAAATACAACGTTATTGTGTTTGAAAACGCTGCAGTTTTTCTTTCTAAGTTTCTCAGGCTCCTCCACGGGGAGCCCTAGAGCCCTAAATGGGAAAGCAGCTTTAGGCAGAAACACTGCAGCATTTCGCATTGCGGCTGGCTTTTCCTTCATTAGTGCCGCAAAAGAAGCCAGCACAGGCGGGCAGCCATTTCATAAATGGATGCGCCCATGTGCTTGCTTTTTCCATTTTTGAGCTTCAATTGCTCAAAATTTTACATAGGGACTTCGAAGAAAAAAAAACCCCAATCATTTTTTTTTTTTATGTTGCCTATCTATTTTTGAAATAAACATTTTTGGGCGAACCATTCCTTTAAATACCATTGTGCAAGCCTGTGTTTGGGGTGTATTTAAAGCTTTAAAATACGAAAGAGAAAGCTATCTGACATTTTTTAAGATCACATCCATTAGTATGCTGGTATTTATATACTTTCCTTGATGATGGAGATAATGAAGATGGAATCATTCCCATTTTGCATAATATGTTTCTATAAGTTTTTTTTAAATGTTTATATTGGGTTATGTGATTTTCATATTTTCCAAGTCAGTTCTGTAAAATGGAATCACTTTAGTCCAGGGTAAAAACTAGAAAAGAAATTGATAAAGAGCAGAATTTGCAGAGTGGGTACGAATCCCAGCTTCACCTCTTAATCCATGTGTGATCCTAGGTATCTCATTTAATCTTGTATTTCCTCACCTGTCAAAATTGAAAGTCCATAAACCTTTCAAAATTGTCAGCCCTTCATAGTGATTTCATTCTCAGGGTATGACCTTTAAGAAAGACTCACTAATGGTTTCTCTGGCTATATATAGTGTTGCTTCATCTATAATGATAGTGAGCATTGATATTTTACACACGACAGCCATCTGTTTATTTGCTCTTGACTGGCAACACTGCTTGAAAACCATGTCCCACTTCTAATCTCAGTCTGTCTGGATACACACACCTTCCTGGTATCTTCAAATCGTCATCCACTCTCTATAGTATGGTATGTGTAGTTTTATCCTTGTTTCCCATTGGTCTCCTGTTTCCTTGTATGAGCACTTTTGCATTCTCTGAGGCAGCTAATCTTAGTCGTTTGACTATTCTGGATTATGTGTACCTTTGTCATAAAATCTGTGTCCTGCAGTTATACTATGTCCAGTGTACCTTCCACATGGCTGTTATTTAGTGAAATGTTTCCTGTGCCTATGCTTGAAAACAAGTAACCTCGTCGTAGAATGCTAATGTTGCCCTTGAAATGCTACTTGTTTATCACTCTGATTACAACAAAAATGAAGAGGGTAAGGTATCTGAAATGGAGTTTACCATGCTTATTTTGAACTCTGCAAGGCAGCGTATCAAGCTATGGGTTGTTATCGTGACATGGGGTGCGGTGTACTAGATATTCTATAATCCTTAATTCCTTTGGTCTGTTGGAGGGGGGCCCCAGAGGTGTCCATGCCCCGGGCCCCCAAAGTGCTTAAAATGGCCATGGGTGAGAGGTGCCAGGTATTGGTTGAACAACCAGGGAGAAAGGTTACACCCCTGGGGAAAACCGCAGGTGGAGCGAGATATAGAGGAGAGGAAGGAAGGAACCAAGTTGGACCTGGGAGGGTTGGTCAGAGAGAAAAGAAGTTAGCCAGGCCAGAGACTGATCAGTGATACCCGATCGAGCAGCATGGCATGGGTTACCATGTCAAACGAAGAAGAGAGATCAAGTAGGATGAGGACAGAGGGGAGATTAGAATCAAGGTTAGAGAGCAGTTCTTCACGGATGTTCAGGAGAGCAGTTTATGTGCTTCTGGCTGCTCTGAAGCCAGACTGACGGTCATGAAGGCAACCAACAGATTCAGTGTGAAGATGAAGGTTTTCCAGGAGTTTACCCAGGGAAGGAGTGATAGTCTCAGGAGTGATTGTCTCTGGAGGATAGCTCAGGGGCAACATGCTCACCTTGGAAGCAAGACATCACGGAGCACCACCCGTTCGATCCCCGGCCTGTGCTTAGAAACCTCTGGGTATTAAGCGCGTTATAAATAGCCTATGATATCATATCATATCATAGAGATCAGGAGATAGTTCGCCGGAAGGGAGGAGTCGGCTGAGGATTTCTTGAGAAGAGGGTGCACAAGAGAGTGCTTCAGGGGGGAGGGGAAGGTTCCAGAGTTGAAATAGTGGCTGCAGAAGTCAGTCAGGGCTGGAGCGAGGGTGTCAATGTGGTTCTTGATGGTTTTGGAAGAACAGGGAAGAGCCTGTTTTCATAGATCATACTGCTCTAGAAACCTCATCTGGAGAGAAGAGAGGGAAGGCAGAGAAGGGACAGGGGTGGCCGCAGGGGGGGCAGAGGAAGAGGAGAGACTGGAGGGAGAAGCAGGAGAAGCTGAGAGGGAGGACAGGATAGATATCCTGGGTTTTAGAGATGAAGTGAGAAGCCAGGGACGAACTGAGGGCACAGGAGAGGTAGAGACTGCAGCAAGATTGGCCAGCTCCTTGCAGATTTGAAATAGTTTGTCCGAATAGTTAAGATAACTTGCAAATAGAAAATATCTCCCAAATAAGTGCACCACACAGGAGATAAAGAAGTGGTGGGGAGACATCAGGAGGTGGACATAGGAAATAAATTGCAGACTTTAATGCCAGTCACAAAGGTGGAGGGCCACCTGGAGACAACAACCTGAACCCGATGAACAAGGCAGTTTCCGACATGCTCCGCATGGTTGCTATAAAGAGCAGTAACAGAGCAGCACCATTATCAGGTATGTCACCATACTATCATATGTAATTGTTTTTGTGTGTGCGTGCGTGTGTGTGTGTCTGTGTGCGCGCACGTGCACACCAATGAATGTGCATGTGAGGAGGGACCCCTCTCTGTCTTAGAATGTGCCCCACTTGATCCCACCCAGCACAGACAAATAATTTCCCAGATATCGATGAAGGCATATAGCCATGTGCATGGTGAGATGACAAACATTAATGGAAAATCATGCCACAGGACATGTGTGTAAGCTAACATATGACAAAGGGAAGAATTTAAGGTGTGCCCTGCCTGAACACATGAGCAATGGCAATTGTATAGTTGATATGGAACATACTCATGGTAAAGGTTTTCTGGAAGGTAGCAATTCCCTGTGCCCATCCTCCAATAGACCTGTGTTGACTTGTACATGACAGCAACAGAAGCTGCACAAAAGCACAACCTTTTATTTCACAATCTGCTAACTGATGATCCCTACATGCTCGAAGTGGAGGGTGATAATGGCGCACTACAGGAGTGAATGCAACTGTCAGTCACACAGGCTGTGGCTGTATACTTACCTGCAGATGGGCATGTAGAGCAACCCCTGACATAGGATGAGCCTACACCTGCCGCAGAAGAACCACAACCCAACACCCAGCCGCATAATGGTGACACAACCCGGTGTGTGGAAAGGTCTGCACATGCCAAATGGCTTCAGGTGAGCTCATGCCATTCCTTGAAGGATGAGATGCACACGAACCAGAAGACAGTCTACATCTGAAGGATTTGCATCCAGAACACCCTTGGTGAGGCCCTCCTCAACCTTTCAAGGGGGATGGTGTGGAGCATACAAGCTGCGACCATCGGGGAGGTGCTCAGGGCTGTCAGAGAAGACATAAAAGCTGGCAGGGATGAGATGTCAGAGACATGCAATGCCATATAGCACAGAGTCCGCAGGCAGGTGAGACTCTGCATGTGGAAATATGCTGCGAACCTTGCTCCCACAAATTGGAACACTTCTGCCTGGGAGGGGTATGTGGCAGCGATGGTGGCAGGATTAACCATAAGCAAAGTATGTCACCAATGGACATGCATTCCTCCGTCACATCCACACAGCTACGCCCACTAATGTGAACCCAGGTGGGCCCTAATCAGAGAGACAGCCTATCAATGCATGCCCCTCTCGAGGCACTTCCTCTTCTTTGCGCATGTGACAAGCTCCTCCAAACAAATGATAAATGTAGAACAACAACCGTTCTGGCTTGGATCTCATCACTGATTTCCATATAAACCTCCAAATGAATTAGCTAGGAATAAAAGAACAACAGGAAGTAGGAACGGGGACAATAAGGTGTCAGAATCTACTCCTCTGTGTTGAATAAAATTGCGAATTTTCTAGACAGCAGGCTAAGAGTATCAGTGTTTGGGTCAAAACACAGAGGCTACGATTTTGCATCTTGGTGTGAGAGGAAACAGTGGCAAATTTTTTCTTGATAGAAATAAGTGTGATTGGCATTTCTAAGATCAACCACACAATGTTTTCTCTTGATTGGGAAAAGCAGGAACATTCACAGTGACAGGAGCCTGAGCATCACAAACTCTTTTGAACGAAATGAGATAAAACCATAACTCAGCAGAAACTAATTTCAGTTATAACATTTAATCTGGCATACGAGACAGAAACACAAGAAATACCAAATTAACACCCCAAAGTGCTGTGTAATTAGGACCTGGAAGATGAATGTATGTAACCCCTTTCAGAAGTCGACAAACCCAGAGATGTTTACTAGTGGCCAAACCATCCACAAACGCAAGCCCTGAGGTGGTGGTCGATCTGTTCATATTATTGTTTTTAAAAGCCTTACCTCATGCAAACTGGTGATGGAAGAAATATACTACCTTAAGGGGAGATGCCACAGCAGTATCCAATAATCTCCTCACACACCAGCAAACCCAAGCACCCCAAGCCATTAGATAACCCTTGCAAGTGGCAGCGGACTAGAATTCGCTGACAATAGAGGAAGCTGTTGCTTGAAGTCTTTCGGCGTGCAGGAACCCCTAATATCCTTGACTGGAGAGATCCCTGTAGGACTAGCTTGTGAGCTTTTCCATCTGGATATATAGGAATTAGAGGGAACACAGAGATCAGAAATGGTACATTTGTGGATATGTCCAGGAAAGTGGATGCCAAATTTGAGATTGGTCACCGGGACAAATGAAGATTTCCATATCCTGACATGCCAAAGCAGTCTCTAAATCAAGAGGTATGAAGGGAAGGAATAACTCTCGCTCCCTGACATATTCTGTTGGAAAACATCCCAGAACAAATCCTTCAAATCTGGCATCCAGATGAAAAACAATGAAAGCGTTGGGACACAAAGAGGTTCATCCCCAAGGGACCCCACAACATATCTATTCTATGAGACACAATATGGATGCATTCTCCAGTCGCTGGAATGAAGTATGCATCTGGAATTCCAGTCTGCCGCTACTTTGGGTAAACTGGGAAGTGAATGCCCCTGAAGCACAATCTTTCTGCCCAGGGCTCCTTCTCTATCTCCACTTAACAGATGAGATCTGGGAACTCCGTCGTTTTGATGTACTGAACTGACAAAATGTTGTCTATTCTTAGAAGCATTCAGCAGTTCAATTGATGCATATCTAGATTCTCTAAATAGTTGAAGTACCCCCTCCCGGGAATTCCATTTTCCACCTCTAGTGAGTTCCACACAGCAAGCTCTGCAACCTGGCAGACTGGCATCCAAATCTATGATGAGGTCATGACACATTTCAAAGTTTTCTCTGCCATTCCAACCCTAGTGGTTCAGCCACCACTGTAGTTCAATCCTTGACTCCAAGGAGAGCCTAAGTGTCATGATCTCTGCTTCCAAAATGTCAGGGTTTTCCCAACTCCCTTGGAAGCAGATCCATAACCCAGGTTCCGAGTGCCAACCAGTCCCAATTGGGACCTTTTGGACCCAGTCCTGGCGCCAGTGGCACCAGGCTCATAAATATGCCCAGTCCCAGCGCTGGAAGCGCCGGGCTCGTAATGCTTGGGTGGACTTACCTGCAGCAGACCATGCTGCTTACTTGCCTGCCAGTTGAGCCTCTGATCATCTTCTGTTTGGAACTACTTTTCCTCTTGGGTGGGGCAGGAGCCACTCCCTAGATTCAGAACACTGGAACTCTTCTGGAAAGCAGGAACTCTTTTCTTACCTAGGCGTGGCTGTGGAAGGAGACACCTAAGCACTACAGGAGGCTATTTAAACCACACCCGATGGATGAATCTTGCTTTGCGTTATTCTGCATCCTCTGCAGCAGAACGCTCATCGTGTCTTCTGCATCTGATCCTGGGCCTAAGGAAAAAGGCTTACCATCCTGAATCCAGTCTTCAGCAACACCTATAAAGACAAGAAAGAACAGGTTAGCATTACGGTCTTCAGTGACAGCTCTTCACTTACCTGGTCCATCGGCTGTCACCAACGCCTCGCGCTGCATTCCGGCATCTGAAAGACAAAGGCTTACCTACTCTTCGTGCGCTCCGGAGGTCTTCACACTGCATTCCGGCATCTGAAAGACAAAAGCTTACCAACTCTTCGCACGCTCCGGAGGCCTTCGGCGCTGCATCCCGCATCTGAAAGACAAAACAAGGTGCGTTTAAAGACATTGGGGAACTTTAATACTCACGTGCCATTACTCCTTTCCACATCTAACCCAGTGGGTATTCCGGCACCCTGCAGCTGCTCCGAACTTGTACCTGCAAAATAAAAAGACAGTGGCCCTCATTACGACCCTGGCGGAAAGGGGAAAACGATGGCGGAAATGCAATACCGCCATCGAAAAGCGCTCGGTGCGACTATGACCCGTCACCGCAAAGTACGAAGCCATTAGCGACACCGTAGTGAACGCCAACGCTAACTGCACTAAGCACGCGCGCGCGCACCATGCCAAACCGCAAACACCACCATGGTGCAACGGTACGCCAATTCCGACCCTAGCGGACATGTACCTAACGCCATCAGGCATGGCGGAATGGACCATTCCGCCATGGCGAGAAATACGGCATCGTGAACCAACCGTAAATGGCCCACTGAGTGCCTGTACTCCACTCCCTGGCCACATTGCACAACTCCTGGCAGGCGCAATGTACTCACACCATGCAACCAGTGAAATCTACAATTCACCCATGCATGCCAACGTAGAAATGCATGCAGGTGTTCGAAGCGCCCCGTGAGTGGGCATCCATGTACGGCATTTCACCATAGCCGTACTGATGCAGCACAGGCATGTGAAGGTACAAGACATCAAAATGGAAATCAAGAACACATGACACAAAACAACAGTAGTCCCCCATCGCTTGCCACCAGCGCAAGGCAACATCCAAAACAGCATCCTGAGGGGGATTGCACCAGACCTGTACTCTTGCCAGTAAACAAACCAACCATCAGCAGAAGCATGTACCACACAAGTTGGCAGAGTGACTGAGCAGCCAGGCACATCCCAAGAGGGGCCGATGGGAGCTGCAGGGCACAGATGGCATGAATACAGAAGCTATTCCAATGGACATGACCCCAGTCCCCCTCCAACAAACGCACGCAAACACAGGCACCTGTGACCAGCCACATTCTGAACATCCCATCATACCATCAATCGACCTGGCTGACAGGCACCAGTCGGCCAAAAGCCAATCCCCCGCCCCTGAACAGCACATCATGTAAACAGTCACAATGGCAGCCCCTATCCGTGACCACACTGTGCTACGTAGGCAAAAGCGGCCAGTACTGTACCACACAACTCAACTCAGAAGGCGGAACACAATGCAGATCATCTCGCAATACATACCGCCACAAATCGAAAATCGCCACATCACCTGCAAAGAATAACGCAACACGCCAAATATCGGAATACAATTTAAATGCACATCCAAATGACAAAGGCCTCACAGCAATTTGTAAAATAACACCAAAACATCCATCATCACCGAGGGCTGCATCTGCAATAATTGACCAGCTTCCACTTGTGTGACGCCCTGTACCATCATGGCACACAGGGCCAACATCAACGTTCCAAAAGGCAACATGGAAGCGGCAAGAACCGCAGGTCCGTCCCATGAGGCAGGCACTAGTCCAGCTGAAAGGCCGAAATGTTGCACCTAGCCACCAGAACAGCGTAAGGGCATGTGGCCCATTGGCGATCGTCCCATAAGATCGTAATGCTGCTCCACTGATTCACCCGAAGCTGCAGGTGTCGAGAGTAAAAACCATCTGGAGGAGTGGCGTACAGATGGCATCTGCAATAGGGCAGGAGATACCTGTCACCAAAATGAAACACAAATTAACCGATTGCACTACATGACACATGATGCATCACTATCTTCATTCAACACACCAAATCCACACCCATATGCATGCTAGCCCACTCCAAAGGAATATACACACCCCTAAATCAGTATCGATACATAACGAAACCAATCGAGGTTAATACACCATTGGCAACGTCGGTTACTGTGCATGCGTCCGTCAAGATAGAACCCATGACATGGGATTAGTAACGTGCCTAGACACAAGTGTATGAAGGCGCGTCGAGACAGGGAGGATCCGACAAGGGCAGATAGACGTAAGTCCCACTATGGCAGCCTTGCATCACATAGCGCAGGGGAAGGGGATTGAATCAAAAAACACATGTACATGGCAGACCCTAAATGGAATCATCTGTCCATGCATCCATTCATCATTCCCTCATCCCGCAATGAAAACGCATGAACATTCACTCACATAATATGTGAAACTTCCATCGCGTCTGTGCGTAATGCAGTCTGCAAAAACCACTGTGCTCCTGGCCGGATCTGTAGTGTCGTGAAGCTAGATGGACTTGGGAACGTCCTGCCTTATCGTCCACTACGCTATTGCGCATCCCATTCAATTCATGTCATTCATTGCTTGCTCGTTATGGGCCCTGTCCCAAGGACATTCAACAATAGAACGTTACATTTCCAGGCAGACCTGTGGGCGTCTCCTCACCGCTACTTCGCAACCAAAAATCCTGGCCTTCGAATTCCTCACTTGCAACATTACGTCGAAAAGGCCTCTGTGAATGCTTGCATTCACAATTACATCAATGTAGTGCGGCTGTGTGTCATAATGCTAACTGGCTGCAATCACAAATGGGACGCCACGCCCGTCGGTGAAGTACGATACTGTGCTGCATGAGGGTCGGCCATCGATCGAGCCCTACATACCACTGACTCTTCACAGGTATGTAAGCGGCTGCAATCATAGCATGTGTAACAATGGGAGCATAGCATGAAAATCAGTCAAAGTACATCACACTGCCATCGGGATTTGATACATGATTCCAATCCCAAGATGCCATGCGGCCAAATGCAGCCTTACGTGCGGGACGTGCTCGGCCAGAAGGGATTGCATCTGCCACAGATTCATTCAATCAGCACAGGTGGAGGCCATACAGGCCGACAGCACATATATAGCAGACCCAAACCCCTCCCACAACCACTCCCACTCCAAAATGCTACCGGCAGGACTAGCGATGTTGGGCCTGGGGCACCAGATAGCACTGCAAGTGCTACAACTACAAGAAGACGACGAACAACAACAGGTACAACAACCGGGCGCACAGGGGAGACGGAGGAGAAGGAGGAGGAGGAGGGCAAGGCAGGGTCAGCAAGGCCCACAAGCACTGCCACTACCACCACGCAGGCGGCCCGCAATCCCACGCCTCCGAGCTGATCCGTTCAACCTCACTGCTGAGCAGATCCACACCCTCTACCGTTTGGACCGGGACACCATAATCGCCATTGTGGACATGACACATGCTGACCTCGTGAGCATGATAGATAGCCCAACCGCCATCCCACCCCTACTGAAGGTGGTGTCTGTACTCCACTTCCTGGCCACAGGCACCTACCAGCACACAGTGGGACAGTTGCATGGCATTTCACAGCCACTGTTCTCACGGACACTCTCCCAAGTGCACGATGCCCTCCTGAAGCACGCCGACGACCACATCACACTACCACGCACGTACCAGGAGATTACCAACGCAAAGGTGGGATTCCATGCACTTGGCGGCATCCCGGGTTGCATTGGTGCCATCGACTGCACCCATGTTGAATTGGTTGTCCCACATGCCATGGAGGTCCAGTACCGCAACCGGAAACAATTTCATTCAATCAATGTGCAAATGGTGTGTGACTCCAACAAGATCTTTACGCATTGTTGTGCCAGATTTCCAGGATCTACCCATGATTCTATGGTCCTGAGGAACACAAGAATACCACGCTACATGGAGCGACACGCAGGGCACAGATCCTGGCTACTCGGTGAGTCTCATTCCATGCATGACATCGTGGCCCATTTGATGCGTCAATGACCTTGCAGGGGGGGGGGGGGGGCTACTTAGCACTATCATTCCACTGACACCCTTTATTCGTCCCATACAGGTGATGCCGGGTATCCACTGAAGAGATGGCTCCTTACACCAATCCGGAACCCACAGAACCAGCATGAGGAGGACTACAACCATGCCCACTCACGTAGCCGTGTGGTCATTGAACAGGCATTCGGCCTACTGAAGGCTCGTTTCCGCAGCCTCAGCAGGTCTGGCGGGGCACTCATGTACAGCCATGAGAGGGTTTCTAAGATGGTCATGGCATGTGTCATGCTGCACAACATGTGCATACGTAGGAATGTGCCCATGCCCCCTGACGCTGTACTGCATGCACCTGAAGATGATGATGATGAGGGTGGGGATGTGGAGGCACCCCAGGGAGTCCATGAGGCACAGGATGCACGTGCAATCCGACAGAGCATCATAGATGCATGCTTCTAGCAACCACGCATGGTGCCTATTACACGGAAAGGGGACCTGTGGCACTGTGTGTGTGTAGTACAGGCACATAGTGGACTGTACGCCTATGAAGGCCTCGTACGCAAATATCAATGTCCACACATGTCATTGGATGATAATGAAGTGCTGTATTGTTAATGTGATTTGATTCATACACCCTATGGACCCGCCACCCAGTGAAGCCCAACACACCCCCTCCACCCTACTTCCTCCCCCCCCAACACCAGTGTCCAGATATGCATGCTGCCCGTGGGTAGACGCTATTGCAAGCCCCCTCTACGGGTATCAGGGGCACCCCTGCCCGTGGAGCGCAGGTTCCTGCCAGATCTGCGTTGGGGGCTGCCCTGGACGGAACTTGCCACGGATGACGTCTCTGCCTGCTCGCGTCCATGCATGTCTCTGAGGGTTTGTGAGAGCTCCGAGAGCACACGGCGCACAGCAGCAAGTTCAGCACAAACGTCTTTGGACGTCGCATGCAGTTCCCCCCTCAGGCTCTCGGTGCTTTTCTCCATTTGTGCTCTCAGGCTCTCGGTGCTTCTCTCCATTTGTGCTCTCAGGCTCTCGGTGCTTCTCTCCATTTCTCCCCTGAGGCTCTCACTACTTTTCTCTATTTGTGCCCTGAGTGTCTCGGTGGATGTTTCCATGGCTGCCCTGGAACCCCCGCATTCATTTGCATGGTCCTTGAGTAGCGTGGACGCTTCCTGCTGTTGCTCGATCAGCAGGTCGAGGGACTGTTGCCTCTGCTGGGCCATGGACATTTGCGGTGGTGTGACAGGGGGGCTGCTCAACACATGTTGCCTTGGCACAGGACTTGTGGGGGTTGGCCAGTCGTCGTCTTCAGGGTGCCCCTGCGTGGTTTCGTCATGGTGTAGGGGATGGAACATGCAGGGGGATTGGGAAAGGTCATGGATGGTACATACGTCGCCAGCACTGTTTTCCGTGTCGGAGCATGCTGGCATGACAGCTGTGTCACCTATGGTGCTGCTACCACCAGAGGCAGTGCCATCAGATACGTTCTTTGGGGGGACCTGTGGTGCTGGGGTTGTGGACTTGCTGGCTGCTGGGGTGCCTGTTGCAGTCCCCTCCAGTGTGCTGGCACTTGATTCCTGCTGCTGCCGTGTCTTGATCCTTGCACCTGAGGTGGAGGCTCTTGGGACGTTGGTCCTGGCCCTCTTTGCAGGCGTGCTGGTAGGGGTGTCCTGCAGCTCGTCGTTGGTATCGGACCCTGTGGTGGAGTAAAGAGGGGCGAGCGTTAGTTATGGGTCTGTCGGATTTGGAATGGCAACGTATCAAATGCATTGGGGTGGTACATGAGGCTGATATGGGACTGGGCCTTGGAGGTGGTCTCATTTTCGTGTGGATTGAGGATGCATTCATTTGGCTGCCTGCAGTTAGGGGGTGCATGCTGCACATGTAGGGGTTGTTTATGGCATCTTGATTAATTTGTTTATTCATTCTGACTTTTAGAGGGCGCTGTCAGGGCAAAGTATGTATTGCACTATGGGGTCACATGGTACTGCACATGTTCGTGGTTTGTGGATTTCGCATTGTTTCTCTTGGCAAACCTACCTGATTCTCCGGATGTCGGCACTCCTTTCTCCATCCCTCCGACTCCCTCTATGCTCTCCATTCCTATGGTGGAGGCGCAGATCTCCTCCCAGGGGGTCAACTTGATGGGCGACTCTGATCCCCCCCCGGTAGCTGTGGCGATGTTCCTGTTCGCAGAAAGTATGCTGCGTACGCGGATCCGCAGGTCGTCCCACCGCTTGCGACATTGCTGTGGCGTGCGGGGTGTTGTCCCCACCGCACTTACGCGCTGTGCCACAAGGGCCCATATGGCCTTCTTGTTGGCAAGGGCCGTCCTGGTCATTTGACTGGAGAAGACGACGGCGGCATTTTCCTGCAGGGTCTCGGTCAGCACGGTCAGTTCCTCTCGGGAGAAGTGGACCTGCCGCTTGCGATCACACGCTTTCTTGGCTACCTTCCCCATATTTATTTTTTTAACTGGGGTTGCTAACGGGTTGGGATGTGTGTCAGGGTCGGATTTTTAATGGTTGTGTTGGGATTCGGATTTTATAGTTGTGCGGCGTGCTGTTTCCCGTTCCGGCCACATGCTTTTACTTCCGTTTCCGTATATTTACGGTGCCCGTAATTTGCGGTGCCCGCTCATTACGGTGCCCGCTCATTACGGTGACCGCTAAGATGGGTGGCGGTATTGCACCTGGTGCAGCGTACGGCGGCGGTAAGGGCCGTTTTGGGGTCATTTCCGCCATCGCAGCCTTTCGGATTCCGCCATGGCGTAATGCTCGTGCCCGATGGGTCGTAATTAGCCGCACTTTGCTCCTTCGTGCAATGGCGGAAACGCTATTTACGCTGTTGCGGTCCGGTCAGTCAATTTCCGCAAGGGTCGTAATGAGGGCCAGTGAGAGCGCATCGTGAAGCAGGCAACAAGCGCTTACTTACGTGCTTCCAGGCGCTTCTATTCATCACACGGGCTCCATCTTCAACTCACTTCAGCCCGTCATCCGCCATCGCCGGAACCCTGCAAAACAAGAAACATCATTACTAAAGACTTTAAAGACATTAGAATTACTCGAAACTTACCGTTCGTGCAGTAAACGACGGACAGCAGTCCTCTGAAGTCAAGAGGCCTGCTCCCCTTGTCCAGTGAAGAAACTGGTTACAGCACCCTGCCCCGAGGCAGATGGAGAGCACGGTGTTCACTTACCTAAGGTGAGAGCGTTAACCTTTGGGGTTCTATAGGAGAAGAGAAAGGGAAGAAGAGAGAGACATTCAATAACCCAGTTCCTTAATCCCATATTTTCTATCTGCAGACATCTTACCCTTCGAGTCAGACATACAGTGCACAGAGGTCCAGCCCAAAGAGCCAGCCGTGTGTTACACATCACCTTTGAAGATACGGTATACCACCAGTCAAGACCGGCGCCTCTACGGGAATCAGGTGAGCGTTACACTAAGCTCATCAGAATAACTGGGGCCTATCCTGAGGTGCAGGCTTTCCTTCTTTGCAAAGCCTGTCAATAAAGAGTGCTTGGGAAAATTGCTCGGGTTGAGGCAGATAAGAGCTCTGTAATTCAGGCCAATGTTCTCAGAGATATCGACCGCGGTGCTAGAAGATCTTGATCTCCTCTAGGATAGATTTGATGGGTAGTGGGACCTGCAGAAAATCCTGAACCATAACTATTTGGAAAGAGGAACTATATGGACTGACATGGGGTACGATGAGACTTTTCAGAACTCATCTCAAAACCCAGATTCTTTTAGAAAAATAAAGAATTTCTTCCACACAAATGATGAGTGGAATCCCCTAGCCCTACGTGCTGACATCACAGGTTTCATTACCATGGTGAAGTATGTGGGTGCAGATGAATAGGTGAAAAGGAGGCAAACACAATTCCATTTCCTGTTGTCCTACAGAAACTGTAGATAATTCTGAAATGGGCCATAAATAGGAATGGTCTTTGAGCTCCAACCTGGTACCTCAAAAGATTAATGCCAATTATCTTGCAGTGGTTGCAGTCCAAAAAGCCGTGGATCTCCCAGAGGTTGATAACTGGATGGATGCCCTCCAACTTCTTTCATATCAGAAAAATATATCATTTCAAACCAGTGGCATCCATAGGAATTTGAACAATAAACCCTTTCTCCCTCAGTTTTGGCACTTCTGTGTGCCCCAAAAAGAGCATTTCTTGTGAAAAACAACAATTGAAAAAAGGTTGGCTGCCTCTTGAAAAAGTATCTTGTAAAATAGGACATGAACCCCTTGATTGTTCTTAAGAACTCAGGGGTCATAAGTTACAGGTAACCGAAAATAGGAAAAACCAGATAACTTGTCCCTATTTTTTCCCAGAAATAAACCTTGGGAAGAAAGGAACTACGTCATTGGAAAAAGTGCTTTTTGAAATCATCTGTTGTTTAATTTGGGTCGCTTACATAACCACCTATTCCGCTGAGAGAAGACTATGTTGACCTGGAACATCTCTTTATGATGAGTTGTTGACCAACTTTATCGTTTAGGTCCTTTATAGGCACCGCTCGGGAAATTACCATTTTCTTTTCCATCCTACCCAAAAACACACCCACCAAACTCTCTCTGTAACGAGGCGTGGGCCTTATCGAAAGAGGTGTAAAGAGCCAGATATTTGGATATGTCTTTAAAGAATTTATCAGCAAACAAGAGTGAATACGCTTTCATACCTGCCTCTCTAGGTGCCAAACAGGCTAACTTACAATTCAGAGCTAACAACATATCTTTACTATGTTCTGTGACAAACCAGAATTTGCCTTTCCGAAAACAAATGGCTCTTTGCACTTACTCTTGAAGGGGAAGCAGGTCTACTAAGTGAAATACCTAAGTGAAAGACCCAGAGTTATCAAGAGTTGGTCCTGGTGAGCTTAAGAGACCTCTCTAGACCTTTTGCATGGTCCTTACCAGCATTGGACATGAACGTGACCAACTGGGGATCTACCTCTGCTGCTGTAAAAGTTGCCTTTATTAAATGTAGATGGTCTCTGGCATTCCACCTGCAGCTTATTCTTCACTTCTCCTCCAGAGGCGTCTGTAACGTCTTGTTTAGATATCTAGGTCCATAGGGGATCCATTTCCTGGATCCAAGATGAGGTCCCCTCAGCAGGATAAGATTCTCTGGAATAATTTTTTGGCCTCAAAGGCTTCTTTTACAGGGAAAGTGTGCCCCTAACACTTATGAAGTGAGGACTCATAAATACAACTGTCTTCACTCTTCAAAACAAAGACCAGGAGAGAAGATCACACTTCGACTTGCTCACGGAGTAAGAGGGCAAATCTCCATCCCTCTTTTTTACAGGATCGTGAGGGCGAGGGAGAACAATTCTATATTTCTGCCCCTATCTTTGTCCTCCCCCACTATCATCAGATGAGTTTCCCTGAATTTCATCTCCAACTCCAAGTTGTGCTCCTTGCTTAACCTACTCTGTTTTCTCATTGTAAACCTTAAAGCTAACAGGAATCTCCACCTCCTGGCCACTCAACTTTTTCTGTACAAGGAGTATCCTCCACTCTATGATGGTCTCTTTAGCACACACATTAGTCAGGGAGAACTTCATTTCACTCACATGCTCGGCAATTTTGGTTAGCAGGGCATGCATGATACTGGTATTCAACATCTTCTTTACTATTTCATACTCTGGAGACTGGTGTACTTGCTTGGACTACTTGGGGACATGGTTCTCATGTGCCACAACTTTCATCTTTTAAATATTGCACATTCAGAGGTATCCTCCAGGCCAGGCCCTAAATTCCCATCAGTTGACACATATGTGGCCAGGGAGAGAGCACGAGCTCGCAGCTCAAGCAGTATACTAATAACGAAGAAAAAAATAACAAATGACATTTGTAACAAAACATAAATAATGAAAACTACTGAATTCTTTAAAAAAAAATACATGTGGGCTGGGGTAAAGGGTTCAATCTTGTGGGGAGGGTTTTGGGGTGGGATGGGGTGGGTTTGTAGCAAGGGGGACACTGGGGATTGGGGGAACCCCCCGCTATTGTTTTTGGTATGTTTCTTTTGTTATAAATCCGTGCGTTATTTAGTTAGTCGTTTTTAAGACAGGCAACCCAATCAAGCTGTTGTGCTCTCAACAGGCATTCTAGAATCTTCTAGTATCTGGAAATTATTTTTAGGGAGGGCTAGACAACAATCTGCCACCATGTTTTAATAACAAAACACTTGCCATCTGAGGCCCCCAAATATCACTGAGGACGTAAATGTAAAATCACATGTTCGAGGAAGCAAGCATTAAAGCAAGTGGCTGTGCTGATTAATAAAAATGTATACTTTTCTTGATGTCTCCAGTGTCCTGCCCATATTGTGTCAGTGCTCACTCATCTGTTGGCACTAAGAAACATAGAAAGGTCCCTGATAATCCATGCACACATTGTGAACGTTGTCACTAGAAAGCTTCACACTTGCCGTAGGGACCATCCAACCTCCACCCAATCTCCAATTTACCAGTCTGACAGAATTTCTGTCAAATTGGTAGATGTGTATGCCAACAGCTGCAGGATCAAAAGGGCAACTTTAAAATATTGCACTCCTTTTAGTCACATATATGTCCTTTTCAAGGCAAGGAGATTGTACTTATTGAGGTGAAAAAAAGGCTTTTCAGGCAGTGAAGCAGAATGTCTGTCGGTCTGAATACTTATTGATTTGTCAGTTGCATTCAATAAGGTAGCTCACGCCTTAATACTCTGAAGCTAAAAGCAATCAGTAGAAATTGCTGAGAGTACTAAATATTGGAGGACACAGAGATGAAGTTTCCCAGTGCCAGATGTACCTACACACTGATATGGGATATTAGAAGCTAGCTCTGTATAAGACAAGAAACAATGTTAGTTGACATTTCTTTTGCCTCAGCCATTCATTTCCAGTGACAGGACATTCTGTATCTCCTAACCACAACTGTCCAGTAGTGAAACGCCTGGGACTGTGGTTGGCATATGATAATTATTTTAAAGAACAGGTCACAATTTGTTAAAAGTTTCAATATTTATCTACAGCTATCTCAAACCCTAACTGACCACACACATCAGTATTCCCCTTATAAGGACTTATGGTTTCCAATTTGTTTGGAATCTGCACATACACATAGCTAGAGATTCCCCTTTCTGTTAAGGGGCAAGTGAGCTGTAGAAACAATCGAAAGGAAGGCTATTCGATTTCCAGTGATTTTGATTGATTCAAAGATTTCCATCCATCTATACTTTTTTGGTTGTTTCGCTTCATGCCTATCGACATTACTAGTCATCACATTTACTTACTTGAGAGGATCCAGAAAACTCGTACTTGAGCTTCCCCAAGGCTAATCGAGTTTGTGGGCCTTGTGCCTTACTGAGAGGACTGTCTGGAATAAAGGCCAGAGGTCCTTGCCAGAGGTCCTTGCAAAACATATTCACCTGGCACTACCCATCTAGATCCTTGTGTACAATGCCAGTTCATCTAGTCTCTTCCCGAAGTTTCATGAGTGCTGTTATGTAATAATGCGCCTGTGTAACACTCTTTCCACATCAAGGTCCTCTGGGGCAGACCATCAGCAAAATAGAATAGCCATAATAATCATTTTGTTTTTAGATCTCATATTTAAAACTGCAACTCCTTTTTCCTGACACTCTCACATTTTTATGAGTACACCATTTTGAGTACATGAGTTTGGCAAAACAAAAAAATTACCAAAAGCAATCATCATTAAAGACTTTCAACAAAACATAAGATGCATACAATTAAATTAAACTAAAAACAAATAAACAAAAGTGCACCAAAAATTACAAAAAAAGATAGTGGGAATGTTAACCTCAAAATGATGCATACTATGAAAATGACATTTTGTGTTGAATATTTGTGATGGGATGCAAGCAGATTTGTGATTGACAAACCTGATACTTTAACAGGAGATCACACAAGCATTTTCAGATTTTACATTTCATGGTGAAGCCTGATATCCATTTTGCAAAAACTCTTAGCAACATGGAGCAGTCACACATCCTGGGAACAAATTATCTAAACTTTGGCCTTTCGCAAAAAAATGGAGCAAATGAAATCGGCATCAAATGTGTTGCTTGAATATTAGAGAATGGAACAAACTGGTTTTCCCCCATTCTATGTTATCTAAAACTGGTTTCACTAGGGCAAAAAGGAAGAAAGCTCAGTTTTTACTATGTTTACTATGTAACATAAAATGAAATGTAGTGAACACATTGGGCCTCATTACGAGTCCGGCGGTAGCTGTGCCGGAAAAACCGGCAGGCTGCCGCCGGACTCGAAATCCCATTCCGCCTCCGTGATTGCCGGTATCACCGGGGCATTACAACCCTGGTGACCCAGTAATTATGGAGGCAGAATTCCGTAAATCCCCATTCCCATGCAGTCCCATAGGACTCCATGGGGATGGGGACAATGCAAACACTGGTTCTGTCTATGACGGAGCCGATGTTTCCATTTCTGCCTGCAGGCGGCTGGCGTTACTTCCGCCAGGTCAGACCTGGCGGGAGGGACACCTCCCGCCGCAGAACTCGGAATCAGCCGGTCCGGAAACAACAGTGGCGGCGGGTTTACTGCCACTGTTGTTTCCGGACCGGCTGACTCATAATGAGGCCCATTGTGTTTATGTTACACAGTATAGACCCAGATCTGAATCAGCTCCCTTTCTGAATATATGAAATGTCATGGCTGGTATTGATTGTGAACACCTCAAATGCAACGTCACAAGCAGCAGGGCTGCAAAGCCTTATAGTTGGTTGCCAATCAGCTTCCGAAAGCATGAGAAAGATATAGCATGTGATATGGTGGCATGTGAGCAGGCAGATGTTTCCAGTCCGAACCATATGACCCACAGAAACAGGGACAGAAGGCCAAGAGGGATCGTCGTGTGAAAAGGTCAGATAGCAAGGTTTGGGTGAGAGATGGCACACTCCTAAGATAACAACTCTGTCAGACGGGATTAGCATGTGCCACCAATTTGTGCATAGCAATGATATAAAGCTGACTGGTGGTGACTGTTACTACCAAATTCCAGAGATTAAGTATTGTTCTTTGAAGATAGTAAAAATAGCATTACAAAATCTGGTTTATTTTTGCACCATGCAAACATTTTTAGATGGCATGGATTGGAAACACTCTTGATTGCTCATTCCATATTTGCACATTTTGTGCTCAATTAATTTCCTCCATTTTTCCCAAACAGCAACTGATGGCAAGAATTATATTCAAAACCCTACGTATCACTCATTAATGCATTGCCAACAAAGCCCCTAAATACATTAATAATACAGTCATGAAAAAATCCTCTACCAGAACCCTCAGATCTAGCAATGACTCATTCCTGGAAACCCCACGTTACAAAAGCACAAGAGCTAGAGGTAGCAGTTTCAGGGTCCTAGCCCCTAAACACTGGAACACTCTCCTGATAAATATCAAGAAGGAAAAAACCTTCCAAAGCTTTAAAAAAATCTCTAAAAACCTGGCTATTCAACCAATGTTAACAGACCTAGCCTCTCTGAACCAGATAATCTGCTGGGCTATCCTTAAAATATATCTACTTCTGCACCATGTAACGTAATGATTGTGCATTTGTGTGTATTTTGTGTTTTCCTTTTCAAATGTAACCATGACCTTGCCATTGTTTTGACTAAATGACTGCTAAACTGTAATAAAAAGTGTATAAACCAAACTGTCTGCAACTACGCCGTGATACCTCAGGGTCTGGGCGTATAACAAATGTAATAAATAAATAAGTGCATTTGGTCACTCTTTCGTGGTGAATGCAAACATAGGTTGGCTGTGTGGAAAGCGCACTAATTAGAACACGCTGCAATGGGATTTTATTTCATAAGAAGAAGTTCATTTGTAATAAAAGTGCATCGCAAACTTGTTACGCTCAAAAGAAAGCCCTATTTGGCTGAGGTTCACCTTTCATTGGCGGTGCTGAAATATTGACTGTTTTTAAAATGACAAAGAACGCATAGTGACGAAATTATGGAAAGATGCACTGCTGAAAAAATGGAGCTAATGAATGTACCACCATATCCGATCCTTGCATAATACTACAGGTAACAAACAGGCTTTGCACCGGCCCACACGACATGAAGGAGGCCATTCACTGATATGTTTCCCTAACTGAGCCAAGTGCTGGGGCAAGTACGGAAAACGTGTACATTTTGCATGAGGACTCATTCAGAAAATGGCAAATCACACGAGTAATGCTTTCCATGTTGAGGTTGACCCTATGACAACATTTAATTTTAGGCCATGCTTGGGAGTGTGGAAACTGTCAACTCGAATAACAAGATGTAGGTTCGTTGCCCCTACTAAGGCATCCATCCCATCTACCTGGTCTGACAGTCGCAGGACCAGATCAAGCTAAAAAGCAAAGCAAACAATGCAGGCAGGGGACATTGTCTGCAGGGACTGGAACTGTCCCCTTAAATCCCTTAAAAAGGGGTGGAAATGTAAAAAAGGGAGTTTCAGGTGATGGCCACTTTATGGCCTTTTACCTGAAATGTACACTCTTCACTCTTGGAGGGAAAGAATTTCCCTATTCCTAACGAGGAGGCAAGTGGCCATTGTCTATCTCAGTGTCACGCCTGCCCCCTAGCTTCATGCATAGTGGCCTGGGCCTAGCAGCACCCGAGCTCGCAGTCAGCCCTCTCCCTCCCCATATAGTAGAGCCTTCCTTTTTGAGCAAGATGGAAGCATTTAACATGGCACATAGACTTTGCATGAAGGATTACTGTGTGAATCCAAGGCATAGCTGAGATTCCAATAGAGACTATAGAGACTATAAGAACATTGACAAAGTTGTGGGTTCTTCAAAATTGCTCTGTGCTCTGATGACTGTGATCCCATTCCTAGTAAGTGTCAAACTCAAGCAGCTGCTATTCACCGAGAGACAGAGGAGTGGCTTGTCTGTTGCAGAAAAATTCCACAACCAGAAGAATATCATTGCCTACTGCCAAGATCAACAAAAGCATTGTGCCACAGTCCATGGATCGCTGACAGTTTAGGAATCTATTTTGGAGGAATAAGGGTGTTCCCTAGATATGTGCATGAGAGTAAAATGTTCCTAATCAGCATTTCAACATTAAACCCCAAGTGGGATCTCTTACAGCTAATTGCTCTACATCAGGGGTTGCTCCAGATAGGAAGGAGAACCGAAACTGCCCTGTGGTTAACAAATGACAAATTAGACGAGGAAAGAAATTGCCTTTTCTTAGAAACTCACAACTGGTGGGTTTTTGATTTTGTTAGTCGCACCCTGTAAATCATGTTCAGGGGATGCCCTTTTGCAACGCATCATAAAATGAGGTACTGGGTGAAATTCCATCTTCAAGCTGCAAAACTGAAATAAGAAAATAGAGCGAAAGCTCAAAAGGCACTAGTAGCCATAGAAGCACTTACAACCAATTAAAATGAAGGCACAACTGTAATGATGTTGAGAAACTGGAAATTCATAATATTTTCATTCCTAGGCCAGCATTAAAATGCTTTCCAGTCAAAGCTTTTAATATATTAAATTAAAATGGACCATTTCTGTAAAGCTGCAGGCACAAACCCATTGTTAACGGCTGCTTGTAGACAAAGAGACTGACTGTGAAATCATTGAAACCTAAACTGGGTGCTTCGGCCACTAGGCATGTGCAATGCTGATTGTCAGGATAAGTGGGAGGCCCTCGGGCTGCTGGTGAAATACCACTACTCTTATCATTTCTTCACTTACCCGGTGAGGCTGGGGGCGAGCCCCATCGGGCTCTCGCTTCTGGCTCCAAGCGCCTGGCGCCCAAGAAGAGGAACTACCTCGAAAACGCGTCAGCCATAGACATTGGACACTATGCTTATCAATATCTTCATGATTAAATGTTGTTGTTTTAGAAACTTTGCTTGATACATTATTTGTGATTGAATCATTACACTGAAACTTTGTACTAATGAAAAATCTGACCCGACATTTTCAAAATTGACAATTACCCGCCACAAGGGCGGATTTAGACAGTGTGCAGGGGACGGAAGTGTACCAATTTTGGATCCTCTTTTTCTCCTCTTGTATGTAGTCAGGTCTTGTGTCAAGGCCTTTTTACCTCCTCTGCACCTCTAACAATCTGACACTAATATTACCATCTTAATATTTTTAAGTTCCATTTGTTTAAAACATTGGTGTGCACCCAACACTCCATTTCTGGACAATGCTGATTGTCATACATGGCATCTCAATTTGCCCAGTATACTATGCATGTACTCTTTTTTTAAATAATATCATGGTCTTTTTCAGACGTGTGGGTGCTGTGATGAATTACAGGAATGTGTCCCTAATCCGCAAGCGTGGGTAGGGAGGTAAGCCCGCTCTCTGCAATACCCTCCCTAGCGGTAGAGGCAAGTGGGACCTCACTGAGAGAGACTCCTAACTTTGGAGACAGGTCTCCTGCTCCCATGAGGAACTCCCGAAAGGACCTTTCCGAAATAATACCTTCAACCCTCTCGGATGACAATATCTGTGAAGAGAAAACCAATCTGTTATTGCCAACACAAAATAGAAAACCTCCTTCTAAGATCCCATTCCACTGGGACGAAGAAGATGATGCATGGAGGAGAAGAGAATCCACAAGAGAAAGAGAAAAAGGAACAGAGACTTGCGCTGGGGAAGCAACATGGCTATGTCCATCCAAAAAGGGGAGGAGCCTGGGGAAACAAAGGAAGAGCCTGCAAGTTTCAAAAGGGCCCAAACACTGACTGTAGGGAAAAGCAGAGTTGAAACGTACAGCGTCCTGCAGTCCTGAGAGACCGAGAGGTGACAGCTGTGCTAAAGTCGCTAGCAAGGAATCCAGGATTAGTGAAGCTGGATACCTGCCGTCCCGCGCCAAGAAAGAGAAAGAGCCAAAGAGTAGTGGCGTGACCACAGAACATTTGTTGTGGACCGAGAGTCCTCACAACAATGCCCAAAACACTCTGATATGGCAGACTCCGAACAAGCCAGTACTCGAGATACTGTATAGCCATCCAAGACGAACAGAGGGAGGAGGAGCTGCGAAAAGGACACAAAACGCCAGGTTGGAAGGAGAGGAAGCCGATCCTCATCGAACAAAAATCCTGGTGACGTTAACCCTTAGAACAGAAGGTAATAGGGATGATGGGTGACCCAGGGGAGTGAATGAGAACCAGTATTGGAATGCTCATATTTGTCACAGTCAAGACAAAGAAATTATAATAAGAGTGAATGAGAATCATTACTGGAATGCTCGTAATCATCACAGTCAAGAGAAAGAAAATATAATGAGAGATAAAGAATCATTATTGGATCGTTCATACTCATCATAGCCAAGTGCAAGAAAATATAACGAGAGTGAATGAGAACCATTATTGAAATGGTCATACTCGTCACAGTTAAGAGAGAGATAATATAACAATACAAGAAAAGAGAGTGAATGAGAATCATTATTGTAATGCTCATAATTGTCTCCGTCAAGAGGGAAGTACAAAGAGAAGTGAATGAGAAATATTCTGGGAGTGACCCAATTCATAGCACTTCATATGAATAAGTAAAGTAGAAGACCAAGTTATAAAAGAAAAACCTCAGAACTAGCTGAACATTGTAAATATATATCCAGGCAAAGAACAAAGAGAAACCAAAGACTATCAAGTATTGAGGAAAACAAGAAATAACCCAGAAGGAAAAGATACTTGTTGGATGTGAGAAAAGGAGAAAGGGATCACTTTTTATAGAGAAAAACAAGTGAAGAAACTAAATTCAAAAACAATAATGAATGAACTGTACAAACTGATAAACGTGGTCAATGGAGAACATCCAAAGATCATCCATTGAAAAGTGGTTTAGAGATTCGCCAACAAACATCAGGAGAAGGGAGACATTCTCCTGACTTTGAGTCATTAAAATAGTAGTAAGGTGAGATAAGTGTAGGATCGGACGGTGGACGGTCTCATTTATTGACATTCCCTGATGACTGATCATCACCTTAGATAATTTTGTTAGGTAGGGAAGCCCTATACTATAGGGAATTATTAATTTCCTTTAATAAAAATAGCAGTGAAATGTCTAATCAGAGTCTGGGCCTCATTACGAGTTTGCCGGTCCAGTAACTACAGTACCGGTGAGCTTGCCGGTACCGTAGTTACTGGACCGGCAAACTATGAGTTCTGCTCGTGGGTGCCTTCCCGCCCACCAGGTCTGACCTGGAAGGCGTACCGACACCCGCGAGCAGAGCATGTCAGATGCACCGACACCATTCAGGAATGGTGCCGGTGTATCCGACCTCCCCATTCCCATTGAGCACTGTGGGACTGAACTGGGAATGGTGAGCAATGCATTCTGGCGCCTGGCAATGGGGAAATACAGGTTCCACTAGGGTTGTAATAGCCATGTATTTCCCCCTTGCCAGGTGCTGGAAAATGTGCAAGTTTGGCGGCAGCCTGACGTTGTACCAGCAAGGCTACCCACAAACTTGCAATGAGGCCCTCTGTGTCCTTCCTCTGACCTACCAGGTGGTATTGAGAAGCACCAACTTTAAATCTACTATAATAACAACCAAAATACGCAGCTACTCAACATTTTCATTTTGGAAGGCGAAGATAGTAGCAAATCAATAACTAAATTTCATAGGATCAGGTGGAATGCTTATAAATGTGGGAGTCAGGGCTTTTTGTGATAAGGATAACATGATCATTCTTACAAAACACTCAGGAATGATAGTCAGGTAGTGATGTACATTGGAATAAGCTGATATGTGCTTTAATAAAAGTACAACAGCATCAATTGTGCAATTAGAAAACAGAATCTAGCACCTGAAAGCACTCACAACAGCAAATGAACCACATCAAAAACACATGGGTGATAAAAACTACATTACTAGCATGCACCATACACATTTGATGTGTTCCCCTTCAGGATAGAAAAGTTCCAATTGTCTAGCACAGCCCAGTGTTTATGTACAAAGGCAGACGTGCCATGTGTGTCAAAGATAGGCGCTCAACATGAACATGAAAAAGAGGCTCGACATGAACATGAAAAAGAGGCAAATGGAGGGTCAACACACATGCCATCTTAACTTTGCCAGGCATCGGGATTCATTTGCCTGTGACACAGTGCCTGTTGAGCATTTTCTATTTTCCCTACCAGGTCAGCTCAACTTTTTCTGTGTTTAGCCCTTAGGTCTCATCAAGAATCTAAACACTTATTGTGCCACTGAGCGACTTGCACTGTACACCATCTCTAGGAATTCATCATGTTCTTTGCCATAGAAACTATCAACTAATGCACCACAGCTGTCCTTGCTGCTTTAGAATCTTTAGCTGCACTGAGACCATACGAACCCAGGAACTTCAGCCTTGACATCTCACTTTGGGAGGACCTAAGCGTTGACTATCAGCAGTCAGAATTTGCTGAAGAACTTTCTGAAACCTTACCAGCCAGGAAGAATTCTCCACTGAACATCAGAAAGCTTGCTCCAACAAAGTCATCTAAATAAATATTTGTCTCCTTCTATAGTCTTTGAACTTGATATTGTAATAATAGGACTATTGTCATAAATCTCCCCCTGTCTCACCTGGGATCGCTTCTTGCTCTGTTCCGCGGGAGGATTCCTCTTGTGGATGGATCGGGTCTTGTATAGACTTGCTCGAGTCTCGTCTGGCTGCAGAGCGCGTTCAGAGTTCCGGGAAGGCCGTTGTTCCAGGATGTCCAGAGAAGTAGGTAGCGGTCGCTAAGAATGGGCATTCCAGGAGTCGAGTAGAGGGAAAGGAAGAAGGAAGGAGGAAGGGAACCAGGATCTTGGATAGAAGATTCGCCGAACAGCACACACATGTCGAGTCACTACCTAATGATAGCGTTGAGACGCGGTGGGCTGTGGGGGCGTGGCCAATTTATAGGACGTGCCGTGTCAATCGTGAAAGCTGGTGTGAGGCTAGTCGCTTGTTGCGGCCATGTTGGGAGTAACAAGGAATACAAGCCCCGGCGCGATAAGGACCAGGAGGTCCAGAAAGGGAAAGTTCTATGGGTCATGACAGCATGCCTCCTCTGAATACCTGCTCCACCAGGTTTGCCGGGGTGTATGAGATGGGATTTAAGTTGAGGGGTATTTAAGTTAGAAACTGGTTCCCAGGTTCTCTCGCTAGGAGTGTATCCTTTCCATTCAACCAGGTATTGAAGTCGACCCCGTTTATACCTGGAATCGCATATTCGGGACACTTCATATTCTAGCTGATCATTCACAACAACAGGACTGGACCTGCAGGATTTTCGGGAGGATTGGATGTAAGGTTTCAATAGGGAGGTGTGAAAAACTGGGTGTATTTTCTTCCAGGAATCGGGTAGCTTGAGTCGGAATGAGACAGGATTGACGACCTCCTTTATGGAAAATGGTCCATAGTACCGAGGAGCCAATTTGTTTGGCCGTAGATGTCGGGGTAATAGTTTCGAGGACAACCAGACTTGATCACCAACAGAATAGGAGGGCGCTTCTTCTCTTGGAATCCGCATAGAGCTTAGTGCGTGGTTGGGCCTCTTTCAAATGTTCCTTGGCTTCCTTGTGAATGTGGATGAGATTCTGTATCCAAGAGTCGAGAGTAGGTACTGGAGTGGGATGTGGAAGAACAGAAGGTAAAACAGACGGGTGAAAACCTTGACTGCAATAGAAAGGGCTGACCTTGAGTGCAGAGTGATCAGAATTGGTGTAAGCAAACTCGGCCAGGGGTATGAGGAGAGACCAGTCATCCTGAAGCTTGGTGGCAAAACAAAGAAGATATTGCTCCAGAGTTTGATTTACACGTTCCGTAGCTGCGTTGGTTTGTGGGTGATAACCTGATGAGAGAGCGCGTTGGATCCCTAGAATGCGACAGAGATGTTTCCAGAATTGTGAGACATATTGAGGTCCTCGGTCCGATATGATCTTGGAAGGAAGTCCATGGAGACGGAAAATATGTTCCAGGAAGATTCCAGCAAGTTCTGAGGAGGATGGTAGCTTATACAAAGGTGTGAAATGAGCCATATGGGTGAACAAGTCTGTGATTACCATGATGGGCGTGTACCCTCGGGAAGGTGGTAACTCCACAATGAAGTCTGTAGCAATAAACTCCCATGGTCTTGTTGGCAGCGATGGTTGCAGTAGAAGACCCGCCGGTCTTTTGTTATCATGTTTGTTTTGACTGCAGACAGTACAAGCCTTGACGTACTGTTCTACGTCTGTCTTCATTTGAGGCCACCAAAACTGTCTTTGTATAAAACAGAGGGTGTTAATTATACCACAATGACCGGAGTGAGGGGTATCATGGCAGAGGTTTATTATTTTGTGTTGTAATTTCTGCGTAGGAATGACCAGTGCATTGTCCTTGAATAGATATTCTTCCTTGACTCTTAGATTCCATGGATTCTTCCTTAAAATCTCCTTCCAGAGGTCAGAGGACTGGGTTTGAGCTCGGATTTCTTCCAGGAGGTTGATTTCCTGAGCTACAAATCTTCAAATCGTCATCCACTCTCTATAGTATGGTATGTGTAGTTTTATCCTTGTTTCCCATTGGTCTCCTGTTTCCTTGTATGAGCACTTTTGCATTCTCTGAGGCAGCTAATCTTAGTCGTTTGACTATTCTGGATTATGTGTACCTTTGTCATAAAATCTGTGTCCTGCAGTTATACTATGTCCAGTGTACCTTCCACGTGGCTGCTATTTAGTGAAATGTTTCCTGTGCCTATGCTTGAAACCAAGTAACCTCGTCGTAGAATGCTAATGTTGCCCTTGAAATGCTACTTGTTTATCACTCTGATTACAACAAAAATGAAGAGGGTAAGGTATCTGAAAGGGAGTTTACCATGCTTATTTTGAACTCTGCGAGGCAGCGTATCAAGCTATGGGTTGTTATCGTGACATGGGGTGCAGTGTACTAGATATTCTATAATCCTTAATTCCTTTGGTCTGTTGGAGGGGGGCCCCAGAGGTGTCCATGCCCCGGGCCCCCAAAGTGCTTAAGATGGCCATGGGTGAGAGGTGCCATGTATTGGTTGAACAACCAGGGAGAAAGGTTACACCCCTGGGGAAAACCGCAGGTGGAGCGAGAGATAGAGGAGAGGAAGGAAGGAACCAAGTTGGACCTGGGAGGGTTGGTCAGAGAGAAAAGAAGTCAGCCAGGCCAGAGACTGATCAGTGATACCCGTTCGAGCAGCATGGCATGGGTTACCATGTCAAACGAAGAAGAGAGATCAAGTAGGATGAGGACAGAGGGGAGATTAGAATCAAGGTTAGAGAGCAGTTCTTCACGGATGTTCAGGAGAGCAGTTTATGTGCTTCTGGCTGCTCTGAAGCCAGACTGACGGTCATGAAGGCAACCAACAGATTCAGTGTGAAGATGAAGGTTTTCCAGGAGTTTACCCAGGGAAGGAGTGATAGTCTCAGGAGTGATTGTCTCTGGAGGATAGCTCAGGGGCAACGTGCTCACCTTGGAAGCAAGACATCACGGAGCACCACCCGTTCGATTCGAGAAACCTCTGGGTATTAAGCGCGTTATACATAGCCTATCATATCATATCATATCATAGAGATCAGGCGATAGTTCGCCGGAAGGGAGGAGTCGGCTGAGGATTTCTTGAGCAGAGGGTGCACAAGAGAGTGCTTCAGGGGGGAGGGGAAGGTTCCAGAGTTGAAATAGTGGCTGCAGAAGTCAGTCAGGGCTGGAGCGAGGGTGTCAATGTGGTTCTTGATGGTTTTGGAAGAACAGGGAAGAGCCTGTTTTCATAGATCATACTTCTCTAGAAACCTCATCTGGAGAGAAGAGAGGGAAGGCAGAGAAGGGACAGGGGTGGCCGCAGGGGGGGCGGAGGAAGAGGAGAGACTGGAGGGAGAAGCAGGAGAAGCTGAGAGGGAGGACAGGATAGATATCCTGAGTTTTAGAGATGAAGTGAGAAGCCAGGGACGAACAGAGGGCACAGGAGAGGTAGAGACTGCAGCAAGATTGGCCAGCTCCTTGCAGATTTGAAATAGTTTGTCCGAATAGTTAAGATACCTTGCAAATAGAAAATAGCTCCCAAATAAGTGCACCACACAGGAGATAAAGAAGTGGTGGGGAGACATCAGGAGGTGGACATAGGAAATAAATTGCAGACTTTAATGCCAGTCACAAAGGTGGAGGGCCACCTGGAGACAACAACCTGAACCCGATGAACAAGGCAGTTTCCGACATGCTCCGCATGGTTGCTATAAAGAGCAGTAACAGAGCAGCACCATTATCAGGTATGTCACCATACTATCATATGTAATTGTTTTTGTGTGTGCGTGCGTGTGTGTGTGTCTGTGTGCGCGCGCGTGCACACCAATGAATGTGCATGTGAGAAGGGACCCCTCTCTGTCTTAGAATGTGCCCCACTTGATCCCACCCAGCACAGACAAATAATTTCCCAGATATCGATGAAGGCACATAGCCATGTGCATGGTGAGATGACAAACATTAATGGAAAATCATGCCACAGGACATGTGTGTAAGCTAACATATGACAAAGGGAAGAATTTAAGGTGTGCCCTGCCTGAACACATGAGCAATGGCAATTGTATAGTTGATATGGAACATACTCATGGTAAAGGTTTTCTGGAAGGTAGCAATTCCCTGTGCCCATCCTCCAATAGACCTGTGTTGACTTGTACATGACAGCAACAGAAGCTGCACAAAAGCACAACCTTTTATTTCACAATCTGCTAACTGATGATCCCTACATGCTCGAAGTGGAGGGTGATAATGGCGCACTACAGGAGTGAATGCAACTGTCAGTCACACAGGCTGTGGCTGTATACTTACCTGCAGATGGGCATGTAGAGCAACCCCTGACATAGGATGAGCCTACACCTGCCGCAGAAGAACCACAACCCAACACTCAGCCACATAATGGTAACACAACCCGGTGTGTGGAAAGGTCTGCACATGCCAAATGGCTTCAGGTGAGCTCATGCCATTCCTTGAAGGATGAGATGCACACGAACCAGAAGACAGTCTACATCTGAAGGATTTGCATCCAGAACACCCTTGGTGAGGCCCTCCTCAACCTTTCAAGAGTGATGGTGTGGAGCATACAAGCCGCGACCATCGGGGAGGTGCTCAGGGCTGTCAGAGAAGACATAAAAGCTGGCAGGGATGAGATGTCAGAGACATGCAATGCCATATAGCACAGAGTCCGCAGGCAGGTGATACTCTGCATGTGGAAATATGCTGAGAACCTTGCTCCCACAAATTGGAACACTTCTACCTGGGAGGGGTATGTGGCAGCGATGGTGGCAGGATTAACCATAAGCAAAGTATGTCACCAATGGACATGCATTCCTCCGTCACATCCACACAGCTACGCCCACTAATGTGAACCCAGGTGGGCCCTAATCAGAGAGACAGCCTATCAATGCATGCCCCTCTCGAGGCACTTCCTCTTCTTTGCGCATGTGACAAGCTCCTCCAAACAAATGATAAATGTAGAACAACAACCGTTCTGGCTTGGATCTCATCACTGATTTCCATATAAACCTCCAAATGAATTAGCTAGGAATAAAAGAACAACAGGAAGTAAGAACGGGGACAATAAGGTGTCAGAATCTACTCCTCTGTGTTGAATAAAATTGCGAATTTTCTAGACAGCAGGCTAAGAGTATCAGTGTTTGGGTCAAAACACAGAGGCTACGATTTTGCATCTTGGTGTGAGAGGAAACAGTGGCAAATTATTTCTTGATAGAAATAAGTGTGATTGGCATTTCTAAGATCAACCACACAATGTTTTCTCTTGATTGGGAAAAGCAGGAACATTCACAGTGACAGGAGCCTGAGCATCACAAACTCTTTTGAATGAAATGAGACAAAACCATAACTCAGCAGAAACTAATTTCAGTTATAACATTTAATCTGGCATACGAGACAGAAACACAAGAAATACCAAATTAACACCCCAAAGTGCTGTGTAATTAGGACCTAGAAGATGAATGTATGTAACCCCTTTCAGAAGTCGACAAACCCAGAGATGTTTACTAGTGGCCAAACCATCCACAAACGCAGGCCCTGAGGTGGTGGTCGATCTGTTCATATTATTGTTTTTAAAAGCTTTACCTCATGCAAACTGGTGATGTAAGAAATATACTACCTTAAGGGGAGATGCCACAGCAGTATCCAATAATCTCCTCACACACCAGCAAACCCAAGCACCCCAAGCCATTAGATAACCCTTGCAAGTGGCAGCGGACTAGAATTCTCTGACAATAGAGGAAGCTGTTGCTTGAAGTCTTTCAGCGTGCAGGAACCCCTAATATCCTTGACTGGAGAGATCCCTGTAGGACTAGCTTGTGAGCTTTTCCATCTGGATATATAGGAATTAGAGGGAACACAGAGATCAGAAATGGTACATCTGTGGATATGTCCAGTAAAGTGGATGCCAAATTTGAGATTGGTCACCGGGACAAATGAAGATTTCCATATCCTGACATGCCAAAGCAGTCTCTAAATCAAGAGGTATGAAGGGAAGGAATAACTCTCGCTCCCTGACATATTCTGTTGGAAAACATCCCAGAACAAATCCTTCAAATCTGGCATCCAGATGAAAAACAATGAAAGCGTTGGGACACAAAGAGGTTCATCCCCAAGGGACCCCACAACATATCTATTCTGTGAGACACAATATGGATGCATTCTCCAGTCGCTGGAATGAAGTATGCATCTGGAATTCCAGTCTGCCGCTACTTTGGGTAAACTGGGAAGTGAATGCCCCTGAAGCACAATCTTTCTGCCCAGGGCTCCTTCTCTATCTCCACTTAACAGATGAGATCTGGGAACTCCGTCGTTTTGATGTACTGAACTGACAAAATGTTGTCTATTCTTAGAAGCATTCAGCAGTTCAATTGATGCATATCTAGATTCTCTAAATAGTTGAAGTACCCCCTCCCGGGAATTCCATTTTCCACCTCTAGTGAGTTCCACACAGCAAGCTCTGCAACCTGGCAGACTGGCATCCAAATCTATGATGAGGTCAGGACACATTTCAAAGTTTTCTCTGCCATTCCAACCCTAAGTGGTTCAGCCACCACTGTAGTTCAATCCTTGACTCCAAGGAGAGCCTAAGCTCATCAGAATAACTGGGGCCTACCTGAGGTGCAGGCTTTCCTTCTTTGCAAAGCCTGTCAATAAAGAGTGCTTGGGAAAATTGCTCGGGTTGAGGCAGATAAGAGCTCTGTAATTCAGGCCAAGGTTCTCAGAGATATCGACCGCGGTGCTAGAAGATCTTGATCTCCTCTAGGATAGATTTGTTGGGTAGTGGGAGCTGCAGAAAATCCTGAACCATAACTATTTGGAAAGAGGAACTATATGGACTGACATGAACTCATCTCAAAACCCAGATTCTTTTAGAAAAATAAAGAATTTCTTCCACACAAATGATGAGTGGAATCCCCTAGCCCTACGTGCTGACATCACAGGTTTCATTACCATGGTGAAGTATGTGGGTGCAGATGAATAGGTGAAAAGGAGGCAAACACAATTCCATTTCCTGTTGTCCTACAGAAACTGTAGATAATTCTGAAAGGGGCCATAAATAGGAATGGTCTTTGAGCTCCAACCTGGTACCTCAAAAGATTAATGCCATTTATCTTGCAGTGGTTGCAGTCCAAAAAGCCGTGGATCTCCCAGAGGTTGATAACTGGATGGATGCCCTCCAACTTCTTTCATATCAGAAAAATATTTCATTTCAAACCAGTGGCATCCATAGGAATTTGAACAATAAACCCTTTCTCCCTCAATTTTGGCACTCTGTGTGCCCCAAAAAGAGCATTTTTTGTGAAAAACAACAATTGAAAAAAGGTTGGCTGCCTCTTGAAAAAGTATCTTGTAAAATAGGACATGAACCCCTTGATTATTCTTAGGAACTCAGGGGTCATGAGTTATAGGTAACCGAAAATAGGAAAAACCAGATAACCTGTCCCTATTTTTTCCCAGAAATAAACCTTGGGAAGAAAGGAACTACGTCATTGGAAAAAGTGCTTTTTGAAATCATCTGTTGTTTAATTTGGGTCGCTTACATAACCACCTATTCCGCTGAGAGAAGACTATGTTGACCTGGAACATCTCTTTATGATGAGTTGTTGACCAACTTTATCGTTTAGGTCCTTTATAGGCACGGCTCGGGAAATTACCATTTTCTTTTCCATCCTACCCAAAAACACAACCACCAAACTCTCTCTGTAACGAGGCCTGGGCCTTATCGAAAGAGGTGTAAAGAGCCAGATATTTGGATATGTCTTTAAAGAATTTATCAGCAAACAAGAGTGAATACGCTTTCATACCTGCCTCTCTAGGTGCCAAACAGGCTAACTTACAATTCAGAGCTAACAACATATCTTTACTATGTTCTGTGACAAACCAGAATTTGCCTTTCCGAAAACAAATGGCTCTTTGCACTTACTCTTGAAGGGGAAGCAGGTCTACTAAGTGAAATACCTAAGTGAAAGACCCAGAGTTATCAAGAGTTGGTCCTGGTGAGCTTAAGAGACCTGTCTAGACCTTTTTCATGGTCCTTACCAGCATTGGACATGAACGTGACCAACTGGGGATCTACCTCTGCTGCTGTAAAAGTTGCCTTTATTAAATGTAGACGGTCTCTGGCATTCCACCTGCAGCTTATTCTTCACTTCTCCTCCAGAGGCGTCTGTAACGTCTTGTTTAGATATCTAGGTCCATAAGGGATCCATTTCCTGGATCCAAGATGAGGTCCCCTCAGCAGGATAAGATTCTCTGGAATAATTTTTTGGCCTCAAAGGCTTCTTTTACAGGGAAAGTGTGCCCCTAACACTTATGAAGTGAGGACTCATAAATACAACTGTCTTCACTCTTCAAAACAAAGACCAGGAGAGAAGATCACACTTCGACTTGCTCACGGAGTAAGAGGGCAAATCTCCATCCCTCTTTTTTACAGGATCGTGAGGGCGAGGGAGAACAATTCTATATTTCTGCCCCTATCTTTGTCCTCCCCCACTATCATCAGATGAGTTTCCCTGAATTTCATCTCCAACTCCAAGTTGTGCTCCATAAGTTGCTTAATCTACTCTTTCATCTCATTGTAAACCTTAAAGCTAACAGGAATCTCCACCTCCTGGCCTCTCAACTTTTTCTGTACAAGGAGTATCCTCCACTCTATGATGGTCTCTTTAGCACACACATTAGTCAGGGAGAACTTCATTTCACTCACATGCTCGGCAATTTTGGTTAGCAGGGCATGCATGATACTGGTATTCAACACCTTCTTTACTATTTCATACTCTGGAGACTGGTGTACTTGCTTGGACTACTTGGGGACATGGTTCTCATGTGCCACAACTTTCATCTTTTAAATATTGCACATTCAGAGGTATCCTCCAGGCCAGGCCCTAAATTCCCATCAGTTGACACATATGTGGCCAGGGAGAGAGCACGAGCTCGCAGCTCAAGCAGTATACTAATAACGAAGAAAAAAATAACAAATGACATTTGTAACAAAACATAAATAATGAAAACTACTGAATTCTTTAAAAAAAAAATACATGTGGGCTGGGATAAAGGGTTCAATCTTGTGGGCAGGGTTTTGGGGTTGGTTGGGGTGGGTTTGTAGCAAGGGGGACACTGGGGATTGGGGGAACCCCCCGCTATTGTTTTTGGTATTTTTCTTTTGTTATAAATCCGTGCGTTATTTAGTTAGTCGTTTTTAAGACAGGCAACCCAATGAAGCTGTTGTGCTCTCAACAGGCATTCTAGAATCTTCTAGAATCTGGAAATTATTTTTAGGGAGGGCTAGACAACAATCTGCCACCATGTTTTAAGAACAAAACACTTGCCATCTGAGGCCCCCAAATATCACTGAGGACGTAAATGTAAAATCACATGTTCGAGGAAGCAAGCATTAAAGCAAGTGGCTGTGATGATTAATAAAAATGTATACTTTTCTTGATGTCTCCAGTGTCCTGCCCATATTGTGTCAGTGCTCACTCATCTGTTGGCACTAAGAAACATAGAAAGGTCCCTGATAATCCATGCACACATTGTGAACGTTGTCACTAGAAAGCTTCACACTTGCCGTAGGGACCATCCAACCTCCACCCAATCTCCAATTTACCAGTCTGACAGAATTTCTGTCAAATTGGTAGATGTGTATGCCAACAGCTGCAGGATCAAAAGGGCAACTTTAAAATATTGCACTCCTTTTAGTCACATATATGTCCTTTTCAAGGCAAGGAGATTGTACTTATTGAGGTGAAAAAAAGGCTTTTCAGGCAGTGAAGCAGAATGTCTGTCGGTCTGAATACTTATTGATTTGTCAGTTGCATTCAATAAGGTAGCTCACGCCTTAATACTCTGAAGCTAAAAGCAATCAGTAGAAATTGCTGAGAGTACTAAATATTGGAGGACACAGAGATGAAGTTTCCCAGTGCCAGATGTACCTACACACTGATATGGGATATTAGAAGCTAGCTCTGTATAAGACAAGAAACAATGTTAGTTGACATTTCTTTTGCCTCAGCCATTCATTTCCAGTGGCAGGACATTCTGTATCTCCTAACCACAACTGTCCAGTAGTGAAACGCCTGGGACTGTGGTTGGCATATGATAATTATTTTAAAGAACAGGTCACAATTTGTTAAAAGTTTCAATATTTATCTACAGCTATCTCAAACCCTAACTGACCACACACATCAGTATTCCCCTTATAAGGACTTATGGTTTCCAATTTGTTTGGAATCTGCACATACACATAGCTAGAGATTCCCCTTTCTGTTAAGGGGCAAGTGAGCTGTAGAAACAATCGAAAGGAAGGCTATTCGATTTCCAGTGATTTTGATTGATTCAAAGATTTCCATCCATCTATACTTTTTTGGTTGTTTCGCTTCATGCCTATCGACATTACTAGTCATCACATTTACTTACTTGAGAGGATCCAGAAAACTCGTACTTGAGCTTCCCCAAGGCAAATCGAGTTTGTGGGCCTTGTGCCTTACTGAGAGGACTGTCTGGAATAAAGGCCAGAGGTCCTTGCCAGAGGTCCTTGCAAAACATATTCACCTGGCACTACCCATCTAGATCCTTGTGTACAGTGCCAGTTCATCTAGTCTCTTCCCGAAGTTTCATGAGAGCTGTTATGTAATAATGCGCCTGTGTAACACTCTTTCCACATCAAGGTCCTCTGGGGCAGACCATCAGCAAAATAGAATAGCCATAATAATCATTTTGTTTTTAGATCTCATATTTAAAACTGCAACTCCTTTTTCCTGACACTCTCACATTTTTATGAGTACACCATTTTGAGTACATGAGTTTGGCAAAACAAAAAAATTACCAAAAGCAATCGTCATTAAAGACTTTCAACAAAACATAAGATGCATACAATTAAATTAAACTAAAAATAAATAAACAAAAGTGCACCAAAAATTACAAAAAAAGATAGTGGGAATGTTAACCTCAAAATGATGCATACTATGAAAATGACATTTTGTGTTGAATATTTGTGATGGGATGCAAGCATATTTGTGATTGACAAACCTGATACTTTAACAGGAGATCACACAAGCATTTTCAGATTTTACATTTCATGGTGAAGCCTGATATCCATTTTGCAAAAACTCTTAGCAACATGGAGCAGTCACACATCCTGGGAACAAATTATCTAAACTTCGGCCTTTCGCAAAAAAATGGAGCAAATGAAATCGGCATCAAATGTGTTGCTTGAATATTAGAGAATGGAACAAACTGGTTTTCCCCCAATCTATGTTATCTAAAACTGGTTTCACTAGGGCAAAAAGGAAGAAAGCTCAGTTTTTACTATGTTACGAGTCCGGCGGTAGCTGTGCCGGAAAAACCGGCAGTCTGCCGCCGGACCCGAAATCCCATTCCGCCTCCGTGATTGCCGGTATCACCGGGGCATTACAACCCCGGTGACCCAGTAATTCCGGAGGCAGAATTCCGTAAATCCCCATTCCCATGCAGTCCCATAGGACTCCATGGGGATGGGGACAATGCAAACACTGGTTCTGTCTATGACGGAGCCGATGTTTCCATTTCTGCCTGCAGGCGGCTGGCGTTACTTCCGACAGGTCAGACCTGGCGGGAGGGACACCTCCCGCCGCAGAACTCGGAATCAGCCGGTCCGGAAACAACAGTGGCGGCGGGTTTACTGCCACTGTTGTTTCCGGACCAGCTGACTCATAATGAGGCCCATTGTGTTTATGTTACACAGTATAGACACAGATCTGAATCAGCTCCCTTTCTGAATATATGAAATGTCATGGCTGGTATTGATTGTGAACACCTCAAATGCAACGTCACAAGCAGCAGGGCTTCAAAGCCTTATAGTTGGTTGCCATTCAGCTTCCGAAAGCATGAGAAAGATATAGCATGTGATATGGTGGCATGTGAGCAGGCAGATGTTTCCAGTCTGAACCATATGACCCACAGAAACATGGACAGAAGGCCAAGAGGGATCGTCGTGTGAAAAGGTCAGATAGCAAGGTTTGGGTGAGAGATGGCACACTCCTAAGATAACAACTCTGTCAGACGGGATTAGCATGTGCCACCAATTTGTGCATAGCAATGATATAAAGCTGACTGGTGGTGACTGTTACTACCAAATTCCAGAGATTAAGTATTGTTCTATGAAGATAGTAAAAATAGCATTACAAAATCTGGTTTATTTTTGCACCATGCAAACATTTTTAGATGGCATGGATTGGAAACACTCTTGATTGCTCATTCCATATTTGCACATTTTGTGCTCAATTAATTTCCTCCATTTTTCCCAAACAGCAACTGATGGCAAGAATTATATTCAAAACCCTATGTATCACTCATTAATGCATTGCCAACAAAGCCCCTAAATACATTAATAATACAGTCACGAAAGAATCCTCTACCAGAACCCTCAGATCTAGCAATGACTCATTCCTGGAAATCCCACGTTACAAAAGCACGAGAGCTAGAGGTAGCAGTTTCAGGGTCCTAGCCCCTAAACACTGGAACACTCTCCTGATAAATATCAAGAAGGAAAAAACCTTCCAAAGCTTTAAAAAAATCTCTAAAAACCTGGCTATTCAACCAATGTTAACAGACCTAGCCTCTCTGAACCAGATAATCTGCTGGGCTATCCTTAAAATATATCTACTTCTGCACCATGTAACGTAATGATTGTGCATTTGTGTGTATTTTGTGTTTTCAAATGTAACCATGACCTTGCCATTGTTTTGACTAAATGACTGCTAAACTGTAATAAAAAGTGTATAAACCAAACTGTCTGCAACTACGCCGTGATACCTCAGGGTCTGGGCGTATAACAAATGTAATAAATAAATTAGTGCATTTGGTCACTCTTTCATGGTGAATGCAAACATAGGTTGGCTGTGTGGAAAGCGCACTAATTAGAACACGCTGCAATGGGATTTTATTTCATAAGAAGTTCATTTGTAATAAAAGTGCATCGCAAACTTGTTATGCTCAAAAGAAAGCCCTATTTGGCTGAGGTTCACCTTTCATTGGCGGTGCTGAAATATTGACTGTTTTTAAAATGACAAAGAACGCATAGTGACGAAATTATGGAAAGATGCACTGCTGAAAAAATGGAGCTAATGAATGTACCACCATATCCGATCCTTGCATAATACTACAGGTAACAAGCAGGCTTTGCACCGGCCCACACGACATGAAGGAGGCCATTCACTGTTATGTTTCCCTAACTGAGCCAAGTGCTGGGGCAAGTACGGAAAACGTGTACATTTTGCATGAGGACTCATTCAGAAAATGGCAAATCACACGAGTAATGCCTTCCATGTTGAGGTTGACCCTATGACAACATTTAGGCCATGCTTGGGCCATGCTTGGGAGTGTGGAAACTGTCAACTCGAATAACAAGATGTAGGTTCGTTGCCCCTACTAAGGCACCCATCCCATCTACCTGGTCTGACAGTCGCAGGACCAGATCAAGCTAAAAAGCAAAGCAAACAATGCAGGCAGGGGACATTGTCTGCAGGGACTGGAACTGTCCCCTTAAATCCCTTAAATAGGGGTGGAAATGTAAAAAAAGGAGTTTCAGGTGATGGCCACTTTATGGCCTTTTACCTGAAATGTACACTCTTCACTCTTGGAGGGAAAGAATTTCCCTATTCCTAACGAGGAGGCAAGTGGCCATTGTCTATCTCAGTGTCACGCCTGCCCCCTAGCTTCATGCATAGTGGCCTGGGCCTAGCAGCACCCGAGCTCGCAGTCAGCCCTCTCCCTCCCCATATAGTAGAGCCTTCCTTTGTGAGCAAGATATCCTATCTGCAGTTCCGGCGGGCTGCCAGATGGAAGCATTTAACATGGCACATAGGCTTTGCATGAAGGATTACTGTGTGAATCCAAGGCATAGCTGAGATTCCAATAGAGACTATAGAGACTATAAGAACATTGACAAAGTTGTGGGTTCTTCAAAATTGCTCTGTGCTCTGATGACTGTGATCCCATTCCTAGTAAGTGTCAAACTCAAGCAGCTGCTATTCACCGAGAGACAGAGGAGTGGCTTGTCTGTTGCAGAAAAATTCCACAACCAGAAGAATATCATTGCCTACTGCCAAGATCAACAAAAGCATTGTGCCACAGTCCATGGATCGCTGACAGTTTAGGAATCTATTTTGGAGGAATAAGGGTGTTCCCTAGATATGTGCATGAGAGTAAAATGTTCCTAATCAGCATTTCAACATTAAACCCCAAGTGGGATCTCTTACAGCTAATTGCTCTACATCAGGGGTTGCTCCAGACAGGAAGGAGAACCGAAACTGCCCTGTGGTTAACAAATGACAAATTAGACGAGGAAAAAAATTGCCTTTTCTTAGAAACTCACAACTGGTGGGTTTTTGATTTTGTTAGTCGCACCCTGTAAATCATGTTCCGGGGATGCCCTTTTGCAACGCATCATAAAATGAGGTACTGGGTGAAATTCCATCTTCAAGCTGCAAAACTGAAATAAGAAAATAGAGCGAAAGCTCAAAAGGCACTAGTAGCCATAGAAGCACTTACAACCAATTACAATGAAGGCACAACTGTAATGATGTTGAGAAACTGGAAATTCATAATATTTTCATTCCTAGGTCAGCATAAAAATGCTTTCCAGTCAACGCTTTTAATATTAAATTAAAATGGACCATTTCTGTAAAGCTGCAGGCACAAACCCATTGTTAACGGCTGCTTGCAGACAAAGAGACTGACTGTGAAATCATTGAAACCTAAACTGGGTGCTTCGGCCACTAGGCATGTGCAATGCTGATTGTCAGGATAAGTGGGAGGCCCTCGGGCTGCTGGTGAAATACCACTACTCTTATCATTTCTTCACTTACCCGGTGAGGCTGGGGGCAAGCCCCATGGGGCTCTCGCTTCTGGCTCCAAGCGCCTGGCGCCCAAGAAGAGGAACTACCTCGAAAACGCGTCAGCCATAGACATTGGACACTATGCTTATCAATATCTTCATGATTAAATGTTGTTGTTTTAGAAACTTTGCTTGATACATTATTTGTGATTGAATCATTACACTGAAACTTTGTACTAATGAAAAATCTGACCCGACATTTTCAAAATTGACAATTACCCGCCACAAGGGCGGATTTAGACAGTGTGCAGGGGACGGAAGTGTACCAATTTTGGATCCTCTTTCTCTCCTCTTGTATGTAGTCAGGTCTTGTGTCAAGGCCTTTTTACCTCCTCTGCACCTCTAACAATCTGACACTAATATTACCATCTTAATATTTTTAAGTTCCATTTGTTTAAAACATTGGTGTGCACCCAACACTCCATTTCTGGACAATGCTGATTGTCATACATGGCATCTCAATTTGCCCAGTATACTATGCATGTACTCTTTTTTTAAATAATATCATGGTCTTTTTCAGACGTGTGGGTGCTGTGATGAATTACAGGAATGTGTCCCTAATCCGCAAGCGTGGGTAGGGAGGTAAGCCCGCTCTCTGCAATACCCTCCCTAGCGGTAGAGGCAAGTGGGACCTCACTGAGAGAGACTCCTAACTTTGGAGACAGGTCTCCTGCTCCCATGAGGAACTCCCGAAAGGACCTTTCCGAAATAATACCTTCAACCCTCTCGGATGACAATATCTGTGAAGAGAAAACCAATCTGTTATTGCCAACACAAAATAGAAAACCTCCTTCTAAGATCCCATTCCACTGGGACGAAGAAGATGATGCATGGAGGAGAAGAGAATCCACAAGAGAAAGAGAAAAAGGAACAGAGACTTGCGCTGGGGAAGCAACATGGCTATGTCCATCCAAAAAGGGGAGGAGCCTGGGGAAACAAAGGAAGAGCCTGCAAGTTTCAAAAGGGCCCAAACACTGACTGTAGGGAAAAGCAGAGTTGAAACGTACAGCGTCCTGCAGTCCTGAGAGACCGAGAGGTGACAGCTGTGCTAAAGTCGGTAGCAAGGAATCCAGGATTAGTGAAGCTGGATACCTGCCGTCCCGCGCCAAGAAAGAGAAAGAGCCAAAGAGTAGTGGCGTGACCACAGAACATTTGTTGTGGACCGAGAGTCCTCACAACAATGCCCAAAACACTCTGATATGGCAGACTCCGAACAAGCCAGTACTCGAGATACTGTATAGCCATCCAAGATGAACAGAGGGAGGAGGAGCTGCGAAAAGGACACAAAACGCCAGGTTGGAAGGAGAGGAAGCCGATCCTCATCGAACAAAAATCCTGGTGACGTTAACCCTTAGAACAGAAGGTAATAGGGATGATGGGTGACCCAGGGGAGTGAATGAGAACCAGTATTGGAATGCTCATATTTGTCACAGTCAAGACAAAGAAATTATAATAAGAGTGAATGAGAATCATTACTAGAATGCTCGTAATCATCACAGTCAAGAGAAAGAAAATATAATGAGAGATAAAGAATCATTATTGGATCGTTCATACTCATCATAGCCAAGAGCAAGAAAATATAACGAGAGTGAATGAGAACCATTATTGAAATGGACATACTCGTCACAGTTAAGAGAGAGATAATATAACAATACAAGAAAGGAGAGTGAATGAGAATCATTATTGGAATGCTCATAATTGTCTCCGTCAAGAGGGAAGTATTGTAAAGTCAGTACAAAGAGAAGTGAATGAGAAATATTCTGGGAGTGACCCAATACATAGCACTTCATATGAATAAGTAAAGTAGAAGACCAAGTTATAAAAGAAAAACCTTAGAACTAGCTGAACATTGTAAATATATATCCAGGCAAAGAACAAAGAGAAACCAAAGACTATCAAGTATTGAGGAAAACAAGAAATAACCCAGAAGGAAAAGATACTTGTTGGATGTGAGAAAAGGAGAAAGGGATCACTTTTTATAGAGAAAAACAAGTGAAGAAACTAAATTCAAAAACAATAATGAATGAACTGTACAAACTGATAAACGTGGTCAATGGAGAACATCTAAAGATCATCTATTGAAAAGTGGTTCAGAGATTCGCCAACAAACATCAGGAGAAGGGAGACATTCTCCTGACTTTGAGTCATTAAAATAGTAGTAAGGTGAGATAAGTGTAGGATCGGACGGTGGACGGTCTCATTTATTGACATTCCCTGATGACTGATCATCACCTTAGATAGTTTTGTTAGGTAGGGAAGCCCTATACTATAGGGAATTATTAATTTCCTTTAATAAACATAGCAGTGAAATGTCTAATCAGAGTCTGGGCCTCATTACGAGTTTGCCGGTCCAGTAACTACAGTACCGGTGAGCTTGCCGGTACCGTAGTTACTGGACCGGCAAACTATGAGTTCTGCTCGTGGGTGCCTTCCCGCCCACCAGGTCTGACCTGGAAGGCGTACCGACACCCGCGAGCAGAGCATGTCAGATGCACCGACACCATTCAGGAATGGTGCCGGTGCATCCGACCTCCCCATTCCCATTGAGCACTGTGGGACTGAACTGGGAATGGTGAGCAATGCATTCTGGCGCCTGGCAATGGGGAAATACAGGTTCCACCAGGGTTGTAATAGCCATGTATTTCCCCCTTGCCAGGTGCCGGAAAATGTGCAAGTTTGGCGGCAGCCTGACGTTTTACCAGCAAGGCTACCCACAAACTTGCAATGAGGCCCTCTGTGTCCTTCCTCTGACCTACCAGGTGGTATTGAGAAGCACCAACTTTAAATCTACTATAATAACAACCAAAATACGCAGCTACTCAACATTTTCATTTTGGAAGGCGAAGATAGTAGCAAATCAATAACTACATTTCATAGGATCAGGTGGAATGCTTATAAATGTGGGAGTCAGGGCTTTTTGTGATAAGGATAACATGATCATTCTTCCAAAACACTCAGGAATGATAGTCAGGTAGTGATGTACATTGGAATAAGCTGATATGTGCTTTAATAAAAGTACAACAGCATCAATTGTGCAATTAGAAAACAGAATCTAGCACCTGAAAGCACTCACAACAGCAAATGAACCACATCAAAAACACATGGGTGATAAAAACGACATCACTAGCATGCACCATACACATTTGATGTGTTCCCCTTCAGGAAAGAAAAGTTCCAATTGTCTAGCACAGCCCAGTGTTTATGTACAAAGGCAGACGTGCCATGTGTGTCAAAGATAGGCGCTCGACATGAACATGAAAAAGAGGCTCGACATGAACATGAAAAAGAGGCAAATGGAGGGTCAACACACATGCCATCTTAACTTTGCCAGGCATCGGGATTCATTTGCCTGTGACACAGTGCCTGTTGAGCATTTTCTATTTCCCTACCAGGTCAGCTCAACTTTTTCTGTGTTTAGCCCTTAGGTCTCATCAAGAATCTAAACACTTATTGTGCCACTGAGCGACTTGCACTGTACACCATCTCTAGGAATTCATCATGTTCTTTGCCATAGAAACTATCAACTACTGCACCACAGCTGTCCTTGCTGCTTTAGAATCTTTAGCTGCACTGAGACCATACGAACCCAGGAACTTCAGCCTTGACATCTCACTTTGGGAGGACCTAAGCGTTGACTATCAGCAGTCAGAATTTGCTGAAGAACTTTCTGAAACCTTACCAGCCAGGAAGAATTCTCCACTGAACATCAGAAAGCTTGCTCCAACAAGGTCATCTAAATAAATATTTGTCTCCTTCTATAGTCTTTGAACTTGATATTAAAATAATAGGACTATTGTCATAAATCTCCCCCTGTCTCACCTGGGATCGCTTCTTGCTCTGTTCCGCGGGAGGATTCCTCTTGTGGACGGATCGGGTCTTGTATAGACTTGCTCGAGTCTCGTCTGCCTGCAGAGCGCGTTCCGAGTTCCGGGAAGGCCGTTGTTCCAGGATGTCCAGGGAAGTAGGTAGCGGTCGCTAAGAATGGGCATTCCAGGAGTCGAGTAGAGGGAAAGGAAGAAGGAAGGAGGAAGGGAACCAGGATCTTGGATAGAAGATTCGCCGAACAGCACACACATGTCGAGTCACTACCTAATGATAGCGTTGAGACGCGGTGGGCTGCGGGGGCGTGGCCAATTTATAGGACGTGCCGTGTCAATCGTGAAAGCTGGTGTGAGGCTAGTCGCTTGTTGCGGCCATGTTGGGAGTAACAAGGAATACAAGCCCCGGCGCGATAAGGACCAGGAGGTCCAGAAAGGGCAAGTTCTATGGGTCATGACAGCATGCCTCCTCTGAAGACCTGCTCCACCAGGTTTGCCCGGGTGTATGAGATGGAATTTAAGTCGAGGGGTATTTAAGTTAGAAACTGGTTCCCAGGTTCTCTCGCTAGGAGTGTATCCTTTCCATTCAACCAGGTATTGAAGTCGACCCCGTTTATACCTGGAATCGCATATTCGGGACACTTCATATTCTAGCTGATCATTCACAACAGCAGGACTGGACCTGCAGGATTTTCGGGAGGATTGGATGTAAGGTTTCAATAGGGAGGTGTGAAAAACTGGGTGTATTTTCTTCCAGGAATCGGGTAGCTTGAGTCGGAATGAGACAGGATTGACGACCTCCTTTATGGAAAATGGTCCATAGTACGGAGGAGCCAATTTGTTTGGCCGTAGATGTCGGGGTAATAGTTTCGAGGACAACCAGACTTGATCACCAACAGAATAGGAGGGTGCTGGTCTTCTCTTGGAATCCGCATAGAGCTTAGTGCGTGGTTGGGCCTCTTTCAAATGTTCCTTGGCTTCCTTGTGAATGTGGATGAGATTCTGTGTCCAAGAGTCGAGAGTAGGTACTGGAGTGGGATGTGGAAGAACAGAAGGTAAAACAGACGGGTGAAAACCTTGACTGCAATAGAAAGGGCTGACCTTGAGTGCAGAGTGATCAGAATTGGTGTAAGCAAACTCGGCCAGGGGTATGAGGAGAGACCAGTCATCCTGAAGCTTGGTGGCAAAACAACGAAGATATTGCTCCAGAGTTTGATTTACACGTTCCGTAGCTGCGTTGGTTTGTGGGTGATAACCTGATGAGAGAGCGCGTTGGATCCCTAGAATGCGACAGAGATGTTTCCAGAATTGTGAGACATATTGAGGTCCTCGGTCCGATATGATCTTGGAAGGAAGTCCATGGAGACGGAAAATATGTTCCAGGAAGATTCCAGCAAGTTCTGAGGAGGATGGTAGCTTATACAAAGGTGTGAAATGAGCCATATGGGTGAACAAGTCTGTGGTTACCATGATGGTCGTGTACCCTCGGGAAGGTGGTAACTCCACAATGAAGTCTGTAGCAATAAACTCCCATGGTCTTGTTGGCAGCGATGGTTGCAGTAGAAGACCCGCCGGTCTTTTGTTATCATGTTTGTTTTGACTGCAGACAGTACAAGCCTTGACGTACTGTTGTACGTCTGTCTTCATTTGAGGCCACCAAAACTGTCTTTGTATAAAACGGAGGGTGTTAATTATACCACAATGACCGGAGTGAGGGGTATCATGGCAGAGGTTTATTATTTTGTGTTGTAATTTCTGCGTAGGAATGACCAGTGCATTGTCCTTGAATAGATATTCTTCCTTGACTCTTAGATTCCATGGATTCTTCCTTAAAATCTCCTTCCAGAGGTCAGAGGACTGGGTTTGAGCTCGGATTTCTTCCAGGAGGTTGATTTCCTGAGCTACAAAGATAGTTTGGGGAAACATCTTAGGATAGGCCTTATCCTCAGTGGTTGCGTAGTCTGGACGTCGAGAGAAGGCGTCAGCAATCATGTTTTGTGATCCGGGAACGTGAGTGATTTGAAACTGGTATTGGGCAAAGAAGTAGGCCCAACGGGCCTGACGACTGTTTCTGCACTCCAAAGACTGTAGGATTTGGAGATTCCGATGATCTGTGCGGACCTGAACTGGATATCTAGCACCCAGAAGTAGGTGTCGCCATTCAGTGAAGGCTTGGCGGATGGCCAAGAGTTCCTTTTCCAGGACGGAATAGTGAGTCTCACTGGGGGTCAGGGTTCGTGAAAGGTAAGCAATGGGGTGTTCCAGTCCATCCTCAAGTTCCTGTTTCAAGACCGCCCCTATGGCGTAGTTAGAGGCATCCGTTTCCACTAGAAATGGGTGATTTGTTTCGGGTTGGCTTAGGATGGGGGCTTGCGTGAACTCCGTCTTCAATCGTTGGAATGCCTGATCTTGCGATGTAGACCAGATAAAGGGGGTGTTCTTCTTCAATAGAGCTACAATCGGCTGAACAATCTCTGAAAAGGTAGAAATAAACTTCCGGTAGAAGTTGGCGAGCCCCAGGAAGGATTGCACCTGTTTCACAGAAGTGGGAGCGGGCCAAGCCAGTATGGCCTTTACCTTTGAAGGGTCCATGCCAATTCCTTCTGGGCTAAGGATGAATCCTAGGTAGTGAACAGAAGCAACGTGGAACAAGCATTTTTCGGGTTTGGCTAACCGTTTGTTTTCACAAAGTCGTTGTAGTACTTCCTTTACGTGTTCTTCATGTTTTAGAGGATCTTTGGAAAAAATCAATATGTCATCCAGATAGACAATGACGAAGAGGAACAACATATCAGAGAACACCCTGTCCATAAAACGCTGAAAGACTGCAGGAGCATTGGCTAGTCCAAAAGGCATGACTAGGTATTCAAAGTGACCAAAGGGTGTTCTAAAGACTGTCTTCCATTCGTCCCCTCCCGGATTCGAATTAAATTGTAGGCACCCCGGAGATCCAGCTTCGTGAAAATTACGGCTCCTCTCACAGCTTCCAGGATATCCGAAATCAGGGGCAGTGGGTATCGATCTTTGAGGGTGCATTGGTTTAAGCCTCGATAGTCGAGGCAAGGTCTGAGTTCCTTGGTGTCCTTCTTGGGAACGGAGAACAACGAAGCACCCGCTGGAGATTTCGAGGGTCTTATGGTGCCGTTTTCAAGATTGCTGTCGAGGTATTCCCGAAGGGCCTTTTTCTCAGGTTCGGAAAGGATGAACATTTGGCCGAAGGGAATTACAGCTGAGGGATCTGTATCTATGGCACAGTCTTCAGGCCTGTGAGGGGGTAATGCTTGGACTATGGCGGTAGAAAATACATCAGCATACTCCTGATAGGACTATGGAACTTGTATGATATTGGAAACCATGAGTGGTGTTTCTTGGTCTCTTGGAGGTTCTTTAGGAGTTATCAAGGAAGGGTCCAGGGATAGACAGTGGGACATACAGAACTCTGAGCCCAGGAATAATGATCCTGCTGTCCAATTGACATACGGATTGTGTTTTTGTAGCCAGGGCATACCCAAAACCATGGGGTAATGGGCTGACTTAATGATGTCGAATGTAATCCGCTCTTGATGATGATTTATGGAAAGTTGGATCTCTTTAGTCTGCAGGCTTATGGGTCCTGAAGAGAGGGGTCTTCTGTCAATTTCTTTCCACCGGCTGCATGGTGTTTCGTGTCTTGTACGGAATTTGATGACTAACTACCCAGTCTTGATCAATGAAAATTCCCATAGCTCCGCAGTCCACCAAGGCCAGAATGGGATAGGTCTTGTCTTTGGAGGGCGAGAAGAAGGCTTGTAGAATCACCAAACTATTTTGTCCAGGAGAGTTCAAGAATGGAATTGATGTCTAGCAAATATCTCTCTCCCGACACCTCGCTCCATCTAGGATCGGGAGCTGGCGTTTCCCGAACGCCGTAGAGGGGCTAGAGGGCATTCTCTAACAAGATGTTTATCCGAGGTACAACACATGCACAGGCCTTTGTGGATCCTTCTCATCCTTTCTTGAGGGGAAATAGACCCACGGAAGGCTCCGATTTGCATGGGTTCCGGATCTGTGTCAGGAGTTGGGTCTGAATCAGTTTTAACAGAGGTCTCAAGGGAATTCTTTTGAAAAGGTGTCTTGGTCTTTCTTCTTTCAGCCTTTCTTTCCTGGATTCGAAAGTCTATCTGCAGGGCTAGATCCATAAGAGCCTGGAAGGAACTAGGACGAGCTACCCGGGCTAATTCATCCTTAATGTCCTCGTTTAGACCCCTGCGGAATAGAGTGAAACTTGCTTCAGAGGACCAATCCGCTTCCTTGACCAGTTGTTTGAATCTAGTAACGTATGTTAACATATCCTGGGTAGCCTGTCAAAAATCAAGTAAGCGTTCTTGAGCACTAAAAACCTGTTCTGGGCGGTCGAACATAGTCTTGAGTGCCTGAATGAATCCATCATAATCATCCAGGAGGGCATCCTCCTGAGTTGACTAAGGGCGTAGCCCAGGGTAACGCGTTCCCTGTGAGGTGCGAGGAATGGTAGAAGGAATCACAATGCCGGCGTTTAGCCAAGGCTGGGGGCTGGCTATATATAACATTGGCCCTAGAGCTAGCTAAAGGAGATCATGTAGCATCACAACCCATATTTCACTCAACCAATCTTAACACTGTCTTCTATTCCAGAAGGGCCTATTCTAAGCTCAGGTTCATTACAGCCAAAGTCCAACCTCAATAAAGGCACTTAACGCTGTAAACCACCTAGGGGCCGCAATAGTGATTTTCTTTTAAGAAATGGATTTTGCGCGTAGCTTGAATGGCTGATTCTGTTTTTTAAAAAGCCACAAAGATGGCGCCATTAGGAATAGAGAAAAGCCAGTAGTCCTTTTCGAATTCTTAACAGTGTGATGGGAAGCGTAGTGGGGAGATAGCAGTGGGCAAGTCATTCTTTTTTTTTTTTTTAAGGGCGGGGATGGAGTGTGGGCGAGGGGGAGGAGGTATAATATTGTATTTTTGCAGTGCAAAGAACGTGCAAAGTCAGCGCATAGTCATTTTCACAGTACAAAATGACTTTGAAGAGTGCAAAAGATTCCATGAATTTGGCCCTATGAGTTTCCAGTTTTGTTCTCTGTTATCGGATGTGCAGACGTACACTTGGACTGTTTATGCTCATTTTTAAAATGGGAGACTGCGACAATGTACATCAATGCTATAGTGTGATGTGTGCATGAGATGTTTATGGAACAATATTGCCAACATATCAATTGGATTAATCATTTCAACTCAGTTTAATAATGAAGAGATGGAGTATTAATCCTATGCAGTGAGATGGTGTACTATACTTCGACTAGTTGTACCATATAAAGAGAAAAGTTCTTTGCTATATAGGATTGCAATTGTTAGGATGCAAGTACCTTCTAATCTAGAATCGCCTTGAAGCATAAACCACCCTGTATAAGTGTACATAGAGGCTTGATAGATATCTACAATGAAAGCTGAGCCTTCATTCTGTTGAAGGTAATATTTTAATGAATTTGACAGCCGTCCACATCCGTGATTGTTTTTCTAGCACAAACCAAAAGAGATTAACTTTGGCAGCTGACACTGACAGAAGGATTCCAAAATGTGTCTCGCTTAGTACCTCAGCATTTAAAGTGTTCAGCATGAAGGCCATAAGTTATCAGCCACCAAGTGGCTACTGCAATGTATCCTAGTGTAGCCCTGTGCTACAACTGAGCTGAGAGTGGTCCGCCATCCCACTGATGCACCCATAAATTACCACTGAGCTATTGAGCTGCAGTAAGACCTACAACCACCTATGACCCTCCTCGGTTGGCCTTAAGGGTAATGGTTACTCCTATACTTTTGATAGTCAACCTTAAACAAGTCTTCGAAAAAACTACTTGAGACAGATTCGAAGCTAGACAGAGGGAAGTCTAGTTTAGATAATAGATATGCATAATTCATCTTAATCAGGGGTCTTTATTTGCTTAATCAAAAGTATGTTAATTTCAAAAGAACCAACATACATTACTTCATTGATATACAAACTGCATTTTATTGTGGTCAATAGAAGTGAACGGAGGAGAACTTTAGAGGTATTAAAACTCTCCCTGCCATCCTGGAAGATATTTAGATTCTCCAGAGTTACAATTATAAAAATAGTGTAACAGGACACTGGTGGAGATATAGCGGGCCCATTATGGGGATGAGGGGTGAGCTTTAGCCTCATGTTTTTCACTGTATGGATTATGCACACTGCTACAGAACTCACTACAATGGGCACTAATAACCCGAAGTAAAATGGAGAAAATACTGTTTGCTGGCAATGCGCCCTAATATCTTAGTGTGGTTAAGGGGTTGCATATACATGAGGGAAACATGATGTAGCACTGGTTTATAAGCCACAAGAGGAATAGTTGGTGTATAAGCCCCAAGTGGCATTTAAGAGAAATGTACATGTGACGCACGAGTGTCATTAAAAAGTAGTGGTCTATAATTATCTTGTGTTCGATTGTCAGGTCAAGTCATCTGTGCAGCATAGGTCAGCCAGAGGCAGCTATCTCTGTCATATTTTGCAAGGCGAAACAGGAAAGGGTTGAGAACTTCAGAGGCTGGGTAATTGTTCTGATGCTTCACGTGTTTAGATCACAGTCTAAACCTGCAACCCTCTGTGGAGAAGTAGTCTGAGGCTTTGCTACACGTTGAAACTATCAGGAATGGGGGAAACGCTTTCTCTAAGCATTTGTTGCATATACAGTCAAGTGCACTGGTTTTCACATTGAATAGTATATTGGGAGCCGATAGCCTTTGCCATGAAACCAAATTAAAGTGACTTTTCATGGATTCGCTCTTGGAACTGGGCAGTATTGATACATTACAAAAGTGGTCTAAAAGAAATGTTAATGATACCTACAGCGAGACATCTCCTTCTTGAAAGAATGGCTTACTATATAGGGATGCTAGATCTATAGGGAAAGATAGACACAAAGACAAAGAACACCCTATCTATGCAACCCTGCATATTGGCAGTGACCTGTAAATAACAGCCACCACATATTTTGGGAATTGAATAACATGTAGATTGCATAGAGCCATATAATCTCAAAATACTATACATTGTAACCAGAGGAAGTGAACTAGCACTCTCTCATTGGCCAATTCCCGGGCCATACGAGCTGGTATTGCTTGGAAATCTAATAAAAGGCATGGAAATTGGCCAATGAGAGGGTAGCCGTGTGACCACTCCGGTCACCGAAGTGACAGGGCTTTCATCACAGTGCTCTCTCTCTCTCTCAGCAATAGTGACTGGCACACATGGTTATAGCAAGTCATAGCCCAATCCCCTTTCTAAATGCCTGTAATATGTACACTTGTTTTAAAAAAACAAAAGTCTTACATTTCTCCCAAATAAAGAACACCTGCATGCTCGGGTCAATACAGGTTAAGCAAAATAAATGCTCTAGTTAAATTGTGTAATAATAATCAATACTATTACAGCACATAGAGGCATGAGGAATCGGGCATTAAGAGCTATATGAAAAAGTGATATTATTATTGTTCCAATTCCTCAATGAATACAAGTACCTTCTGTGACTGATTTGGATTAGCATAAGAACATGCTCATTCTGGACATCAAATTGCAATATCGAGTTTCTCTGAAAGGGTGTTGGGAATCTGAGTCAGGGTGAAAATCACGAATGTTTCTTTTTGCAGGAACTTGTTTAATAGGCAAAGATCTAAAGTACACCCCACCCCATCACCTTTTCTGTGAATGAGGAAGTACCTAGAGTAACAGTGAACACCATGCTAATATTGCAGCATTTGGTGATCCTTTGCTGGAAATGCTGCCTCAAAAGATAGAATGTGCTGTAGCAGGTGTTGTAAGGCACTGGGGCTTTCCAGTAGCCCTGACGTTTTTCAAAGTCTTTAGTGACTCATCTACCTTTGAGACAAAAATATGGTCACCGTCAAAGGGCATGTTAAGTAATTTAATTGAAAATAGTTTGCATAATTGAGACCATCTGGATCCCCAGATGCCTTGTAATGACCATCTCTGCACCCAATGCTATGGCCAGGCCTAGTTTTAAGAATATATTTTTTATAGCATCTTTTCCATTTATGATCATTTAAAAATTGTCTTTGCATCCCTTCTTGTAGTTGCTGTGATGCATGTTACAACTCATTCTACAAGGTGGGAGCATATAAAGAGATTGCCCGTGTATCATTTGTTGTCGTTAAACTAACACTACTTAATCAAAACACTCTACGCTCAAAAGCATCCAAAGCTTTAAATTTCCTATCATTGGGAAGGTAAGGTTATCCATTTGCTTTGTAATTGGCAGTGCCACGCGACACCACCAGATTTTCCTGGGTGAATCGTTCTGAAATGAACAGCAGGTCTAATGGAGAGTTATCCAGAAGATGTGTATCAAATTACATCTATGTCGCTCACTTAACCACCTGTAACAATCTCTTTTGTTTATGTCCAATTCCTTTTTCATAAAACATATTTTATTATAGACACACCCGTTAGAAATAATGTCATCCTCATCTCTCATGTACACATTAAAACCTCCAACAATGTAGGCACAAAATGCAATTCTACCAAACCTAGTATTATCTAATTCAGGGAACCCCTCAACCAAGGTCATATCCTTCTCAGTATATAGAAATAGATAGAGGTTGCACTATTACAATAGCGTGACCAGTGTAGACCGGGATTCCTCCCAGATTACTAATACATATCCTTCTCGGGTCATCGGGGGGGGGGGGGGGTAGGGCGTATCACTCAAACTTGTTTTTTCCCCAACAAACTTGGGTTTAACAGGATAAACCTTATTACATCTACGTGTTATGTTTTGGGAATATTGACTATTATACCTTTGTCAGGATAAAATCTAGGCTTAGACATTTTTCAGTACATAGGAGTCTTAATTGTCTATTTTACATAAATACCTTAACGATTACCTTCGCCTATAGTGTCTTTGTTCTGTGGGAAGAAAAAACAAACTATATTGAACTCATTATCAACTCAATGCTACACTTTCCACTGCATTCCCAAATTCATAGACAGTCATCTTTTTTTTTATTTACAATGGGCCTCATTACGACCCGGGCAGTAAGGGATTACCGGTACCAGTAAGGGCACAGGTACCGGTAATCCCTTACCGCCCTACAACGAGTTTCCTTTGCGGGTCCTCCCTTAATGCCTGGTTTTTACCAGGCGTTAAGGACAGGACCCGCAAAGGGACCTTAGAGCTAATAACGGTACCGCAATTTGTGGTACCATTATTAGCACCTTCCTCATTCCCATTGAGCCCTATGACGGCTCAAATGGGAATGGGGAAGGGCCCTGGTGAATGGGGAATTACCTCCCCCGCCAACCTGGGAATGGGGCGGTAATAGCTCCATTCACCAGGGCGGAGTCGGTGAGGTTTTGGAGGCAGCCATGGCGCTAATAGCGCCATGGTTACCTCCAACCTCATAATGACCCCCAATGCATTATGAATATAAACATAATACATCATTCAAAAACATACTCAGGTTTTTTAATACCTTGTGTATCCAAACTGCCATTACGCTTTTCCCCCTTCGAGATTAATCTCTTATTCCATGTGCATTTCTAATAACCTGTTCCACAAGCCTTCATAAAACTTACTTTTCTGTCACCAATTTTCTCTCCGAAAGCCAAAACAAGTCAATCACTTATTCCTAGATGCAACACATAAAATTAATGATTACTATAATTACATCAATCCAACTCAACAATTCAGCAAATCAGCCCTTGCAACAATATCAATGCAATGTTTCATGTATGGGATAGAATGGGTCAAGCGTAGTCTTGTTATCGATATCTCATGGGGTAGTATCCCTGACAATGTAACATACTAGTAACTCAAACCATCAACAATCAATAATGGTACATTTATTTATTTATTTTCACATTTAGAAAACGCGCTAAACGCAAGGTTCATAAAGGAGCTGGTACAATATGTTACATGAATAAAGGGAAGGGAAAAAACAAAGAAAAAGGTCAATTCAAATGCAGGTAGCGGTACTGTTCAGATGTTGCACAAGGAGCCAGGTTTTTAAAGCTTTCCTGAAGGCCCAGTAGGATTGCTTGGCTTGTAGCGCAGGTGGCAAGGTGTTCCAATGTTTAGCTGCCATTGTCCGGACACTAGACCCTCCCACCTTTGTTCGTTTGAAGGTCAGCAGGATAAGTCTGTGAGTGTAGGCCAATCTAGTAGGTCTGGAGGATTGTACTTTTTTGGATTTTTCCTGAGATATATGGAGGAGCAGTTTTGGTGAGACATCTATGTGTAATGGACAGGGTTTTGAATAGTATCCATTCGCGCACTTGGAGCCAGTGAATCGTTTTTCTTATGGCAGAGATGTGTTCTTTTCTCAGAATGTTGAGTGCTGCTCGAAGTGCGTTATTTTGGATCACCTGCATTTTTTGGATGTTTGGATGTTGGAGGAGGAGGTGCCATCAAAGAATGCATTGCAATAATCCAGTCTGAATCCTACAATTGCACAGGCAATTGTCAGACAGGTATCCTGTGAAAGGAAAGCTCTGGACGCATTCATACGTTTTGTGGCATATGCAGCAGACGTGGCAATGGCATTCACTTGGTAGGATAGGGACATTCAGATAGACTCCCAGGGTCTTTAATATGGGGGTGGAGGCTGGGATTGTGTTGCCGTCAATATTGAACAATGCATATTGTGCCTTGAGATTCTTCAGCAATGACGGGGAGCCTATCAGGAGGATCTCAGTCTTGTCATTGTTTAGGCAGAGACGATGCATGGCCATCCAGGCCTGGATAGTCAGATAGACCCAGTTGAGCTTGGTGGAGTCATCTTGGTGATTGCCAGAGAGGGGGTGGAGGACCAGAGCGTCATCAGCGTAATTAGTGTAGGATTCACTGATGGACTCCAAAAGGTCAAAGAGGGGCTTGGTGAATATGTTATATAATGTAGTTGATAAATCATTTTAGGTGTGTAGTCCTCTACATTCTCTACTTTACAACATGTATATAACTGCATGTCAAGACCTTACTTACTCGAATATAACACATTTCTATCTTTCCACCCTAATTTACCTCATTCTGGTGGATCAAATTAGATTTGTGCTCCCAATAAGGGAGTAGACAGCAATATACCAATAGTATGTACCAATTAGAATTGGGAGTTCTTTTTTGGGCTTTTAAGATACAGGGAGACCCGGTCCAGAGTAACAGGGGAAGATTCAGTCCTCTGCTCTGTCGTTCCCAACCAGGAATGCTTGTGGAGGTCACTGGCAGGGTCTGCCACCTCCAGGAAGGAAGTCCTGGATACCAGTGTCGAAGTTGAAGTAGGAATTGCTAAACCAGCAGGTCATCCCAAATAGGCCCCTTGGATGGTTAGGGAGATGAGCTTTCCTCTTTCCTGGAGCTTTCTGTCTTCAATTGCATGGTAAATGACCTTGGAGCAGACTGTACCCCCAACAGGGTTCCCAGTGAATCCTTCTTCCAGAATGGTGCAGAGATTAATAAACTAATGGGAGGTTTCACTCTTTATATCAGAAAAATGCTACAGTGCATTAGTCCAGAGCAAGTCTGATGGACGAATGCCGGCTGATGTAACACATTTCTTTTGCCTTCTGATGTCATACACAGAGTGTTTTGTCTGCAAGAGGTAGGGAGGAGCAGGAGGTTTGGTAACTCTAGCAAGACCCAACATGCTGAGACCCCTCTGTGGACGAAGACCTCCTCTGGGCTATTCTAACTCTGCTCCTTACTCTGTCTCTCCACATCAAAAGGTCTCCAGTAGCAATCTTCACTGCGCAGTAATCAGGCCAGTTCTGTCAGGTGTTCATTGTCAGGTGGGCTATTTTTGAATCACTGGTTGCCATGGAACCTCTCAGGGCGTGTTCTTGTTCCCTGGAGGAAGGTGACAATCCTTCTCAAGCGGATTAAAGCGGGAGATGCTTGGGCTGGAGCCAACATGGTTGTCATGGGTACCCCAGCCCAGGCAGCTTAATACACACCAGGTTCTGTCATGACTGAGTCACTGTCCACCAAGCTGGCAAATGAAATTACATTAAATGCGTATGGCTGTATAATTATGCAATCTCCATAGTAACAATGTTAAAACCAGACATGTCTAATATTTAGATATCACACTGCTACCAGGCTGCTGGGGTACATCATTGTGCTATTTTGAACCAGAGGTGCATACAGTTAAAAGAAAGTCAGGTTACTGTCACAGCAAGGTATATGTGTGAATTATGATTTTTGGTATGGAACATTTTAAAGTGGGCTATGATTAGTATATCTCACTTTCATGCCATTCTATGGGTCTGCTGTATACCATGGTTCAGTTACTGGAAGACTACTTCTCACAGACTCCCTCTAATAACTAGGCTAGAGAGTAAAGCCCCATACACTCCAGCCCCCTGTAAGCATATTTCATTTACAGATCTACCAAGGGAAACCCTGCTCCATGTAAAGCCCTTCATGAGTATCTTAAAGAATACTGTTGCAGTCCACAAGGCAGCTCAGAGCAATTCAAATTGTCCCCCACACCTCTTGTAGCCTTGGTCCTTGGGGAGGGGCACATGAAGGGAACAACCATAGCCAATCACAGAAGAGCTCTCTGCATGAGTCACAGTGCAACTCATCACTTTGAGAGCCAGCTAAATGGAGGGATCAGAAGAATATAAAAAGCATTGCAGTTCAGCCAGTTTCTGCTTTCTTGGAGTAGTGGAAGGACTGTGTTTGGAGAAAGTTTAAGAGCAGCAGGAACAGAAGTGCAGAGACTGAATCAGTTGATTGGAAGAGGAGGGTGCAATGGAGGAGGAAGGGTGAGGAGGTAGAGGGGAGAAGATCGTGGAGGATATGTAGAAAGTACAGGTTTAGATAATTGGCAATTTGATGGAGGAAGTTGAAGAGCTACTGGGGGTGTTTTAGAAGGACAAAACTAGGAGGATGTAGATTTTTGCAAGAAGTTGGAGAGCTACTGGAGGAGGTTGAGGAGGATCAGAAGGAGTTTGTAATATTGTTGAAGGAGGTTGAAATCCTACAAGAGGAAATTATGAAAGATCAGAAGGAAGAGGTTGGAGATTTTTGGAGGAGGTTGGTGATGTGAGAACCCAGAAGTTGTCTCATCCACTAGTCCCTGGGGATCTGTCATCGAGGTGGCCAGAACATAGCCATCGCTTTTGGATCCAGTTCACGGGGGTGGACCAGTGTGGAAGGATCACCGGCTATTCGGGGAGTGGGAGTGGGACACAGTATCGCAAGGCAAAGCAAATGAGGAAACATCAGTTTTGAGATGACAGCTGAATGAGAGCAGAAATATGGCAAAACAGGAGGGGTCACAAGGAGGGAAATTCTCTTGACCTTTCCAACAAGGAACCGTTACTTTCAAGATCCCACAAAATTAGAAAGCGTAAGATCAGGAAACCAGGCTGAAGAATACTGCATTGTGTGTCGGAGATATGAGGGGCCCTCCAGCATCATTAATCGAGGCGGGGAGAAGCAGAAGCTGCTGTGGTACCGTCCTTGACTCCAAGAACAAAGCAGCATAATTGACATCAACACAGCCGGTGAGATGGGGACACTGATACAAAACCGCTCTGTGTTGAAGACAAGGTTGCTAGCAGCAACATTGTATGGCAAATGCTGAAATGAACATTGTTAAAATGTGCATGATAAAAGACGCAAGTAAAGTTGAACTGGTAATGAGTGTTTAAACTTTGAAAGGACAAGATGCAATACTTATTACAGAGTGGTCCAGCAGTGTGTGTATGCTCAATCAAAGTGGCAAAAGTGAAAGTCAAAGAGTTATAAAGAATCGGGTCAAGCAAACTCCATTGCACAGTTGAAAGTCTTCGATTTTGATGCAGTAAAGAAAGTTTGGAAAAATTAGATGAATTGGTCCAAACCCGCCAGATGGAGACTAATTGAAGGTTTTGTGTTGAAGTGGGTCTGAGTCCGTCGAGTTGCGCATATGAGAATCCCAAGGAGAAAGGAACTTTGAATGCTTATTTGTCACATCAAGCCCTTTGAAGTAAGAGACTTTGAATGGCAAAGAAGATTTAGCCCTTGATACTGAGATTTTGAACTGCATCCTCGTGCTAGAAAAGCCAGAGTATGTGCTAAGCTTGAATGTGACACCTTGTCCTGTGCTGAAAACGTGGGGAAAGGAAGCTAACGGCTTAACTATCCTGACATATCATTTCTTTAAGACTTTCCTTTTGTATAAAATTGTTTCCCACACCATTTGTATTTAGAAGTAAGGATTGGCAATAGGTTTATTAGCATACACCCTTTTATTTTAACAAGACAGCACTAGGACTGTGTTATTATTATTTGATGGTCGTAGCTTGCTGCCATCTTTAGATTTAGGATTAGAAAGGTGTTTTACAAACCCAATTGAAGTTCAATAAACTCCCTTGAACTGTGGTCACTTGTGTCTGTCTTACTGTTTGATACCATGGCTTCTTTACAGAGAACTACTAGAAATATTGGAAAGATGGGAAGGATGAATTTAGTGCTTAAATAAGGTGGAGAGCTGTTAAGTGTGAATGAGAGAGGATGACGAAGATATTGAGCAGGGGGAGGATTACTAAGAGGGAGGTGAAGTTGGAGATAAGGAAGAGGGATCGTACCATCAGGATGATATGAGGGTAAAATCAGACAGGTAGGAGAAGAGGAGGAGCCCAGCAAGGGAAACACTGGCTTAGGGCTAAAACCCCGATCTGAAGGGGTGGACACCAGGGAGGGTGGCCGAACAAACATGTGACCTAACACTGAGAATGTTATGTCACAACCAGAGTTAGAGTCAGGAGGATGGCTAAAAGGCAGCATGCTTGTCTTGGAAGCAAGACAACGCCGAGCTGCATGGGTTTGAAACACAGTCCCATACTTTGGCAATGGCCGGAAGTGCGATATAAGAACCCAATTTAATTTCTATAATTTTCAGAGCAAGACCGGAGAATGGTACCTCTGATGAGTGAGTGCCAAACCTGACCTCACCACCTGAAGAGCCCACAGACCTCCGCCCAACATCATCATCTTGGCTTAAGGACTTTCACTTCTCTGTTGGTGGCAAACCTGCCTGGACTTCTCTGGTGATAACTGAAGAGTGCACAGTGTTGTCCAGGGGGTTCAGATGGAACTGTCACTTCAAGAGGAATATCATTTACTCCAGAGACTTTCTATGAATTTAAGAGCCTTACTTTACGTGGCAGTTGTGTTGATACAATAAATACACTCTTAAGTACATCCCTTTTGCGTCATATGTTCTGTGGATCACTCCTGGCTGCATTTTGGCAGGGTGCATCAACAATATGCACAGAATAAAAGGGAGCAAAATAGCCATTGAAAACAGGCGTGAGCAACAGAGATAGACAATATGTGAAAAATGTTTTTACAAGGATTAACAGAATACAGTTGAGCATGATAAGCATAGAGAACATGCTAGAAGGATGGTGATCCATCATGGTGGCGATGGGCTCGGCCGTGAGGCAGCTACCTGGCAGGTTGGAGTCATTTCGGCTCTATGCGGCAGGGGAGGCACCGCTCCTCAAGTGGCGCTGCAGCAGCTGTCCAGGCTTGGGCTTGGGCCTCAGCTGCTGTCCATGTGTAGCCACAGGCTCGGACGCAGGCTGACAGGCAGTGGTGGTGGAACAGCCGGCCGTTTGAGACAGGCTTAGTTGCTGATCCCTGGTCCAGTCGCCTACCTCTGCATGTGCTGCTGTCATTGGGAAGGAGATGCTGGCCGAACTGTTGCCTGCTGTTCCTGTCGTAATCAGGGCTGGACTGCCCCACCGGGACATCCCCCGGTAGGCCTCTGTCTGCAGGGCCTCTTTGGCGCGGAAGTGCCGCGACTATGGTAATTAAAATTGTAGTTAACACTTCAGAATGTTGGAGCAGGAGGATTGGCTCGAACCCCCAAACATTCAGGTACAAGTCACAGCACTTATTGACTGTGCCACGGAGAGACTGCATTGAAAACAGCTGTACAGCAAGCCATATAATATGGATGAGAGCAGACGCTTGTTTTGAATTAACATGCCAAGATTCACAGACAAAACGGCACAAATGAGATCATATACAGTTTATGAAAAGAAGTGCTGGAAATATGATGCGCTGCGACTATGGTAATTAAAATTGTAGTTAACACGTTCAAAATGTTGGAGCTGGAGGTGAGAGCAGACGCTTGTTTTGAATTAACATGCCAAGATTCACAGACAAAACGGCACAAATTAGATCATATACAGTTTATAAAAACGAGAAGTGCTGGAAATATGATTGGGTGGTGGTTGTGGGGTTGTTGGGGACACTGGCGTAACAGTCTTTTTTTTTTTTACATTTTCTTTTTAATTCACTCTGCATGAAGGGTAGAGTGAATACAAAAAGTCTGGTGGCTACCCCCACCCCATGACATGAAGACCCTAGGCTGGAGGCCTCCATGTCATGGGTTGGGGGAAGCCTATGACTTCAAAAATGAATAGTTTATTTTTGAAGTCACTCTGCCTTCATAAAGAAATTATTTCCATTATGGTTTAGTCCTTAACAGAAATAATTTCTTTATGAAGTCAGAGTGACTTCAAAAAGAAACAATCGGCCTCATTACGAGCATGGCACCGCCTCCTGCGAATAGGCAATAACCGGCCCATTACAAGCTGAATGGGCCGGTAATTTCCCATTCGCGGGTGGCGGTATTGCCGGCTCACGATCCCCCTATAGGGCAGAATGGGGGTGGGGAGCATGGTTGTGCCGGCACCGTTGTTAACGGTGACGGCGCAATTACGAGTTATGCTCGCTGGTGCCACACAGGTCGGGAACCTGCGAGCAGAACTCATAATGCGGCGGGACAGTATGAACGGTGCCGGTACCCTACCGCCATCGTTCATACCGTCACCGCCAGGGTCCTAATGAGGCCAAATGAATTTTTGAAGCATTATGGCTCCCCTCAACCCATGACGTGTGCATGTGTGAGTGTATGGTGAAAGAGTGCACAATAAATGTATGGGTGGCTGGTTATGCGTGTGTGTGTGTGTGTGTGTACAGTGAAAGTATGTACACTTAAATGTATGGGTGGCTGCCTGGGTGTGCCTGTCTGGTGAAAGTGTCCACACTTAAATGTATAGTTGACTGTGTGAGGGTATGCTGAAAGGGTGCACACTTAAATGTATAGGAAGCTGCCTGTGTGAGTGTACGGTGAAAGGGTGCACACAAATGTATGGGTGGCTGGGTGTGCATGTATGGTGAAAGGATGCAAACTTACACTTAAATGTATGGGCGGCTAACTGGGTGTGCCTGTATGGTGAAAGGGTGCACACTTAAATGTATGGGCAGGTGGCTGGGTGTGTGTGGCTGTGTGGTGAAAGGGAGAACACTTAAATGTATGGGTGGCTGCCTCGGTGTGCTTGTATGGTGAAAGAGTGCACTCTTAAATATATGGATGGCTGGGTGTGTGTGTGTGTATATATGGTGAATGGTGTGTGTGCTTGTGTTCAGGGGCACAACAAAACCTACATTTCAGGGAGGCTAACCCTTCAAATGTTGGGAGAGGCGCTAACTTCACGTATGGTGGGGAGGAGAAAACGTATTTATGTGGCGGCATCTAACTTCTTTACGCATTTTAATGAGACTATTCTAGTGCAGCTTCAATGTTACAAGCAGTTAAATCTCTCCTTTAGGTCTGAAAGCACCCACTTATGGGCTGCTGTGAGAATGACTGGTCTCCTGTTTGCTCTCTACCCTTCCAATCACTCCCCTGGCAAGCAAGTACTAAACCCACATCGCAATTTCAATTGCTTAAAAAATGTGGTATTTGAATGCAGGTACTAACAGTGAAATGCTGTACATTAGTAATTGCTGGGCCGGGTCCTTGTTAACGGCAAAACCCAGGTGCCGTTCAACATCTGTGTCCTTTTCTGTCCGGCAACTGCTCTGTAGGTCAGCCAGGTCAAGTCAACATAGCCCACAATTTCAGTGGGGGGAGGGAGTGCTGAAACCCAGTCAGCTCAATGGTGTTGCACCACTACTTGTGTTTAATGCCTTGATTAATTAATTAATTATTGGTAATCATCTTTCACCTATGCCTATTCTTCCTCATTCCAGTACTTGTGTATGAGGCACTATGCCTCATGCACAAGTACTGGGATAAGGTAGAGGTACATGAAGGTAATGCCTGACTTAGCTACCTGTAATCTTCATTACTCCTAGTCCCACTCTGCCCCATCCCAGTACTTACCAGTGAGGCAAGGAGCCTCATACGTAAGCACTGGGACAAGGAAGAGGGACATGCAGGTAATTCTGGGCCAATGAGCTGATTTTGAAGGTTGGGGTAGGGGATGGGAGGGAGAAGGGATGTGTGGGGCGTGGGGTTGTGCAATAAATCATAATGGTCGCCCATGTCCATGCTATGCAGGCATGATATGTGGTATTAGTGGCTAGAGAGCCATTTTGGTGCAGCCAGTCTAGTCATTCCTCAGTTTGGTATGACTTTTTTTTTAACTGGGAATTTCTGATAGAGCAGTCCTGCTAAGTGTAATTCCTGGCTAGACTGACATTTGGGTTCTGCCAGTCTAGCCGTTTCTTACTGCGGCACTGTATATTTTTCTGGGCATCTGTGATAAAATGATATGTTATGATATGATAAGTCATTTATAACACACCTATAAACAAGTGTTTTTAGGCACGACAAGACAAGGGAAGGAAAACTGAGGGAGGACAAGACAAATTATCTTACTAAGCCTTGTGTCATTGAGATTGTGCAAGTGTGAGAACGAGAAGTGCAAGGGGAAAAGGAGGGGGGAAGTGCAAGGGAGAGGGGAGGGGAAAACACGGCAGCAATGCTCTGAGTAAGTGCCGCCAGGGCAGCGTGGCTCTGGGTAGTGCAAGGAGAACAAGGGACTGTAGGGTTACAGTTACAGCCACTAAATGCGTGGTAGGCCTGGAGGCAGTGCGAGGGTGACTGATCAAGAAAGAGCCTGGACTCAGTGAGACAGAGGGTAGCCAAGCAACCAGTTGGTACAGCGGACAGGTAGGTCAGCAGGGGAGGCATAGAGAGAAAGCAGAGGAGAAGAGGAACGTTTTGAGCTGCTTCCAGAGCGTCAGGTGGTCCGGCTCAAGTTTGGGAGGGTCAGGGAGGCCATTTCAGAGGGAGGCACCTGCAGGGGAGAAGGCTCTACCCCCCCCCCCCACTCTCTGCCTGGAGAAGCATCTAACCCTTAGGGCTCGAGAAGGAAGGTATTTTGGCAGATAGCGTTGGATGTAGTGTGTATCCCAACCCCAGAAAGCCTTGTGGACAATGAAAAGGGTCTTGAACTTGATCCTTGCAGCCACCGAGAGCCAGTGGAGAGATTTCATGGCTGGAGAGATACAGTCCCTGGGCTTGAGGCCAAGGATAAGTCTCGCAGTCCTGTTCTGGATTAGTTGCAGAGGGCGGAGAGTAGAGGAGGGCAGATTGAGAAAGTGGCTGTTGCAGTAGTCCACCCTAGAGAGAACCAGAGCTCTGGAGACTGAGCTTCTGGGGGAAAGTGAAAAATGTAACAGTCCCGTTGTGGAGGTGCAGCTTGTAGTGGGATTTCATGGCTATGTCCGAGATGTGAGGAGAGAGAGAGAGTGGAGTTGAAGATGACACCAGGAATGAGCGAGAGAGGACAGGCTGAGGGGAGCCTGAAGGAAAGCTGAGTGTCATCCGCATAACACTGTAAATTAGAGGACAAGGTATTGATTAGGTGGGTCAAAGGGGCCAAGTAGAGGTTGAAAAACCAGGGTGAGAAGATAAAGCCCTGGAGAACGCTACATGTAGAGAGAGGTGATGGAGTGAAAGGGACCAAGTTGGACCTGGGAGGGGCGGTCCAAGAGGAAGGAGGTCAGCCACTCCAGGGCCTGATCCATGATGCCCAGGTTCTCACAGAGTCAATGGATCAGGATGGCATGGTTGACCATGTCGAAAGCACAGGAAAGTTCCAGGATAATGAGGACAGAAGGAATGCTGGAATCAAGGTTAGAGATCAGATCTTCACAGGTGTTCAGGAGAGCAGTTTCAGTGCCTCTGGCAGCTCTTAAGCCAGACTGATGGTCATGGAGACAACCAACAGATTCAGTTTGGAGTGTAAGCTGGCAGTTGGCCAGCTTTTCCAAGAGTTTGGGAGAGGGGAAAGTTCCGGTGGCAAAAGTATGATTACAGAAATGGATCAAGGGTGTCAATTTGGTCCTTAATGGTTCTGGAGGAGCAGGCGAGAACCTGTTTCGCCGACACTTCCATAGGTGGGACTTGTCTAGAAACCTAGTCAGGTGTTAGAGAGAAAGAGGAGAAAGGAGGAGGAGAGGGAGAGATGGCCAAAGAGGGCAGAGAGAGGAAGAGGGAGAGGAAGAGGAGATAGTGTACAGGATGTTCTGAGTTTTAGCGGAGAGGCGAGAGGCCAAAGCTGTACAGAGGACCTGTTGAGGGAACAGGAGAGGTAGAAACCGCAACAGGATTGGCCAGTTCCTTGCAGATTTTAAAGAGTTTGGCTGGGTTGTTAGAGGCCGCAGAGACGCATGCTTGAATGTGTGCTCTCTTCTTTATGAGTCTTATTGCTTCGACTGGCATTTTGGTGCAACCAGTATAGGCATGTCTTAATGTTGCCTGGCATGCTTTACTGTAATGTTATTATGTGTCTACACTGGTCTACATTGTGCAGCCAGTTGGACATGTTTTCATTGTGGCATAGCATTTTTAATAGCAAAGCATTAATGTTCATGTACACTGTTGGTGACTTGCATGTATTGGATTGCTGTTACCCTACACAACAATACCAAACACTGTGGCTTTTTAGCCAATTTTTCTCAGAAAGTGTGCTGTATATAGCATTAAAACACATATTTATATCTTTCTTCTAGTGCAATGTGTGGTATACCCCTTCATCAACACGGTTGTGCGTATTGCGCAAGCGTGGTAATCTAGGCCGGCCCAGCGTGTGGAGGTACCCGTGATTTGTTGCCGAGTTGGGGGGAGCCCTCAGCATGGCTTGCAGGGGGGCCCCCAGACCATGTGTTACGCCACTGGTTGGGGAGGGGCGGTAATTGGTGGGCTGCAACGTGTTACTCTCTCTTTTATGTTGTTGGTCATCCCAGTTTTTCGTTTTGGAAATCTGGTCACCCTAATCCATCAGCAGACAGCAGAAGCAGGAGGCGACTCGAGGGAGGCTGTGGCTGAGGGCAGCAGCCAGACTGCCGACTGAAAGGTAAGAATTATTTTTGCCTGCTGAGTGCCCCACTCTCCCATTGTATCTTCTGCTGAGTGTAGTTGCGCACAAGGGGCAATGTAATGCCACTGCCCGCAGGCTTAACGCAGGGTCTATCCTCATATTAAGATATGGATGTAGTGTAACTTACTGAATGGCACGTTTCACTGAAGCACTGGCTAAAAAAGGGAAGAAAAAAAAACTGAAATCTAAAAAACACTAATCCGAGTCAATACTTCACATAAGTGACTGGACGATACATTTTCGAATTCTGGACGAGTGTAATTAAGGTTGAGAGTTCAATGAAACCCCCCGACGATGCCACTGATTGATACAAGGCTAGTGTCACATTAAGAACACTTTAAACAAGACCTACTTTCCACATGGAGAAAAGTAATCAACCACACCCTTCACAAAAGAACCTACAACACAAGTACATGGAATACTCAGACCATTTACACTTAACACAAACCTAAGCACATGGGAAACATAAGTGTACAGCTGCTGTTATTCGTGGAGACGTGTTAACAAGCTTGAAATATGCATAATATCTGCTTATCTTGCTTCAGCATCATTGTGGATACACCACCTGTATCCACAATGGCCAATTCACTGACACCGATTCGAATCAGGCCACCATTTGCTTGACTGAGGTATCACACCAGGTTAGATTGATCCTCGCATACATTCTTTGTTAAATGAATGGGTGCATTGCCATGTTATCCAATGTAAAATAATAGTTAAAACGTACTTGTAGGTTCATTTTTACTTGTTTGTGGTTTTCACTGATGTGCACATTTTGGCTGTGTTTTCCTGACTTTCGTTTTTTGCCATAATGTTATATTGTTAGTCGGGGTTTGGTAGACAATTTTCGTGGCTCTAACTTGCAATCCACACAGCCACGTGTTGTAGTGGTGTCCTTGAGTTGTTAGAGTTATTGAAAGAGTTTCCGTAGAGCACATTTTGAAATGGGGCAGAGGAGAGCCACAGCTGTCAGAAGGGAGTGTCAAAGCCAGCTCCTTGAAGGAGCACACGCCTGTTCATGCCAAGGTCGCAGTGGGGAGGACAGATAGACTCGGATGAGTATTTTGGGTAACACTGCTGAGTGACCATCACTTGCTAGTTCTTCTCTAGTCCTTTTACCTCCTTCTTTCCTCTCCTCTCCAGGCTTACCTTCCCTCCTCTCTTCTGGATCCTTCCAATGCCCCCACAGTCTATTTTCTAGAGCCAACAGTAAAATGTACCAACTTGGTCCAGTGAAACTAGGGCACGTGGGTGCAACTGAGGGTGTGGAGTCTGTGTATTCCTGAAGTCCGTGTATATCACCAGTCATATCATATGCACTTACTAAGTGTGTTTCCGAAATGCACATTTTGCAAATTATATGGGAGGAGTGTATTTCCACTGTGTGCATGGTGCAAATCACGGGAGACGCGCCCCCTGCGTGTATATTTTGCAATTCATGCGTTGGCATCACATAACTAAGTAATGGGTGGGCATTAGCATTACACAGTGTCCCAAAGTCTGTTTATTACGCAATGGGAATGATTCATCACAAAACGTTTTTTAATGGGTACAGGCCCAAATTGTTCTTGGCCCTTGAACATAGTATGTATGCAGTGGATGCACTTTACACATTTGGTTACGTTTCCTGTACCAATGACCTACTCAGTGTCCCTACATCTTTCTTTCCACAGTGTGATCTCTTTGACCAATCCTTGCACAGTGAGGATTGCATAATTGCACTTAAGTTTCCCTCCCATGCACTTTGCATTGCATGCCCTGAGGCAAGCCTTTGTGCACATTGTCTGCCTGTTCTTTGCACACTGCCCTGTCACACAAACTTTGCCTGCTGTGTTTCACTGTTTTTGCCTGTCTAATGCACGTGCCCAGTGCTCTGACTCTGCAGCACATCCACAAAGCCTGGTGGGAATTAATAGCACAGAGGCTCCCCCCAAACACCCTCAGGAGCTGGCTGGGGCATCAAGCCTAAATCACGTCATGTGTGTTTCATACCAGTTTCCTGCACGTTGTGCACTGTGGATTGTGGGCAAACAGGCGTGGCACTGGCCCTTGGCCTGCCTGCCTCTAGGGTACAATGTGTTCAAGCAGCTGTCCTGCTGTGTACATAGCACCTACTGCCATGCATACCCCACAACACAGAGTTATTAGTGGCCTGTGCACATGACTCCTACAAGCGTGCACAAACAGGGTCACTAGGAACACCCCAGGACTCTGTTTACATCCCTTCATACCCAGACCCCATGCAAGCAGTCCCACACCTCTATGCATGTCTACTACCTCCCTTCACCCACAAGAGCACATACATGTATGCATAGCTCCTACATTCATACGGATCACTTGAGAGCTCTCTCTCATGCCTGTGAACATAGCACCTACCTCTATAAAGACACACAGCCATTGAGGGCGTTCTCAGGGGAGCACACATAGCGCTTACCTCCCTACTAACCCAGGGCTATTGAGTGTGCTCTCAGACGCCTACACATAGCCCCCATCACCCTGTACACATGGTACTGTTGTATGAGTGCTCTCAGGGGCCTGTACACACAGCCTCTACCTCTGTGCACACCCTGTGCTATTGATAGCACTCTCAGAAGCCTTTACACATAGCTCCTATCCCCTGCACACGTTAACCCATTGAGAGGGCCCTCAGAATCATGTTCACATAGTTCCTATCTGTTTGCACACATTGGGGCACAGAAAGCATGTGCAGGGACAAGTGTACAGAGTTTTCATCTTCCCTCACAAAGCCAGTTAGAGTGAGAGCAAATAGCAGATCCAATGAAAATCTTCACAGAATGTGATTAGTGACTACCACACACTATGGGGGCCTACATCTGCCAGAGCCCAGGGCTAGGCTTGGAGATGGGATGGGGGACAACCGTGCCATGGTCAGGGGCCCCAGAAGCACTAAGCAGTTGGCATTGATTTCACGGTGCCCATTTTCCCTAACAGCCTCAGCTCGTATTTGCCTACCTGTGCTTTGGCCCAACAAAGGACCCAAGCTACGAGTCAGTTAACACAGAACCAGAGGAAGGTCCGGGGGAAGACAACACCGGACTCATTCATGGCCTGGGGATTGACCCTAGCCCTTTTAAAGTGCCTAGAAATACCCTTCAGTTGGCACCATCTTGGAAGCAGGGGAGGGCAGGTGTTCCTTCTTCCTGTTAATTTCAATCTCCTACTCTTAATAATAGCAGGTTTCCTAACACCCTTTTGGTGCGGGACCGGGTGTCTCGTGGCCTGTCTAATGCACAGTGTGTTGGGCTCACGCGCTATGCTCGCTCGTTCAGCAAATTATTGGGCCACTTTGACAACATTTTCCAGGGCCTCTTTTGGTTCCCAGTCCGGCCCTGGTCGTAATTGCCGCTGTTCCTGCTCTGTGCTGGTCGATCTGTTGGTGGTGGAGTGTGAGGCGATGCCTGAAAGGAGGGAGGCGACTGGCAGCTGCTGGTGGCTGCTGTTGTTTGTAGTGGCTGGTATCTGCATCATTTCTGCAGAGTTTCAGCATGGTGTCTGGTGACTCTTATGGTGGTCACGTGGCTGCCTTTGGCGTCTTACCTTGTGGAGCTTAAGAGCAGAGGTTTGTAAAGGTTATTCCTGGTGTTGGATGTCATCCAGCAATGCTGAGGGATAGGACTCTTGTCGTTGGCCCTGAACTTGCTCTGAGGGGCGAGGGTGGTCCTCCTGAACCCAGTGTCTTGTGCGATAACTGACAGGTTAGCCCCTGTTCGATCTTACCCCATTTCTGTGATTCCACATTTGCACTTTTTTTACTTTGTTTTTAAATTTGCTGGCCCAATATTGGTTTGACTGGGACTGCCTGGAATTGTGTCTTGTATCTATTCTTATTGTTACTTGAATTACACCTTTACTGTGTTTTTGGATCATCATTGCATTTCTTCTTTATGGTTTCATTTGTCTTAATTCCCTCTTTTCTATCCTGTGACATGCCTTTCATCATTATTGTATATTGTACAAACTCATTAATTTTCGTAAAGCATCTTGGCAAAGACGCTCTAGAAATTAAATAAAATACAAAACACTATGCGCAGATAACAGAGATGGACAAACTACACAGATCACATGTGTGTGAAATGTATAATAATTCATAAACAAACTCACCCAAGCCCACTAATGCAACAGACTTAAAAGATTAGGTTGCTCATATCCATGCCATAGAGAAAAGCGAGTGTTGAGAAATAGGTTTGTGGGGTGATTTGAGGTTTGCACCAAACATTTGGACCCTAATACTGGACTTGTCAACATTTGTAAATGTTATATTTTTAATACATTTGAACTTGGTATTTGCAACTTAATTTTTGGATGGGTAGACATTGGGCCTCATTACGACTTTGGAGGTAGCCATGGCGCTATTGGCACCATGGCTACCTCCAAAATCGGGTCCCGGTCCGGGTTCCCTGAATGGGGAATTAGCAAGCCATTCCGAGTTTGGAGGGCCTGGTAATTCCTCCTACTGGGAACCCGGGCCTTCCCCATTACCATTTGAGCCCCCACAGGGCTCAATGGGAATGGGTGTGGGAGCTAACAACGGGCCAATTACGACAGGCCCGTTGTTAGCTCCCTGGTCCCCTCGCGGGACCCGCTATGGACGTCTGGTAAGACCAGACGTCCACATTGGGTCCTGCGAGGGGATCTCGTAATATTGCGGAATGGTGTTCACGGGTCGGCCTCTATTAGCGGCACCCGTTAACCCATTCCGCAATACTTATAATGCGGCAGATAGATAGATAGATAGATAGATAGATAGATAGATAGATAGATAGATAGATAGATAGATAGATAGATAGATAGATAGATAGATAGATAGATAGATAAAAAAAAGAGAGAGAGAGAGAGAGAGAGAGAAAAATTACAATTACACTGTATCTTCAGTGTTAAGAGCAGAGCAAAAAAAAATTTCTGAATCAAGGAAATGGCACTGCAGTACTTCTACTCCAGAGTGGAAGCACAATGTACATGATGGAAAACCGATTCCTTCATCCATCTCAAATATATTCACTTATTCTGAGCAAAGGCATTTTAACATATCTCCAGGTCTGCATGTTGTGTGTAGCTGGTTTACTGAGACAGAAAAAAACAATGATCTGACTATGACAGAATGCAATCTGTGGGAGTGAAATAGCATGAGATTTCTTGATATTTTACAGTAAAATCATGCTAGTAATTCTGTTTCTGAAAGCGAGTTATAAGCAAACACAACCAAAGGCTCAGAATCTGCATAAGTACTTCAGCTTTGCCTACCATGCCTTACATGGATTGACATATATTATATTGCACATTATACTTCTGGATATTCCGTTTTACGTCTGTTGGATTCCATTTGATATTGTCATCGTAACTTGACTTCGTTATTGTTGTGGTTGGGTGCTGTTTTTCATATTGGTGGTTAGTGGGTGTTAAGGGAGTGAGTGTTAAGGGACATTGGGCCCCATTACGAGGTTGGAGGTATCAGCACCATACCAGCATGAAAATCCGGCACCCCCAAATGGGCAATTACCAGGGTATTCCGGCCCCGCCGGACCCGGTAATTGCCCTTTCACGGGTGCCAGTTCCAGTATATGCCCATTGCATATGGGAATGGGGATGCCTGTAGCACTGGCACCTTTTATAACGGTGCCGGTGCTACAGGCTTGCTGTGCTCGCGGGTGCCTTTTATTCCGCCAGGGCAGACCTGGCGGAATGAAAGGAACCCGCGAGCACAACTCAGAGTTTGCCAGTCTGGTAGCAAGGGTACCGGCAAGCATACCAGTACCATTGTTACCAGACCTGCAACCTCGTAATGAGACCCATTGACAGCTTCTGGATGTTATGCGTAAAATTATAAGTACTCATATTGAGTTTATGTCAATATTTATTGCTGCATTATTCATTCAGAATGTTGATTGGGACTGCTTCCTCTTTTATGTAATCTATGTTGCAATCCCCTACTCTCTTAAACTGGCTGTCTACAAGAATCAGCAAATCATATAAATACATTGAATAGCCTTCTCTCTAAACACTCTGCACTTTGGATGCATGAGTGGCCTTTTTTAGCATAAATATTCACCATATCATCAAGTATGTATTAATTTTATGCTTATCTTGTTCTCCACTGTGTAATTGTTCAGGAAATGTATCATTGCTAGGACTTCTTGAAGTTGCCTTATGCATTGTTTGTTAGTGGGATTTGTGGTTGTGAAGTTTGCGCATTATCATATTTGACAACCACTGTATCCTTTGCATATTGTGCTTTACATATGCAGCAAGTGATGAGTTGTGGCTTCCTGTCTGTTCCTTCTTATGTTTCCTCAAGAAATGTAAACTGCTCTGTTTGCAACACCATCATTTCTAATTCCTCAGCATTTTCCTCCGAAGAATGGCCGCGCTCTTCCTCTGAAAATGTGAAAGGATTACTGACGGGTCAGTATTGTATTTTTAGTATATGTCTGACAAATCTTGTGCTTAATAAGCAATTAGTCGCCTGATCCACTATGAGCTGACATTACCACAGCAACCTGACCGCTGAAATCTAAACTACAGCAGTTCACAAGTCTGTAGCCATAGCCACATGTTTTCAGCGTAATGCTTGCTGAGTCAGAAATATGGAAGCATGTGCAAATGTGTGATGCTCACAGGCATCTCTTAATTTCCTCCCATGCTCATATTCGTGAAGAAGGTGCAAATTTGAGATATTCACCAGTGACAACTCATTTTCTCCTCTGCAAATCTTTGTGAATCAGGCCTTCTCTGTTAGTCATTGCAGTAAGGTACTGCATCCTTTTAATATTTTAATTGTTCTGTACACCTCAAATGGAAAATGATTTACTCCTTTTTTGTAAGGTTTGAATAAACAATAAAAAAAGATTTAAAAAAAATAATTAAAAAAAATATTCTTACTGCTCCTCTGGTCTGCTTTGTTTGCAGCTATCATTGCATTGACATTGTTATTTTTCTCTAGTTTTTTTTGTTTTCTAGGAAGACTGTTTGTTTGTATCTGCAAAATAATGGCATTTTCGAGGATGTAATCCCCTGAGCTTTTTTTATTTTTGGGAAAAAGGCAAAGGTCATTTTTCTTTAAGAAAGCGTGCTCTGCTGAACAGACACATTTTCAATATATATGTCTATGGCGAAAATGTGGTGTAGGTGATTACACTTGAGATAACTTTCTTTTAAAATAATCACTGCCATCCGTGTAGTGGCTACATGAACACTTCTGCTATGCACATTTCAAATATACAATAGCAGCTGAAAGGTTAATTGGTCATGTTTCAGATACAAAATTTGCAAACATCTTCGAATATGCATATGAAAACCTTTCTAGATTTCTTTCAAGCTAACATCTTTTAAGAGCCCACAGGCACTCTAAATGGGGCCAAATAGAGTGAAGTACATTGGCGCATCTGCCCCATCACTACTAACAATAGGGTTGAGGGAAAATATAATAGGAATCAGATACATCTAATAAGACTTAATTCCACCGGGCAGCATCGTTTTTATCAATTCAAAAAGCCCATTGGCATTTCCAGTGCTCTCTCACACATTGTGTCAGTGACCTAGCAAATTGACTGCTAGGTAAATCTAAATAGAAATCAACATTCTGCCAAAGGGGATGATGCGAGGAGAAATAAAGTTATAGCTATTTCCAATTTTACTGATTTTGAAGTTACCAAACGTGTCCACCCTCATTGGTTCAATAGGTGAAAGTACTGTTTTCTGTGAAAACCTTCCCTTTCTGAAATGATAGATAGCATATGGTTTGAGTCCCTCCAAGAAGAACGTTGACTATCCTCAAGTGAGACTTTCCCACCTCAACAGCTGTGCAGAGACTGGTTTCTAAAGGTTTGCAGAACACATGACACATTAGTGCCACCTGCTCCACTGGGCATAATTAAGCAAGGGAATGAAACTGCAGACAGAGGCGCGATGTTCTCAAGGGGCGAGGCATGGGAGCTAAGGCAGCATGTGAGAGCCAGCTACTGAACGATCATGGCCAGCGTTTATATTCCCCATGGTGACTTCTTTGGTTGGTGAGACCCCTGTGAATTATTGCAAAGGAGGGTGGACAATGTTCTGGATTCTTTCTGGAGGCTTGGAAGCCACAACTGCCTTGCTCGAATTTCCCTATACATGGAGTGGGAGCCCCACTTGGTCAATTGAAAGTTCCCCCATAGGGGTGAAGATGGCTGGTCCTAGAAAGGAGGGAGATATTTACTTTAATGTTCCTGAGTAACATAAGGGGCACTCATATAATGACTTTGGAGCTTTCCTGCACTGAGGGCCCTTTAACTGGGGCAATTGAGTAACCAGAATAGAGACAGAATACCTCTAGGGTTCTCATCATTCTTTCCCCTGTGTTGTAAGCGCAGCACAGAGCTCCAGATGTCAATGGTTCTCTCTGGAGACCCTCTGCATTCCTGCACATCCAGAGGCAGCACACCTGGCACTGCTGTTGCTCAGAACACCCAAAGCAGCATTTGGACTGTTTGGAGACATAGCGCTGCCTTCAAACCCCAGTTGTATACTAATTGACCTTTTCACAATTGACCTCGGGAGAATTGACCTCGGGAGAATTGACCTAATATAGAAGGTCAATTAGGACATATATGCGGGGGAAACCCCCTTTAACCTCCAACCAATCCAAAAACCCCGGCAACCCCCAACCAAATCCCCTTATATTAATTATAATACATAACCAACCCAATACATATAAATAATAACTAAAATAATATAAAGGTCAATTGTGCAGAAGGTCAATTGTAAAAGGTCAATTTGTGTAATACCCAAACCCCCAATCAAGCCACTTGACTCACACACATTTCACTGCATTCTGACATCCTGAGACCCATTGCCCTTGTTGTTTCTTGCCTGAGAGCCAGTCGAGATGTCCTGTTTGAAGCTGTCCTTCACGATCTAGCCTTTCTGAGCCACTCTCTACCTCAAGTGGCCTGGACAGAATTGTCTGCTTCTGCTGTGTGTTGGAGCACCATGGAGATCTGCTGGTCACTGTTGAGACTTCTAGATTAATGTAGTGGAATTGTGGGCTGGTTGCCCTTTCCCGGGCATCCTATGTACTCTGACTCCCTGGCTTTTACACTGGCCTAACAGGGGCCCCCGCAGCCCCCGCGGTGCGGGTGGCCCTGCCAGCACATGTCCTGGGAGGGGCCCCCACTTGTAGAAAAAAAAAGAAAAATATTTATTTTGCAAAAAAAAAAATATTTTTCTTCTTTTTGAATTCACTCGTAACAGAAATAATTTCTTTATGAAGTCATAGTGACTTCAAAAAGAAACAATCGGCCTCATTACGGGTTTGGCTGCAACCGTGCCATTGCTACCAGCAGGTTTGCTGCCAGACCCGTAATGATTTACCGGCGCCCAACTTCCCGGTAACACCGGGGGATTACAACCCCTGCGGTCTGGGAAGTCAGGCGCCGGCAAATGGTAAGTCCCCATTTCCATAAAGTCCTATCGGACTCTATGGGAATGGGGACCACAGAAGCACAGGCACCGTTAATAACGGTGCCGTTGCTTCTGTGAAAACTATGCGGGTGGGTGCCGTTCTGCCCGGCAGGTTTGACCTGCCGGGCAGGACGGTAACCGCTCGCAGAGCTGTAATATGCTGGCCCGGAAACAACGGTGCCGGTAAGCTTACCAGCACCGTTGTTTACAGTCCGGCATAGTTGTAATGAGGCCCAATTTCTTTTTTAAGTTTTAGGGCTCCCCTCAACCCCATGATGTGTGCGTGTGTGAGTGTATGTTGAAAGGGTGCACACTTAAATGTATAGGTGGCTGCCTGTGCGAGTGAATGTTGAAAGGGTGCACGCTTTGATATATGGGTGGCTGCCTGGGTGAGTGTGCCTGTATGGTGAAAGGGTGCACAATTAAATCTACAGGTGGCTGCCTGTGTGAAACTTAAATGTATGGGCGGGTGCCTGGGTGTGTGTGCCTGTATGGTGAAAGGGTGCACACGTAAATGTATGGGTGGCTGCCTGGGTGTGCCTGTATGGTGAAAGGGTGCACACTTCAATGTATGGATGGCTGCCTGGGTGTGCCAGTATGGTGAAAGTATGGATGGCTGGGTGTGCGTGTGTGTATATGGTGAATGGTGTGTGTGCTTGCGTTCAGGGGTGCAACAAAACCTACATTTCGGGGGCTAACCCTTCAAATGTTGGCAGGGGTGCCAACTTCATGGGCGGTGGAGGAGGGGCAAACTTATTTGTTTGTGTCATCTAATTTCTTTATGCATTTTATATGAGACTATTCTAGTGCAGCTTCAATGTTACAAGCAGTTAACTCTCTCCTTTAAGGTTTAAAGCACCCACTTATGGACTGCTATGAGAATGAGTGGTCTCCTGTTCCCTCTCTACCCTTCCAATCACTCCCCTGGCATGCAAGTCTTAACCCCACATCACAATTTCAATTGCCTAACAACATTGGCATTTGAATGCAGGTACTAACAGTCAATTGCTTTATGTTAGTAATTGGTGGGTTCTTGTTAACAGAGAAACCCAGGTGCTGTTTAACATATGTGTGTCCTTTTCTGTCTGGCAACTGCTCTGAAGGTCAGCCAGGTCTAGTCAACATAGCCCAACATTTCAGGGGAGGGGAGTGCTGAATCCCATTCAACTCAATGGTGTTGCACTGATACTTGTGTTTAATGCCTGGATTATTTATTGGTAATCTTCATTACTCCTAGTCCTATTCTTCCTCGTCCCAGTGTGTATGAGACAGTACTTGTGTATAAGGCACTCTGCCTCATACACAAGTACTGGGATGTAGTAGAGGTACATGGAGGTAATGCTTGATTTAGCTACCTGTAATATTTATTACTCCGAGTCCCACGCTTCTGCATCCCAGTACTTACCTATGAGGCAAGGAGCCTCAACCGTAAGCTCTGGGGCAAGGAAGAGGAACATGGAGGTAATTCTGGGCCAAGGAGCTGATTTTGGAGGTTGGAGTGTGAGGCAGAGGGGATGTGTGAGGGGGGCAGGATTGTATGACAAATTATGATGGCTGTCCATGTCCAGGCTAAGCAGGCATGATATGTGGTATTAGTGGCTAGAGAGGTATTTTGGTGCAGCCAGTCTAGTCATTCCGCAGTTTTGTATGACTCTTTCTAATGGGGCATTTATGATAAAGCAGTCCTGCTAAGTGAATTACCTGGCTAGACTGCCATTTGGGTGCTGCCAGTCTAGCCGTTTCTTACTGCAGCATTGTATATTTTTCTGGGCATCTGTGATCAAATGATATGATATAAGTCATTTATAACGCACCGGCACACAAGTGTTTCTAGGCGCGACAAGAAAAGGATGGAAGATAGAGGGAGGATAAGACAAACAATCTTACTAGGCCTTGTGTCATTCAGATCGTGCAAGTGCAATAACAAGAAGCGCAAGGGGAAAGGGACGGGGAAGTGCAAGGGAGAGGGGAGGGAAAAACAGGGCAGCAATGCTCTAAGTAAGTGCTGTCAGGGCAGCACAGCTCTAGGTAGTGCAAAGAGAACAAGGGACTGTAGGGTTACAGTAACAGCCCCTAAGTGCATGGTAGGACCAGAGGCAGTGCAAGGGTGACTGATCAAGAAAGAGTCTCGACTCAGTGAGACTCTGAGGGTAGCCAAGCAACCAGTCAGTACAGCAGACAGGTAGGTCAGGTAGGCCAGCAGGGGAGGGTTAGAGAGAAAGCAGAGGAGAAGAGGACAGTTTTGAGCTGCTTCCAGAACTTCAGGTGGTCTGGTAAAGCTTGAGAGGGGCAGGGAGGCTATTACAGAGTGAGGCACCTGCAGAGGCGAGAGAGCTACCCCCACTCTCTTCCTGGAGAAGTGTCTAACCCTTAGAGAGTTGTAGGTAGCTGAGCGAAGGGCTCGAGAAGGAAGATATTTTGGAAGAGAGTGTTGGATGTAGTGCAGGCCCCGCGCCCAGAAAGCCTTGTGGACAATGCAAAGGGTCTTGAACTTGATACTTGCAGCAACTGGGAGCCAGTGGAGAGATTTCAGGGCTGGAGAGATACGATCCCTGTGCTTGAGGCCAAGGATAGGTCTTGAAGTCCTGTTCTGGATTAGTTGCAGGGGCTGGATAGTAGAGGAAGGCAGATTGAGAAAGAGGCTGTTGCAGTAGTCCAGTCTAGAGAGAACCAGGGCGCTGCAGACAGTGAGCTTCTGGAGGAAAGTGAGAAAGGGAAGAGTCCCTTTGAGGAGGAGCAGCTGGTAGTGAGACTTCTTGGCGACGTCCGAGATGTGATGAGAAAAAGAGAGAGTGAAGTCAAAGATGACACCAGTGTTGTTTGCCTCACAGGAAGGCGAAGGAAGAGGGCCCAAGGCGGGCGGCCAGAGTGAGAGAGGGAAAGCAGGGGCAGGAGTCTAAATGAGAAGGATCTCTGTCTTACTGACATTAAGGCAGAGATCGTTGGAGGCACACCAATCCTGAATCGCAGATAGACAGTCGGGAATGAGCGAGAGATGAGAGGAGTATGAGGGGAGCCTGAAGGAAAGCGGAGTGTCATCCGCATAACACTGAAAGTTAGAGGAGAATGTAGAGATCAGGTGGGTCAAAGGGGCCACATAAAGGTTGAAAAACCAGAGTGAGAGGATGGAGCGGGGAGAAAGGGACCAAGTTGGACCTGGGAGGGGCAGTCCAAGAGGAAGGAGGTCAGCCACTCAAGGGCCTGATCCGTGATGCCCAGGTTCTCATGGAGTCGATTGATCAGGATTGATCAGGATGGCATGGTGGACGTGTCGAAAGCACAGGAAAGATCAAGGAGGATGAGGACATAAGGAATGCTGGAATCAAGGTTAGAGAGCAGAACCTCACAGGTGTTCAGGACAGCAGTTTCCATGACTCTGGCAGCTCTGAAGCCAGACTGATGGTCATGGAGACAACCAACAGATTCCGTGTGGCGAGTAAGCTGGGATGTGGTCAGCTTTTCCAACAGTTTGCCCAGGAAAGGGGTGATGGAGATTGGGCAATAGTTTGCCGGGCAGGCAGGATCGGCAGAAAGCTTCTTGAGGAGTGGGTGCATAAGGGAGTGCTTAACGGGAGAGGGGAAAGAGTGATTACAGAAATCGGTGAAGGCTGGAGTGAGGGTGTCAATATGGTTCTTGATGGTTCTGGTAGAGCAGGAGAGCACCTGCTTGGATGACACTTTCATAGATCGGACTTGTCTAGAAACCTCGTCAGGTGTTGTCAGAGAGAAAGAGGAGAAAGGAGGAAGAGAGGTAGAGATGGCTAAAGGGGGGCCGAGAGAGGAAGAGGGAGAGGAAGAGGAGATGGAGGACAGAATGTCCTGAGTTTTAGCATAAAAGTGAGATGACAGAGCCATACAGAGGGCCTGGGAGGGAACAGGTGACGTAAAGACCGCAACAGGATTGACCAGTTCTTTTCAGATTTTAAAGAGTTTGGCCGTGTTGTTAGAGGCCACAGAGACACAGGCTTGAATGTGTGTTCTATTCCCGATGAGTGTTATTGCTTCGACTGCCATTTTGGTGCAACCAGTCTAGATATGTCTAAGTGTGGCCTGGCAAGCTTTACTATATTGTTATTACATGTCTACACTGGTCTACATTGTGCAGCCAGTTGGACATGTTTTCATTGTGGCATGGAATTTTTAATAGCAAAGAATTAATGTTCCTGTGCACTGTTGGTGACTTGGATCTATTGGATTGGTGTTACCCTACAAAACAATTGTAAACACTCTGGCTTTTTAGCCAATTTTTCTCAGACAGTGTGCTGTATTTTATATTAAAATACATTATATTTCTCCTATTGCAGTGTGCGGCATATCCGTTCACCAGCACGTTTGTGCGTATTGCGCAAGTGTGATAATCTAGGCCGGCCTAGAGTGTGGCGCGACCCTTGATTTGTTGCTGAGTTGGGCGCCCCCTCAGCATGGCTCGCAGGGGGGCCCCCACATCTTGTGTTACGCCACTGGGCTTTTAACTTGGGTCCTAGAAACCGGTTAGGTCTAATTTTTACAACACACCCTAGACATTTTAAAGTAGCCGATTTGGGATTATTTCCTCTTTCTTCGTTTTACATTTTTGTACTTTTCATTGTAATTCCCAGTAGGAGACCAGTTAAGATAGTTATTTAGCATGAATTCACGGTGCATTTCCCTTACAGAGGAGAGGTTTTTTTTATTTTTCTTATTGCTGTCGGATTGCTGAGTAGAGTGTATATGTACGTAGAACATTGCATGGACATTACTTTTACTTTGGTACTTGAGTTACAAGCTCATTAGTCACTGGAAATACGTCAGAGCCGGCTGTGTGGGGATCCAGGACACGCACAGTGGGGCTTGATGGAGTGAGCAGGTGCTTTCCTCTACTCTGCTTCTCTGCTTCTCCACTTCTCCTCGAGGCCGGAAAGTGAAGGAGGCATAGACGAGGCTGCGGGGCCCCCAAAGCTTCAAAATCCTGAAGCCAGAAGCCCCAAGTCTCCCTAGCCCCCTTTGTGCCTACCAGAGCGCAAACAAGACTTCTCCCGCTGGTCAGGGCAGGGAGCAGAGATCTGGGAGCCGGGACACAATGCTCTGGTGTGGCGGTGTGGTGGCAGGCAGGCAGTGAGTGGGCACAAGCGCTCTGCATAGCTTTGTGCAGCCCAAGCCTGGGCAGCCATAGTCATATCCCACAATTTTTAAGAACTATTAACATTAAACCCTCAAATCCTCCCTTTTCCCTATTCTCATGCTGTGCCACTGTGTTGCAGTGAGTGCAGACCGCACCCTGCGCCTTGACTCAGTGGCAACGTCAGTGATGGGAGGGAGAAAAGGAAAAGGGGATAAAGTTGCTGGTTCAATTGAAGGTTCAATCGCTGGTGTAACCACCAGTGTAGCCGGAGGGTCTCAGACCAGGCACGGCAGAGCTTGTTTACCTGGGAAGAGCGTGAAGAAATTACACATTTCCTCTGTGCAGCCGCATTGGCAAATGGTCTGCAACGGCTGCACTTACACACGCAAATGAACACGTATACATTAAGGAGTGGGGCAAAGCATTCTTACACAGCAAAATCGATGTCCAGAAACAGGAAAGCTGGTCAGACTACCCGCATAAATCAAGCAATTGCTTAACCCCTCCCTGTTCCTAAGATGTTGAGGGCCCTGTCTGATACAGCGTTTATGCCATTAACTTTCTTAAACACAAATAACAAAATGAACGTGACTTGTCTTGATTCTCTGCTGCCAGTAGGTTCCCCCAAAGAGGATTGCCAAAAAGCCTTGCCAGACTTACAAATAATTCAAGACCCTAACCAAGAGGGTCTCTCGAATAATCAGGGCACTTGTCCTATCTGAATTGGAGTCTTTTTTTATCTTGAGCCCTCCCAGGAAGGCAAACAAGAAATCTAAAAAGCGACTGAAGAAATCAGCGGAAGGCCAAAGGGGCCCGCTAAATACATTTCTAAAAGCCATACCAAAATCACCTGGAGTCCCGGTCCAACCCATTATAGAAGTATATTCCGATATGGAGAGCGTGGGAGAACCAGCAGACCTGAGTTTGACATGTATGGGTGAAGTGTTGCCAAACTCAGCTTTGTTAGATGTTTGGATCTCGGCAGAAAAAAAAACGTGGGAAAAGTCCATTAGCGACCATAAAGGTCCTCTGAGGAAGGCTTCAAAATTGCCACCCATAATAGGTCTAGGGCCAAAATTACGTCTTCATAGAAACCCAGGATAGATGAGGAGACTTCCCCCATTAATTCAAGGGGCACCAAAGGTCAGTGTGTGGACAATGGTAGGCCATGTCTTATTTCGGGCATGGATGTCTGCTCAGAAAAACAATGGGATCTGCAAAGAGATCTAGACTATCAGCCTTTTCTTACACTAGAAGAGAGAAGGCACAAATTGTCAGCGACCCAAAAAGCTATCCCAAACGGGAGTGAATCTTACACAAAAGGGTCTGACGTGCTCGGGCCAGTCGCCACAAGGGACTGGGAACTATCAGTAAAATCAGCTCGACCAGCATATTGACAGAACTAGACAAGAGAAACCAATTTTGTGTTGAAATTAACCAACCTGTGGAAGAGCCTTGAACACATGCATGCTTTGGGGCAAATTATAACCTTAATCACCCAGAAGAAGGAAAATAAATATATACATACATATATATATATATATATGAACAAAGAAGAAAGGAATAGGCTGTTTGTATCGGAAGTACATACTCTGACCTTGATTAAAGTATTTTCAAACAGGGAATCTCTCCAACAAAACCACACACAAATCTTGGAACTATTTCGAGAGATACCAAGTCTGGACTTATCTCCTTTGGGGACGTAGCTCTCGTGGAATTTCCAGAGAAAGGCAGATTGAGCCTGGCCAAACTTCACTCCTTCTCTCGGATGATGAGGTCACTTGTCCTATCTGAATTGGAGTCTTTTCTATCTTTGGGGTATGACGTGGTACAACATCTCAGCTCTCTCCCTCTCGAGCCCCCCTGTTCCTTCCAAGACCAGATAGCACTGAACCCTTTGTCTGTTGTTATAAATACTTAAGAACGGGTAAGGCGCAGAATCATAGAGACTAATTTACTAAAATCCCTGATCAACTATGACTGGATCTCGGTCCTCTCGGCATTGCACATAGGGGAAATAAACCACTATTCCAGCGGATGATCATTACCCATCAGTATGGCATCATGGAACTGCAGAGGACATACATTTTTAGAGACAGACTCTGTTTCCATGCCTAAATTTGCCCTTCTTTGCCTGCAAGAGACATGGTTAACGGTTTGTTCATCAACAGATGGATATCTAGTCTTGACAGTAGAGGCAACCCAGGGTGTCCGTGGCCAGCCATCTGGTGGGCTGTTGCGTGCTTTGAAGAATGGTTTGAGGTTAAAAATGTCTACTGTAGAAACAGATAGGAGAGATATCCAAATAGTAAAGGTAGAGAGTTATCCGGCATTATCTCAAATCCTCTGTTGTTACGTCTGCAATTTATATCACAACCCGAAATCTGCTAAGATTGAAACATTTTTAGAAATATTGGCTGCTCTAGTGGCAAAAATCCAAGAGAAAGAGGATGCAGAAATAATAGCAGTGGAGAGATTTCAATAGCGAATGCCTAGATCCTAAATGGTACAACAAAACAAATGAACGTGGGGCATCATTGATGGCCAGGAAGTGGGGGAGGCTAGTAAAGTCAGAAATGCAGGCCTGGCATTTCCTATTATTAAATGGAAATTTGAAGGACAATAATCCACTGGGTTATACTTGGTCAAATGGTGCTTCAAAATCCACATTGGACTACATATTTACGTCAGAATCCCTATGGCTGAAATGCGATACCTTAAAGCTTACTCCACACAAATCCAGCGATCACCATATGTTTATTTTAACTATGAAGCAAACCCTAACAACCAAACAAAGCGTAAACTCCCAGGTAATAGTGGAAGTAAACCCAACCAACCATGCATTGGTTTGGAAACCCGCCCTATCGCACAGATTTAATAATCAGAATTTTATATGGGATCAAATGAAGAGAAAGATCTTCTAAACCCTGCCACATACAATAGGGCGATGCAACTGGCCTTGGGGAACTTACTTAAGTCAAGTGGGAGAAATGGTGACACTGGCAAAAGGAACCAAACCTGTAGACACATGTATGATGCACTACTGGCTGAGAAAAAGTGAGAATTAAATAAGGCTTTGAGAATGCTGAGGAAACATCCTTCCAAGTACGAATCTGGAGCATGAACATTAAGACTCAGGTATAGAAACTGGGTAAGAGGTCATCGGTTCTTTCTCTACATAAACGACTCAGAGGCAATGCTATAATTGTTTTTGGAGACTGATCAAGGATCCCTCACTCCAAGTAGCTCTTCAAAGTCAACCCATATCATCTCTGGTGTGGGAGGACCATTTTGGCAAGCTCTACCGCTCACACAAGAGGGTGGAGGAAATGCCTGCGCTAAACAAAAATGTGTCAGCAGATGTTAAACCAGATTTGTGTACATTAAAAAGAGCCCTTATGAAAAGTAAGGTCTCTAATGCTCCAGGCCCAGATGGACTGGCAAACGCCACAATTAAGTCAGACCCTAATCTTTGGGCAGCCTATCTATATGTCCTTTTCTGTGAAATTGTAGAGACAAATTGTCTGCCCCCATTTTTGGAAAAAACAAACATTGTTATAAGCCACCAGAAGGGAGACAGGGCCTTGCCATCGAATTATCGCCCCATATCTCTTCTTGATGCATCCAGTAAGAGTTTTGGGGAACTTATTCTGGATAAATTGCAAACGTGGGCCAAAAGAGAAGAATGTCATTGATACATTCCAATCTGGCTTTCTGCAAGGAATGAGCACTTCACATAGTTTTTTTGTGATTAATCTCTTGCAAACTCAGGCCAAACAAGGAAAAGGTCTGCTCTATTGTGCATTTTTAGATATTTCACAGGCATTTTATAGAGTAAACAGGAATCGCCTAGGGGCCAAACTCCATTTCTGAGAGCCTTGGTCGACATAATGATTGTGCTACACACAAACACCAAGGTGAGGGTGCGCCTGGACCAAGATGGAAATTATACAGGGTGGGTGAGCAGCCGCTGTGGGCTGCGTCAGGGCTGTGTGTTAGCCCCCTTCCTGTATAGCTTATATACCAGTGATCCAGGTGAATCGCTCAAAAATGTTAGAAACTTCCCTCCAAATCTAGGAAATGTGCACATAAATAATTTGTCTTATGCAGATGACATTGTTTGGTTCGATTTAACACCTGTAATGCATATTTTGTAGCCCTGGACCTGCTATTAAATGTAACAAAATCTAAAATCCTAGTGCTAAATTATGATAAGAAAACCAAGCCCAAATTTAGGTGGTCAATTGGCAAAGAACAATCGGCAGTCCAATCATTTATATATTTGGCCGTAGAAATTGATTCTAAGAGATCGATCCAGAACGATTGTTAGCTGATAATGAAAAAAGCAAGGCTGAATACTACCGAAACACTAGTGTTTGACAGGAAGTTTGGGAGATTTTCAGCTAATCCCATGATCAAATACTACAATCAGAAAGTGGTTCCACGATTGTTGTATGGAGTGGAGTTGGGGAACATCTGGGATAAAGTGGAATCATTGGTATGGAAGAGGCTACTTCCACTCCCTAAGGGGACACCTATGTCAGTCATCAGGCACAAGGTAGGCCTTCTATCCCTACAAGGATGGGTTGATTGGAAACAAGTACTATTATAGAGGTCCCTCCTGTTTCCACCCTTGAACTGTATACTAGTAGACCTACAGATTGAATTATTTAATGGTTCCTTTAGAGTTGTGCTAGAATGGTTTCAAAACTGTTTAAAACTACTAAGCAACTTTGCGTTAAACCTATATAAGCTAGCAGCGGTGCATGTAAATAAAAAGAAAATCATTTTTTAACCTGACTGGATCAGAAATAGAGCGTTAGCTCTGACATACCATCTTTTTAACAATCTAAAATATGAAACAAGAGCATTCAATGACATGGCTTTCTATCTAAAAAACGAACTTCAAAGAAGCATCGCTGTGAAATGATACGCTTCAAACTAAATGTACTCCCCACGGGGGAAGTTACAGGTGCAAGAAAAGGTATTGAGCGACCTCTGAGAGTATGTAGATACTGCTCCCAATTCATTAAAACGAGTCGCCATCTCTTGCTGCAATGTCCTGCTTTGGTCGAACTTCATTTTAACGCTTATCAGTGCTTTGTCCATGATGTAGATTTTATTAATACAAAATGGTTTTGGACTATGATTTTAAATAGCAGTGAATTAGTATTTGAGGTGACAACCTTAAGATTCATGGAACTTGCACTTTGTGATAGAAAATGAAATCTCTCCTCCTGCTTCTTTTCATCATTTATTTTATATCTTATAAACTGAAATAAAATTAAATGTAGAATTAACAATTTAGTTTGATAAATTAGCACATTTTAAATGTTTTAACTCTTTTAAATTCCCTAAATGTGCCAAATGTTAAATTTTGAATTGTATTAGATTTTGATTAATGTATATATGTATTGCAATGTACTTTTATGATTTAACTTTTTGCAAAGGTTTATTTTTTAACCAAGTGTAAATAAATAAATAAATGCTTTGGTATTTACTGTACTATTGTTATTTTGAAGTTTCTGCTGCTGCCTATCTCTAGCGTATAGTTTGCCCACTGCTGCCAATATAGAGGGGACAAATGCCCACTATTTACTTTTTCCTGTTTGCTCTTCATGACTGAAACCCCTCTGAGCTGAGTTGTGGTGAATGTGCGGGCATAGCACATGGAAGCCTTCGCTCTCCCTTGCACTTTTTCTGATACCTCCACTCAACTCTATTTCCCCCCTCCAGGCCTTTCACCCTTGACTCGACAGCCCATCCCAGCTCCGCTGCCAGCCCCACCCTCTACTCGTAACCACCTTGCTGTCTCCCCTATGTATAATTCTCCATTGCTTTCCAGGATGGTTTGCATTATGGCAGCATGGCACTCTTCATATGTATCAATAAATTAAACCATGAAATCAGATTTTCGGGATTGTTCAAGGTGCGTTCTTAATGATTCCCTCCATTTTATGTTTTGAAGTTTATGTTGGTTTAAACCCTATTTTCAATGATGTTATCAAAGGTTTTCCACCATTTTATATTTCAAGAACATCTTCAAACCTCTGCCTTTCTGAAGGCAACTTGGTCATTGTGGTGCAGATAGGTTTTGTGGTGGTGGAGCCTGTGGTGCATCATTGCCTCTAACCTCATCATCCTGCCTCTCTTCCTTCTTAATTTCCTTGTGAGGTGTGCCGTGATCTATTTGCAATGACACAGCTTCAGCTTCCTCTGCGTTTTCTTAATATTGGTCACCCTCATCCTCTGAACATGTGAGACGAGTAATGTGTGGTCAGCATTGTTCATTTCGAAATGCCACTATAGATTTCTAATAAATAAGCAACCCTTTTTAATAAACAAATCTGTGGTAGGTTAGATAATATGCTTGATTAGTCTTCTGACACATGCTCATGAGGATCCTCTAGTCGAAAAAGCGGCTACATGGTGCCACATGTACCTGTTGCATGTTTACAGAGCAATTTGACCACACACAGCAAACTATTGTGGCAAACACATCCTCATACAACATTAAAGGAGAGGTGTGAAGAACGCCTATTGAGCGTCGTGAGAAACAGACTATCGGCATGCTGGGGCATTCCAGCTCTATGTCTTTTCCCCAGCTGTGCAGAACATTTGCCGATTATTTCTATTCATTTATATTTATTCCGCGCATAGGCTCAGGCCCGCAGGCATAATAGCGCGGATGTGACAAACAAAACACAAACACAAATTCCTGAGTGAACAAATCAGATCAGGGTCAAGAGAAGTCATGAGTAAATCATACAAATAAAAGTGTTTGCATTCCATTTTTCTTCAGAGCTACATAACTAAAAGATGCCTGTGCCACCATTTCTAGCTTAGCTCTAGGAATCTGCAGGAGACCCGCATTGTTGGATCTTAGTGACCTGCGTGCTGTTAACCACGCCAGACGATTACATAGGTATCCTGGACACAGCATGTGAAAGGAGATCCCGCTCGCTACAGGGAGCCAATGCAGTGTGCGCCTAGCCGCTGAGATATGATCTCTCTTTCGCAGGCCTTCCACTACTCTAACAGCATTGTTTTGAACAATCTGCCTTATCTACATTATTTCTCCCTTGTTAGTTCCCTGTAGCAGACTAGAGCCATAATCCAGTTTGGCTCCCACCACTGCCCTTGTGATAGTTGCAGTTCTCTCGTGACAAAAACATCTTAGCTGCACCTGGAGTTTCAGATAGTAGGAAGTGGTTTTCACCAGACTACTCACATGTGCCCTTATACTCAACTCCTGGTCAAGCACCACCCCCAGTGTATTGACTTTCAGGAGGGGAGCTATACTGAAACCTGCTATCTGAAATCTCTGGTAATCTGGGCTGAGTTTCTTCAGGCATGCTGCTGTGCCAACAATCATCAACTCTGTTTTAGCATCATTAAGCGCCAAATCATTCTCCATCATCCATATTTGTATGATGGAGTAGATGGAGTTTATGGCCTCAGTGTCCCTTATGTAATCTCCTGTAAGTGTGATGAGACACTGAGTATCATCAGCATAGTTTGTGTATAGCACTCCCTTGCTGTCTAACAGTTCAAAAAGTGACATGATGAAAATATTGAACAAAGCAGCAGACAGGAGCCTTGTGGAACTCCGCAAGATACCACAAAGTCATCCGACTTGTGGCAGTCAGCAAAGACCCTGGCTGTGTGGTCTGTCACTAACGATTTCACCCAGCTAACAGCTGAGATTGAAAGGTGAAAGGATTGTACAAGCTTGGCAATCAGCTTAGAGTGGTCCACAAGGTCAAAAGCCGCTAAGAAGTCAACCAACATCAGAAGAGCTGTGCCTCCTTTCTCCAGGATGTCTAGCATATTCATTTTAAGGATTACTGCATGAGTATCACAGGATATTCCCCAAGTCAAGTGTGCAACTGAAAGGGACCTTCATGGGAGAACTCTTCTTTGGTCTGAAAGCAAACACCCTCCTTTACCAAACTAACCTCCCACGTCTCTCTTTCACTCAATGACATAAAGTATAATTTATGGGTATCTTTCATGGCAAATTTGAGTCAAACCAACTCTCCATACTGCCTATGTGGCCCTTTAAGAATTGAGACAGGTTAATTTAGTTTACAAATATGAAAGCATGCCACTGCACCAGCAATGCCATACATTTAATTGAACCCCTATTAGCTCTTTCAAATCTGTTCAAAAAAATGATCTACATACTGTTTCGGGAGGAATGCCTCATTTGATTAACATTTTGCATTACATATAATACAAATACAAGAGACACCTTACCATCAGAAACGTGACTTATAAATCTCAATTGTTTAAAAAAACATTGGTGGTATATGAACCCCATTATTTGATAGGTAGTACCTAATTGGTATCTTTTAAAGACAAACACCCAACAAGAAGGAGACATTACAAAACCAGGGAGAGAAACCCCAGCTACAAATAACAACTATTAAATGTCCAACTATCCCTAAAATAATTCATTCCTATTCATCATAAACTTCGACAAATGCTTTGCAGAAAAAATCATATTTGCTTTCTAGCAGTCGCTGTCAAACTTCTTTTAGCAGGCGGACAATTTCCAGTCTCTTGGTGTCATTGTTTTATTTGTTCCCGACGGTTCTTCCGGTGTGAAAGAGTGTTCCCCAGTTTAGACAATTTCTGGAATACATCAGAAAAATAGCCAAATCAGAACGCAAAATAAGCAGCATTTCTAAACTAGTATTTTAAAGATCTAGAAAGGAAAAGAATCATTGGCAAATCTATAGCCAAATTGTTTTTTGATTGAGGTGGTTCATAGTTTTCAACTCCAGGTTTAAACCATCTGGAATCTTCCCAACCGCTCTCTCCTCATTTAAAGGTTAGTCATGGTCAGTCTCAGAATATATGAAATGTGTAAAGCATGATCAGCATTTCTGATGTTGCTATCAGATTACAAATTTCAGAAATATGTGTAGGATATTTCTTGAAGAATAAACAGCATAGAGGATAGCTACAACAATCTGTTTCTCAGCATTTTAGACATTTTTATTCGAAGTGGGTCAATTGGCACCAGAAATGTAATTGCACAAGGAAATTTTGTTCAAAGTCGAGAACGGTTCTCAGGATTTCCACTTTGTTTGTGATAGACGTTTGACAACGGATTCTGGACATGTGGATACTATAGTTTTCTCAGCTGTGGACGCTATGATATAGATTACAGACTTGTTATGATCTGCAATGACACCTACCTAAAGCATCAGTCTTGTAGTTTGGTAAACTAGGATGTGATCCTTTGGTTGGCATTTGGGGTGTTGCTTAGATTGAAGGCTATTTGGTGTTTTCAGTGTAGACGTGAAATAATTGTGTTCTTCACTGACTGATGCCCATGTGCCCATGTACACATTAAAAAAAACACAAGGAGATGGCAAACGCATGGTTCCACATGAGAATATGTGCTCTGAAGATAGGAAGTGACCATATATCACTTGATCTCTATGTTCTGAGATAATGGAGGATAATCATTTTACTGCTACTCCCCCACTCTCACCCCCCCCCCCGTGCACCATCATACATTGCAGCCTTTGGAGGAGAAGGGTGGTGTCTATCGTGTTGTAGGGAGCTGAGAAATCTAATAATATGATGACTGGCAGTTTATTCTCATGTCTTGCTTTTACAAGTGTTTCTCTACTTTTAGGAGAGAAGATACCATATTCTTAGTGAACGTAATGCTGGATTGATGTATGTGGAAAGATTGTCTTTCTTTGCAGTATATCTGTAATTGCTGTGTTACTGTTCCATGCTTTTTCTCATGAATGATTGATCTAATATGGGGTGGTCGTTGGATAAACCTGTGATGTCTGTGTTAGGATTATTATTATTTTCTTTATTTATTTATTCTTTCTTTTAGCGTATTGACACCATGAAAGAAATGCACAATGCAAATACCATACAATAATAAAACAAATGTTAACACATCAGAATAAAACGTCAATAACATATAGACCAAATACAGAGTTCTACCAAACGCATCACCCTGGGACATAGAATTACAATAAAAGAATAATGTTCTTAAAGGCAAAATTAAGCTACAATCGCTATTATATCTTCCGGTGAGGCACAGCACTTCAGAGATTTAAGAGTCACCTGGTAAGAACTCACATTTAAGTGTCGCCATATATTTTTTTATTTTTATGAGTTTTATGATTTAGTTTATTACAAACTTTTCTAGTAAACATAATCCATTTCTTTGTCTCTATGTGCTACCTATTCCTAATGGTTTACTTATTTACATATTTTGAAAATGTCTTTTAAGAGTTTTCTCCATTTAAGATTAATGACCACCACTCGACCATTGACAAGGTTTCTAAGTTCTTACAGTTGTCCGCCAAAAATGTAGACCTCATCTGGGTTAGAGCTCTGCAGTCTAAGAGTAGATGTTTCACAGACTCAACTGTCTCAGTGTCTCAATATGCTTCAGATTTAGGAAGTTGTCCTCCCATGCTCAACATCTCTCTTGTCGGCTGTCAGTTCAAACACAACAAACAGAGCTCCCAAATCTGGGCAAGGAAATGTGGATAGGTAGATGGGAAGTTGTTCAACAGATCTTCGTTCCTTTTCCATGCCTTGTGCTAGTTTGTAGGTACATCTTTTATCTTGAGTGTTTATCCAGTCTTGTCTCAGAAGGGTTAATTTCACCTTCCCTGGATTTATTATTAGCAGTTCTTCTGTCAGGTTAAGGAAGTGGCTCCAGTTTCGACATGTGCCTTTCCATTTGTCCAGGAGCCATTCTTTTCTCCCCTGCACATTTGTTCTTAAGATTATTAATTGAGGGAGGTCATCACTCATAGTACACTTGTGATATAGCTCTGGGGTTTTCCACAGTAAGGTTGATTGCAGAAACTGCAGGCCCCATTTGTATTTCACTAGTGTTACTGGAATACGTTTAGGGAGTTGGAGAATCTTTTTCCAAAAGGCACCCTCTAGAAGATCCCACTATTGCCGCGCTAGATTAAAGGCTGATTCTGCTAATAAGTTAAAATGGGTATTACTTTCTGTTTATAAAAGGTGGCAATTGGGGACATGGTGTATTTGCCATACTTTTTCTTTAGCAATATTGCTTGTGACGCTGATGTTTTGCATTTCGATTTCAATATCGCCAACCACTCACTTTCATTGATGTTGCAGCTAATATGAATTCCCAAATAGGGGTTGAGTCCACTGTTTTAAGATTTTGCCAGCCTATATGCTATCTATCTCTTGCCTTTTTTTTGTACTGCGCTTTTGCTGAGACCATTATTTTCGTCTTTTCAATTTTGAGCTGCAAGTGATTGTCTCTCATGTAAGTTCCCAAGGTGTCAATTCTTCGCTGCAGTCCTGTCACTGTCTGGTCTAAACTGACATGGCCATCTGCAAATACAATCCAGGCGGAAAAGCTCTATGCGTTCTCATGTCTGACAAACAGATGTTAAATAATGCGCAAGTTAGGGGGCATCCCTGTTTTAGGCCCCTAAAAGTGCTAATTTATTCAGAGAATATTGCCTCTTTTGATAATCTCACTTGGATGGAAGTAGATGTATAGCGGGCCTTTATTGCCTCCAACATGTCTCTAGGGCATCCCATACGGCATCCCCACATGCGTATTTTAGTCCACAATCTCTCACAACAGACACTGTTGAAGGCTTGTTCTAAGTCGCAAAATGTAGCGTAGATCTTGGACTTTGTTCTAATAGATTTGAGCTTAAACAGGGATAGCAAAAAGAGGTTTAGGTTGGAGCCAACGCCTTTCACAAATCCTGACTGTGGGGGGCGCTGTTGCGCAGCAGACCATGATGGCCGCTGTCTGAAAAGCTCCGGCAATGGCAAATGCAACATCTGGTAAATATCCTGCTATTTACACCTGGACTTCCCTGGTAACCATCGGAGAGGGCTGTTGGGTGCCCTGGGAGCTGCCTGGTGAAGTTTCGCAGCAATCCGCTGCCTCAGAGAGCCGTTGCGAAAAAGTGCAAAGCTGTGTGGTACGAGCAGAGGGAGAGGAGGAGGAACAGGCAGACCATTGGAGTGTGGCCGGAAAAAATGTGCAGAGGCTGCAACGCTCAGGCACCCAGGAAGGCATCCTCCCAGAACGCAGAGAAGCGGCAGACCAGAATACAGCTGCCGGGTGAAGAGAGGCACGCCTGAGTGACCGGCTAGAACATAGAGGAGGAGCGCGCTGATCCCTCTGCGCTCTGAGCGGCGTGACCCGGTGGCCCACACATTTTGGGCTGTGGCGCCTGCCACTGTGGGGTGAGCGGTGCATGCCTGACTGGGAATAGAACTGCCCCCAGGCGGTACAGGCCCGTAGTGGCAGCCAGAGAGCAACAGAGGCCCTTTTGAGGTGGAGGCAAGACAACTAGAACCTTCTGGGCATATCCAAGAGCATCAGAGCCGGGCCAGAGGGCGGTGCTCTGCCGTGTAGAGCCGCTTCCCGCCCACACTGCCCCTGGAAACAACGAGGGACCCCCCCATGACTAGAAGGGCATAGCCCTCGGACCGGGGGAATACCCGGGGGTAAAGGGGCAGAGTGAGGAATCGGACCGCTAGAACCAACCAGCAGTGAATCGCAGCTTAACACCAAATGTCTGGCTGTTTCCATAGTTCCCTCGTTACAAAATCTACAGCCAATCTCTGTCTGAGTAATTAGATACCTACTAAATAAAATCTCTTTAGTTAATAACAAATTCCAGCACAGCTTCAATAAAATAGATCTATAATAGTGATTAGGAAATTGCAATAATACAAATGATAAAGTCCCACGCCTTTTATGTTTGTGTGAGGAAATCTTCATGGAGGAGTAAGAATGAAACGGATCTGTAGTAATCACCCAATCTTGATCGTAAAGCACCTTCTTTACTTCATCACTCGGCAGGTGCCGGCAGGCAGAATTGTAGTCTGTCGGTCCGGAAATGGTGCTGGTACGTTGCTACCGGCACCCTTATTTCCGGACCGGCAAACTTGTAATGAGGCCCCATGTCTATCATGAATGACCTTCACACTGTTGTTTTGTAGCCGTCTCCTTGAAATCACTTGTGACTGTAGCTAGCCCCCTGAGGGGTTGATTCCCTGGAATGCAGCACTATGTTTTTGCCCTTACCTGTAACCTGCAACGTGTAGGTTTGCCCTTAGCTTTAACCTGCAACGTGTAGGTTTGCTTCATCACCATTAATTGCCCTCTGTCGTGATTCATATGTCCCTGGATTGCAGCACTATGTTTGCCATCTGCTATGTCCTGCACTTTACCCCCTTGATACCATGGGTCTCCTTACGAGTCTGGCGGTAACCCAGCCGGTACTTCTGGCGGGTTGCCCTCAGACTCATAACTTTTTACCGGTGCCTGACTCTCCGGTGCCACCGGGACATTACAAGTCCCGGCGGCCCAGGATATCAGGCGCCGGAAAATGTTGTGCCCCATTCCGGTGGAGTCCGATAGGTCCCTCCCTGGTCCCTGAGTGGATTCCTGCCACTGTCACTCCTACGCAGACCTACTCCTCTTTTGAATGTCTTGTCTGCCGACTCTCTCTCTCTCCTAGCCATTCCCTTACCGTGGCTACTATCTATCGGCCACCTGGTCAAATTTCCTCCTTCCTCTCTGAGTGGGCTGACCTCTCCTCCGCACTCCTGTCCTCAACCACTCAACTCCTCTTTCTTGGCGACTTTAACATCCACCTTGATGCCTCCAGTCCCCCCACTGGTCTCTTTCGTGACCTCTGCGACTCTCTCTCACTCTCTATTCTCCCATCTGGGCCTACTCACTCTGCTGGGCACACTCTTGATGCTCTGATCTCTTCTGACCTTCCCCTCTCCGGCCCTCTCTCCACTCCTCTCTCCTGGAGTGATCACTTTCTCCTATCCTCCCACCTCACCCTGCCTACCCCACAGGCAAAGCCACCCTCTTCACTGCCACCCACCTTCTCGGTCATCCGACCCATGAAGCGTGTGTCAGTTGAGGCTTTCGCTGCTACCTTCTCGCCCCCCCCTGCCCCTTCGGCTGACTCCCACCCTGACACAGCCCTCTCCATGCTCCACTCTGCTATATCTGTTACTCTTGATATCCTTGCCCCCGTCATGAGAATCCGCCTGAAGCCCAAAGCCAAATGTAACTCCTGGTATGACTCGGATCTCGCCACCCTAAAACGCAAGTGCAGGGTTGCAGAGAGGAAATGGCGTGCTTCATGTTCATCCTCTGACAAACTGGCCTGCCGCCTGCTCCAAAGGCAGTACCGGCTCTCCGTTCTCACCAAGAAGAGAGCCCTTATCCAAGCCCGCATCTCTGCGGCATCAAACAACTCCGCCGAACTCTTTAAAATCTGCAAGGAGCTGGCCAACCCTGTTGCAGTCTCTACCTCTCCTGTCCCCTCCCAGGCCCTCTGCACTGCACTGGCCTCTCACTTCATCTCTAAAACTCAGGACATCCTGTCCTCGCTCTCCTCCTTTCACCTCCCTCCCTCCCTACCCGGCCCTTCCTCTGGCCCTTCTGCGGTCCCCCTCCTCCCCCTTTCTCTGCCTTTCCACCTTTCTCTGCTGACGAGGTTTCCAGACAAGTCTGATCAATGAAAGTCTCGTCTAAACAGGTTCACCCCTGTTCCTCCAAAACTATCAAGGACCACATCGACTCCCTGGCTCCTGCCCTGGCTGACTTTTGCAACCACTCCTTCGCCTCTGGAGTCTTCCCTTCCCCCCTAAAGCACTCCCTTGTGCACCCTCTTCTCAAGAAACCCTCCTCCGACCCCTCCTGCCCGGCTAACTATCGCCCTATCTCCATCACTCCCTTCCTGGGCAAGCTCCTGGAGAAACTGGCCATCTCCCAGCTTAACCCCCATGCTGAATCTGTTGGTAGTCTTCATGACCATCAATCTGGCTTCAGAGCTGCCAGAAGCACGGAAACTGCTCTCCTGAACATCCGTGAAGACCTGCTCTTGAACCTCGATTCCAACACTCCGTGTGTTCTCATTCTGCTCGATCTCTCCTCTGCCTTTGACACTGTCAACCATGCCATCCTGCTCAACCGTCTCCGGGAAAACCTGGGTATCACTGGTCAGGCTCTGGCGTTGCTGACCTCTTTCCTTTCAAATCGACCCTCCCAGGTCCAACTGGGGTCCTTCCTCTCAGACATCTTTTTCTCCACCTGTGGTGTCCCCCAGGGATTTAATCTCTCTCCCTGGCTGTTCAACCAGTATCTGGCACTCCTTGCCCACCGCATCGCCGCTCTCTGCCCTAATTTCCAGTGCTATGCGGACAATACCCAGCTCATTTTCAGGCTACCCTCAGCCTCCCCCTCTCCTTCCCTCATCTCTGACTGTCTGTCTGCTATCCAAGAATGGTGTGCCGCCAATGACCTCTGCCTTAATGCCAGTAAGACTGAGATTCTACTCATCGGTACTCCCACTCCCTCCTTCCCTGCAGCTCTCTGGCCTGCCTCCCTTGGCCCCCTCCCTGCTCCTACCTGCAAGGCAAAAAACCTTGGGGTCATCTTCGACTCCACACTCTCCTTCTCTCCTCATATTTCTGACGTCGCCAAGAGGTCACACTACCAGTTGCACCTCCTCAGAGGTATTCTTCCCTTCCTCTGCTTCCCCCAGAAGCTCACTGTCTCCCGAGCCCTGGTTCTCTCGAAGCTGGACTACTGTAACAGCCTCTATCTTAATCTGCCTGCCTCCACTGTCTGCCCTCTGCAACTCATCCAGAACAGAACTGCGAGACTTGTCCTTGGCCTCAAGCCCAGGGACCGTATCTCTCCAGGACTGAAATCTCTACACTGGCTCCCAGTGGCTGCGAGGATAAAGTTCAAAACCCTCTGCATTGTCCACAAGGCCTTCTGGGGCCTGGGTCCTAAATACCTTCAACTCTCTCTTCCCAAATATCTTCCTTCCCGAGCCCTTCGCTCATCCGCCTCCAATTCCCTCAGGGTTAGCCGCTTCTCGAAGCAACGAGCTGGGGGTAGATCTCTCTCTGCGGCAGGGGCCTCCCTCTGGAACAGCCTTCCTGCCTCCCTGAAACTTGAGGAGAACCATCTCCGGTTCCGGAAGCACCTCAAAACCTTCCTCTTTGCTTCTGCTTTCTCTCTCCCTCTCCCCTGCTGAACAGCTAATTAATTCTTCACTGAAACTGCACTTATCCTGCAACTGGACCACTCTAAACGGCCTCGGTCCTGGGCCCAGCCACTCTCCTCTTGCACTGATGCCCTGGAACCCCTTTGCACTGCGGGACTGTCTCTGTATCCCTACAGCCCCCCCCCTTCCCCAGCACTTGCTCTGCACTTACCTCGCACTTGCCACCAGCTGGCCCTATTTATTTATTTATTACTTTACGCCACTTACCTTGTACTGCACTTCCCCCCCTTCCCTTCCCCTTGCACTTTTCCCCCTCCCCCACCCCTGCACTTGCGCGATCTGAATGACACCTGGCCTAGTAGGATCGTTGTCTGTCTCCCCTTGTCCCTCCCCTCCCTGCCTGGTCGCGCCTTGAAACACCTGTGTATAGGCGCGTTACAAATACCATATCATATCATATCAATGGGTGCAGGAATCACTGGCTCCTTTGTCAGAGGTGCTGATGCTTCCATGGCAACCCTGCCTATCGGGGCTGATGCACTCGGCAGATCTCGGCAGGCAGAATTTTAGTCTGCCGGTCCAGAAACGGTGCTGGTACATTGCTACCGGCACCCTTATTTCCGGAACGGCAGACTTATAATGAGGCCCATCAGAAAAGATCCCTCTTCTGATGACCAGAGCGCAAGGTCCACCAACCCTCTGCAGGTCGTGCCAGGCTGATTGTAAGCCATCCAGTAGGTAGGTTCAACCTTTCTGACCTACTGCACCACTGGGAAAAAAGAAATGAATAATCCACAATTTTTTAGAGAAAAAAAAAGTAATCCAATAATCTTTTAAAAGTGAGCCTAAATTTCTCCTTCAATTACGCATTGCAGCGCACTGCCTGGTATTTTCGACGTTTCCGACAAGCTGCCTTCCTGCAGCATACACTCGATTTTGTTTAGTGCTGCTTGCATTTTCTTCACGGAACGCTGAGGCACTTCCAGGATGGTTGCCGCCTTTTTCTTGTGTTCTGTTAGCCTGGCTGTGCTATCCTTCTTCATCCTGCACTCCAGATTAGCTGACTGTGGGCCTTTTTGGCCAACTGGGGACCGGCAGGCTTTAGCCGGCCCCCTCACCAAGGCCCATTGTACTGAACTAAATCATCCCTCTTCTGATGACCGGAGCGCGATGTCCACCATCCCTCCCTCCCTTGCCAGCTGCATTGTGTGTCAGGAGGTCGTGCCGGGCTGATTGTAAGCCATCCAGTAGGCAGGTTCAACCTTTCTGACCAACTCCACCACTGGGAAAAAAAGAAATGAAGAATCCACAATTTCGTGATGAAGAAGGAAAAAAAAGTTATCCTAAAAGCTTTTAAAAGTGAAGCTAAATTTCTCCTTGAATTGGGCATTGCAGCGCGCTGCCGGATATTTTCTACATTTCCCACAAGCTGCCTTCCTGCAGCATATACTCGATTTTGTTTAGTGATGCTTACATTTTCTTCACGGAACGCTGCAGCACTTCCAAGATGGCTGATGCCTTTTTCTTGTGTTCTTGTTAGCCTGGATGTGCCATCCTTCTTCATCCTGCACTCCTGTTTGGCTGGCTGTAGGCCTTTTTGTCCAACTTTAGCCAGCCTCCTCAACAAAGGCACACTTCTAAGGCCCCTGTCTGCTTCCCTGTCCGCTACCGGGGCACTACATGAATCTCCTACCACAACCTGACCCTCCCTGGGGCTTCCAGCTCACTCAGCTATGAAACTGGACTGCCAAGACTCTCTTCTTCCCTCTCCATGGGTTTAGTTGCCTCCTTCTGTTTACCCTTTCTTTTCCCTTCATGGACTTTCACTCTCCCCTCTGCCTGTTCAAACTGGTCTCCCTGCTATCCTCTCTAATGCTCTATTTTCAGCACTCACCTCTAGTTCATACCTCATTTCTTTTACCTATGGTGCCTTAGCATTTGCCTTTGAAAGTCAAATTTGGGTGTGCTTTTCATTTAACCTTGAAAGTCAAATTTGGGTGTGTTTTAGAAAGTCAAATTTGGGTGTGTTTTTCATTTAACCTTGAAAGTCAAATTTGGATGTGTTTTTCATTTTACTTTGGCCCTCAATTGTAACCTGCTAACCCAGTGACTGTTCCATATCACTGTACTTGATATTTCTCCCACTGCCTCCTCTCTTTACCTGCCCATGGTGCTATTTGTTTCTCCTATCTACTCCAATTGCTTCTCTATCAACTATCCTTCCCTTCTCACTAAGTCTGTTAAGAAGAAATTTAAAAAGGATATCTTGGCCTCGAACCCAGCTCTTCCCGTCGCTGACATCTATTCCAGCTCCTCTGCCAGACAAAGCCTCACTGACATCCTCTTTGTCGTTCCTTCGCCAGATCTCTGGACCACTCATATGATCTCTGTGCTCTGTCCTGCCTCCTCTCTCCCGTTAATGGTAATGTCTACCTAAATGACACTGTCATGGTGCAAGGCCCTCAGGCCAATCTCCTCCTCTTTGATAAGTGGTTCCCTCGCCTCATCAACTTTTTCATATCTCCAGCTGTGCCCAACTCTCCTCCCTTGGCTACCTTGCCCTCTTTTCTTTCCTCCTCTGCCCCATCTCAAGCTCCCTCCACACCTCCACAGGGCATACCTCTGATTTGTACCCTTCCTCGGAAGGTCTTTAAGTCTGGCAACCTTCTTCATCGTGCCACTCTCAACTCTCGCTCTGCTGTCAAACACTCCTCTGAAATCTGCAACCACCTAGAAGAACTTGACATTGATGTCATCGGTCTTACCGAGACATGGTTCACGGCCAGCTCTCTCACAAGCTTTGACACTCTCCTCCCAGATGGCTACAAGATCCTCTGCGCCCCCAGATCGACCTGGCACGGAGGGGGTGTAGCCCTGATCTTCCCTGAGTGGATTCCTGCCTCTATCATTCCCACTCAGACTTACTCCTCTTTTAAATGCCTTGTCTGCAGGCTCTCTCTCTCTCTCCTAGCCACTCTCTTACTATTGCTACTCTCTACCGCCCCTGGTCAAATCACCTCTTTTCTGTCCAAGTGGTCAGACCCCTCTTCCTCCCTCCTGGCCTCAACCACTCAACTCCTCCTCCTTGGTGACCTCAACATCCATCTTGATTCTCCCTGTTCCTCATCTGCGCTCTTTCGCAATCTCTGCGATTCACTCTCCCTCTCTATCCTCCCCTCTGGCCCGACTCACTCTGCTGGTCACACACTTGATGTCTTGATCTCCTCTGGCCTCACTCTCTCTACTCCCTTCACCACTCCTCTCTCCTGGAGTGATCACTGCCTCCTCTCCTCTCATCTTTCCATCTCCTCCGCTCAAGCCAAGCCTACCCCAAGATTTCTACCCACCTTCTCGGACATCCGGCCCATGAAGCGTGTGTCAGTAGAGGCTTTTGCTGCCACCTTCTCCCCCCCTCCTCCACCCTAGTCTGACTCACACCCTGACACAGCCCTGTCTCTGCTCTACTCCTCTATTTCTGCTACTCTTAATGCTCTTGCCCCTGTCATGAGGATCTGTTTGAAGTTCAAAATTCTTTAAAATCTGTAAGGAGCTGGCCAACCCTGCTGCAGTCTCCACCCCTCCTCTTGCCTCCCAGGCTCTTTGCAATGCCCTTGCCTCTCACTTTATCTCTAAAACTCAGGACATCTTGTCCATCCTCTCCTCCACTTCCCCTCCTCTCCCCTCTCCTTCTCTGCTTGCTGACCCTCCTTCAGCTACCCTCCCTTCCTCTTTCTCCTCCTTTCCTCTTTTCTCCCCTGATGTGGTCGCTAGACAAGTCTGATCTATGAAAGCCTCATCAAAACAGGTCCATCCTTGTTCCTCTAAAACCATTAAGGACCACATTGATGATTTATGCAACCTCTCATTTGCGTCTTGTTCTTTCCTCTCCCCTCTTAAGCACTCCCGTGTGCATCCTCTCCTCAAGAAACCCACCGCAGATCCTTCTTTCTGGCTAACTATCGCCCAGAAAGCTCCAGGAAAGCTGACCATCTCTCAACTTAACCTTCATTCCAATTCTGTTGGCTCTCTCCATGACCATCAATGTGACTTCAGAGCTGCCAGAAGGCCCAAAACTGCTCTCCTGATCATCTGTGAAGACCTGCTCGTCAACCTTGACTCTAACATTCCCTCTGTCCTCATCCTACTTGATACTGTTTTCGACATGGTCAACCATATCACCCTGCTCAATTGTCTCCGTGACAACCTCAGTATCACTGATCAGGCTCTGGCCTGGCTGACCTCTTTCCTCTCTGATTGACCCTCCCAGGTACAACTTGAGTCCTTCTTATCTTCTATCTCCCTCTCTACCTGTGGTGTTTCCCAGGGGTCTAACCTCTCGCCCTGGCTTTTCAACCAATGCCTGGCAACTATCGCCTACTGTATTTCCATTTTCTGCTCAAATTTCCAGTGCTATGCTGATGACACCCAACTCATTTTCAGGCTTCCTTCAGCCACCTCCTCTCCTTCCCTCATCTCTGATTGCCTAATCGCCATTCAAAATTGGTGTGCCACCAACGATCTTTGTATAAATGCCAACAAGTCTGAGATCCTCCTCATTGGTACACCTTCACCATCCTTTCCCCTCACGGTCTGGTCGGCCTCCCTTGGCCCTCCTCCTAGCCCTACCTACGGGGCTAAGACTCCACACTTTTCTTCTCCGCACACATCTCCGACGTCTCCAAAAAGTCAAACTTCTTACTGCACCTCCTTAGAGGTACTCTGCCTTTCCTCTCCTTCCCTCAGAAGCTCACTGTCTCCCAAGATCTGGTTCTCCCTAGGTTCACTCTAGGTTGGACTACTGTAACAACCTCTTTCTAAATCTACCTGCCTCCACTATCCGTCCTTTACAACTAATCCTGAACAGGACTACAAGACTTGTCTTTGGCCTCAAGCCCTGGGATCCTATCTCTCCAGCTCTGAAATCCCTTAATTGGTTCCCAGTGGATGCACGGATTAAATTTAAAACCCTCTGCATTGTCTACAGGGCTTTCTGGGGCCTGGGTCCAAATACCTTCAACTATCCCTCTGTAAATACCTCTCCTCTCGAGCCCTTTGCTCCTCTATTTCTAACTCCCTTAGGGTCAGTCGTTCTTCAAAGAAATGAGCTGGGGTAGATCTCTGTCTTCGGCTGGGGCCTCCCCTGAAACTTGAGGAGAACCATCTCTGGTTCTGGAAGCACCTCAAGACCTTCCTCTTCACTTCTTCCTTTGCCCCTCTTCTCCCCTGCTGATCTGCTTTCTCTCTCGGCACTGTGCACCTGGCCACCCTCTGTCCTTCGGCGCAGGTACCTGCTCACCCTGCCACCCTCCCGCACTGTCCCCTGGCCACCCCTTGCACTGGGGTCTGTAACTGTACCCATACAGTCCCCCACCTACTTTTCTTCTGCACTTATTAGACACACCCTATCTGAGTAACCTAGCAATTTGCCACTTGCTGGCTGCACTTTTATCACCTTTATTTATTTTATTTTACTTACTATTATTTATTATTTTCTCTCCTCTGCTCCCCACTTTCCACTTCTCCCCCCTTCCATGCACTTTCCCCCTTTTCCCTTCCCCACGCACTTGCACATGCTCAATGTCACTGTGCCTAGTAAGATTGTTGTTTTTGTTCTCTCCTGTTCCCCTCCGTTTGCCTGGTCGCGCTCTGAAACACTTGTGTAAGAACGTGATATAAATAAAATATCATTTCATTTCATGTCGATCATGAATGACCTTCACACATTGGTGTTTTCTAACCGTCTACTTGAAATCACTTATAACTGTGGCTAGCGCCCTGATGCCTGAGGGTTTGGTGCGCTGCTATAAATGTCAAAATAAATAAATACATTAGAATGGCCTTTCAACTAAATGCATGATACAAAGAAGTGATGTAATATTAAAACTGTGATCACATGGCAGACCATTTGTTTGTGTGTTTTTCGAAAGATGTGGGTCTTTCCTGGGTGCTAAGTCTCACATGGCAATAGACAGGGCAGGTATTGCGAGACTGCAGGAGCTGTTTCCCTTTCACTCGCTCGGTCCTGTTTCACTATGTCAGGCGCCATGGCCATTGGGCTCATTGTGACCCGGTGCTTTTTCCTATGAGTCTTGAAGAGCTGTGTCCTGCTTCCTCATTGCGCTTCCCTATCGCGTTCCTTTCTAAGTTGAACCCGTTTGTCCTTTAGGCAGCTGCCAAAATGTCCAAATGCCGAACGCCTGATGAAACCGTCAACATTGTAGAATGCACCAATACCTGCCAGAGGACGATTATTACTAATGTAATGCAATGATCCGTCCATGGTACTCCATGGTACCTCAACACTGACTTTGAAACGTCTTTGCAATGTGGTGTGGTAATATCGTCACCATTTCAGTCCAGGGTCCCACAGGTTGAGTGAGGGGTCCCCAAGTGATCAGCCCTATCCCTGCTGTTATTAAAGACATGCATCACCGCTTTAGGAATAAAGACCCAAGCCTCTGAACTCAATTATCTGGACGTTTCTCAGATGGTGTTTTAAATCGCCCCTGGGCAGATACCACATGTTTTGTTTAGCATGCCAGATGGAACTGGAGAGGCGCGTGGGTGCAAACCAGCCGAATGTTAACTCCTCAGCAACATAGATCAGGATATCTAGGAATCCACCTGGCACGTGGGCAGGTAATACTTGTCCAGAACAACTGGCAGCATGTGCACATCATATGTCCTCTTAACGCCAGTCCAGCTGTGCTACCTGAGGTGACTACCATCTAAAAATGAGCAAATGAAAATTCTCCTACCTGCACTTTTCTTTATGGCAAGGTTCTGCAACGTGTGGCTCTCCAGATGTTTTGGACTGCAACTCCGATAATTATTCACCCTTGACTAAGCTTGTTAAAGGCTGATGGGAGTTGTAGTCCAAAACATCCGGATAACCAAAGGTTGCAGGCCATCGCTTTAAGGTTACAAGCTTCTATTTCTTTGGTGCTGTCACGTTCAGATTATTCTACGTGTATTTATTTAGGCGTTCAGAAATATCTCATGGTCCTCCTTCAGCCATCACCTTTTCGTTTTGCTAAAGTCACCCCGAGTGGGACGGGTATGCCCAGACGTGGGTCCCGAGTCTGCCGGGCCTAGAGACCCAAGCTACTCCTCACTGATGACGCCCAACAAGGCTGAAACATGTCTGGGGATGCTTGTGGTCTCGTGCAGAAGGGATGTGACCTAGCAGTTCGGGCTGGACTGCCCCTTTTGGGGTAGGACCATGCCTGATTTGCATATGGTTTTTCCCCTTCTGTAATGGCTTGGCAGGCTGAAAAACGATGGTCTGGAGGGTTGCCCAGAGCTTTGCCCGTGGTTATGATTTATTCAAAACCTTCCAGCCATCACCTTTTCGTTTTGCTAAAGTCACCCCGAGTGGGACGGGTATGCCCAGACGTGGGTCCCGAGTCTGCCGGGCCTAGAGACCCAAGCTACTCCTCACTGATGACGCCCAACAAGGCTGAAACATGTCTGGGGATGCTTGTGGTCTCGTGCAGAAGGGATGTGACCTAGCAGTTCGGGCTGGACTGCCCCTTTTGGGGTAGGACCATGCCTGATTTGCATATGGTTTTTCCCCTTCTGTAATGGCTTGGCAGGCTGAAAAACGATGGTCTGGAGGGTTGCCCAGAGCTTTGCCCGTGGTTATGATTTATTCAAAACCTTCCAGCCATCACCTTTTCGTTTTGCCTCCTTCAGAGGGTCCAGAATGCAATAAACTGGATTCTACTTCAGAGAGAATGTGACTACTATCTTACCACATCCATGAAAAGCATCCATTTGTTGATGGTGGCAGCATGAGGGAACCCCAACATGCTGTGTGTAGCTTAAAAGGCCTTCTTTGATCTGTGCTCTCAGTTTATCGAGGCGAAATAGCAGCAGGGGTTGTGTTCCAGGTGAAGCGGAGAAGCAGTGAAGCAGAGAAGCGGTGAAGCGGTTAAGTGGATTAGATTACCACCTTTTTGTCTGATTCATCTAATTTTGGTTCACATATATGGTATAGTTGGGAAGCGGGTAAGACATAACATGTCTGCCTCTGCAAGGAATGACCATGTAGTAAGGCTATAGAAGACCTGGCTTTTTTGTTTTGTGTTAACTAATATAATAATGCAGGTAATTCCAACACAGAAAGGGTGACCTGCTAACCAGGTACAGCTTTCCCAAAGATCCATCCCAAAAGCATATTGTACACCTTTGACCTGCTGAATCAGTAGCCTGATTGAAGTGCCTGGTCTCCAGTGCCACAGAGCAGGTTCAGGTCACAGGTGTCTCCTTGACACATGCAGTGACAGACGAAGTCACTAAAACGCATGTGCTGCATTTATGGTATGCACGCCTGCTCCAAAAAGTACATAAATATGGGAATGATGTTCTGGAGGCAGGTCAACCTTAAATATAAGAGCATCGCTCATAATTATCCAAGCCAATTAGATATCACACATGTGTCTGCGCTGCGAGTCCAGCTCAGCTGTGGAAGGGTTATGTGTATTCTCAACAGCCCTGTCTTTGCATCTGCCAGCACAACTGTAGCCCTGGGGGTTGCGTTCCTTTATTCCAATATAATATCACCCCCTTTATCTCCAGGCAGACAGCCACTCCTCAGAAAGCTGTCCTGGGAACAGGAATCCAAGGGCATACCCATTCACAAAATGAGTAGCCTCGCACCTGGGTTTTGCATAATAAAAGGGCCTTTGATTCTTTTGGGAGATAAAGGGCTGTGGTAAGAGTGGACAGAGGGAGTTTCTTACAACTAAGGAAAGTTAAACCATCTTGTTTCTTTGTATATCTTTCCTTCCTGCCCCCTCCACATCCTGTAGCACAAAGCACTTTGTGTGTGATATTGTAAGGCAAACTCCATGCGTTCTAAGCACAAGGATTGGATCCTTACAGCAGGCTTGCTTTTGTTCAATCACCTGTAGACTGTTGCCTTTAAAATTGAGGAGGGTTTCCACTCCTTCTCTGAATCATCTCTGGACTTCAAACCTTTAAAAAGATTTCATTGGATCCTGTTAGGAACGAAGTCCTCTCCAGAGTGCTCTATTTGTGAGGTGAAGGCAGGTGTTCCAAGGTAGAAACAAGCTCTGACTGCCAACCATCCCCAGGGCACATTGGGGTGAATTGCTGCTGGACGAAGACATACATCACTGCCAGCCACGTTTCTACCAAAGGCCTCAGCATGCTGAATGACCCCTGAAGGTGTATGCCAGCCTTCCCCATGTTTTGCAGCCTGAGTAGAGAACCAATCTTGTCGCTGAGACCCTGGATTGGGACTCAAAGCTCCTGAGAACCAGGACAGCCAAGATTCCTACACTGTCAGGAAGCTGTGATTCAAGTGCATTTGACCCAGAGCGAACCGACAGGACCTTCCAGAACTGCCTTTGGCACTCACCCAATTTCAAACTGTAGTTCCGCCTGTTTGAACAAGTTCGCTGCCACACCGCACTAGCTGAAGCCCACCGCGGTTTTCGCTTGAACAAAGAAACATCACTTCAGCTTCATCGCTCAAACCCCCATTCGAAATGCCATCTCCAAAGCAGAACCTGGTGTTGTCTCTGAAACATGTCTTCGAGGCCCACATTGAACCGTCTCTCCTGTGCATCCCGTCATCCGCCCATTTGCTGTCAAACCACGCCCATCAAACCGAACCTGGTGACATCCACTTTCTGCATTGCTTCGAACTACAGCCTTCTTCAGTTCGACCCAGTATCGACAACTGCTTGACACTAGATTACTGTGACTGCTGTAATTCGAACCGAATCGAACCGTCGAACAATGCAGAGAAGCCTGGTTCACCCTTGTCGAACCCCCAAGACATTGCAAAGGTATTGGTGCCTGATAACTGTCCATTTTGGGCCATAGGGAGTGGCTAGGTCACTTTAATCCCTTTTGTACTTCAAGAACATATCCTTTACAAGAGCACTAGTCCTACAGGGCAGAACTCAATTTTTCACAATGGTAGCATTTGAGACAGACTGTTCCTACAGCTAAGTCAGCCAAAAAAAGAGGGTGCAATTAATGTTAGATTCACCGACGAGGCATTTTCTATTGCCCAATGAAAGTTGACATTAGCTCCACACACACACCTTTGTCAGTAGATTAATTGCTTGAGTTCTGTCAAGTAAGGGGACTCCCCTCTGGCAGTAAGGTTAACATGGTAAAACTGTTGAAAAGCCTCCAAACCTTTGAGGAAGGTACGAGGTGGATGTTTCCCAAGAGGCCAGTAGAAGTACTGAGCCTCCAGCTCAAGTTCCTATTTCTCTGGATGGCATGGAATTGGATGAAGAGAGCGACAGCTACAGTGCTTACCACCATTTCACCCAGAAAGCAGGTACTGTAGTCTCTCAGAGGTCCCAATGGTTCCAGGCTTCAATCATGTCCCATACGTATGTAAGGTCCCAGCATTCTGTAAGTTCCTGCGGGAGCCATCTTGATGCAAACCTAGAGTAAAGAAAGTTCCTCCAAGAGAAGAAGATGTCTTAGAGAAACAAAGGCAGAGGGATGAGAGACAAAAACAGAGAGACCGTTGTGCTACTCTGCAAGATGAATCAAAGAACCAGAAGAAGACTTCCAGTGGGGAAGGGAATACCTTGAATGGTGTCCCCCAAGGGAAATCTTGGGGCCCCAACCCAAGGACTTAGTCCCTAATTTTGAGAGGGGGAAAGACATAATTGACTGGTTTGAGCGACTGGCGTTCTGCATGCAGTATGTGGAAGCAGAGTTATGTGGTGCAACCCTTTTGAGTCACCTACCAATGGCTTTCAGTGATTATATTATTCATTTGGCATCTGAGGATATGCCCATTTATAGAAAATAAAGGCCACCCTCTTCAGGAAGTTCTTCAAGACCTCCGAGCAGTACTCGGGAGCTTTAGAGAGCTCACAAAAAAGGAGGTAAACATTTGAGGCATTTGCATATCAATCGCTAAAGTATCTGAATGGATGGGCTACAGGTAACAAAGTTGATGTATTTGAGGGCATGTTTAATTTACTTGTAGGTGAGAATTTCCTTATGAATGGTGAGATGGAGTTATACCTGAGTATAATGGACAAGAGTAGTACAGACCTTAGGGAGCTTGCAAAGGCTGCTAACAAGTACGTCAGTACTCCAGTTCAGAAAAAGGCTCAGGCAACCACATCTAAGCCAGATTGGAAGGCAATTGAGAAAAGTAAACACAAGGAGGGCAAGAGCACAGACTCTCACCCACCAGCCACAAAATGATCCCAAAGGCACGAAGGGAAATCCTTGACACCTAATTCGTCAGCACCCACAGAAAGAAGAAGTGAGGGCACCCTTAGCACTGGGGCTACGCCTCCAAAGCCCCAAGAGGCTGATTTCTATGTGAGGACAAGACACATAGGAAAGGAGATCCAGCTTACAAGGGTATACACATGCCAGTCTTAATTAGTGCTACCCTCATGGAGGAGGAAGCAATAGTCCATGTGAGCATCATAGATTATTAGTTCCCACCAAGCTAAGAGCTGGCTGAATGTACCTTACTATCGCTATGTGAGAATGGTTCTGGGTCTTCAACAAGGCCCGGTTCCCCCCAACACATCAGTTTTTTGGACCAAGTGTTCATGAATCAGTCTGGAGCCCCAGCACTTTGTTCGATGGGAGGTGCAAGAAGACCAGCTCCTTCCTAGTCCTCCCGAGTTAGTCAGGGGATTGGATGGCCTCACCGGATGCAAACTATCTTTTGTGCAGTTTAGCTGGAGGGGTGAAAACACTCAACATCCCATTGCTGTCAAGGACACAACTCCAATGTACTGTCTGTTAGGAAATGACAAGCCTGATTCTAAAATAATTGCTGTAATCACAAGATCTAGTACCAAAGAAGCAGCACAATTAGCAAACCCCATGGGCGCTCCCAGCTGAAGATGGCGAAAGACATACATCACTGGTGCTGCCCAGTCAAGATTATGAGTCCACAAAAGTGCCTTTACCGCCAGAGACGGCCTCACTGGCGTAATGGTGTCCCCACAGGCCATGCATGGTGGGGTACTCCCACCACACCATGACGTGCGGAGGGGGGGTGTGGCTTGTGCCATCACCTTCAGAAATAAAACCAATTCAAAAGCCGGTGTGCGCCATGCACTCCGGCTTCTGAAAGAAATGATCTTTCTCAAGTCCAAAGCATTTCTTTTTGAAGTCGGGGTGCATGCATTCTGACTTTAGAAGGAAACGAAAGAAATAATGTATTTTATTAAATCAGAGTGCCTACACTCAGAGGTAAAAAAAAGAAATGCTTTGCTTCTGCTGCATGATCGAGGCACTCCGGCGCAGGATGAAGGTGCTCCGGCTCCACCGTCACTGCGCAAGGCAGAAGCCAGGAAGCTGCCCCTGCTTCCTAGCTCCTGTTTCACGGTGTTGCTTGGGTGGTGGAGCATGGAAGCTGGAGGCTTAGAGTCCCTCAGAGAAGACAGATTTGGGCAGGTAAGTGTGTTTGCGTGTGTATTGGATCTTTATGATGTATGTTTGTATGTATTTGTGCGTGCATGCAAGGGTGTGTTATGTATCATGTAATGTGTGGGAATGTGTGGCTGCGGAGTGTGTGTGGGTGCGCGAGTGGGAAAATGAGTGAATACGTGTGCATGTGTGTTTGTGATGGGCAGCCAGGGAGCTGATTTTGACGGGTGAGGATGGGGGAGGAGTTTGTGCAAGAACTGAATTTTTTCACTGAACATCTGTAAATGCCATTGTTGCACAAGTCCCTCCCTACCCCCACCCAGCCAGCCAAAATCAGCTCTCTGTGCAAATGGCTGGGGAGAGCCCATGAGGCAGGCATGGCATTTATTTTTTACGGGGCATCTACGATCCATGGCAAGTAACAAATACCATGCCTGCATCCTGGGCCGCCAGGTGCTGCTCTTAAGCACACGTAATCACATCTGTGTGTGTGTGTGGCACTGCAGGACCCTGGGGGCAGGAAGGGCTTGTTTTACTGGTTATGCTCAGTAATAAATGCTATGCCTATCTCCTGGGCCCCCCAGCACCTCACATGCAATGCCATGTCTGTCCCCTGGGCCCCGCAGTGCCTCACACACACGCAATTCTCTTTGCGTACGAGGCACTGAGCGGCACAGGGGAAGGCATGACATTTCTTTACTGGGCATCTATCTATTCTAGACGCCAGTAAAAAAATATCAAAAAATGCCATGCCTTCTCCATGGGCACACCAGTGCCTTGCACTCACATATAATTGATAATGCGTGCATATGCGGTGCTGTGGTCCCCAGGGGGCAGGCATGGACGTTTTTACTGGGCATCTGTCATAGGTGCTGAGGACAAAATGTCATGCCTGTCCCCTGGGCCCCAGTGTCTCCCATGCCCACATCATTGATAATCTGCGTGTGCAAGACACTGGAGGGCCAGGAGCAGGACTGACAATTTTTACTGGGCATTTATGATAGATGCCCAGGAAAAACTGCCATGCCTATGCTGGGACCCACATCACTTTGCATGCGCACATAATCACAGTGTGCACATGGGAGGTGCTTGGAGGCCATAGGGCCAGACATGGCATTATTTACTGGGTATCCACGCCCAGTAATAAAGTACTATGGCTGTACCCTGTCCCTCCTCCCCCAGCGCCTCACGCACATAATCAGTCCCCTGGGACCCTCAGCACTTCGCACACACACACATAATCATATTCATAGTGAATTAGATTATATGTGCATTCGAAGCGTGGGTGGGGCCTAGGGAAGAGGCCCAGCAATTTGTTTTTAATGCATCTATGATAAAGAAAGCATAATACATGTTGATATGAGGCTAAACTAGCATTTACATGCAGCCAATCTAACAATTTCTTGACATTTGAGCATGACATTTTGTATTGGACATCTTTGATAAAGCAAGCATGATAATTGTTATTACATGCTAGACTCGCCTTTTGGCACAGCCAGTCCAGCCATTTCTTACTGTGGCATGAGATTTTTTATTAACCATCTTTGATAAAGCAAGCATGGTAAGTGTTATTACCTGGCTAATCTGGCATTTTGGTGCATCCGGTTTGGATATGTTTTCTTATTGTGGCATTGCCCTTTAATGGCAAAGCCAACAGAGCTATGTTCTTAGATGGGAATACTGCCATATATTAGCAGAGAAAGCCTGGACATGTTTTCTTATAGTATCATTACTGGCATTATGCGCAAAGCAAACATGAGTATGTTCTGCTATGCTTAATACTGGCATATATATTGGAATAGCCATAATGGTCATATATTGGCACAACCACCTTTAACAATCTTTTTATGCTGGCAAAAATTGTGGGCAAAGGCATCATGAAAATGCATTGGTAAATTCACCTGTGCACTGTTGGTGAATTGCATCTATTACATATTTTGGATTGGAGTGACCCTAAAGAAAGAATTGCAAACTGTTTGGCTTTTTAACCAATTTTTCACAGAAAGTGTGCTATATAATGTACTATTTTAAACCATTATTTCCAAAATGTTCTTTGGGCTTGGGAGGACTCTCCAATCCCAGATGCTTGGTTCAGGCTCCCTAGCTATGCTCAGTCACTCTGGCATATTTGTGGGATATGTTAACACCTCTCCAATCAAAACATTCTCCACTGTCCTTGGATAAGTGGCTAGTGGGTGAAAGGGTATAAAAGTGTGTGTGCACGGCTGGGACATTGGAGTATGGAGGTTTTCTAAGATGTTTTACTGATATTTTTGGGCAAATCCAACTTGATGAATGAATGTTATTGCATGTGGGGGGTTAGTGTGGGGGCGGTTTATAGCACAATGGGGCAGACAAACTGGGCATTTTCTTTCTGTAGCATGCCATTTTTTACTCACTTCAGGGGCACGCCAATATGATGTGTGTTCTTACTTGGGGAGGGTGCGGGTATGTGTGCAGCCAGCAAGTAAATATTTTCTTACTGTGACATTGCATGTTTTACTGCTGTTAAAGCCATAATCAACATGATGAGTGTTCTTTCATTGTGGGTCGTGGGTGGGGGCATTATGGCAGCCAAACAAGGATATGTTTCCTTACTGTAGCATTGAATGTTTTACTGGCCTTGAGGTAGTGGTGGTTGTGCAAGCATTCGTGCAGCAATAATTACCCATTTTCTTCCTGTGGTGCTAGATTTTTACTAGCATGAATGGCAAAGCCAAAAAGCGTATGTTCGTACATGGGGATAATGGCATATACTAGCAGAGTCAGCATGGACGTTTTGTTAAGGTATCATTACTGGGTGTAATATTACTGGCCATGCACAGAGTTGGCTAGTACATTTGGGTGTGAAGCCGCAGGAGCCAGGCACAGCCCCCTTGTTCTACACTAAATGAAAGATTTAAGAATTGATTAAAACACATACTTACATCTTTCACCAACTTCATTGTGCGGCATGCCCCTGCAGCAGGATGATCATCATATGCATTTTAAATGTGTGGTGGTCCAGGCCGGCATGGTGTGTGGCATGGCCCATGCTTTGTTGCTGAGCTTAGGTGGTGGGGGCATCAGCATGGCTTGCAGGGGGTCCCCACATTTTGGATTATGCCGCTCTAGGGTGGAGTAGCCACTGAGGTGCCTACTGTGGTAGCACCAGACCCAGTGATCCAAGGGTTGCCTATTAGCGTAGAATCTTAACCTGGGTAGGAGTAAATGGTCGTCTCAGACTTCAGGTTCCTGCCAGAGCTAAGTGACTTGTCCTTAGCTAGAGGCTCCAACCAGGGTGACTTTTACCAGGTGCAGCCCAACTGTCCAACTCTGGCAGATTTGAGTGAGCACAGATAAATAGGCTCAGGTGGAAGCCCTTTTCAAGGTTTTCAAGGCTTTCAAGGTTTAGTGGGAGAATGGTCTCCTATGCAGTGAGTTCAAGAATCCTGTGGTAGGGGCCACCAGAGGTTGAGGGTGCCCAAATGTTGCAGAAGGTTCCTACTGAACTTGGCTCATTACATTTTTTTGGCAGGTCAATTAGGAAGGGCCAAGATAGCTGACAGGTAGTCCAATCATTTCTACTGGCCCGAGATGAGTGTAAACATCAAGGTGTTTGTGAGGTCCTGGCAGATTTGGCAAGCATCTGGTAAGTCTGGTGGGGCAACAAAGCCCTGTTAATTATACTACCAGTGGTTGGGTAGCCTTTCGAGAGAATAGGCATAGACATTGTAGGTACTCTGGATCCTAAAACCTCCTGAGGAAAATGGTACGTCATGGCTGTGGTAGACTTTGCCACCCAGTAAGCAGAGACTATACCCCTTAAGGAGCATAAAAGCCCAACTGGTGGCAAGGAGTTTGATAGGGATATTCTCTCATTTACGGTTCTCCAAAGAATTCATTTATGACAGGTGATCAAACTTCATATCAGTGTATGTGAAGGCTACGTGGGATGAGTGTGGGGTTACTTACAAGTTTTCCACAGCCTTTCACCCACAAACCAATGGGCTTGTTGAGCAGTTCAGCAAGAACATCAAAGGCCATACCTACTGTTTGCCTACCAGGAAGTGCCACAGAGTGGTGTAGGGTTCAGCCGCTTCGCCCTCCTGTCAACCCACTAGGGGTCCACTAAGTCTGGTGCATGAAGGATGGGATGGCAATGCCCAAGTTCCTTCCCACTGCATTTTGGATTATGCCCTTGGCCTCAGATCCAAGATGGCCAAGTAGAAAGAACAGAGCATTAAAAATCTGAAGGTTCACCCAGGAGCTCATGAAGCACTGGCATGACCAGAAGGCCACAGTGACAGAGTCTACTCCAGGAGAGATGGTCTGGTTTATGGAGCCTGTCAAGCCCAACGCTCTTCATGATGAGTGGACGTGGCCCTACGTGGTGCTAGAAAAGATCAGTGAGGTTAACTATCTCATTGATATAAAATGATGAGATTGAGGAGGAGACATATCCCCTCTCAGACTTGTTGCATGTAGAACTCACTGATGGGTCTCTGGAGGGAGTCCAGATCTCCCTAAACCTACATATACAGCAATTGTGGGACTGCCAGCAGCTGATGGGCCAATACACATTTGTTCTCACTGACCCCAGGTAAAATTGATTGGTGCATCCATGATATTGGCACTGGAGACAGTAGACCATTGACAATCTAAATTCACTGGATGCCTGACAAGCTAAAGGATAGCATCGAGGAGGAGGTCTCCGAGATGATGGACTTAGAAGTGATTGAGCCTTCCCATATCCCATGGTTTAGCCAGGTGGTATTGGTCCCTAAAACGTCCAGTAGTGGGAAAATTAGTCTACTTTTAAGTGGACTATAGGAGGCTGAATTTTGCCACCAAGACAGATTCGCACACAGGAAAGGCAGATTGACCAATCACAATCTGCCTTTCCCAGGCGTGTTTGTGCATGCACCGCCCGTGGAGAATGAATAATGTCAATAAAATGGCTGCTGCTATAAAATAGAAAAGGGACTAGGTCCCTTTTCGAATTACAGCAGCCATTTTGGAACCTGTTTTCCATGGCCACCGTCATCTGAAAAGGGGCCTAGTCCCTTTTCTGTTTTAATGGCGGTGGACATTTTTTTTATTTTTTTCTTTTCTGCGATGGGAGATGTGCTCGCACTGAGTACATCTCCTGTCAGAAGGCAAAGAAATTAAATCTGTCCACTTCCTGGGAAATCTCAGTGCAAATAACCTTCACCCCCTGGCTGGGGGCGGACACGGACAATTGTAACTCTCTACTGTGTGGCACCTCAGAGAAAAACTTGAATAAGCTGAAAGTGGAGCAAAACAATGTCGTCCGTGCAGCGACTAACCTGGGTAAACATGATCACATCTCTGAAACAAGAAAGGCCCTCCACTGGCTACCCATCCGGGAAAGAATACAATTCAAAACTCTTTCCATCACGCACCAATGTTTAACCAGCCGTGTGCCATCATACCTCGTCGACAAGCTCAAAAGACAAGCCCTTCAAGACCACAGCCTACAAACACTGCCTGGAGATTCCGAGATTCCACCGAAAAAAGCCAGGGGTCCTGCTTCCCAGTCTGGGCTTCTACCCTCTGGAATAACCCCCCACCCCCAACTGCATGCCGAACCCTCCTACCAATCCTTCAAAAAAAACTGAAAGGCCATCTCTTCACCTAACTTTATCATTACCATCAACACTGTTCACCTCTTTTTTTTCTCTTCTGACTGTAACTAGTGGCTAGGTTCCCCAGGGCTTTGTGCGCTGCTATAAATGCATACACAAATAAATGTGTATTCCCCCAGCCAGACTGTCTTTTCTGCTTCCAGCTAGACGGTAGCCCTAGCGTTTGCCTCTCTTGTTCCTTTGTGATGGCAGGTAACAACATCCTCAGAGAGACAGCCACTCCACAAGAAGCTGTCATGGGAACAGGAATCAAAGGGCACATTCATTCACTGAAGGAGTAGCCTCAAACCAGGGTGCTGCACACCAAAGGGCATTTGATTCTATTGAGAGGAGAAGAAGGTGAGGGGTAGTGTAGACAGAGAGAGCTCCTTACAGCTGGAGGAAGGTTCCAGCATCTTGTTTCTCTGTGCCTCTATCTCTCCTTCCTGTCCCCTCCATTCCTGTAGCACAAAACACCCTGGGTATGATGTCAAAAGGCAAAGTCCCTGAGTACAGTGTTTGGGCCCTTAAAGCAGGCTTGCTTTTGTCCAATCACCTGCAGACATTTGACTTTAAGAGAAGGGGGATCCCACTCCTTGTAAGAATCATCTCTGGACTTGAAACCTTCAAGAAGATTTTGTTGGTCCCTGTTAGAACAGGAATCCTTTCCAAAGTACTCCAATTGTGAGATGAAGGCTGGTATCCCAAGTTAGAGGCAAGCTCTGTCGCCTAACCATCCCCAGGATACATTGGGGGTGAATTGCTGCAGGAACAAGACCTACCTGTCTGCCAGCCACACCGCTGCTCAGGGCCTCACCATGCTAAAAGACCCCTGAAGGTGTGTGCCAGCCTCCGCCATGTTTGGGAGTATGAGAAAAGGGCTCTGCTTGTCCCTGAGGACAGCGAGGATTCCACAATTTCGTAGGGGATCCACTGTGAGCCGTGATTCTAATGTGTTCGGCCCAGTTTGAACCAACAGGACCCTCTGGAGTTGCTTTTGGCACTGACCAACTATTGAATCAAAGTTCGGCCTGTTAGAACAAGTTTTCTGCCACACCGTGCCAGCTGCAGCATGTCATTGCCTTGGCTTAAACAAATAAGTATCTGTGCACCTGCATCGCTCGAACCACTGTTCGATCCACCAGCCTCTTTATCAGTAGTTCAGTCCATAATCAAACTGATTCTGGTGTTCTCTTCAAACCACATCCTTCGAGCCCTGTAGCGAACCGACTAGCCTGTGCATCCCATCATCAACCTGTCTGCTGTTGAACTTCAACCATTGAACCGAAACCTGTTGACATCCACAATTCACATCACTGAAGTATCTCTTTGAACCAGATCCTTCTTCAGTTCGACCCAGCCTTGACATCTACTTGACAATGGACTTCAGCGACTGCTGCATTTCGAACCAAAGCAAATGACCAAACAATGCTGAGAAGCCCACGTTCACTATTGTCGAACCACCAAGACACTAAAAAGATATTGTTGCCTAATAACTGCCCCCTAGTCCATTTTGGGCTCTAGACACTAGCTAGGTCTCTTGAATCCCTTTTACAGTTCAAGAACATATCCTTTACAAGAACATAGTGTTTTGTTTGTCCTTTCTCGCCCCGTCTCATTACCAAATGTTCTGCATCTTGCAACAGTGCAGATTCTGTGTTCTTTATCCAGGGTTGGATTTTTGTAGTGTTTTCTATTTAGTTTTTATTACATATGGTTTGTTTATGTTTTTTATAGAACCTTGACCAGGCATTCCTTTTTCCTGTTATACTTTGTTGTTTGGGTTGCTGTTGTCTCACATTCACACCCCTGTTGTCCCTCAGGCCATGTTAGCACAAAATACGGAGGAGGTATTGAACAGTTAGGGTAAAGGTGATTTTGCCTATGTTTTATTCATCACTTTTTCACCATCTAGTGGAAATGAGAACAATTGCACAGAGGGGATCTTTAGCATAAAATTGCACACAGAGTTGGTCCCTTCCATGCAATTAACGAGATGACTGAACATGACCCTAGATATACTATTCGAATCGACAACTCCTGTATCTAAGGGTGGGTGAAAATCCCAACGACGAAACAGAATAGGAGACATTCTCCAACAATTTTGTTCCGCCGGCTGGGCGATTTTCCACCCTTTCTGCCGCGCTTTTGGCAGGTTTCTTTTTGCAGCAGAAATTTCTTTTTGGGCAATTTCTGGTAAAAACGAAACTCAAAGGCGTGACGCACCACTTTCTTGCCCAAAATGTTGTGCAGGAAAAGGCCCCAAAAGGACAACACCGCTCTGTGGGTGAAATTGGCACATTGTGCACAATGTTCCAGGATTCAGCCAATTTTCCTACGGAATGGAATTAGCCATTTTCACCCAACTGTACTGCTAAGAACATGCTTTCTATTTTATGGAGGCATGCCTTTCTAATTCCCACCCATATGAGCAAAGCTCAACCCCTCAACATTTGAAATTCAGGTAACAGTTAAGCACCTACTTGTTTCTCAGCTCATTCTGCCATCATTTACTGCCTCAGCTATTTGTTCTTAGTGACAGGAGTCCACAACTTGTGCTGAAAGAAGTTCTCTGTAAAGAAAAATAAGCATAGCATAACAGAATCTAACATAATTTTTGACATCACAATATTTTCTTACTATTTGCTTCCATTAAGTCATCTTTGGCTTTGTTAGACTTCAGTGTGCATGATGGTCACTCAGCGCTAATGAGAACGAAACTATTTGATGGCACTCAATTCCCAGAGGTCTTGGATGGCATTTTACCAATCCAAAACTTCAAATACTTTATTTTATTTTATATTGTTTGGTTACACGTCGGTAACTCTGCAAACATCAGGGTGTGGTTGACAAACATACAAAATCAAAGCATCGAACACAGAACATGTAAGAGATCCTACATGAGAGAAGGAGGTGTGATTGAGATTCATTATTCAAATAAGGAGATTTCAGCATCTTTTGAAAGGATAAAAGATTGTTTTCGAGACGTAGATCTAGCAGAAGGGTATTCATCTCCTGGGAACCCCCATAAGCAAAGGATTTTCCATTTCCTTTCATTTTTATGGGACGAGAGCATGTTAATAACAAAGGGGCTGATTCATTGAATTTATTGCACAGAAAATAGGGTACTTGCGCCCAATCTGCGGGCTCAACCGTGTTTGCCGATACTTGGAATCGAATGCGCAGTACTTTTCCTGTACTTGCGTGCATTTCATGCTGCCGTGGCACGCCTGTGCGAGCCATCGAGGACCTTGTCGAAGCTCCAAGCAGAGGGTGGGTGTGGCCTGCACAGAGGGCTGGGCTGCACAGAAGTGGGTGTTTTCCAAAGGGCGGCTTGCATGCTGTCCCTCGCACGCCCACTATTGCGCGGCAACAGATGTATTTATGGAATAAAATGCGCAACGTCTCGGCTGGGAAATGCCCATGCAAGTCCTTCATAGGATCCGACACCTGAAGGCTGGTGTAAGTACACTTGCGCGTAGGGTTTTCAGCACGCAGGTGGGATTGCATGTCGTATTTTGGGGTGCGTGTACTCAATCATAGGGGTGCGTGTGCGCTGTGTAGCGGGGTACAGAAACGTTTTACATGGATTCATACACACACTTCCCGAGTTATTGCTGAGTTACGATTTTTCATACTCATGTGTCAGGGTGCCGGATACAGTTATGGGGGACCCTGCGCATGCTCTCCGAGTCATAGGCCTGCTTATGGGGGACCCCACATACTGTTTGAAGGGTGCGTGTGTTCGCCCCAGGGGGACCTGAAGAGGGAAAATCGAGATCAAACCCATGCCCCCTCACCCCAGGCGCATATACAGAAGAAGAGCAGGAAGAACAAGGAGCGCACTTATCATTTGAACCTGGCCCCAGCGCACCCATGGGTGACAAATATGCTGAAAGACACCCACCTCACCAACAGTGCAACTTCCATGCTACATTACAATCAACGCAGCAATATCACAATCTACAAACACAAAAATCCCTGTTTAAAGGCTTGCAAATGCCTATATGAATGAACATGGTCTAATTGCACAGTGTAAAGCCATGTTTCAGGAAAATTACAGCCAAGTTAATTTCTCTCACTGAACACTAGCTGCAGAAGCCTTCAGCAATGCTCCTCGCAAACCCACGAGCAGCCAAGGTCGCGCAGTCAGATAACATTGCTTTCTGCAGACAAACATTTTTTAATTCTCCACTAATGCGAGTAAGCCACGACAACCCAGTGCGTTTTTTTCTTTTCTTTCTGGTAAAGAAAGACATTTTCGCAAAGACTTGCACAACATTTGAAACATAATTGTAACAAGAATGGCTCAGCCCTCGCCAATGAGCGCTCAGAGCTCAGGTGCAAAATGCTTGCTTCAGCTAAAAAGTTATGGGAACAAATTAATAATGCAACAAGCTAGAATTAGGTAATGGTGGGCTGGCACAGCTAAACCAACCCACTGACGCAAAAGTCTAACATCCAATTATCAGGCTCTCTATAAGGGCTACATAGGTAACCTATTACTCAGCAGCCAATAGCAGGAGGAGATAGGTTTCTGGGAGCTGATCCAATTTTGTGAGGTCAGCCTGCAGTGTGATTACAAAGCTGGCTTGCAAGCCAGCCCCGGGGGAGACGGCACCTGAACTCTCGATGTGCACGACGCTCTGCGTGTTTTTTTTCTTTTTTGCTGCCCAGAAATAAACGCAGTTTGGAACATGCTGCTGCCTGCTTGGCACTCTATTGCATTCCTGTGGGCCATATGGGAGGTGGTGGGGTCTCTCATAGCTGGTGAGGGTATGGCTGCTGGGCCCCACAGCCCTGGTGGGGGTCCAGCTTCTCCCCAACAGACCGCGCAAAGGTAGCTGATCTGGCAGTTTCCTGCTTTGCGTGTGGGTGTGTCGGACGTGTTCCAGCCGTGACTTGCGAATACGGTTACTTTGCGCAAACAATTCCATAAATACACGTTGCGTGCATTTTTGTTTCTGCGCGCAGGCTCGCACAGTGTCCTTCGCGGCGTGCAGCCCTTGCGTGATTTCTGCGTGAAATTCCATGAATCGGGCCCAAAGTGTTACTAAAGCTTACATTTCTATTAGGTTTATAAAGAGTAATTCTTTCTTTAATGTAATCTAGGGCATACTTTGCCTGGATTGCTAAATGCTTAAATAATTTCCTGATTGTGCGTGGATGATATTTATACCAATCCGATGCTTAAAGCCTTTGCGACAGCACAATCAATTATGCAAGGACAATATAGTGTTCTGCTGGTGTGACTACTGTGCTTCACTTGAAATGCTCACCTAAAATGTGAACATGGGCATTTTTATTAATCCAGAGTGACTTTACCTGTAGGAATAATGTAGTTGAAGGAGCGTTACGTTGCCAATAAAAATCCCTAGAAACACACAGAAATATATCCAAGCCCCCCATAACTCCCTATGCCCTTCATTGCTCGTGAATATGTGTGTAATTTTAGGGGGGTGCAAGGGTGTTTGTCACCCCCAACTTTTGTGTCACACCTTGTTGTCCCCCTCATTAGGCTGGGGGCCCTTTCATTTAGACGTCACGTCCCCCCCCAACATGTTCAGCAAAGTTACTCCACTGCTCGTGATGCGCCATATACCATCTCATATCGAATCTGCAATCCCATGGCTGATGATATTATCAAAGACATCACTGTTCAGTGACCCTATCTGCAGCGCCAGGGGGGCATGGCCCGTGCCAATCCCCTGGACACAGTGAACCAATCTATGGTACCTGCAGTGCTTGTTCTGCCACCATGCCCCAACCACACAGACCATGCACGAAGCTTCAGTTAACTCTAAGAGTAAGGCATCTTTCGCGGATACAGGAAGAGGAAGAGGAGGGAACTAATTACCCTCTGCCTCCTGCTAATTTCAACCCCTGTCACGGAGTTACTTACTGTTTACTGATATCTGCATTCATTCTGCAGGGCACATTGTGTAATCCTGGTAGAGCTGACCCAACATTTCATCTGTCAGGGGATTATACATTAAAAAATATTGAATTTGGTGATAATGACTCCTGATTTTTCCACTGCTGTGAAACAGGTAGCAAACACTGCATAAAGAACTAGTCAATAGAGTTGAAATGTTGTTGAAATAACATGGGCTTGAATGATAAAAGAGCTACACAAACCCATTCAGTGGCTGAACAGCAAGCACGGGCCACAATATTCGTAAGGCATAATAGGCACACATTCGCTCAATCCCTTGGAAAAATACAATGTTGCTTCAATACTCAGAGTACCACAATCAAACACACACATGTGTGTTTGTTTTACAAACACAAGGAATTGGTATAGCCCAGTTGATTAAATGCGTAATGACACAATCGGCATTCAACCCAGGTGTATATGGTAATGCGTTGCATAATGAGGTTGTATATGTGACATGTCATGTGTGAACCAAACCACAGTCAATAAATAAATACAAAACTATCGTCCACGGTGAATCATTATTCTGCAGTACACTTTCATGTGCGACTGTTCAGAAATCCAGGGGCAGTGACACGCATGTATAGCCACGGCCACCATTTGAATACTAGCGGGAAACGCGATAAAGGAGAACACTTTCTCATTTTCAACAGCATCAAAACTGTTCTGCCCACCGTGCACTTGTACTGCAGGCTTTACGTCATCCATTGAGTCGTTCCTCAGTGTTTCCAAGTTCCCCCTCTTACTACCGCTTCAGTGACGACGTTTATTTCACAACACCTAGGAGGGCTTCCTCTAGATGACTCCTACGTATCTCAGGCCCTTTACAGTTATCCCCCACCCCTCATTCTTGCAGGGTTGGGCTTTTCCCAGAGAACCCCGGAATAACTCTGGCACCGAATAAATACAAGAACCAGGAGGACATGCAGGGCACTACACTCTCCAGAGCCAGGGCCAGTCACCGTGAAAAAGACAAACAAAACGAGAAAGCTTTGCGAGATGGCGCTTTCCCTGAGAAGTAAGTAACGCTGCCCGCGCTTCTAGGGCGTCCCTCCGCTGGGTGCAGGAAATGCGCGGCGCCGGCCGGTGCCTGCCGCCTGGGCGTCGCCACCTGCTCACATCCCGTTCACTGGCAAGGGAATGTTTATGGTAGCGGTAGTGTTTTCATTGGGTGCGCTGCCCGAGTTGAGCAGGAATCTAGCTGCACGATACTACGCATTGGAAGCACAAAACCCATTTAGGTGCCTGGTATGACACTTTAAACGTTTTTTTTTCTGAAACGCATTAGAAGCTGCGAATTAGGTTTTTTTTAAAAAAAAATCCAAACCAATACTAGAATGTGCATCAAGAGCTGGAACATCTCTTGCGTTTGATTAAGCAAGGGCCCTGGCATAAAGGGGGGTGGGTGGGCGGTAGTGCGTGGCCATATTTTATTAGGGATACAATACCCCTTACTGTGTGTAAAAAGGAAATTGCCAGTCCCCTCGGGAGTTTCCAGGCTCCTTATAAAGAAACTCAGCCGCGTTCTTCTATTAATAACAGAACGCCTCAGTGGCTTGTACGTGGTATTTTGTGGCATATATAACGAGATCAGTCCTATTACGAACTTCTGCTGAAGAGTTAGCCTTGTGATGACCTGCTGTTCGGAGTCAGGGCAGTTGTAAAATGTGCAGCCGGTCAGATAGCACATCGAGTAGAGCGCTCGCTTTGACATCCGTGAAGAATCCGGGGTGGGGGGCAAACTCAGCCTTTCATTCTTCCGAGGTCGATAAATGAGCAGCACACACCACCGTGGGTAACAATAAGCAGTGCTCAGAAACCCGAGGGTTCGTAGCGCTATATAAATGCGAAATTATTGTTATTATTATAATGAGCAAGTACTGATCTCATCTGCTCATTGTGAGAAGGATTGGTTGTACATTCCCGATGATGAGCTAGTACTGTTGCAGTCTGCCAATATTGATGCGGCACAGTTGTAATTAGCTGATGAAACAGTGCTGTTGTAATCTGCTCATAAGGTGGAGAGCCAGTACGCGTGTAATTTGATACTGGTCAGGTACTGTTGTAATCTACAGACAAAACAATGCTACTGTTGGGATCTACTGATAATGAAACCGAACTGTTGAAATCCACTCTCTCTGTGGTTCCTGTGACGCTGACTCCCCCGATACTGGCCCGTTTTAGGTGCTGTATTAGAGACAATACATCGGCAGGTGTGGCGTCTGTGCCGGTGGTGTCATGCTTCCTGACACTTCACCACTGTAAAAAAAAGGGTGTTCCTCTAAACCACCTACTGGAGTTTTTAGTCACTCCTTTTGGGTGTAGTCGGTATATAGTATGCTCTTGCTCCTGCCATCAATGGGATCAGCCCAGACTGAACTTCTAGGCCACAACCAACGTGCAAGGGATCACAAGCAGGTGTAGCTCGGCTCTGCTGCCCCTTCCTTGTTATTTATCCCTCCACGTCCTTGCTGTGCTCTTGTTCGTTCCTTCTGTCCCTTGTTGTGACCAGTATTTTCTGTGTTCATTGCTGTGTTTTATTCTGTTCCTTTTTGGCCTTTCTGTGACCTGTATTTTTGTGTCTGTTGCTTTGTTGTAATTATTAGACCCGAGTCCTTGCAGTGCCTATCTACTTTTCCTGAGATGAACTTGCTGTAGTCACATTTTGTATTCTGACTTCTGTTTTCTGTTTCTGCTTCCCTCAGCAATCGTACCCATCCTTACCCAACTTCGCTTTCTGGCCCTGGCTCTCAGCCTGGCTCTCAGCCTGGCACTGTTGGTCCCAAGCATCCATGCCAGCCCAGTTCCAGACTCCTCGGGCGAGGAGGAGCCATCTGATGCCAGGCAGGAGACACCAAAATACGAGTCCCTGGCACTTTTGATCCAGAGTGAGGCAGCTCTGCTCAAGGAGGAGGTAGGAGCGTGGCACTACTGGGATTCTGTGGTCGCATTTTGGGGAGAGCCATTGCTACTGCATGCTTGTACATCAAGCCTATGATTGGCCTTAAATTGTTTGTCTAACTGCACCAGTTGAAGTGTTCTGAAGGCAGTGTCATAACATTCCTTAGTCATGTTACTAGAAGATGCCATGTCTTATCATGGTCCAGCGGTGCGAGTCATATCTCATATTCCACTTTCCAATACTTGCTGGCCCGGTCAGTTTACAGTATGTGCCAACTCTTCTAGCTGGAAGCCACAGGCTCCACTCGCCTTCACGCATTGCTTTGCCATGAGAAGATTTTCACTGAGCAGCATCATTGCAGAAATCCTGCATGACGACATGGTGCATGTCGCGACAGAGAATATCCCCTCAGCCCTGCTATGTCCAATGATATATCCTCTGCTATGTCCAATGGTATATGCTCAGCTCTGCTATGTCCAATGGTATGGTATATCCTCAGCTCTGCTATGTCCAATGGTATATCCTCAGCTCTGCTATGTCCAATGATATGTCCTCAGCTCTGCTATGTCCAATGGTATATCCTCAGCTCTGCTATGTCCAATGGTATATCCTCAGCTCTGCTATGTCCAATGGTATATCCTCAGCTCTGCTATGTCCAGTGGTATATCCTCAGCTCTGCTATGTCCAATGATATATCCTCAGCTCTGCTATGTCCAATGGTATATGCTCAGCTCTGCTATGTCCAATGGTATATCCTCAGCTCTGCTATGTGCAATGGTATATCCTCACCTCTGCTATGTCCAATGGTATATCCTCAGCTCTGCTATGTCCAGTGATATATCCTCAGCTTTGCTATGTCCAATGGTATAGCCTCAGCTCTGCTATGTCCAATGGTATATCCTCAGCTCTGCTATATCCAATGATATATCCTCAGCTCTGCTATGTGCAATGGTATATCCTCAGCTCTGCTATGTCCAATGGTATAGCCTCAGCTCTGCTATGTCCAATGGTATATGCTCAGCTCTGCTATGTCCAATGGTATATCCTCAGCTCTGCTATGTCCAATGATATATCCTCAGCTCTACTGTGTCCAATGGTATATCCTCAGCTCTGCTATATCCAATGGAATCTCCTCAGCTCTGCTATGTCCACTAATATATCCTCAGCTCTGCTATGTCCAATTGTATAGCCTCAGCTCTGCTATGTCCAATGGTATATCTCAGCTCTGCTATGTCCAATGATATGCACCCAGGTTCAGGGCTCCAAGCTGACTTGAGGCTCCATCTGCAGATCTGTCAACTCAGGCTGATGCTTCATTCGGATCGGATATGGTGCGTTTTGCGCGGACCACCAGACAATGACATTGCATGCAGACTATACACTTATATCGAATGCGGAACGTGTATGGCCTATGAAAGGGGATGGTGGTATGATGGGCCAAGCAATCCCTATGGATTTTGCCCTTGGCCCACAGTTTTTGTGGGATGTTATGAAAAGACAGACATTGCATGTGGGCAAAGCTAGCCCCTTTTCGGCGACATCTTCTCTATGGCCACCCAATAACTGATTCCAGATGTTGATCTATGTCACACACTTAACTCTGCACTAGAAGCCGGTGAGACGCGGGCTACCCTGAAAAAAGACATTCATGGCACTGGATTTCAGAACATTGTAGGGTGCATGCACCCCCATAACTTATGTATGACGAGACTGCATTGAAAGCACACACCACAGCTCGACAAGAAAAACAGAATCGTGCGCCATTTTACAGATGTGTTGATCCCTCTTTTGGACTTTCTCCGGGTCAATTTCCCATGTAATTGAAATCGTTTTTTAATCTATGACCCGTGTGTTTCCTGCACACCCACGGCTGCAGCGTGACCACACGGTTGAGGTTTATACATCATTCGCATCTTCTATGTTTCAGTCGGATCCAAAGACAGTTTGCCCACCGGAAGTGACAAACAAGAGATGCATAACACTAAGGACAAAAGGCTTCCCCCCGTGCCCCCACACATAAAGCATTTGAAAAAGGGACCGGACTTGAAAGTCCCCGTTTCTTTTGGGCTTCCCTTGCACCAGGCATAGCCATGTTACACCGCACACACTGTGTGGCTTTAGTGGCCCCTCCCTCCACGCCCAAGGATCTGTCACATCTTGTGGTACATCGCCCAGATAGCAGGCGCCTAGGAGACTGCAACATTTAATAGCGCTTTCACACGGATGGGGGTGGAGGGGAGTTATAAGGTCTCAATACAATACTGCTATACAATTGATTGCATCCTTATACAGTACAAGTGTGTGTGTGTGTAAACTGGACAGTTATGTTTGGACTATACTGCAACTAGAATGATGTCCAGTGCATTAATTCAAACAAGCTTCCTCACACTGTAAGGTGTCCTATCAACTTAGGCTGATTAAAAACAGACAGAAACTACATTGCTGGGTAGTGTCATCTCCCATGTAGGCAGGCATTCAGCCATTTCATCTACAGATGATGCCCCGTTAGTAGTGAAAACCCATTTGCTGCAAGGCCTATAAAGTGATAGCATGACCCCATTCGATAAAGGTTTGTGAGTGCTGGGCCTAAAGGGTTCTTCTGTTGGCGATTGGGAGCTTTGCTGGTACTCGCTTTGTCAGCACAGGCAAAATGTCATCTAATTTGGTGTGTGATTTTCGCCTTTTTGTTTAGTAATGTCTTTCACATGTGAATGATTCAGAATAAAATGTGACCAATTCACAATGGCTACCCTTTGTCAATTGGCCCAAAGAGGGCCTTGTAACACACTCAGTAATACAAATGTTGTTGTTCCTATGCATGTTTATTTGACCAATAAACCTATCATCATTATACAATATAATAAAAGGGCAGATGTATGCTTGTCTGATGCAGTCATGCGCAGTAGAGACTGTCCGCTTCACATTTTGTCACCGCTAGAGGGAGCTGTTGCCTTATATTAAATATATATATATGAAATATATTAGGCCAGCTGTATGTTTGTCAGATGTAGTCATGCACAGCCTGTTGTCACTGCTAGAAGGGAACTGTTGCCTTAAGAAATATATAGTGGTCCTACTGTGTGAATGAAAACTGTATCTTCTGTATCCCACTGATAAGGTATGTTTGTCCGATACAGTCATGCGAGGTAGAGACTGCCCGCTTAGCCTGTTGTCAACGCTGGAGGGAGCTGTTGCTTTAGGATATATAGTGGTCCTACTGTGTTAATGAAAACCTAAAAAATATAATTTCTTCTATTGACATGAATTACAATCAATTACAACCAAATATACCACGTAACGTATTAACACTCTGAAAATGTCTCTCCTCACACACTTTGGCCCATGTACAAGGGCTACACGCTAGTTAGCAGGTCAAGGGCACACGCCCCTCTCTCATTCCACCCAGTACAGTCCACCCAAGAGCCATATTCCACTGTGAGGGCTGAAACGCTCATCCTCGTAACCATGCAAAGTGTGGTCCATAGCCCAAATCACTAGACACACAGTTCTGCCAAGTTCACATTTTATTGTGCAAGAAATAACTAAAATTGCTATTGGGGACTTTTAAGCCACAGGGCCAAGTTTGCGTTAAATCTGTGTGGAGCTATTGGTGTGAATAAATGATCTTTTGAGCTTTAAACAACACATGGATTGCTACAAAAACAAGACCAGCATCTGGAAAAGTGCTCATCTGTGGTCATTCGTGAAATGTTTGATGCAGTCAAAATTGGCTGCGTATTTATGTGTAAGTCTCGCACGTGTCGATTATGATGTGACCATTTTTTTTTTGTCCACAGCTCTGCACTAAGCATTTTGTGTGTGATAACAGCATGGAATCTCTATTGGAAAACAATCTGAACCTCCCAAAGATCAATAGAGAAGATGGCTGCTTCAAGCAGGGATTCAGAAAGGTAAATGGTTAGGGAGTAATTGTCCTTGAGTGTGCAACATAGGTCTCGCATAGGCGTTCCTCCTCCTGGAAACACGCAAGAAGGGAAGTCAATTCGACCACTGAACGTGGGAATAAAAGAAGAGTTGATTTCGAACTGTAATGGTCAGGCAAATGGGAAGCCATCTCCAAGCTTCGTGCGGTGTGTACATGACCCCCATTAATGCTTGCAAATTCCATTTGCCTAGGAACAGAGCCTTCACTGGTTCATGACTACTGGAAATATAACAATAAAATGTGGGCAGAGAAGGCCCCAGCCAAAAATGCCAAATGGACAGTAAATCGAAATGGCTATGAACTATCGCACGCCGTCACCACACCCTGCTCCCAATATAGTCCCTGGGCTCCCCCCCCCTGCTTCCATCACAGTCTCTGGCCTCCCCCATCCGACTCCTAGCGTAGTCCTGTGCTCTCCCCATCCTACCCCAAAACAGACCCTGGTCTCTCCGAACCCTGCTCCCACCACTATCCAATAGCACCCGTCCATCCTGCTCCCAACACAGTCCCTGGGCTCCCCCACCCGGCTCCCAGCACAGTCCCAGGGCCAGTGGTGGTTGGTGAATTTTTTAAGTGGCGGGGCATTAAAATCTCCACCAGATATGTAATTGCGACAGAGCACAGTGAGGGAGCCCGAACCAATCAAAGGGGGTTCGGGGAGGTTTCCGCCTGTGCACTTTTTTTTTTTAAATAATGGGTTCAAATGTTGCATTTTAGAGCGCACTTTAAAAAATGAATGTTTAAAAAGCCAAGCAGTTTGAAATTGGTGCTGGAGGTCCAGGGGGCAGGCATGATATTTTTTACTCGACATCTATAATAGATGTCCAGTAAAAAGATACCATACCTGTCCCCTGGGCCCCACAGTGCCTAACACAATCAACATGATTTTGTGTGTATGCAAGGCACTGGAGGATCAAGAGGGAAAGCATGATCTTTTTGACTGGACATCTTTGATAGATATCCAGTATAAAAATGCCATCCCTGTCCCCTGGACTGCACAGCGCCTCAGAAGGAGAGCTGCTTTTGGCATGTGGGTAGGGAGATTGTGCAACAAATGCATTTTTAAAATGCCTTCCTTTGTTGTACAACCCTTCTTCCCCTTCAACCTCCCACTCGCCAAAATCAGCTCAATGGACCAAAACAAACACACACACACAAACACACATTCACACAGTAATCACTCTATCATTCACACAAGCACCCATCACCATACACTCACCCATAACACAAGCATACACACATTCATACACATATTTAAATAAAAAATAAATGAACATAACCGTACCTTCTACAGGGGCCTGGGCATGGGTGCTGAAATGCCCCGCTCCAGGCTTCTCTGTCCGTATGTGCAAGGAGGCGCAGGAGCTCCTCCTCGGAACATACAGACATGCAGTGCCCCAGACAGCATTTCCAATGAGCTATGTAAGGCTGGTGAAGCAAAACGCCCCCAGCCTTGTATGGCTCAGTGAGCATGTGCCACTAAGGAACTGAACTGAACTGTCAAAGGGAAACAGCGTTTCTCTTTGACTGTTCTGCTAGCCCAGGAGCACTCCCTCAGCTGGAAAAAGCAGCTGAGGGAGTGCTCAGTATTTCACTGAGCTGGCTCCTCGGCTCATCCATAATGGGTGAGTGGGCCACTGGGTGGACACCCCCACGCCCATTATGGATGAGCCGCCAGGCTGGGACTGGCCTATAGTGCAATAGGACAATGCCTGTACCAAAAATACAAAATGCTAGTGTGGGCCAGTCAAAATGGGCCACTTATTGTTGGTCAATGTGGGCCAGTTTGAGGAGTTACTTCATTATGTAGCTAGTAGTTTTGACCATTGTTGCTGAATAAATATTCTTTAAATATCACAATTTGCTAACATTTTAACAAAAAACAAACCCTTTGGTACTATTGAAACAGTCTGTGACTAAAGGAATGAATATCCATTTGCAACTGAGGGCAACTTTTCCATGGGTGCCTGAGACAGTTTTATGCTCCAGTCCGACCATGTGAGCCACCCCTGCATATTTCCTCCAATCTAAAAAACAACAACAAAATAAATCTTTTTTTATCCTTTTACATTTCATGCTGGGCTCTCACGCTAATCCCCCCCGCCCCGCCTCCCTGGGAGGTGGCGTGCGCCACAGTTTGAAGACCTCTGGTTTAAATGGTCTTTCCACCTAGCATTGTGCCAGGTTGTGGCCATATTAGTGTGAGACTTCCTTGGCAACATTTCTGAATTAATGCCAGCTTGAGATCTTTTAATCCACCTGTCCAACTGAAAGCATAAACTAGTAAAAAAGAAATTTAAAAAAGTGCTCCTGCATTGCAGCAAGTACCTATCATTTGTTAAAGACACAGAACTTGCAAAAGTGAAATTATGGACAATACAGATCAAAAGGCAAGGGTTTCTGTTAAAACGTTAGTAGTAAACTCAATATTTAGTTTAATCTAGCAAAAAGAACATTTCATGTCTGCATCTAATCTCCCTTTAGATTTATGACAAATTCACAGTGATACATTTCCTAACATTGGTTGAGCGCAAACATGTTTCGCCACTTTTAGCACTTCATCAGTGTTATGAAAGAAAAAAATGGCACGCAAACCATTGTTTATATCATCAAGTAGCAATTATTAAAAATTATTTTAGACGTCTCATAGTCTTCAGTGTGTAATAAATTAACAAAATCAGTATGAATCTGGTTTGTGAATATTGTTGCAACTGCTTATATTCATGATGTCTGATTACACTTTTGTTTATTTATCTCTATTGAATCAGTACAACAATTTCACAAATTCGAATGTCCCTTTGTGGAGTCTGTGCATTATGTGCCTTAACTCACACAAAGAATACACTTTACACATGCAAACATTCCAATTTTTTCAATTAAGGGATGACATACATCGCTATAAGATTATTTCAGCCTTTTGATGATTACCTCTTTTGGATGTCAGTGTTTTATAATCCTTCCCCTTTCTATTGTTGCATGCGAAATCATATTGTTCCATGAACACTAATTTGGATTAATTTCTGATCAAATTATTTTTTATATAACATTGTATTGCATCAAACTGCATTGATATTTATTGATCTAATTCTATTACTGTTTCTTCTTAGGAGAAATGCCTGAGGAAGATCACCAACAGCCTTTTGGGGTTCGAAACCTATCTATCATATGTGGAGGAGACCATGGGCATTGAAAGCAAAAAAGTAGAATCCATCAAGTACAAAACAAAACACCTTACAGAACTCCTGCTGGCTCTGGTGAGTTGTATTGTACTTTTTTACCAACCAACTATAAAAGATTTGTTTTGTAATTATTGCCTCTTTCTTGAGTTTATAATCACATTAAAGAAAAATACCTGTAGGTACCAGCTAGGGAAGCTACCCAAGAAGAAATAGTCTGTAGGCCCCCACACTAGGAAAAATAAAAAAAGTTTCTATTTTAGCCATTCCAACCTTTTTTTGGATTTTCAATTGATAGCCCAAAACTGCATTGGGTTCCACTGTTGATGTTTGGTTGAGAGCTTGCCAAACCTGCATTGTGCTCTTGCACGGATGTTGCTGGCAGACCCTGAAATCGGAAAGGTGCCAAGAACTCAAACCTGCACCCTTCTATTGGCCCAAAGAACCACACAACAAGGTTTTAAATGGTCGACAATGCTTCTTGCTATCCCATGAATTCCTCTTCAAGGCACACGTGGCCTGAATTTCCCATAACACTGATAGGACAAGGCCCAGGGGAGGTTTCAGACCCAGGAGGTCTTTCAAACTCCTGCTGATATTACTTGAGCCACATACTCAACTCTCAATGACGCACATCTCAGCACCTTCAGCAGGAGGATGGCTTCCTCTGGAGAGCTCGCTCTACAGCTCCTCCGAATGAGCGACAGAGGCATGCTGGAATCAGCAGACCCCTTTCCTTGACACACATGGGCACTGGGAGCCTGTGGGTATGAGGATTGCACCTGTTACTTGCTCAGGGAGCGGCAATCAGCACCACACGTGTGCTGCACTCTTGGTCCTCTCACATCATGCAGAATAAGGATGCCAGCATGTTGTGTTGGCTGGTCGCCCAACGTTGTGCCGGCGGTGTACGTCACACTGTGCGACCAGACCCATCTTAGATAAACAGGGCACATTACTTTGAGGGTGCGCAGCAGCACTGCTTTGCCTGTCAACATCTTCCTCCACAGGTGTGTTTTTTTGTAGAAACTTTCCTGAGCAAGTTTCTCTTTCTCTTCTATCAGATGAGGAAACCTAATGCAGAGGGGGTGACGCCAGGGACACCCGGAACTCCGGAGAACCGACAGACTAGGCCGCAGGCCAAAGACACCTGGACGCAGAAAGTGACTGCTCGCCTCATCCTGCGGGACTTTATTTTATTCATCCAGAAAACTGTGAGAGCCGTTCGATTTCTCAGCACATCGGGCGCTAGAAACGGGAGCCTCGGTGTATGAACGTTTTAGTTCAAGTTCGCTCCTCCAGTCCAAACGTCTGCTACGTGGCAGAGTAAAGTTCTGTTCTTCATTAAGAACAAAATGTTGGAATGAAACATTCAGGCATCTTTGGAAGATATTTATTGTATTTAATATTTAATAATATGATATTGTGCATTTAATATTATGAAATTGTGCATTTAATATTTGCTTAATTTATTCTGCTGAAATTGTATTGTGCTATTTATATTTTTGTCATGCAATCCATTCCGAAGGAGTGTGCAGCACTGGAGCATGAAGGAGCTTCGAGACCCAAATGCTAGGAAATAGCATTTGAATGTTGATGGAAATGTATTTATGCATTTTGTATTTATTTATTTATTTAAAGCAAATAAAAGGGACTTCCCAGAAAAAAAAACTCTGCCTTGTTTACTAGTCTGAACAATGTTCATCTATTGCCCAAAAACAATTCCAAATAGTTCTGATTTTCTATATATATAACTTTTGAAATGTTATTCTTCCAGTTCATGTGCTTAAGCAAAGTATGGAATGCCGGAAACTGCGCCAACCGCAGGAGGCTTTAGTGGTCGCCACTCTTAGCGGCAATGCCTACTTGCACAACCCTAAAAGAGGTGGGAAGGCTGAGGTTAGGGGGGTGGCAGCCGGGTATCCTCATTATCCCACAGAAGAAGTTCATTGGGGTGGAGAGGAGGAAGGACGAGGTTATTGCCGGAAGAAAGTAAGGCAAACATTCCATTTGAAGGTCAAGAACATCGGAACTCAGTGGTACATTACCTGTGGGTGAAACTGGGGAGTTATGGGAGTTTGGGAGTTTCTTCCACCTTCAAAAATGTAGGGTAGGAGGGTAAAATAAGACAATAAAGTCAGAGATTACGAGTGAAAACAAGCACATGAAGAATGAATGTGCGAAGAAGCACGTGTGGAATTATTCAAGTGTAGAAGAAGCAAGTTATGAGGAAGTAAATGGGAGGAGGTAAATGGGAGGAGGAAACTTTGGACGAAGTAAACTGAAAAAAAGGAAGTGCCAAGTGAAGAGAGAAGGAAAATGCCGGCCAATAAGTGAATCAAATACAATATAAATGTATAGAGAGGGACTGTTAAGAAGGAATAGTTTGGGGCACCCACTTGAAGCAAGAAATAGGATTCCTTGAATGGGGGTACAGTTCGAGTCCATGCGTAGCGCAGAATCTGCTGCCAAAAATAAAGCATGTTGCGGCATATGCTTACCCACGCATAATGTGATCTATTGCTTGGGGTACAGAGGGTGAAAAAAACGGACAATTGGAATGGATCTGCTAATTTAATAGGAGTCCAATGGTTGCCAGAGGGAGCAAGTGTGTGCTGTTGCTGGAATGGCTTGTGTCTTTTTACAATGTGAACATACAGGTGTGTGACCGAGCAGGCCCTTTACAGGGTTCCTCTTTCTCTGTTATTAGGTTGGCTGAGAGTCAGCTAGTCAGAATCCTAGGAATGCAGCAGTGACTGGTCTCGCGAAATTCCGAGGATACTTTTGGGTGTGTCACAACTTGGGTGTCTCAGCCTGCTCTTTCACCATGCCATCACATACCTATGGCAGACTTACCAGCTCCCACTCTGGAATCAACTTCCTCTTCTGTTTCAGTTCACTGTCTTGAACGTGGACGTCACCGCATGCAGCAGCGGCTGGTGAATTTTTTGATGGGTGGGGTGTAAATATTTCCCATGAATTCACGCGAGTGACCAACCCAATCAAAATGTCCCGGGTTGGCTGGGTGCTCCCCTCCAGACATCTTTTTTTTTTTATTTTTTTTGTATTTTTATTGGTTTATTCAACCTTTAAAAAGAGACAAACAAAACAAGAAAGGAATACATCACGTATGAAAGTTTTTTTGTTTCCCTCCATCCATCCATCCCTCCCTCCCTCCACCATTGACATCTTGACATCTCTATTGGTACGTCCATCATGGCGTGTTAAGAGGTAGGTCCGATGACGACTGGTATAGATTTCATGTCTTTGATTACACCCAGTTTTACTTTTTGGTCGTCCAGACGTCCCTTTATTACGCGCAGAAAGTTTGTTAATGCAAATAGGACTGCTCTGTTGGACTCCTCAAATAGAGCTGTCCACCAGTCGTCCGCCGTCATACAATGGTGTTCGTTAATCAGGGCTCCAAAGTTGTGTTCTCTTTGTTGTTGAAGAGTTTGACAAAACAATATTAGGTGTTTTAAGGTCTCCTTATTCTTACTGCAGAATCTACACATTAGATCAGTGTCAGCACACTTCACCCAAATGCTCACTCGCTCTTTTGTTTCCATCATGTTTAGCCTGAAGCGCATGTATAAGGATCTTGCATGTTGGTCCGGAAGTAGGGTTAGATAAGTGTGCCTCTGACCATAAGCTTTAGCTTCACCTGGGACCTCTTGCATCAGTTTCGATTTGGCTCTTAGTTCGCAAGTTTTAATCCAATCCGCTCTCCAAATTTTGGTTTTTGCCAACTCGGGATTCTCAGTTAACGTTATAATGGAAATGTCAAACTCCTTTAAAAGTGCTTGGCAGAGGCGATTCCATTGAAAAAGAACCGTGTAGTCTTTGGCAGTGTCCGGCTTATGTAAAATTTGAATTGGATTGCTGGGTTTTTTGTCATTGTTTTCCTAAACAGACACAGTAGGTTCCAGGTAACTCTTGCGTTTATCGAGATAAGGTCCAGTTCGTATCGGAGACAGACCGTCGAGGTACCTTTGGGAAGCTGTAGGACTCGCGTCCAAAATATTTTTTCTAGTGAATTCCACAGGCCACTTGTGCAACCAAATGCGTTTTCACCGCCATAGATCAGGGCGGGTACCACTTTTTGTTGGAAAAATTCAATTGTTGGTTTTAAGGAAAATTTTCCAAATGTTTTATTGATTAACAACGCTTGGCAAGCCATCTGTCGACATTTGCTTTTCACCACTTCAACCCATGGCGCGTCATTTCTGCTAGCACTGATCTTCATGCCCAGGTATGTGGAGTGTTTTACTATCTGAAGTTGCTCGTTAGCAAGACACCATCTGTACTTCTTTCCTCGGGAGAAACAGCCTTGTAGTTTCTCAAAAATTAGAATTTCACATTTTTGTTTGTTGATTTGAAGACCATTGGCTGTGGTATAGATGTCAAGACAGTCTAGTTTACGCTGAAGACCTATGGGAGTCAGGTCGAGCAAAATAAGATCATCAGCGTAGGCCAGGTAGTTGATGGGCGAGCCATATAATTTCGGAGGAAACATTGTTGTACCAATGAATGCTGCGTTTACATCAGATATAAAAAGATTGAAGATGATGGCTGCCAATGGGCAACCTTGTTTCACACGTTTATATGTGCTGATAGGGGCAGATAACGTTCCTTTAGTGTCCAGACGGATCCTGATCGAAGTGTCCGTGTGTAATTCACGAATTGCTTCCACTAAGCTGGGAGGACAGTTCCATCTGATGAGTTTGTCCCACAACAACTCTCTGTCTATGCTGTCGAACGCATAAAACAGGTCTATCAGAGCCAAGTAGATCTTTTGATTGGTTCTGATTGCTTCCATCTTTATGAGGTTCAGTACCAATAGGTTTAGACCGCATCCAACCCCTTTCACAAACCCCGCTTGTCTGGGGTCTACGTGATTATTGTAATTAGCCCACCTTGCCAGTTTCTGTTGCAAAAGGGTGGTGTAAATCTTCCCCAACACATCGAGAAGCGCTATGGGCCTATATTTGTTTGGGTTTGAGCGGTCTCCTTTTTTAAAAATAGGGACCACCACAGCGCTTTTCCAAGACTTTGGGGTTGATCGGCTCATAATGACTCGGTCAAACAGAATAACGCAAAAGTCTGCCCATAAATCTGTTTTATTTTTTAGCGTATAGTTTGTTAAGCCATCGGGGCCGGGCGCTCTGGAGTCATGCACATTCTTAATTGCTTCCAAGATGTCACTTCTTTCAAACGCCGGGTCCCACTTGTTTGACGTCATAGGTACCCAGGGTGGTACCGGTTTGTCTCTGCAAAAGAGGTTTGTGTAGAACTTCGACCAGTCATCTTCGGTGACTGCAATGGCCTGCAGCGCGTATTGTGGAGCCATGGTGGTATTTATCAATTTCCAATAGCCCGCTGAGTTTTTCCCAGCCATTTTTTGCAGCATATCTTCTGAGTCGTTTTGTAGCATGATTGCTGCATGGGATTTAAGCCAGATTCGATATTTAGCCTTGATCGCTCTTTTGCACTCTCTCAAAGTAGCGGTGTATGGTCCTTTGAGTTTTCTTAGTTCTTGTCTCATCGCTCTTTTTCGTTGAAGAAAGGACACGTCGAATTTGTGTTTTGGACAAAACTCAACGTGTTTTAAGTTGCGTTTACGTTCCTCGAAACTGGACAAAAGGTGTTGATATTCTGAAGATTTTGTAGTGTGTTGGAAGGCGTTAGAGATGGCCGCTACTTCTGTGTCCGCAAGATTTAGTCGGATCCTGCCGGTCCCAGTGCACACCACAAACGGCCAGCAGGTCTGACCACCTGAACAGGGATGGTAGATTGACAGTTTTACCATGTCATGGTCGCTGTGTTCCATTTTAATGACTTCAAGTTTCGACGTTCTCTTATGGATATTTTCAGTCACAAATATGTAGTCAATGACCGATTTTTGGTCAGCTCTTCTCCACGTAGGGCAGGCCGGGATGTCGCCTACCGTTTGTCCGTTAAGCATGTGCAAGCCTCTGAGATCCAGTTCCAGACACCATTGGGACGCAGCTTGTTCGCGTTTGCTATCGCCTCTGTTTTCACCGTTTGGAACCACATCTGGGATACAGACAATGTTCAGATCTCCACATACAATTAAGTCTAGCGGTTGCTCCTTTGTGAGTAAATCATCGATCAGAGTTGTAACATGGTCGATAAAGGGGAGCTCTTCATTGTGTCTATGGTTCCAGTATAAGTTGATAATATACACGCGAGTTTCCTTGTTGGTGTCTTTCTGGTGGACACCAACGGTGGAGACCTGAATTAGTGGTGATGGATTATAAGAGTTCACGATCCGAAGTCCAGCACCTTTCCTCACAGCCAAAAGAAGGCCAGCCATCGGCCTGCCCTTTGTTTGTTTTATAGCAGGATTAATGGCTACTTCGAATCCTTCCAACAATGGACTTTGTGTGAGCCATGTTTCTTGTAAACACAGAATGTCAAGATTTGAGGCCCATGTTGTTTCAAACAGGTGCATGAAGCCTCTAGTGTTCCATGAGCCTATAGTACATATATAGGTACTTCCCGGTTCCAGGCATTATTTCATCGATTCTGTGTTTAAAGTTTTGGCCAACCAGGACCAATCGTCGCATTTGTCTGTTGTGGTGACAGGAGTCCTCACAATGTCTCGTCTAGTAGATGGACTTACCATTCTGTTGACTGTTATTCTTATCAGATCACCCCCATTGGGAAAGTCCGCTAAGTCCCAGTTTCTGGGAGGGCTGGACGCATGACTTTCCTTTGGATCTATATCTGTGCTGTTCTCGTGATCTTCAGAAGGTCTTTGGTTCACTGCGTTCGTCGATCTGCTACATGACCTCTCTTTAGGGTAGACAAGCCGGGATCCTCCTGCGGCTGTAGTTATGTCAAATCCTAGGGACATCAACTTTGGTCCAGCATCCAGTAGTGCGTCAGCTATGATCTTAGAGTGTAAGTGTAGAATCACAGCGTCAGTTTTCATTTCGTTCAAAAATTCCACTATTTTGAGGTCTTCAGAAGTTATCGCACGTAGACTGGGAATCAGCTGACACAGCCGAAGCACGTTGTGTAGATTTAATATCAGATCGTCGGAAGATTCTATGCGTTCCAATATCAGACGATGAGCTGCTTGCTGCGTCGATATTTGTTGTGTTCTCTCCTTTGCTGTTATTTTTTGAGGCTGTTTATTTGAGTGGTTCACCCGCTCTGTTTGGTTTTTGGTTTTATTTGTAATTAACAGTGGTTTATTCCCTGTTTTGCTTTTCGTGTGGGCACCGATAGTTGCAGCCTGTATCACACGTTTTGGAGCTTGCCACTCAGTGGGCACAGGCGATGATTCAATCACGACCTGCGGACCTGATGGAGGGTTCTTTATACGGGTCTTGGCAGCAAGCATCCGTCTTTTATCGTCCAAAGTCACGAAACGGGGAGTCTGCAAACCATCGTCTATGTTCGACAGCAACGGTGGTTTGATCAGTTGACAGATTCTAGAAACTCCCTTAGGCAAGTTCACAATAGTAGACTCCTGTAGACTGGACTTCAGGGGTGAAATAAGGGGGCTCTTATCGTCTTCCTGTGTTGGATTGTCAGGCACATCTGAAACAGTCTGGGCTGGCACAACAGAGCAAGACTTGGATCCGCCCGGCAGAGGTGCCACTGACAAGTCTCGGACGATGAGTTCATCATCATCATACACAGAAACGTTCATTAGGTCGTCGGAACCGTCGATAATACAGTTTAATGTCTCCTTGGTTTCTGATGGTACTGATTTTGCTGTGCTTTCATCCAGCTTTTTTCAAGGATGGTATCCTTAGTGATGGAGCCGTTGACAGTTACATTGACTGTTTTGATGTTACGTAAGAATTTTCAAGAGTCGATACTTCGTCTCGCTTTCCTTGCAGGTTGATTTTTAGATTTTTTGGGTAAGCCACCTTTTATTTGCTGTTTTGCTGAAGGGATTTTTTGTGCAGCAATAGTCTCCTTGAAGATGTCATATATGGGAGGCGAAGGATTCGTCCTCACAGGTGGGGATCTCGATTGTGAATGGGGACAGGGCGGTTCTTGATTAGGGATCGACTCAATGGTCTCCAGTTTGTTGTTCATGGCGATCACCACCGAGGACAGCTCTTTTATGTTGTCGTTAAGGTTCTCATACATTTTGATAAAAGGTGCAGTGGAAATGGCCATGGATGAGATAATAATTGCTTGTAGATCTTTGGTATACTAAACTGTTCTTGGAACTTCTGGGTTTTTAGGGTCGAGTGGAGGCACTCTCCTACCAAGGTGTGTCGGGCGTCGGATCTTAGGGTAAGGGCGTTCCATTATGCACGAGTCCGTTGAAGCTTGATCAGAAGAGGAATCCGTTATACAAGAGGTAGCTTCAGTGGCTTGCCTCGGAAATGAGGAGGTGGCTAGCGTACCCATGTGGTTGCTAGGCTCTATAGTGCTCATTTTTTGTTTTTTATTCTGAGAACAGCTCAGGCTGGGAGATATGCTCCCATCAATCATCCTGCGTTTGTATAGGGAGCTTGACCTTAAGGTGATCACTGGGGGCTGCGTTGTAGAAGGGCAAACGTCCGAGCCAGAATGGTCGTTTACATGAGCATGCAGAGCCGAATCTCCATTTGGTATATTTTTAACAGCTCTTTCTTTGTTGAGACGAGTGAGGTCAAGTAACAATTTATTGGCCACCTCAAGTGAATTTCTTCTCTCAGACCCTGATGTGAGTTTGTGAATAGAAGAGTTCAGTATCAGATGGGGCGAAGCGCCACCCAGGCCACCGTCAAAACGTGGGTCAGCACCCCTCTCTTCACTTTGTCGTGGTGCATGGCACACGGCACCTTCATACCACACGTAGGACTACTGGAGAGTACAGTTGGATCTTCATAGGGACACGCCTCTTTCTGGCTGCACGCTGATGAAGTGTCATGATTACCCGGTGAGGCCAAGGCACTATAAAATCTGAATCGGGGTGACTCCGGGTTTGTAGTTGTGTGTCCATTAATAGCTGTGCTGATGTGTCCTGAGAGTCTTGAGGATTTGGCAAGACGTGGCTGCGAACCGCTTGTGTTAAACACAGCGTCCACGTCGCAACGACCGCCCGGCTCACAGAGGGCTCCGCACGCGCAAGACTGCTGCGCGGCAAGCGGTCTCCACCCCTCGGCCCGCCCATCAGAATCGCCGCCACACAGCAAGATTTCCCCAGCTCCAGACGACCCGGGGCGGCCAGTGAGGACAAGAACGTCCAAAGCAGTGAGGGCGCCGCCACAGCCCACGCCACCGCCGCCTACAACACAAGCGCACACGGCGGGCCTGCCTGACCTGTCAGTCTCCCCAACACTCGGCCAAGCAGTGGGTGCAGACAAAGGCACACAGGTAACAGAGCTTGAAAACGCCTCGTTGCAGTTGCCAAAACAGTTCTTGTGTATATCACAGTATTTACGTCGGGAGGCACTCACCTGAGGGGTAAGTGATTCGCTTGCCGGTGAGGATGAAGTAAAGGGTGGTGGGGGTGGTGAGGCTGATGGTGGTGAGGCTGATGCCGAACAAGCCACACTAGTGCAGTTGTTTAAACTTTGAGCGACGGAAGATGGAGCATGCAAAGCAGTTACGCATGCGACAGGGACAGGATCTCGATGTTTGTCGCGATGTGGGTCGCCAGATGTGATCCTTGCTGGAGAAACCAGCTTGCATTGAGCGCAGGTTTCGCGCATTGTCGTGTAAAGCTGTGGCCACAGGACAGATGTCGAACCAGGGAGCCGCACGCCTCCACTCCTCCGATCCTCGGACTCCTCAGACTCTGCCCCGACTCCACGCCCGCTCCACGGGGGGAATGAGTCTTTGTAGATTAGGTGTAGGCAGACACACCCACAACAGGAAGTGGACAGAGTAAACAGACTTTCCGCTCCAGCAGCTCCACAGACTCTGCCCCGACTCCGCGCCGTGCTGCTTCTTCCTCTCTTCCTCAGAGCTGACACAGCATGCATAGAGCTGCCTGGTTGTGCTCTTATAGTGGTTCCTGTGCTTAAGTTTCTTCAACCAGGTTTGCTATTTGGCTATGTTTAAATGGTTCATTTTACAGAACACAATTTGTGTGAAAAAGCACGCAAAATGCCACACAATTTACAATTGGAGGGTAACACATGAAAAAAATATAATAGGTGCTAGGGTTACCTCTACAAAGCACAGCAGCATCTTCATGATGCCTTTGCCCAGAATACGTGCTAGCATTCTGCCAGTGTGAAGAAACCTGTCCATGCTGGCTGCACCAATATAGAGCAGTACACATATGTAAGTACATTCATCACTCTGGCTTTGCCCATAATGAAAGTAGAAAATACTATCTATGCCACTGTAAGAAAACTGTAAGCAAACATGTTCTGGCTGTGTTCATTTATGCCTGCATACGCATCCACATGTATGAACATACTGGTGTTTGCTTTGCCCATAATGCGAGAAATAACACTGTAAAAGAAGAACCTAGGAAACAGAGCATAAGAACATAGTGTGGCAATCCTTTCTTTGCAAAGATTTGTACCTCTGCACTTAGGTGCAATCACTGTAGGAGTTGAATACGTTGTGCATCCTTTCAAACCCTTTTATATTGCCCACTTAAACCTCACATCTTTTTGTGTAAATTCTTTTTCCCTATTGTTTTTGGTTTTGCAATAAAGAAATAAACACAACACCCACACAATACCCACACAGCCCACCCCCCCCCCCAATCTGCCAGAGGAACAGTCTGTATATTAATGTTGCAATCATAGACCTTGATTCTTTCACACAATGTCCAGAAACCTTATTCTGTGTGGGCACCATTGATGCATATAAACACTTTGGAGATACAATAACACGTCCTCCCAGTCATGTATAAAGGAGGCTTGGTCCCCCTGGACCATATAGGTTGCCCATTCCAATGAAACAAAGTTCCACACCTTCTGAAGCCAATCCTGATTAGTGGGCACGTTTTTGTTTCCACTTTTGTGCCACCACTAGCCAAGCTGCAATGTCTCGGGATGATAGCTCAGGGGCAACCTGCTCGCCTTGGAAGCAAGACGACATGGAGCAACACAGGTTCCACCCCCGGGTCTGCGCTTAGAAACCAGATGGTTATTAAGTGCGTTATAAATAACCAATAAAAAAATAAAATTAGAAGAGTCATGAAGCTGCGTTTCTGCCTTTTTGAGTATGTTTTACATTTTGGATCCCACTGGCCGCATAGTTATACTTTTTTATCTATAAAGCGGAGTTCCTTAAATTTCCCTCCCATTTGTGCTTGCATCTCTTCCCAAAACAGCCTGATAGGAGGACAATCCCACCACATGTGTATCCAGTCCCCCTTGGTCTTCCAACCCTTCCAACAAAGAGCTGACACTGGGCCTCATTACGACCCAGGCGGTAAGTTACCGCCTGGGCCGGGACTTTACCACCATGGCGTAAACTACGTTTACGCCATGGTGGTTGGCGGACTTACCGCCCCATTCCGAGGTCGGCGGGGCGGTAAGTCCCCAATCCCCATTTACCCTTCCCCATTCCCATTTTTGCCCCATAGGGCATAATGGGAGTGGGGAAGGCGTTAATTACGCCACCGTAAATTACGGTGGCGTAATTAACTCCATGGTCCCTTAGCGCCATGGATTTTAACACCTGCCAAAAGCAGGTGTTAAAAGCGCCATGGCGCTAAGGGACCTCGTAATTGGCGGTAAGGGGTCGGCGCAGCTAACGCTGGCGTTAACCCCTTACCGCCAGGGTCGTAATGAGGCCCACTGTCAGGTACATCGTATGAAGCCACTCGGGGGTATAGTGCCATTGGAACATCATTTCGTACCACATTTCCCTTATTTGAATGGAGCGAGTTAGTTTTGGAATAATTCCCCATAAGTATTCCCAGTGTTCCTTGGCTACAGTGTTATCGGTTGTGGTGTGCCATTTCTTCATATAATTCCATTGCACTAAAGTTGTGCTGTCATTCAACAGTTTATAAAGCGTCAATATGAATTTTCTCGAACCTGTATGAGTCGTAATATACGCCTCAAAAAGTGTCAGTTGCCTTGTGGCTGCTGCTGTGATAGTTGGGTTAAATAGCCAATGTCCCAGCTGGCTATAACTGAATGTGTCATCCTCACCAATGGCCATGTTGCTCTTACAGCCTCAAATGTTCTAAGTGTTTGACCCTGAAACATATCCTGCATTGTCAAACACCCTACTTCCTTCCAATTTTTAATGGCTACAGGTTCCACTGTAGGAGGCCTGTGGGGTACATTTATCTGCCCAGCAGAACTCCCCTACTTCTCCAAACTGCATTTTCAGAATTATCAGCAGAATGGCTGCGCTGGCTCTGTTGAGCACCATTGCATTGCACCAAAACTGCGTTTTGCAGTCATCCAAATAATGGCTGTGCTGTCTTTGCCAAGCACATATGGGGCAAGATGGAACATTGAACACCCTGAGAAAGGCTGCCAGTGTTTTCCTTATGTGCACCAAAGAAAAGAATTGAAACGCAACGATTGCCCATTGAAAAAGGAAATATTTGGCATTTTAAATGGCTGCGCCCTGATGCTCTTTTTCCACCGTTTCAACAGTACACAGTTTTGTTCCAGTAAGACCCAGCTATGTCCATCCATATTCAGGTTGTGCTCCAGCAAAAGGGGACATTTCTCACTGAATGACAGGCTGTGTCAGGCAAGATCTGTGAAATAACAAAGAACTTCACTCTAAGCCGTTGAGAAAACGCTTTACTTTTCACAAGAATCCCTCTCTCTCTGTGGCTATGTCAGTTTCATGGGGCCCTTGCCTTGGAACAGGATCTGCCTAACTTCCAGTGGAAAGCCCCCAGGGCATATGAATAGGCAAGTGTGGTGGACCTCGCACCCTCGGCAGACTTTGTGGCAGTGCTCCAGCCTGGTACAATGGATTTCTGAGACACATAGGTGTGACTTTTTAGCAGCACCTCCCCTCAACTCAAATTGGGGAACTTCAAAGACAAATCCATGGCAACACAGGGCTATTGCCTGACAGTTGGCTCTGGATTGGGAAAAAAAATCCCTTATTTGGAAGACAATGCTGGCCCATTTGTGGCAAAAGACTGTTCTGAATTAATAAACTTTAAGACTTTTATTTCTGCAACCAGAAACTGCAGAAATGTGACAGTTTAACAGTTTTAATGTAATGTTGGTGGCATTAAAACAAAACATTGGGCCTCATTACGACTCCAGCGGTAGCGGTGCCGTAAGAACCGTCAGGCTGCCGCAAAAACCGTCAGGCTGCCGCTGGACCTATATTACCATTCCACCTCCATGATACCCGGAATCACTGGGGCATTACAACCCCGGTGACCCAGTAATTCCAGAGGCGGAATTCTGTAAATCCCCATTCCCATGGAGTCCATGGGGATGGGGACCATGGAAACCACTGGTTCCCTCTATGACAGAGACGGTGTTTCCATCTCCGCCTGCAGGCGGGTGGTGTTAAACCCGCCAGGTCAGACCTGGCGCGAGTGACACCTCCCGCCTGCAGGACTCTTAACCAGCCGGTCCAGCAACAACAGTGGCGGCGGTTGTACCGCCACCATTCTTTCCGGACTGGCAGGATCGTAATGAGGCCCATTGTAGCTTTCCCTAGCATGTGGGGGAGGTAAACTGCAGAAAAATAGAAATCATGGGAAAAGTATACATGTTGCAACTTTGAAATTTAATGCAAACATGCTTTGTGATAATAGGCACACATATCTAAAATTGTAGAATTTTAGGTGAAGTGGTTCCCACTAAAAATGGCAAAAGGTTATTAGAATGGCGAAACAATATCGTACAAATGTGGGAATTGGAATGACAGGTTCAGTGTAAAATCTGGCATCTGTCTATGTGATTTTCAAACGTTCCACAACTGTAAATAATGTGGAATTTATGTCATAACTAATTTTGGTTAAAGATCTGTGAGAGGGCCATGGGCATAGTAAACCCACACCATAAAACTGTTGTCATGTCCCTGAAGTCCAACAGGCTGACAGGAAGGTGGTAACAGTCCCCTCTGACCAATCCAGTCGTTAGAGGCATGTCAAGCCAAAGGTCTGCCCCAATAGTAAATCCTGTGATGTCACCTTCCTTATAAAAGGTAGCAGCTCACAGAGACAAATGACACTCTCTTATACATTTTCCAGCTCCTGCGCATCAAGATATTCCATATTCACTCTGCAAGATTCCAGATTCCACTGCTAGGCCAGAACATAGCTGACCCTATCCAGGCAGGACCATTGATCCAGAGAAACCCCACTAAAAATCCCAATAACTCAGGGAAAAGGAGAAAGGTGGCTGAATCCTCATTGGGATTATCCAGTACTACCTGCTTGCCCTGCTACCCGCTCTATCCAGCTAAGGTGCCGCTGCGCCATGACCAGACCTTTGTCGAGATGTTTTCTTCTAGGAGAGCCCGTTGCTGTGACCATTGACCAGATATTGCCTTGGTGTCCAGATACCCGGTCCACTGTCCAAAATACACCATTCAAGTGCTTGTTGTGAGTATTTCCCTTCCCCAAAAACCACAAACTGCATCCTTTGCTCTGTTACCTTGTATTAGGTCCAATCCCATAGAAATCCCCTAACTGCCTTGGCAGAAATCTTTAAAACTGTCAGAATCCTCTGTGCATCCTGTCCTTGATCTCTAGGTGTTAGCGCCATTCTTCAACTAATTTCTGTCTGTGTGTGAAGCCCCTAGTACTATTTTTATTAAATAAATGAATCCTCCCTAAAAGAGGCACACAGCGTGAAGGGGTTAAAACTGCAGCTTAACCTTATTATTCACGGGTGGAGTTTCTCTTTTCTAGCCACTAAAATCTAGTTTAAGTGAAACTTGTCCTTTCCTTTCCAAACTGATTTTCTGTGTCAACTGCTTTTATTTTTAAAACTGAATTTCCTTTCCCATTGAGAATCTCATCCTGTCATTAATTTAGAGTCATTCTTTCACTTTCATATTATCCCTGTGATGTGCATCTGTCACTCAGCATAAAAAGCGCATTCCGATTTTGTCTATTCTACCCGTTTTTCAAACCGTTTTGAGATTTAAACCCATGTAAATTAGAAAATGCAATTTCTGTGTGTGTGATTTGGCTGCACTGTGTTTTCACTTCAAAGTTGATTTTCTGAACTGTATGCCCGTTGCTGGTACATTTTCTTATAGTGTTCTTACATCCCTGATACTGCTATAACTCATCTTTACCTCATTCATTCAACCGCACACGTAAAACAAATCTTTACTAATTCTGAGTGTTATTTAGTACAATTGCGAAGGGTTTTAAATCAGATTTTGCCTCTCATTTCGTGGGGGAAGGTTGGATTTTAATTCTGTTTATTTCCTAGTATACCTGACTCCTTGCTACTCCTTGCTACCCCCACAGAATTCGGTGAATAGGGATTTGAGGAAGTATTGCAGGTGGAAATCTTAACTGGGTGCTATCTACCCGAAAAGTAGTATTGCTTTCCTTCATTTGTGCTTTATGATTGTTATATTAGAAGGTCGAACTAAGTGTATTTCATCAATTTACCTTGTAATTATCACCCCATTGGTGATTGCTGCCCAACATTAAATTTGTGTGATTTAATTTGAATTTTAAAATAAATAAATATTGTATTACCAGCCACCGCCCTGGTTCATAGTCCATTGTGACCCTGGGTATTTGTAAAAGGAGGTGTGAGACGGGTTGGGTGCCATCTCATTCTGAATTCTTAGGAAATAAAGAGTGTTTTAATTGTGAGCTGCAACCTAGGCCAGTGGCAAGAATCCTGGGCTGGTGTGTGACGCCCGATTGGAATCCTTAACAGGCCCCTGCGAAGTCACACACATCTGTTACCAGTTCCACTATTTTACTAATCAGAAAATTGGATAGTCTATGATTCCAGTTTAGCCATAGCAGTCCGGACAAAGTTGTGCCCGCTACCGCCCTATCCTGCCGCACCGATACCTTATGGCCCTCACCTGTAAACCATTCTTTTATCACCCCTGCAATTCTGCTGCTTCGTAGTATCTATGTTGTCTCGAGGCCGGTAAGGTACTCATCACTATTCTAGGGGGCTTGTTTTTCCATATATATGATGCTATGAGTTTAGTAAGGGAGCTGAAGAAGGTTTTAGGTACTTGGATTCGGGAGTGCCTGGAAGTTATAAATGATTCTAGGTAAGATCACCATTTTTATTCCCATCATCCTCCCCAGCCAAGATATAGCGAGGAGGCTCCATCTCTGCCGGTCAGCCTTCACTCTGGTAAGTAGTTGGGGATAATTTGGTCAATACAGTTGATCTGGTATTTTTGCTCTTACAGCCCCCAAGTATGTGATTCCATTCTCTGCCAGTTTCAGCTCAGTAGGGGTTTACAACCGCTCCAAGGCTTTGGGGCAGACTGATAAATTTTGCATTTCCAATTTTAGGCTGTTGATGTTTAGCCCAGAAACCGCCCCAAACTCATCCAATTCTGCCTTCAATGATGGTATTGATGTTTCAGGATCAGCTATTGCTTTAAGCATATCGTCTGCAAACACTGTTGCTATATGTTCTTCCACAGCCATATCTATGCCTTGAACCTGATTTGAGTCCTGAAGCCTTGCTAGCAGGGGCTCTGAGTAGATGGCGTACAGTAGTGGGGACAAAGGGCATTCTTCTTTTGTGCCTATGCGCATAATTATACTATTGGAGAGAGTTCTGTTTATTGCCGGGTGAATCTTGGGAAATTGGTAATTAGCTCATACCATTTGAAGAAACCCAGTCCCAACGCCCATGCATTCGATAGTTTGAAACAAAAAAGACCATTCTACTCTATCAAATGCTTTTTCTGCGTCCAGCAAAACCAACAGCGCTAGTGTCTTCTTTATGGCCATTTTTTCTCTCGAAAAGATGACATACCACACGAACATTGTCATGAGTTTGTCTATGTAAAATAAATCCCAATTGATCTGGTCCTATCAACTTCAGCAAAAGTTGCGTAAGTCGACTTGCCGAGATTGTAGTATATAATTTGGCATCTATATTTATCAGCGCTATTGGTCTATTTGACCAGGGGAATGTCAGATCCTTGCCCACCTTTGGAAACACAAGCATCTTGTCTTCATTTATGTGATCTTTCTTTTTGACCTAAAAGAATTGAAAAAGCCTTGTGAGTCGCAGCGCTAGAATGTCTTGATATTTTAGAAATTCACTGGTAACCATCCGGGCCCAGAGATTTGTTCCTGGGCAACAACTGGATTGCCTTCATTACCTCTGCCTCCTGAATTTCCCCTTCTAGTCGTTCCCTTTTCTCCAGAGTGATTTGTGGCAACAGGACTTTGTTGAGATATGCCTCTTGCTTAATGCCCCTTGGGTTGTCAGAGGCATACAGATTTGTATAAAACCCCTGGAATATCCCCAGGTGATCCTCATTGGATGTCACGTACCCCCTTCATTGTTTTGTAGCTTCATAATGGTTCAGGTCCAAATTATAGCTTTCAGTTGTCTAGCCAAAAGCCTGTCAGTTTTGTTAGCTTTCATATAGTAATGTTGTTTCATAAATAGTAGGGCCTTTTCAGCTTTTTTCATGTGAAATGTCTCCGATTGACCTTGGGCGTGTTTCAACGCCCTTTGCAGTTTCCTATTAGGGCCTTTGCCATTTCCACCTGTATTTCCTTTAGTATATTTTCGAGTTCCATCTCCAATAAGCGCCTTTGTTTGTCCCTCACAGCTTCAATACCGCCTTAAAGGCATCACAAACCGATTCTGAAGTCACAAATGGGGTCTCATTGTCTTCAAAATATGTGTCTATTTGATCTTTTATTGAGTCTGCCAAGACCGGGTCATATATTATGTCTAATGGGAGCTTCCATTTCCAGAGGCCATCTGGACTGTTGCTTATTGCTCTCTGCATGGCCAAAGGGGGGTGATCAGAGAGGGAGATAGCTCACAATTCTATCCCCACCAGCCTTTCCACTATGTGAGTGGAAACCCAAATGTAAGCTAGTCTGGATAGGGAAGAATGTACATGGGAGTAATATGTATAACCCTTTGCATGTCCCTTGATTGCTCGCCAGATATCATGGAGGCTCAGTGCAGTAATTGTTTGCTTGAGTGCCTTGGATGGCGCCATTATATGTCGGGTAGCCTGTGTATTCCTATACCTAGACCCAAGCCAAGTTAAACCCTCCAGCCAAGATTATGTCCCATTTAGCGAAGCTCTCAAGTTGGGATAGTGCCTCTCTTAAGAAACCATCCTGTCCCGCATTGGGTGCATATATTGTTGGCAAAGTATATGTGTGGAGCCCAAGTGTAACACTGAAAAAAAGCGACCACCCTCTGGCATCTTGCCTAACATCTAGGCACTGCACCATCAATGTATCGTTCATGGCGATAAGTACCCCCGCCATCCTATCTATCGTGTTAGCTTGGTACAATTGGGAATAGCCCTTAATCCTGATATTCCGTTTATCGTTTTTCTTCATGTGAGTTTCCCGGTAGATCAGGATATCTGGTTTCACCCCTCATAGGTATCCCTCTAGCTTCTTCTTAACTGGGGAGTTCATGACTCATACATTACACGTCAAGACTTTAATGGCCGTCCTAGTAGAACTCCTCTCATAAAGGTCTCATGAAGCAACTTTTTGAATGCATCTGTTCTCTCCCCCTCCGGCAGCTCCCTCCCCTTCCAACCCCATACTCTCCCCCAAACACCCAACAACCAGTCTAACCAATGAATTACCCTCACCTTTACCTCCCCCCCAACCTTACCCAACCACTTCCCTGAGTGGGGCAAAAGTTCCTAAGATCGCCCGGGCGAAGTGCCCACTGTAATTGACCCCTGGATATTCCCAGAGACAAGTCGTGGGGAGTTCTAAACCCCACTCCAGGATTTCAGCCAGCCAGTCACTCTTTTTGTAGACCCTATTGGCCGCAAACTTACTTGAAAACGTGTGGCGTCTCATTCCTCGGTAGCCATTGAAGTCCCTGCCGAGGTACACTCCCTCCTTGAATTCCTTTTACATTGTCCCCCTAGCGTAGTGTATACATCCAGAGAGCATCAAGTCCTATCGGCCAGTCTTTCATTTTCCGTTGCCTTTCCTCATAATCCTTTTACATTCCCATGGCTTTGTGACCCACCTCTCCAATCTTTTGGATTTTCTGTTGCAGACCTGATCGCTGCCATACACAAGCTGCAGATGCAAAATGTGTAGCTCGTCATCACAGGTCGTGATCCGATGCTGCTGATTTTCCCACGTAAAGAGCAGTCGGAAGGGAAATGTCCATTTGTATCTGATTTACTTTTGTGCCAAGAATCAGGTCAAGGCTAGATCTTGATATAGCTGTATTTCCAATCCATTGACATTCAACAGGCCCAAGTTACGTGCCGCTTTCAACATCAGTTCCTTCTGGGCATAGGAAGTTATAGCCGTCAGCACATCCCTAGGTCTCAAGCCCGGTTCTGCTCTCCGTGGGCCAACTCTGTATCCGGCCAATAAGGACTGACTCTTCATCCTCCTCTAGGAGGAGCGTTGCAAATAATTGCTGCACAGTGACCTTCAAATCTTTATCCTTGACAGATTCTGATATGTTTTTAATCCATATGTTGGACCTTCAGTAGCGATTTTCCAGGTCCTTGCATTGGAGTTCAAGGTTATGTGAGAGGCGAGAGAGGTATTCCAGCACCTCATCGTTCTTTTTCAAGTCATCCTCTATATCTTGCACTGCTCTTTCAGAAAAGTCGACCGTCTCTCCTAATTGTTTAATTTCTGCCTTCAATTGAGTAAAATGAGACTGGAATGTTGCCATGAATTGGTCCTGGAATTCCTTGAAGCATGGTTGAAAATCTTCTTTGCTCATTGCCATGGTACCAGCAGCTCCTGAAGCAGTCTGTCACTGTGCATCTTGATCCCCCTCGCCTCCAGACGTCTGATGTGGTGTCTCTGGCTCCACAACTTTATAATGCTGTTATTCAGGGCTCCCGGTGGGGGATTTTGTCCAGCCGATACTGTCTTCCCCTTATTTTTGGGCATGGGGAGGGTGTTGTTTTTCCTATCGCCACGTTCTTCCCCGTGGCCACTATTCCCAGAGCCCAGGCAAACTGTGCTTCTTGGGCAGGACAGATTAACAATATACCCTCTGTTGTAGGGGGCCACCCTGGGGGTCTCTGGAGTGTTTCAGTGCAGTGATGTTTCTTGTTGCTATTCACTGAGCAAGTCCCAGATTTATTCAACCCAGCACCCACTCTATAATTACACGTGCGCAGAGCCACCAAAATAACTTTCATATATGGGGGAATTGTGCTTATCTCGACTCCCTCCTTTCTGTGTCTTCTAGGCCTCCAGGAGCGCTACAACCAATTGGCTCCTCCTATGTGTGCCGCTTCTGTCCACCAACCGGTGCCTAGCAGTTCTCTGCTTTGTTCCTCCCTCGCTCGACCCGGTACTCTTCCTCCGCTGTAATAGGGCAACACACCCTCCGGGACGTGCTCAGTGCATGGGGGGGTCTGATCACCCCCTTATCTCCACCCCTTAACAAGGAGAGTCCCCGGAGCCTTCACCAAAACGTGGGAGTTCCACCTCTTCCACCGTTCTCCTGTCTCATAGGCGCTTCTCCCTATCCTTACTCCTGCACTGAGGCTCTTTCTTGGTTGAGACCCGGGCTCCCAATCATCGTCCAACCTTAACGCTAATGTCGGCCCACACCCCGGGCCAAGAGTCAGGGGGGTGCAACCACGGCCAGACACACCGCCTACAATCCTGCTCGACTCCCTCTGACCTCAGCAACGGCTTGATCAGTTGTACGGAGGGGCATCGGCTACCCCACAAGGTTCTCTTTCTTCTCACCCGCTCCGCTCCTGACTACTTGTCCCACCACAAACCGCTCTTCAAACGTGAAACAGAGCATGGGGTCTCGCTCATGGGAGTACCCCGACTTCTTTAAAACACACGTAGCTTCAAACCATGCTTAGTGTGCACCCGGTAGGGACGGAGCTGCTCATGCATGTTCGATTCCGCCAGCCGCCATCTTGGGATCCTAAACCTCACATCTTTTGAGCGCTTTCTCCAGCAGGGCAATTAACACAGCGGAAAGAAGTACAACAATGTGCATGCATGTTATTTCTACACCCAATATTTTCTGACCAGTGCATGTGAAGTGTGAAGTGTTTCCCTCTACTAATTCAAATTGTCCTTTATGTCAACTCTCTCTTGGGATCAACGTCATTTTGAACCTCTGTTTGCAATAGAAATCTTAGAGGAGGAAATAGACACAGACAAGGCTCTCAGTATCAGAACATTGAGGAGAAGGTGATTTTATGCAAATAATACTTCTAGCTTGTACTTTTATAATCTTCTCATACCTTCGGTATCTAAATTCTGTAGCAATAGGTGTTAAGACTACCACCTTCTGAGGTACACACGAGATCAACTTTAGAGTCAGCACTGCAAGCATTCTAAACAAAGATCTAATCTGCAGGTAACAGGTCTGCAGCATGCCCTTGGCCAAGCCACTGCAGGCAACAGAGCTCTGTGGCAGACACATTATCCCCCAAGTTCTATTACTGTGATCGGAAACCTGGGACCTGCAGATTACACACATGGCTCTGCAGCAAGCACACATTCCCTCAATGCTGCAATACTGGCATTAATTAGATCATGGTACCTTCAAGTTCTACAAAGATATATGCATCAGGTACATTAAACTGCCAGGCTATCAATTTAGTATTAAAACCTACGATTGGCAGATTACACATATCTCAGTAGCATGTGCGCAACCCACTCAGCTAGTTTACCAGTTTATCGAAGGTTTTTTAAAACAGCTCACGCACCTTAATATAATTAGCCAGAGCTGGGGTTTCCCCTTTTACCAGATTCTATAGAGTGCTTCATATAAACATTGAGTGTGGAGAAAAAAGTAGTGATTTTAAAGCAAAATTACTTGAAGCTATTAACAAGTAGCATCCTCACTCAATGTAATATTATTCTTTTTATGGGTCTCACACTATGAAAGACAAAGTCAGGCCATTAATTATTCAAAGATGCAAACCTGCATCAGTTTGCAAAGATCTCTTCAGCAGATGCATTTGTCCTCTGAGCTATCTTACCGAAAGAGGGTGTTTACTAGTGCTTTGAATATCTCAGTGGTAAGATAATAGTGCCCACTCCAGAGGCCATTATAGGCAAACTTTTTTAAAGCTCCATTGGTGGCCCAGTCTCCCAATTGGCCACTACAGGTAGAGGTGCATCCTTAAAATCTATCGCTAGCTCAGTGATAGGATTTCACACCACAAGCTAAATCAGCCTAGAAACCGAAGAGATACTGATCTTTGCCCTTGGGTGTCCATGGGAATCCATGGATGCACTTTGTACTTTAGAAATGCAGATGTGGTCAGATTTCAGCTGGATGCACAATGGTAAAGAGGCATGCAGTTGCATGATTATTGGATTATTTTGTATTTTTTATTTAATATGCATATATTAACAAACTTTGAGTACAATTACCTAATACATTCAAAATTAATAACATGTACATAACATATTCATCACTCAAAATGCCTCTAGTTGCATATGCGCAACATGTCCAATTTAACATTTAAAAAGTCACACGTAAGTAAAAAGGATTGAAGGTTAAAACCCACTAACTACACAAATACATATATAAAAAGCTGCCACTGTGATGACAAAGGACTCTGCGCAGACAAGCGTATTGCAAAATTGATCGGCTTCGATACTTTCAATGTACCTCACAAAGTTCCCATAACCCTTTACATACTGACGGGGTAATAACAGACACCCAGTCAGGATATGTCGATCCGTTTCAAGTTCTAGGTGACAGATTCAACATTGTCTGGCTTCTAGAGGGGTGTTCCTTTAGGGGCCCAGGTATTTAGCTGTAGGCAATATATTGAGCCAGAGGTAGATAATGAACCTCTTTAAGGCCTGGGGCGCAAACTTAATGAGATATGGACAAGGGCCCTTCAACAAGAAACTTAGAGTTGAGAAGGATGTATCTCTCTTCTTCTGCGCAAGCTTATCAAGGTTGATACGTTTATCCCACAAGGGGGGGGCACAGGGGGAACGCAAAGCGTTTCCCCCCGGGGAGGTTTTTGGTGCTGCACACGGCCAGCGAGTGGCCGTGGGGGGCAGAGCGCCTCCCCGGGGTATTTAAGGATACAGGGAAGGTTCGGGAGGCAGGTGACGGTTGGACTTGGCGATTGTTGGTCTGTCCTGTCGCCTGCTTCCGAGCCTTCCCTGTGTAGCGGGGCCTTCGATACTGCAGGCTAGCGTAGGTGAGAGGGATAGGTTAGCAGTGGGGGAGGTTAGTTTTAGTTAGGAATATCTTTTACAGCATAATTTTGTTTCTAGAGCCGGGGGTACCGTAGATAAGGTACCCCCTCTTACCTGCAGGCTCCGGGTCCAGTGGGTCTGTGTGCAGGCGCAGGGGTTTTTTCTTCAGTTAGGTATCGGCAGTGCGACATGGCATTTTCTGGCCAGTGCTGCAGGGGGTGGGGGTGAAGTTCGGGCAGGGGAACGCGGTGCAGCAGGGAGGGAGGGTGGGTTTAGCTGGCTGTTGGGCTCCGTGCCTCTCGCCCACGGATTGTTGCGGGCGGTAGTGGGAGCGGAACGCCTGGTCCCTGTTTTCGGCTGGGAGAGGTGAATTCTGTACACGGTAGCCTTCGCGTGACAGAGGGGGCAGTGTGCCCCCATTTAAAGGGGCCGCGTTGTTTATTTAGTTCGTTAGGTGCGGTGCTGCTTTCACGCCGCCAGGGGGCAGTGTGACACGGACGCATCTCGGCCCCTGTGCTAGTGGCACTTGTGGTGGTTGGGGCTTTCTTTTGCTTGTGGCACTTTATTGCCTGGGCAGAGGGTTGCAGGGTCGAGGGCAGTATTTTTAGGGGGTAATAGGGGTATTTAAAAAAAATATATATATTTTTTAATAATAATTTTTGGAACAGTGGGGGTATTTTTATATTAGCGGTTGGGTGCTGGCAAGTGCTCAGTTAAATCGTTCGAAGTTGGTAGTTGGTCAAGTGGGGGTACAGGTCCACGGGTAGTTTTGGCTCGGGGGTTTAGTTTTGCCTAGGTTGATTTTCAAGGGGTATGTATATTTTAGTGCACAACCGGGCTAGTAGTGCATGATGGTTGGCCAGGGAGCCAGCAAGACGGGTCTGGTTGATGCTAAGGCTCTGAGGGAGGCCTTGGAAATAATTAGTAGGGCATCTAGGGCCCAGCTGGAAGGTGCAGTGGGGGAGGTCACTGGGGGGGAGGTCAGGGGGGAAGGGGAATTAAGTGGTGGTAGGCCGCAGCGTAGAGCAGCGGCAGATGGGGCTCTCGCGGCAGTGGTGGCTTGCACCCCCGTGTCGGGGAGAGGGGAGGTTTGGGAATCCAGGGGCAGGAGGATGAGGAGGGAGATGGACAGGAGGGCATCCGGGGGAGAAATGATTGCGGGCGGGCAGCCAGTGAGGGAGGGAGTGAATGATAGCCCTAAGGAAGCTGGGAGCGCTCCAGAGGAAGGGGCTCAAGGGAACCACAGTGGAGCCAGTGAAGGGGTGCGAAAGGGTGTGACAGGGCAGAGGGGAAGAGGGGGTAAATACCTGCGGAAGAGTGCAGGTGGGAGAAGGAGGGAGAGGTCCCCATCAATTGAGGAGGTTAGAGTGGGGCGCAGAACGGCCCCCTCGGGTAGGAGGAGGGAGGGCGGAGGGCACTGCGCAGCCCCCGCAGGTCAGGTGGAGGTAGAGGGTTTTAGAACGGCCCCTCCTCGGTCAGCGCATGGAGAGCCTAGAGGGTGCAGCACAGCCCCTAGCAATGAGGACTCCAGGGTGGAGGACGGAACACCTCGCCCGAGAGAAGAGGACCAGGCAGGGGTTTCCGCGGCCCCGCCGAGAAGACGTCAAAGGAGTGGTGGGGCGGATGCCCCGGGCTCGCAAGAGGAAGATCAACTCGACTGGGGCACGAGCTCGCATCCACAATGGTATTTGAGGGGTGATGAAGTTGGTTTGGAGGATTATGTGGGGCAATGGGAGGTGGAAGGTTATAGGGCGGTAGGGGAAAGGGGGGAGGAGAGAAGAAGTTGGTGGTGGGATCTGGAAAGGCAGGTGCAGGGTGGTCGGGGGCAAGAGGGCGGGGGAACTGTTGGCTGGGTGAGTCTGCTGACATGTTTTGTCCCCGCAGTAAGAGACCTCTAAGAAAAGAGATGAGGAGCATCTGTGTGGACGCCAGACCGCAGACGGCAGGCGTGGAAAGAGGTGAGCGGGAAAGGGAATGGTCATCTGCATGGCAGAGAGGGGTCACAAGAGGGGGGACGGGAAATGAAGGGTCTGGATTGCAAGGGATAGGGAAAGACGTTGGGGTACAGGCCATTGGAGCCTTGGGGGTTGAGAAGGGCATTTGCTCAGTGGAGGTCCAAACGGACAAGGTGGTGGATCCATTGGTGCTTGAGGGGCAAGCTGGGAAAGAAAAGGAGTTGGAAGTGAAAGGCAAAGAGAAAAAACTGCCATACATGGGGATAACAAAACCGTTGGGGGCGCACTTGATGGCAGCAACCATGGAGAAGATTCAGGCGGGGGAATTTGTAGATGTTTTTAAATTGCTCCATAGGGAAGTGAGAGCTAAGGAGGGGTCTAAAGAAGAAGAGAGGGAACTGGCTTCGTGCCTGGGTAAGGTATGATGAGGAATTCAGAGCGAGAATGGCGGAGGACAGTCAGGCGGTCTGGGGGGAGATAGACATGGATCTTTGGCTGCAATGGATGGCCCCAACGAGGCCTGCCCCGACATTACACACAGCAAGTGGGCTGCCGGTGCCTTTCCGGCCCTTTCTTGGTCGCCCGCCCATGAGGGGGTGGGGGGAGGAGGCAGAGGGCAGTCCTCAGCAGCATGTTGGGCGTTTAATAAGGACAGCTGCACAAGGACCCTGTGTAGGTTCAGGCATGAGTGTAGCAAGTGTGGAGGAAAACACCCTCTTACTCAGTGTTTCCAACAGGGAGACAGGGGGAGGGGGAGAGGTTCAGGTAGAGGGGTTGTGGGGAAAAGCTTTTACTCCAATTAAAGTGGGGGTGCTGCAAAAATGGTTGCAATTTTATCCAGACAGGGAAGGGGCTAAGACTTTGAGTGACGGGTTTTGTCAAGGTTTCAGATTGGGGTACCAGGGCCCACGGGTGTGTCGTGGGCTGAAAATCTGAAGTCAGCCAAAGAAAATGTGGAGGTGGTAAGACAAAAATTGAGCAAAGAAATAGCGGCGGGAAGGATTTTAGGGCCATTTGATGACCTGCCAGGTGACTTAGTCATATCCCCACTGGGGGTGGTGCCAAAGAAAGCTCCAGGGGAGTTCAGATTAATACACCATTTGTCATGGCCGGAGGGCATGTCAGTCAATGATTTCATTGCCCCGGAAGAATGTGGGGTTGTATATGCAAGTGTGGACCAGGCAGTGGAGCTGGTAAGGAAAGAAGGGCGAGGGGCCTTCATGGCCAAGTGTGACATCAAGGCGGCTTTCAGGTTATTGCCGGTGCACCCGGAGGATTTTTGGTTGTTAGGTTTGCAGTTCGAGGACCGCAAATACATAGACAAAGCCTTGCCAATGGGGTGCGCAATTTCCTGCGCGCTGTTTGAACGATTCAGCTCCTTCTTACAGTGGGTTTTTTCATTTAACTCGGGTTGGGAGAGTGTGCTGCACTATCTGGATGATTTTCTGTTCATTAGCGGGGCAGAAAGAGAGGGGGAGTGCAAGGGAATGCTAAAGCTGTTTCAGGAGCTAATGGAGGAGTTGGGTGTGCCGTTAGCGGAAGACAAAATCGAAGGGCCTGCAGTGGTGTTGACATTTCTGGGAATTTAACTGGATTCAGTGGCCATGACCTCACACTTGCCGCACGACAAGGTGAGCAAACTGGTGGTACTGCTGGAGAGAGCGGTAGGGGCCAAGAAAATGATGCTGGTTGACATGCAGAGATTGGTAGGGCATTTGAATTTTGCATGCAAGGTGGTGGCCCCACGGCGGGCGTTTTGTAGGAACATGGCGAGGGCTATGGCGGGAGCAAAGTGCCCACATCATCGGATAAGAGTTTTGGGGGCAGTGAGGGAGGACTGCAGAATTTGGCTGCGTTTTTTGGAGAATTTTAACGGGGTGTCAATGTGGTTGCAGGGAGACCCGGTGACATGGGAAGTACAGATATTTTCTGACGCAGCAGGAGCAGGAGGTTTCGGAGTATTTTGGGGGGGGGGGAAATGGTGTGTGGAGAAATGGCCAGCTCTGTGGTTGAAGGAGGGAAGGAGTATAGCATTCCTTGAATTTTTCCCCTTGCTGCTGGCATTGGAATTGTGGGGGAAGGATTTGCAGAATAGGAAAGTGAATTTCAATGTTGACAATGAATGCGTGGTCCATGTGGTGAACAGGCAGTCAGCAAGGGATCAGAGGGTGGCAAGACTTATGAGAGAGTTTGTTCTGCGCTGCATGGAATGGAATGTGGTGTTTAAGGCAACACATGTTCCAGGGAAGGATAATCGCATCGCTGATGCATTATCTCGTTTTCAATGGCAGAGATTCCGTGGATTGGCTCCAGATGCGGATCAGGAGGGGCAGCAGATTCCGGAGGAGCTGTGGAAGATAGGAAGCTGAGAGCACTTGCTTTGGTGGAGGGTTCATTGGCCTCGGCATCTAAGGAGTCATATAGGAGGGCCTGGGAGGATTTTATTGGAGGGGGAGCTTGTAGTTGGAAGGGTAGATGGGATGCGGAAGAGCGGAGGAGGGATGATGTCATGAACTTCCTCCTGAGGTGCATGGACAGGGGCTGGTCAAGAGCAACTATAGCAGGGAAGTTATCAGGGATTGCTTTCTATGGGAAATGGTTCTGGGGTTTTCAGCCGAGTGGGGGGGAAATGGCGAGTAGGATGTTAGAAGGATGGGCAAGGGAGAGTAAGAGGGACAAGGACAAGAGGAGGCCGATATCGGCGGAATTGCTGCAGAGGTTGGTTAAGGCAGTGGGGGAGTTTGCTGGTCGGTATGGGAGGGGGAGCTGTTTGCGACCTGTTTTACTTGGTTATTCTTCAGGGTTTTTCGGGTTTCGGAGTTGGTGGGGGGAAAATGGGGGTCTGGGGGATTGCAGTGGGAGGATGTGCAAATTACAGAATTGGGTTTAGACATCAAGATTAATAGGTCTAAAACGGACCAAAAGGGAAAGGGTTCTTGGGTTTTGTTGGGTCAGGGGAGCAAGGACTTATGCCCACTGCAGACAGGTAGGTTGTGGAAGGAGCGTTGTGGGGGTAAGACAGGCTTGGTGTTTAAGTATGAGGATGGGACGCCGGTTTCAGCGGCACAAGTCCTGGGGGTATTGCGTAAGGCTCTAGTAGTAGGAGAAAAGGCAGGGGATTTTGGTACACATTCATTCAGGATGGGTGCAGCATCGGAGGGTAATAGGCTGGGTTTCTCGGAGGATAAGGTGAAAAGTTTGGGGCGTTGGAGGTCCAGGAGATACAAGGGGTATGTCAGGGAGTTTCATTAAGGGGAATTTTGAAGGAAAGTGGCAGAGGACTTGGTTGACAACAGCGTTTGGGAGAATGTATTATTGTAGTAATTTTTGTAATTTCTTTTTCAGCTGCTGTGCGAAAGGAGGGGGAGTTGGCGCAAGTGTGGATTGTCGGCCATTCAATTGTTAAATGGGCTGGGAAAGAAGCGGAGAAAAGGGTTCTGGGCAGGCAACTGGGGTGTAGCTATAAGGATGTGGTGGTAAGATGGCACGGGTTAGGGGGTCTGCGCTGAGACCAGTTGCTTCCTATGTTGGCAGGGTTGCGGGAACGCTATGGGGCTCCAGAGGTGTTGATTATTCATGCTGGAGAGAATTACCTGGTAAGGGATACGGGGGGGCTCTGCTAAGGAAAATGAAAAGGGATTTAGTCTGGGTGTGTGAAATGTGGCCTCAAGCAGAGGTGTTGTGGACTAAGTTGTTGCCGCGGAGAGTGTGGCGGGGAGCGAGAAGTGAGGGAGCGATAGAGCGGGCTAGGAAAGGGATCAACAGAGAGATGGTTAAGTTTTGTGCCTCTGTGGCGGTGCAGGTTATGGAACATAAGGAAATAGTGTATGAAGGTTTCATGATCTTTAGGGAGGATGGTGTACACTTGTCGATTTATGGGAAGAATCATTATCTGGCGGACCTGGGCTCTTGGTTGGGAGATTGGTTAAAGAGTTGGAAGTAAAGTAAAGTGGTGGAAGGGGCAGAAAGAACACCTCGGGGGAGGGTTTTTCTGGTGCCGGGGGCATGGCCCCTTTTGATGTGGGGGGAGGGAAGCACAATGGGGGAATGACACGGGAAAGGATGGGGTGGTGCTGTTTGCACAAGCGGGCCACCCCGGGGGAACAGGTATTGAGCCTGGATGGGCATGGCCCCAGGGAGAAAGCGGGACGCCTGGAAAAGGGGTAAGGAGACGGTAGGGTCCAAGGGACAGTTAGGGAGGAAATGGCTTTATTTAATTATTTAATTGTTGGGGGAAAATGAAAAATGTGTAATTAGTTAATTGGTTGTTTAAATATTTGTTTAGTCTGTAAGGCCATGGAGCCAGGTAAGCGTTTAATTGTAAGCTTTGGCCAGTCACATTAAAGCAACCTTTTCCACTTTTAAATGAGTCTGGGTTTTTGTGCAGTAAGCCAAAATGCAGCATTATCTTTCATAATGGTCTCCCTATTAGGAGCCTCACGGATCAGGACCATTTCTAGATCCAAAGTTGACAGTAGGTCTAGAGTAGATTTCTCCAGGTCATTAACATATGCGTTTTGCCTTTTGCCAATATTTCCAACAATCCATTTCCTTGGTTCAGCGGGTGCATAACCTTCAAATAAAGGAGGGATCGCTGAACCAAACAAAGGGTAACAAAACAGCACACTCTGAATTCTAATCTCAACTCCTCTACCTGGACAGAATTGGAGAGGTTCATCATTGAGTGTAATATCTTTGCTTCAAATTTGTCCAGCCAAGAGACCAAGGCCAGGGGAAGAGCTTGCAGGCCATATAATATCGCAGGTACAATACTCTTCGATAGATGGTAAGAAGGCATTCCAAGTTATTACCTCCTTTACTGGTCACATATTGCTTAATGATTAACCACTTCCTCCCAATTCTAGGGACTAAGAATTCTTTATGGAGGTAACGAGAGGGATTTTGTTTTAAAGGAAAGCCCAAATAAATGTAGCTCTCTGCCACTTTCTTCGGAATAACATTTTTCATCAAAACATGTCTGTGTGTGGGCACGAGGAGCCATTTCCTGGTTGTGGTCAGAGTCAGTATGATAGAGCTTAGTGATATATACTTCACCTATTGAGATTCAAAAGCAGCATGCAGTTCAACAGGGGAAGTTCCAGCAATATGGGCCCTAAATTTAGACCAAAATGTACGGTTATCATTACACATAAGGGATCCAAAGAGCCAGAGCCAATTCACATTATCCAACGAATGTCTCTGAACCGTCAACCAGTTATTATACTGTGTCCTCAATGCTGTAAGTTTCAACTTCCTCTCACTGGGGAGAAAAGCAGAGTCCACTCTGACCCTCGCTCTCTCCCTACGTCAAGATGCCTTTTGTTTTTACAGATAATGGTGGGAATTGAAGGGTGCCCTAGCTTGTTTAGGATCGTCTGCTAGTGAGGTAACTTTTTTTGGGCCTACAACACTGGCAATACATACGATTGAATGATGTATATTCCAGGCGTGTTCTCCAAACTAACAAAGCAACTCGGCTTGCGGCTCTAACAGATAACTTTTAAATCTAGTTATTATTTGACCTGACCACAATAGGTGGTTACTCGCTAGGCTAATCCCGACAGGAGTAATAATATGCGATGTGGTATATGTGCTACCCAACCTGGCTACCCAGTCGAGGGAGGCCTGGTCACTTAGGCCATTATTCTGAATGTTCAATGGGTCAGAACTATCGAGCATTCTGTTGTTTACTAGCACATAGTTCAACCGCGATTTTACACAGCCATTTGTCCAGGTATATTTGGAGCTTGCAAGTCCGCGATTTACGCTAGGAAGGCACATTAGATCATAAGCCATAAGAAATCATGGCCACCCACGGTCCAACCTGCTGACAGAGTACATCAGACGAGTTTCTGCAGCAGCCATGTCTATCGCCTCAATCGGAATTTGATGTAAATCATGTACGTTTAAATCACCAGCCATTAGCACTTCGCTTACTGGATAATTATTGTACCATTTCAATAGAATGGATGCAATCAACCGTTGGATTTTCTGTGTAGCCTTGCCATTTGGGGGGAGGGGGGTCATAATATTAACAATCAAAATTATTTAATCCATCTGAGGCACCAGGATGAAAGCTGAGAGTTCCTGGGGAAGAGAATAGTCCACTGTAAAATGTTTGCGAATAAATAGAGTATGGGCGCCTATTGCTAGGACACCCGTAAAACAGCCTCTAAGGGCACCTATAGCTTGTTTACAGAGTATGCCATATCCATCAATATTAAAATTGGCAACACGCCAGGTCCCTTGAAGTATAAATATATCTTTGGTTGTTAATAATGATAAACCCCTCGGGTGATCCAAGTAGGTATGGTGTCCACGGGTATTCCAAGAGACCCAAGACAGCTGCGGAAGCACCATTGTGTGTGAAACGGACCCCACTGGCACGGCTACACAGGTCCATCGGACAGCTGATTTATGTATTGAATGGCTTATTAAGATGTTAAGGGAACAAGCCTTAAGCGACTCATGTTCCGTGTAATGGTTATGCCACATGGTGTGTGCTGATGGTAGAAGAGGGTTTGCAATCCAACATCAGACGTGAAGGATGCCTGCTTACGGAAGATTATTAATTTGAATCCTAATGACTCCAGTGAATTTACATAGGTTTTTAGCACAGCAAACATTACAGGTGACACAAACTCAAGAATTGCCCAGTTAGTCACGCTATCTTACTTGGGCAGCTAAACATACTTAATGTCGGCAGAGCTGATTAAGGACAGATCACCAATTTGAGAAAAGATTTCTACAATTACTTCGCAATTCAAAAATGGGCTACAATTGGTCAGATGGATCTCCTCCAGTCTGACGCATTTACCCAATACGTTAATATTTTCTTCTAGCAAAGGTTTCTTACAGAATGCAACTCCAGATACCAGGGGCTGAATACTATGTGGCAAGCTATCGAGACCCCCAATGGATGGAAGGTTTGAGGAGGTTGTGTACGTGTAGGGCCGGATGAGAAGAGATACTAGGGGATAAAGATTTAGCTTGCACTGAATACAACTCAGCCCTCACAGCTGAAATACCATTTGTCAGCATTTTAGGGGTTGGGGAGGTCGCAGGGGTTTTGGTGTGGCTGGAGGTGCGCCAAGCCAACGATCTATTGCTCCTTGAAGATACACCCGCCTGTTCGTGCCATCAGCTAAAGTGTGAGTTACCAGTGTTTGTGTATTTCCAGCAGTGTGCACGTTAGTACAAGTAGCTGTAGAATCACTGTCTGCGCGGATGAAACCCCTTTTCTTTTGCAAAACCTTTTTATTCTTAGTACCAATAGGCTTAGATTTCCTCCCCACTGGCCCTATGGTCTGAATGGCTGTGGCAACAGGTGATACTTCTTTTGCTGAGTAGCGAGTAATCGACACTTCCTCGAAGTCCCATTCCTCTTCCTCTATAGTGGCCAATTCACAGTCCTGGTGCACCACGCCATGATCTTGTGCCGCTGTCCTGTCTTTAGGGGGGTATCCTTTTGACTGGGGGAAGGAGAGAGGGCCTGTGCCCCCTCTTCTAAAATGGTGCTAAGGAGGAGTTTGTGGGCTGAGTGATTTCCAGTATAAGGTCCACAATGTTTGCTGATATCAGTTTAAATTCATGCTGCTCCTTTATAATAGTTGAGCAGAGACCCATCAATACGTCAACACTAGCCGTTATCGTGTTCAGTTTAGATGCTAATTGGGGTGCAAAATGCATACTGCGGTTCTAGTTGGCAGCAAAGTGTCTACTTCGTCATCACTCTCTGAATCACTAGAACTTGATTCTCCCGATGTTTATGGCGTGGCCAATTTGGAGAGATAAGGGGAAGCCGATAAATTAGTCCCATTTATGTTTTTACAGTCATCTGTATTGTTTTTAGGATTAATATTACTGCCAATAGGATTGCGTTTTAGGACAATACATAGTTTCAACAGAGAGTTTTTGTTGTCGATGTTCGGTGAGGCATTTGGACGAGCAACCTGGTGCGGGGAAGATGGATCCTCCTTGCCATTTGGAAATGGAAAGAGTTGGAAAGACCTCAATGAAGGTCGTAATGGGCAGTTGGGTAAAAGTGGGTGGAACGGTTTTCCCCTATTTCCCCTCATTCAGAGGGGCTTTAGCTTTTAGGGCTATGCAATTTCTTAAGTGCCCATGCTGATTCACTCCCAAAACCCTGTTTGCGAGTGGCCGAGTTCTTCATGGCAAAGTCGTGCCACAACCTGAGCCGTAGAAGGATTTGATTTTACTGGTGTATCGTGGACCAAATTTTGCAGGTAATGAAAAATAAAGAGCCGCTATAATAGTCAATATTTTAGACTAATTTAACAGAGAGCCAGGCAAAAGGCTAACCAACTCGCTGTGGTCAAAAAGGCTACCTCCAACGAGGTAGCAAGCCGTTGCACTATGCTTTCGGGTTGCGTCTATTTAGCAGGTAGCCACAATCAGCCCAGACTCTTCATGCGTTTGTAGTTATAAAGTTAGACAAACAGACAAAATGCCTCAAAAGGGGGGCATTTGCTTACCCGCAATCCAGGCCACTCCTCCGCCGTCCACCGTGGACCACAAAGGCCCCTGTTGCAACAATAGGCAAGTTGGCAGGACTTGGATCCGGGGCAACAAGGCCTCCTCAGCCACAACCTTTGATGCCCTTCTCAGCACTTCGCGCCTGCCACATGGTTTTATGGGAACTTCCCAGACACCACCTTCCTTCAGGCTCCAGCCGGTGTAGAAATAGAGGTAGGACTCCCAGTAGTTTGCAGCTTTGCAGTCTGCTAGGCACGATACTGCTGACAAAACTTCAGCGTTTTGAATCTATTCCGGAGCGTTTCCACAGGCAGTTTTTCCCTGCCACAACTGCCCTTTGATGTCCTAGATTAAGATTGCAGAAATAATGTATGTAATGTTTGGATAAGATCTGCAATTAGATGCTTATTTTACGCTCTACAACACTCTCCTTCCTTTCTGCTAAATTGAGACATTCCATCGGCCAATAATGCAATGGCTGCAGGAAGGAACTTTTTATGAACTAGGGAATTGAGCTGGAATATTAAGATCGAGGTCTGGCCAGCAAAAGGTCAAAGTTGTGTTTTTAGAAAATCTGGGATACATTTGGCTGCTCTGCATATCCGGGTGGATCGTGCTCGCCTTGGAAACAAGATGGCACAAAGCAACACAGGTTCGATCCCCAGGTCCGTATTTAGAAACCTCTGGAAATAAAGTGCCTTATAAATATACAACTAAAACATATTCCTGTAACAGCGCCTCGATGCCCCCGGGCTGTGTGAGCGCTTTGAAAATGCAAATAAATAAATACAATAGGTGGCAAGCACTAGGCGAAGGCAGTGGTTGGATTTTATCTTTTTAATGTTTGGAATTTTTTTAATGCATTATATAGCAATAAATGTCTTAGGAAAAATTATTGGAATTGTGTAATTTTGGTATTGCATTTAATACTGCTTTTCTGCACAGATGTGTGCATCGGCAAATGTCTTCCAGTTTGGAAATGTGCATTCCTCCTAAAGGAAAAAGCCGTGCATTAGAGTGTCTGCCGCCGCTAGGAAGGTTGCAGATATCTGGTGCAGCAATGCAGGAGCAAACACATGTACTTCACCATTGAATAAACTCTGGTCAAAAACCAGGGGGCAATAGAGCTAATAGAAAACAACAGATGAAGGCACTCTATGGTGGTGCGTGCGCACCAAGGGCACGTGGAGACTTTGGCTGGGAAACGTCTGTGAAAGGCAGCACACATAGGAGAGCGAAGAGCTGCAGCAGAACACTGAAGAACAAGCCGGTGTTGTATGATATTCTGCATCCCCTTGGTAGAATGATGGAGCTGGTATTCGGTAATCATCGGGATCACGCCCACTTAGTAGCCCCGCCCACCCACAGATGCTGAGAGCCCTAAATACAGCATACAACACTGGGAACCACATGCTGTTAATTGTTAGATCACTCGAGTCAAAGGAATGATAGCCGTGTTTTGCGTTCACAAGAAATGATTGCTAAAAGGCTGTTGAAGTTGATGAAGCGCATCCCGCACCAACATGGGGTGTTGTGTAGGTGGCAGTGCCTAGTTATCCTAAGCAGAGTGCCTGAGAAAGAAACACCAGCTATAGAAATCGAACATCTGACCAGCTTAGTTTATTATTTATATCGCGTACCTAACCCTGAGGTAACTGGGAGCTGAAGCTTGCCCAGAGAGCATACATACATAGCACCCAACACAGAGCTCAGAGCACTTTTTCTTCCTTCATTTAACAACTGCGTGATATGTCTTATAGGATTTGGCAGGGCAATGCTGCTTTAGGTTACTCTGGAAATGCTTTTGGTTACCTTACAGGAATGATTTCTGTCATTTCCACCACTGGGTGCCATGTTCTAGTTTGCAGGCCCATACTTTCTGCAGAAGCCAGGTTACAGAGTTTAGAAACATTGCGTGACTGGGCAATAATGGTGTATGGTGGTGCTCAGGGTCGGCCTTTGCACAGACAGCGCCACGGGTGAAACAATACCCCCCCCCCCAAGCAGAAAATCATGACAAATTACAAATGATTGATCTGGCTTTGCCCCTGTATGCCACATTACAGCAGTGGCGGTAACGCTAAAACAGGCGGTATGTAACACTACAGTAGTTATCAGTACCCACCGCTTAACAGGCCTGCCAGTATAAGCACCCCGAAGCATTCCTTAAGTATCACCATATGATCAGGTGAAAATTCATCTTGTAAATTCACCAATTTTTACTTCCACTTCTGAGTTGGGCGTAAACATTGTAAAAAGCCCCTTGATGTTTTAAAAAAAGAAAATTCTGTACACAAGGGAAGTATAAGTACTTTCCTTCAATACAAGGAAAGGCTTTTCCAATAGGGATCTCTGAAAGGGGTGCAAAAGTAGGCAGTTCCGGTGCCCACTTTCTCATCAGCTTTCCCATGTAATGGAGAGAAGGGTCAAAAGCGACCACTCTCTGCATTATAAAAAATGTGCAGTCGCACTATGATTCACTACTGTACATAATGCGAATCACCCTCAAGATAAGGATTAAAACGTGAGGTAAAAAATGATTTTTTTTGACAATACGTACAGATTTAAGGAAATGCCATGTAGTCATTCAGAACATCCCCATTGTGTCCCATTAGTGCCTTCACCGGCTGTTCTAATGCTAAATTGAACCATGTATGATTGAGGCTATTTTTATAGTGTACACTTGTAGGTGGTAACAATTTTTGCAGCAAAAAAAATAAGTCACAGTTTTAAAAAAGTGATTTGCCTATGATAACATAATTTGGTCATGTGCGGAACGGCAAGATTTGAACCCAGTTTCCTCAAATCGTAATTCGGGAGTAGGATACATCTCTGCAATCTCATGTTAATTAGACACCAAAATCCGATGTTTTCGGCATGGTTTTATTTGAAGATATTCACTACCAATTTCTATCTATCGAGGTAGGTTACAAAGTTCCAAATCATATAATAAATGAACCTGACACAATACAAGACATGTTCATGGAAACCTGCTAGGCAACAGAATTATAATTCCCTCTGAAAGGAGAAATGTGCACAACACGGATTCTTCTTCAGAAAAAAAGTGGCAAAGTAGGTTTAGTATAGCACTTAAAATGCATCCGTGTTGTACCCTAAAGAACAAATGTCAAATGTAAGGAAGGAAACACGCTATAAATCACTATTGGATAAAGTGACAATCTCGATGATATGGTTTTACTTCCATATATCAACCAAGGAGACAAGATATGGAAAAATGGCTGCAAAGAACTTAGGAACTTTAATTCCACTCTCTGAAATGAGCCTGACATCAGATCAAGAGTTGAGGATAGCTCAGCAGGAGGTCCCAGCATGATGGCTGGTTGAGCTGCTGAAAGAAATCAGCAAGACAGAAGCTGTGTGTGAAACTATGGGCAGACCCAGGCACCCCCTGGAACATGTATGTCCTGGGCAAACGCCTGGCTTGCCTATGCATGATGCTGGACCTTGTGGTGTTGAAAGTTTTCTGTTTATATAAATAGACTTTCTGTTAACATGTTGGGAACACAGCCAATCTAGTGCCATTTGAGATGTGTGTTCTACATGGTGTGTGTGTGTGTTTGTGTGTTTAATGGTGTCTACTTCTCTTGCTATTTCCATATTCTGCTTTACATCAGTTTTACTAATAGTGCGTTTACCATTTTGTCACATGTGGATTTACCCAGACCTGCAAGTTTATAACATGCACAGTTCTGTAACCTAGCTACCAAACATAAATATGTGAGAACGGGCATACTTTATGGAGGTTAGAGAGCATCACAGTTGCCAACATGATCCATTCCAATCTGTAGGTGTCTTTGCAGTCCGGGTTTTTCCTTTGCATTCTGGGACTTGTAGTTCTGCTTTTCCCTTTATAAAACTCAGACTACAAGTCCCAGAATTCTAAGAAAAAAACCAGACTGGATAAGTACCTACAGATTGGAATGCACCTTTTTGGCAACTGTGGAGTATGTAACTAAAAATGCTATCATGCATCTTTAGGTGTCAGAGGAGGGCGGCATTTCTTACAAGGTAATTTTGCCATTGTAATATTTGATCACAGAACTATGCAGATAATTGCTTTATAAATCCTTGCACAGTGTGCCATCTATCATGTCCATGCAAACGAGGTAAGGAGACAGCAAAGTACCAGAGGCTTGTAAGTAAGGTGATATCCTGCAGACCCTACAGAAAGAGGGGCCACTGGTAGGCCATTGCCTGGATTAAACCTGGATTGCCTTATATGTCTGGCAAATACATGAACAATCTCACACGGAGCATACTATCAAGCAGCCGACTGACAGTGTGTAAAGAGCTCTGATTGGTCAAAGCAATCAATCTGTGTCTTCCTGATTGGAATCTGGACCAGGCACAACATGCACCCAGCCTCTATCAACTACAGTCAAAATGAACAACAGTGTTCTTTCAGATGAGTCCTGCTGTTTCCAGTCATTATAAACAGCTAAAATTGCAATGGAAATATACATTAAGTTATTCATTCATCGTAAACAAGTTCAGCAATCGTTCATCCATTATATCAAGCAACATTCAAACCACAAAACATGGGCATAACATATATATTTACTCTCAAAATACATTTAATACAAAAGGACAATGTATAAAAATACAATCTATCAAAAAATAGATTTCTTTTTGCAAGCACTGTATAGACAATATTGTTTTTATCAACCATAGTTTTCAAATAACAGCAGCATCACTCTCCTGCATCACGCCAGACACTGAAAACAGGGTAATTCCCCATATCACCATGTAGATTGATTGGATCCCTAAAGTTAATTTTTTGAAACAACATCATTTCCTGTATCATCATGAACATAGGTTCCTGAAATTAACTTTTTAAACCACTGACCAGTTTCGACGAACCGGCATTTTATTTCTGGCCACGTCTTCATCAGGGAAAACCCAACATTCTTAGCTAAAATTAATAAATACGTTGTGAGTAAAATGCTGGTCTTTTATTTTATTTGTCCAATATACACTGAATTAATTACTTAAAATGTTACTCATCACAGCATCCCTGCAACAGAGAAGGGTGACATAGTTAACTTTGCTCAAAGTCACCACGAAGTGACAACACAGACCTTCACCAATATGCGGAAACATACTGGAACTCGTGCTCAGCTGGGTGTAAAGTAAGTGAACGTCATTGAGCCTTGCATAAGGGTTTTACGCCTTTCATTCACAACACGCCCCATTTTCATTCATTTGTAGGGTTGAGGGGTAGCTGGATTTTAACTTGCATCCCATTCTTTTCCACCATACAAATACTACAGCATTTGCACCAGCATGGATTTTCATGTTGGCGTAAATGCCGTGGATTTGTATGGAATCCGCCTGCTTTCTACACCAGGAAAAAGCAGGCAGACTCCATAGGAATCTATTGTAAATGCTTCCTGCCGGTTTGCAGGGATTATAAGAAAACCCAAAATGACCAATGCAATTACAACGAATACAAAACAATGAAAACGAAAAAAAGGAATTTGGGGAAAAAACTAATAATGGGGTTGGGAGAGCAAATAGTAGTTTTGGTAGTGGGGGGGAAAGTATTAGGGAAAAAAGGGGGTTTGGGAGAGGGAGCCCCCAAAAACAACAAAAAAGGAATTTGTTATTTTGGTATTAGTTGTTTTGTATTCGTTAGTTATTTTGGGATTCGATGAAATCACATGCAACCCCTTCCTGCAATGTTTAAATGGCAAGCTGTGTTTACTTCATGTGTAAAAAGGCGGCGTACATACATTTCAAAGGGAGAGCTCTAGCATCCCTGGTTTCCGGCGGCGCAGCAGCTGGCCCAGTGCAAAACATCGTAAAGGGGACTCACCAAATGTGTTGCCCCAGACCTCACCACACCTTGTGACAGCCGTGGTAAGTGGGAAAGGGGAATGTTCCAATGCAGTCTTCTCTCTCTGGAAAGTGGCAAGGATATGTTGCCCTGTGCATCCGGTCCCTGCCCCTCTGCCTAGAGGGACCTCTTTCTTTTGTCCCCTCACGTCAGTCCTTAGTGATATGTCATCGGAGTCACCAGTGGGCATCCTCGTGGTTCCAGCTATCGCTCACACCGCCTTGTTTCTAGGCCACACGTCCTCAGGTTCCTCTGACACAATCCTCTGTTCTCTGCTTCATAGCAAACCCACCAGGCCCACTTCTGCTGGCACCGTCTTCACTGGATCTCACAAAGGCAGAGCCCATCGTCTGCAGCTCCCTACATGAAATTAGTGTCTTCAAAAGAGAACAGTACTAACATTTGCGCGTTTTTTGGAGTGTTTTGTGTTGAATTTCTTGCGATTATGAACACTACAGGTAATGGTAATTCTTTTAGTGACTTTGGAAAGTAAGGAGAGGTAAATCAGCCAGATTAATTAAAGTTGGTGTTGCTCACACAGTGCATATTGCTTTACTATTGAGTGCTGCTGAAATAATGAGAAATTAATTTCCTACTTTATTCTTAAGGTATTTATTCCAGTAGACACTCTTCTGTGTAATTATGATCATGCCCTCTATGTTTACTGGAGTTAAATGGAACACAGTCCAGTTAGATGGAACGAGTTAATGGAAGAAGCCTCATTATGAGTGTGCTGGTGAGGTAATAACGTGCCGGTATTACTGCATACCAGCACGTTACCGCACTAGCACATTCCAAGTTTGGTGGTGGGGTGGCCGGATTTACCTGCAGCTTCAAGCTGCCAGTAATTCCAGCGCCCCCACCATCAAAAAATGCTGGTATTACCGCAGCAGTATTACCAGTGCCGGTAATACTGGCAGTTCCCTCAGAGAGACCTGGTGGACTCCATGGAATGGGGAATTCCAAAACTTACCACCACTTATAATCTGCGGGAATTCCAAAAGACAAAGTGGTGGCAACGGTATTACCGTGTGTTGGTATCCCACTGGATTTACCAGCAGGATACCATCAAACCTGTAATGAGGCCCTTTTAAAGACCAGTTTTTTTAGGGCCAGCTACAGCTTGTTTTTTAAAGTGCCATATGATGAGCTGTGGCCTGTGTGACAGCGGGTTCTCTTTGTCTACCCTCTAGGATCTAAGTGCAAGTATTTCATTGGACATCCTTGCTAGACTGAGGAGGACATTTTGCCATAGGGGCAGTGTGCTACCCAGCTGCTGTGTAACAAATGAAGACCAATGTGAAGAGACAGAAAGGTGGCAGATAACAGGACGAATGACAGAAGGAGAAAATGACAGGATTTGGTAGTGCCAACTGACAGTCAGGTTCCTAAAGAGAAAGTGCCTGGAGACTGAGATGATGAGGCCGATTTCAAGTAAATCAAAAGGTGTCCCAGGACTAGGGCGTCTCCACTCTGGAAGTTTATCTAGTGGGTTTTTATAATGTGCCTATAAACAAAGGGCCTCATTATAGGTTTGCCGGTCCGGAAACAAGGGTGCCGGTAAGCTCACCGGCATCCTTGTTTCCGGCCTAGCAAACTACAAGTCTGCCTGCTGGATCCACTGGGCCAGACAGGTCTGACCCTGCCAGGCACAGCAGTCACAGAAGGCAGGCTTGTCACGGGAGCATCAGCACCATTGCTAGTGGTCCCGGTGCTCCCATGTCTCCACTCCCAGAGTCCATGGAAATGGGGATTAACAAATGTACCAGCGCCTGACTTCCCGGCCGCCGGACTTGGAATAGCCCAGTGGCACCGGGAAGTCAGGTGCTAGTAAATCATTACAGGTCCGGCGGCAACCCCTGTTAGCACCGGCAGGGTTACCGCCGGACCCGTAATGAGGCCCAATGTGTTTCAATGCGCAACAAGACAAGGAGGGGCAGAATTTAAACAGTCCTACTAGGTTTTGTGACATTCCGATCGTCCAATACACAGAAGTGCAGGGGGAAAGAGCCAAGGGGTTAAGCGAGTTCCAGGGGAGGCCAGGTGGACAGATCCCAAGGAGAAGAGAGTGCAGGGGCAGAAGGTCACATGCTAAGTGCGGGGAACGAGGCTGGGAGGGCTGTTGGCGAGCAGGCCCAGATAGGCTAGTGCAGGGGGAGGGTGCCCAAAAAGGGCAAGTGCAGGTGGTCTGGGAGAGGAGGGGGGGGTTAAACGAGACCAAGTGCAGGAGTAGACTGGTCGTGGAGGGCCAGGTGCCCTATAAATTCCTCATGCTCCCTCCACTGAGGTGGAGAGGAGGTCCCTAACACAGAGAACCTTTGTGGCTCACAGTTTTCTAAAGTAAGCCATTCAAGGGGGAAGACTACCTTTGGGTTTAGCCGAGATAGAGCCCTCAGTGGGCTGGTGTTATGCCCTGAAATCAGATAAAAGGTGATGAGGGTCTATCTGCCCAAAGCACCGTGAATCTGTTGAGGTAGTGCTTTATATTTAAAATAGTGTGACGGTCTCCAAACCCCTAAACAACTCCCTTGGTTTTTGTTCAAAAGATGGGGATGGTCCACAAAGCCCCTTAGCTTTCTCTCATTTATGTTCTTTAGCAGTGAGGGCACAACTAATTTCAATTCATTTCAATTCCACCCACATTATGCCAAATCTCATTCCTGCAACCATTGTGCTGGATGACAGCCATGTGGGCAGTAGGAATTGGTCATTCTTTGACCATATAAAATTAATTGGTGATCCACATGTGGATCGATTTGTACACTGTTTTATTTAATGTCAAATGAATAAAAAAACAAAATGCCCAATGAATTGTGCATTTACTAACACGTCATGTATGTTATGTAGTTTCTTGCTGGTGTTAACTCTCATGTCACAGTACATGCATGAAGGGAAGTGCCAACACATGATTGTTGGTCATTCTCTCTGGGGCTCCTACCATCTGCTCAGGTAGGCAGAAGCACTTACCATTTATTACTGACAGGCAAGTCATTTCTGAGTTTGTGGGAGATCGTATTAGAGCTTTGGTACCAAGGCTGTGTCCCTCACCAGCTAATGTACAGGTAGCACTGCATTCTCATGTCTGTGGGATTCAATCCAAAAAGGACATTACGCATTGGAGGCCGGGCTTGGATTCCTCCTCCTTCTCGCCGACTATCTCTGTGAGTAGCGCTTTACAAATATGCATACAGGAAGATGGGTTCGGACCGAATTCCATTTTGGGGGGTTCTCATGTCTCACGTTATGGGACCCCTAAACTGTTCACTCTTTCCTGATGGCTTTTCTAGGCTTGGCATTATATTTGTAGTCATAGAGACTTCTACAGCAGTCCCCCTGCCACTGCAACCCTTTTTATGTGCTTTCGTCTTATGGTAGCCCTTCCGGCTCCTGTGACAGTGCTGCTTTCTAAGCACACCCATTTTAGTTCCAGAGTGATTACAACACCTTACACCTGTGTTGTGGAGTAGGCTAGTGGCAGCTGTAATTTAGTGTTGGCTTCACCATGGGTGCAGCTGGTTTTACCGCATTAGTAGCCCAATGTACTAACCTGGTACTCATTAGCGCACTAATGCACATTTAAAGTCCTATCCAGGCCATTTTGTTTCTAGTCATCCATTTCTCTTCGGCGACCATGAGGTAGGGCAAAAATGTTTCTTGTGCAAACCTGAGCTCCCTTCAAGCCCAGGCCTACACCCTGTATTGTGGTTTGGATGGGTTTACTCTAGTTACCAGCTCCTGACAGCCCCAATACATATCTAGCGTGGGTGGACAGGAGTGTTTGGTGGTTTTTCAGGCCAGCCTGGTTGGCCCCAAAATCTTTATGCGTCAGCCTGGCATGTGATTGGAGGGCTGGGTCAAGATAGCCCATGAGTGTATGCAATAATCATATAATTTGATTCCTACTTGCATTACTGGAGGATTTGCCACAAAGAGGGGTGGCTCCTTTCTAGAACCAGCTTTGGTCATATTGGCTGGGCCCTGGGTCCTTTGTCTTAGCTCCAGTTTCTTCTTATGATTTCTGTACGTCCTTCCTGGGCTATCTATTCCCTGATCTCCTTACGTTCTCCTTGCTAGCTGGACTAGATGCCCAGTGCTGGGATTGTTTCTAGACAGTTGCTTTGCTGCCCCCATGAAATCCTTCTGGACCAAACACTTAGGTCGGGAGCCTCCTTATCCCAGAAGAGAGGTGAGTCACCACTGCTCTGCCTCAGCTCTTTCTCGGGTTGTCCTTGCTCACCCCCAACTGTTGTTCCCCTCATGGGACAGTTCCTTGTTGGTTGGCTGTCGAATCTTTCCTGCACAAGCTGTGTGGCTTCCCCTTGTCGGGGGTCCTGTGTTTTGGTGGTGCCTTCTTTATTGTTTCTTATGTGCCTGGCTGGTGGGTCACACTGAAGAGAAGATGAATTATTCCTCTTTTCCTTTGTGTGGGTCGTTGCTGCTCCGGAGTACAAGTCCCTCTGTACCGGATACTCGTCCCAGCCCTGCAAGAGAAGTACTTGGCACATTCTCCCAGTGTCTCCAAACCATATTTTCAGTAACTGGCACCTTAAGTACTTGTCTCTGGGACCTATGCTTCTTTTATTGATTGCCTTCCAGGGGGTCTGGGATTGTGGTGCTTTTCTGGCTCTGCTTCCGTCCTTCTCTGGTTGTGTGGGACACGAACCTGGGTCTTAAGGCTTTCTAAGGGGCCTTCTAGAGTGTACCCATGGGTTGGTTGCTTCTTCCTGGCATGATCCTTAAGCCGCAACGCTGCCTATGGACTTTGTCTTATTGATCCCTATGGGGGAACATTTTCCATCTGTTAAACTCCTTCAAAAGTGACATTAAAATAGGTACTTACCTGGACTTTGACATTTATCATTTGTCACCATTCGGTGCTTGAAGATTTCTGCCCAAAACAAGAATTGTAATAATTACCCCTGATTTACTGCAGATTTAAATGTATTGAATCACTGCACTGTACTACTGTCAAGGAGATGTATCAGGCTATTGCAGCTACCTGTGGTTAAACTGTATCTACGTTTTCCATAGGAGTAATGTGACTTGATAGGTCTGGTAATGCGAGTCTAAACCTATTCTGACTTTTGGTGCCCCACTGGGAATTGTTAGGGAAGTATTAACACTTTATCTCGCTCTAGGCACGGATTGAGTATATGGTCCACCTGCGCATTAATAATCAGCCATGTACTAGGAGGTGTAGAATTTACAGAGGCAGTTCATTTGTAGGTCCTAGTTACGATGGAGTAAAAGTATTTTACTGTTGTCAAAGGTTCCCCTTTTTTTTTCTTCCGAACCCTTAAAATTGCAATGTATTGAGATTATCACTAGGTACAAGTAATAGATTTATCCGTGGGAGTCGGAAGGCTATGCCCAGGTCCTTTACTGATTTTATACAACTATTTACTTTACTGTACTGCAACTCAAACACGTGTATGGGTATGTTAGGTGTAACCTTTTAATAAAGAATATATACTTTTCAGTATATCGGTATATTGTATTGTTTTAGGGTATCTATTTGAGACTCCCTCCCTCCCTCCCTCCCTCCCTCCCTCCATCCATCCATCGCTACCAATAAGGAAAATACGGTCACTGTTCTGGTAGGAAACCTTGTGTACTCATAGGATATATGTTTTCACACCCCTCACCAGAGGGCTGTGGAAAAATCTCCCTTAGGTGTATTATTCGGGACATCAGAGGCATATTTTGTATGGTGCTGTGTAGGAAAAGAGAGGCTACCCTGCTGGAGATACCTTCATTGCATTGTCTGTGTGTCATCCTCCCCAGTCTTTGAGAGCCTGAGAACAGGCTTTGAGAGACTCTATAATGGGACTTGCAGCGGCTGAAAGCCAAGAAAGTCAGGATTCCTGCACTTTTGCTGTCGAACTGCTGCAAGCTGTGATTTGAGCGCATTTCACCCCATTTGAAGCAACAGAACCCGCTGGAGCTGCTTTGGCACTCACTGACCTTTAAGCCACAGTATCGCATGTTTGAGCAAGTGTGCCAGTGCACCATGCCAGCGGAAGCTCGTCGATGGCTTGACTCAGACAAAGAAGCGTTATGCTCGAACCACTGTTCAAACCTCCAGCTTCTTCATCACTGAACGTGTAGCCTATCGAACAGACCCTGGTGGTCTTCCCGAAACCAACTTACTTTACACATCCTGACACCAGCCCGTCCGCCTCCAAACCTGGTGATCCCCACGATCCCCACTGCTCTAGAATTGCTTCAAACCACAGCAACCTTGACAGGACCCGGACGCGACATCAGCTTACCATCTGGACTGCTGCATTCAAGCCCGAATGGAACCACAAGCACAGTGCCAAGAAGTTTGGTTTACTGTTGTCAAACTGCAGAGCTATTATTGCCTGAAAACTGTCCCCCAGGTGTCCATCTTGGTCCCTAGACGCTGGCTAAGTTACTTTAACCCCTTTATTTACAAGAATATATCCTTTTGGAAGAACATTTTGTCTATCTCCCCCCTCTCGTTACCCAGAATTCTGTATCTTGCATATTCTGTGCTCTTTCTATAGGGTGCTTTGTTGTGTTTTTCTATTTAGTTTTTATTTCATATGGTGCATTTAATTAAAATATATATATATATATATATATATATTATAGAACCTTGTTTGCCCATTCCTTTATTTAGGACTGTTATATTTTGCGTTTTGGTTTGTAACTGTTCCACATTTACACCCCTCTTGTTAGTATCGGCTTCCCTCAGCCCACATTACCACAAAAGACAAAGGAGGTGTATCTCTTGACTGTGCTTGTTTTGCCTTTATAATTGTGTTCCTACTTGTTCTGTAGAAGTGTGAGGGCTGAGAAGGCCCTTTAACATCTAATCATCCCTGTACTCCTACAGGGCAGAGGTCCATTCATCAAGTAGGGGAGAGAGGAATACAGTGGGGGTAGAAGCAAGGAGAAGAAGAGAGAGACAGAAGAACATTAAAGGGAGAGATGAGAGAAGGGAGGAGGCATAGTGGTAGGAAGAGCAGGTGGTAGAGCAATATGAAAGGAACCACAGAGAAGATATGGGCAAGGAATAACAGGGCATGAGAGGGAGGACCATGTGAAACCTGGGCAATTGGAAGGCACCTACTCCAGTTGTTAAGATCATTGTTATTCTTGTGGGGCCCCTGGATAGGATACACCTAGCAAAACCCAGATGGAGTCAACTCTACAAGGCATTTCCCTTTAGACCATCAAAATTAGCCAGACGGCAATTAAACAGTAGATACTATAGAAATCTAGTTAACATCTTTGGAGATGCCTGGGATAGGGAGGGAAAATCCCACAAGAAAAAGGGGCTGTCCTTAATGAGCCCTTGTCAAGCCTTTTAATAAAAATCCTTGAACCGTCTTTTAGAGCGGATGTGTTTTTGAGGTCTCTCCGAAACATGTCTCATCCTGGGATTCACCAAGCCCGGATACAGTGGCTCTGAAAACCCGTGAAATCAGCTGAGTCAGACAGCACTCCAGCCAGAGTGGACTTTCTAGAGGCACCAAAAAATATTCTATTAGAAGGCCCAGGAAAGAGCCAACAAACTGAAACCAGCTCAAGCCAGCAGAAGCAGACTGCTAATGCTTCTGAGCAGCTCCACGTTCCAGCAGTAGAGAAAGCCCAAAGACAAAGAAGAAAAGGGGGAAGAATTTACTGTCACCCCACCTGATGAGAACCCCAACGTCAGGGAAGAAGGCGCTGCATTTATTCCAGGCCCTACAGGAAGGCCAATTTACCATTATCCGTCAACATGAGGAAACATACAGCCTTGCAGAAGCCGATTAGTGGGGTTTTATGGTGTTAAATCAGCCCCTTTTATCACTTCTAAAAAAACAATGTTTTTTCACTGAATTTCAAGGGTTTTCTATGAGATACCTCCCACCACCTATACATCTGTCTTTTTCTGATAACCTGCCTGATGTCCTATTATTTGTTATCAATATATGTTCTTGTGCTTTTGTCGGGGGGAAATTCTCCCGGGGTCGGCTGGGCCGTCCGCGGACCTCCGGGCAGGGAGGCCCCAACTCCTCCCGCGTATCCCAAAAATGAGTATGAGGCACACGCAAGAAGCAAGGTGATTCTGCTGTTTATTAAACAAAACGCAGGGATGGGTCAAGGATCGTACGCGTCCGTCCTGACACTCTCTCTCTCTTCGTGGGGCTCGCAGGCCCTTTTTACCTCGGTATGACGCGCTACTCGCGTCACCTGGGAAAGTTAGCAAAAAACCTATCGCCACTCTGGATTGGTTCCTTGAGTAGTAGGGTTAGTATAGCATACGTATAGAGAACGCTGTTAGTGGTTGAGGGTCAGTCAGGTGGTATACTTGGGTTGTCCCTTCAATTAGATACATGAAAATTGTTACATGAAGACCCCTGAGGATTGGCTAATGTTAATGGCGTCAGTGATAAATGCCCCATGTTCTGATTGGTCAACTCGCGAGCCCCCCAGTCTGGGACCATCGCTGTTCCCAGCCCGCGGTGCACCTGTCATTTGCAACAATGTATAACTATGGGTATGTGCAAACAATGCAAGGATTTGTTCATATGCTGGAGGGCAGACTACTCCCACCGCCGCAGATGTCCACTGAGTCGCTTCATTGTTGCTGCCTGTGTCTCAAAACGTGGGATCCAGGCACCTCCTTCCTCCTGGGTCTGGCACCCTGTCAGGTTCGGCTTGGTCACGTGAGGAGAGACCGTGGTTGAGGCAGAATTCTGCACATTTAATATTGCATTTTCCACTGTGTGTCTGGCTTAGTTTGCAGGTGTGACCTTGGCTTCGGCTTGTGGCATGCGAGTTTGCAACATTGTGCCCTTGACTGTCTGTTCTCGCCGGGCTCACTCTGCAGGGTCAGCAATTGTACTCTTGCTTGTTCAATGTTCATGGAGGCTCTTGCTTGCGGCCTACTTGGGCCTGGTGCATAGGTGCGGATGTTTGATGCACGGCGTTTTAAGCTACGGTGTCATATTGCTTTATCCCCAGTATCATGTCCTTGTTATATTTCTCATTGCAATGCATGGGTTAGGAGAAGCGTCAGCAAGCATTTTAGATGAGTTAATTGTGCGTCTTGCGTTTCTGCATTTTGAAAAACCTATGTGAAAAATAATAAAGATGCGCGTCAGTGGGTGTGTCTGTCACCTACGTCATAGCACTGAATATGTACTTCGTGTGGATTGGTGTGGGAGTGTCCAGTGTGCATGTTTTCACGGGTGTTCTGACCGTTGGCTAGGTCGTCATGGCATCTCTAACGATGTGTTTATTTACTGTTGAATGGTTCAGTCGAGTTCATCCATGTCGCAGGTGTCGGCATGGGCAGGGCAGGCTGGTGGGCAGGCTGGTGGGCACATCCGTATGTTCCTGTACCAGGGTATTTGGTCGTCTGGTAGATAGGCAAACTCCTCTTGTGGCGGGTGTCTGGGCCGCGATCCTCTAGGCCAGGGGCGTGAGGGGATTGGTGGGAGCCTTTTGTTCCATTCTCCCACTTCAGTCCCCCCTCTGGTAGACTTGTCGACCACAAACATATCTTTTTCCTTATCTCCTCTTACTCTCCATATTTTAGTTACTCCTCCCAAATGTCCATAGTGGTTGACATGGTCTTCAAATGACCAATACATATATACACAAGTTCCTCCAGGTGTGCAGTATACCCATTTCCCTATGTAGCTCCTTGGGTTTCTGAGCTTCACAGATGGTGGGTCCAGGTGGTTGGTGATGATCTGTTTGCGCAGTTTTTCTCTCTCTTTTATTATTGTGCCTATGTGTTGGCCATCATCTGCCGGCATCAAGGGGTGCATACCAACCATTTCGATCATTTCGTCTGTAGTGCGTGCCTTCCGGGCCTTCCAAAATCCTATTATGATCAGTGCAGCTCCAGCCAGTATTATGCATCCAACTATAATCTTCAGTCCGTCCGACAGCCAAGATGGCATCCATGACCATAACCTTGAAAACCAGCTGTCATCCTTCTTCACTCCTTTACTTTGATCCATCATTTTGGAGTGCATCTGGGCCAGTTGTGATACTGCTTCTGTCAGTGTATCATTGTCAGCATTGTTAGCAGGAATGAATGTGCAGCATGATTGTCCTATCTTTGAGCAAACTCCTCCTTCCATTGCTGTAAGGAGATCCAATACATATCTGTTCTGTAGTGCTACCATCCTCACTGCTCGCAGTTCCTCTTTTATTGCGTTGAATCCATTTACCGTAGAATTAATTGTCATCATTAGCTCCCATCTAGTTATCTGGAGCCATTTTGCGTTTGCGTAAGCTTGTAGTCCTGGATGTATTATTGACGAGAAGAACATTGCTGCTCTGCTGAATAGTCTGTGTTCTGGTGGGATTGAAGTGAGTGCTGATTCCGACCTTCCCCATAGGTAATTTCCTGTCAGAGGTTCTTCCTTGTCTCTTCTTTCTATTCAGGACATTGTTGTTGTTGTTATTTTCGTTCTCTGACCCCTTCTGAGGTTTTACAGATCTCTTCTTCCTTTTGTTTCCTTCATCCATTTTAGGTATGTTCGCCATGTTCACATGTTTCTGGGGCACCACTAGTGATGGTACATTAACGTGTACCATTGTGCATATACCATTCCACAGAGGGGGCAGTGTGTGGTATGCCTTGTTTCCGCAGGCCCAGTAATGGTCCATTAATACTGCTGTTCCTGCTCCCCCCTCAGGTAATTCCATCACGCTTGCACAGTTGGTGTTGTATCCCACGTCCACTTCTCCTCTATGTTGGTAGCATATCTTAGGTGCAGACAGCGGCAGTATGCTTATTGGGTCTTCATCCTTCTCTATCCACGTTATCATGGCTACGTACTTGCCCGAAATCGTCCAACATCTGTTATTGTGTTCATAAATAGTTGTAATATTTTCTCTTGTTACCATGTTGCTGCCAATCACTCCTATGTCCCATTTGTTGTCCATGTACACCTTCCCTGTTATTGTTACCAGTGGTCTTTCCCAACATCCTTGTTTACCAGGAACTTCAGTGGCGTACCAGTCACATGGTAGGTATTGTAGTGTTACTTTCTTTGTTTCTCCCTTTTCAGGGCCACTTGTCATGTATCTGAATGCTTCAGCATGCAAACTGCTCTTGTGGTAACTCAAATAAGTCTTGAGGAAGTTGTTTTCGTATGGATATGTGTCTCGCGTTTTCCACACCAGGTTCACCACCGTCCCTTGAAATCTCCCTTTCGTTTGGAACAGTGCCAAATATATTATACATCGTGCTGTCTTTTCATCTATTTCCGTGGCAACGAATGTTCGAGAAGCGCTCATGGCGTATGGGATCAATGAGCAGACGTAGCAGCTGTCTTCTGTTGTCTGCTTACCTATTTGGGTCATGTGTTGGTACCAAATGTTGTTCGAGACGTGTGCTGAATCTGTTATGTAGTTATCAATACCTTTATTATCTGAGTATGTGCTGTGTTTAACTCTATTTCCCTTATGTGGAATCTTGCTAGTACCACCTGACGTAACACCTGTTGCAGACGTGGGTGGGGGTATATTAGGTTTGGGTACAGCCAAAATATTGATAGCATAACTTTTCTGCCATACAGAGGCAGCCAAAAACCCGGTGATCATCAAAATCCCTATCATCTTCATTACAGAGGCTAGTCTCACCGGCATTTTGCTCTTACCTTGCTGCAGTCTGGCAGCTTATTCTTGCGACGTTAGAATTGCCCGCCTGAAAATTCTCAATATGCTTGTTATTAGTGTTAGTTGTTGTTTTCAAGCTCTCCCTATCAAGTAGTCGTTCAGTGCCCAGGCGAAGAGCTGTTCCCACGCCAATCTAAGCGATCTGTCTCTTCGGGCAGGCAAGTGTTGGTGAAGATGGGGCATGGATTGTTCTATGGCCAAGATAAATGCTGTGTAGTAGACACGTACCCTCCTTCTTTTTAGTTACTTTGGCCTTTTTATGTGATAGACAAATTGGTGTGATAGGGCTTCAGGGTAGTTATCGTCTGAGGGTAGCATCTACTCCTGGGCAATGAACTTTGTTAGTTATCTATTTTCTTAGCAATACAATAATACGTGGTACCTGCATGTGCGAGAAAGAAAAAAGAGAACATTCAAGTGTTTACATGTTTATATGTGCAAGACAATGTCCTTCAATTGGGTGGTTACTGTAGTGGGTAGGGGGTCGATGGGCAGAGGGTTTGGGCTCAACTGGCGGAAGTCTCTTTACCCTTTGATCGTGTGACCATGGGGTGGACAGTATAGGGATTACCAGTTTCTATTTCAGTGGTTGTCTCTGGGGAATCTGGGGGGTATGGAGACACTTAGGTCGTTAGCTGTGGTAGAAGTCTCTTCCTGCGTGGGTGACGCTGTCGCTGTTCTTCCAATGGCCCGGTCGGTGACGCTAGGGCGGGTCTGGAGTTTTCAGATCTTTACGTCATGTAGGTGATTCCAATCACGCTTATCCTGCAACTTTACTGCTCTCGTAGATACCTCCTCTACAAGGTGGGGACCAGTGAAGCGTGGGCTGTTCCACTTTCTATTGAAATTGCTGAGTAGCACGTGGTCACCTTTAGCAATTCTGCACAGGTTTTCCTTTTCCGGTCCTTGGTCCTCGTCTTCTTGTTGGTAACTCTTAGACCCGCCCCGCGTGCGCTCGAGCTGTTGAGACACAAACACTACACTAGTAACCAAAGAAGACACATATTGGTACATTTCATCACCAAGAACAGTTGCAGTGTTTTCATAGTCTGTGAATGCCCTTGATGTTGGCGTTAGAGGAAGGCACATTTGTCGTCCGGTCACCACCTCATGAGGAGTAAGGTGGAGGTCGGAGCCTGGTCTATTCCTCAGCTCAAATAGAGCTAGCGGAAGGCAATACAACCAACTCTTCTTTGTTGTTTGCTGTATCTTTGCAATTGCCTCCTTCAGTAGGCCATTTAGGCGTTCGCATATACCGTTGGCCTGCGGGTGATATGCACATGCAAATTTATGCTTGATGTTCAGTAAGGATGTGATGTGCTGGAACATTTCATTAGCGAAATGCGGGCCGTTATCCGACCGCAGTACCTCGCACACTCCCCACCTGGGGAAAACCTCCCTAACTAGAAATTTAGCTGCTCTAAATGCATCTGGATGGGAGCAAGGTCCTGCCTCAATCCACCTGGAGAATGGGCATACTACTACAATCATATACCTATTTCCTTGACATACGTTGATCATATCAACATAGTCAATATGGATGTGCAGGAAAGGTCCCTCTGGCCGGGCTATAGTACCTTTTATCACTTTCAGCGTGTGACCGGCCGTAAACTGTTGACATGTGAGACAATTGCTGATAAAATTTGTCACATGGGAATTTAACTCGGGACAGAACCAATCTTCCCTAATTCGTGCTGCAATAACGTCCTTGCCTGTGTGGGCTGGGTGGTGGAGTTGGCTCAGGGCGGTGTTCAATAGTGCCAATGGCATTACCATCTTTCCAGTGTTACCCTGGCGCCATAGTGCGTCAGTTGGTGACATTGTACATCCTCTTTTTACCCATATTTCTTTTTCTGCCATTGGTGCAGCAGCTTGTAACTCCATTATCTGTGTGGCTGGGAGATGGGTGTACCCTTCTCTCAACATCTCTTTAGCTATCCCCCTCCCTCTCCCTCTCTCTCTCTGACTCGGGGGGGGGGGTTCCATATCTCACCAAAATATGCGGCATACTTCGCATGTGCATCTGCTGCTGCATTTCCTTTTGAGATATGATCTTCTCCATTAGTGTGTGCAGTACATTTGACCAAAGCTAATTCTTGGGGGTCATTTATTACTTCAATTAATTCAGCTAATAAGAGAGCATGTTGCACTGGGGTGCCGTCAGCTCTCCTAAATCCTCTTCTCCTCCATTTGGACAATCCTGAGTGGACAGTAGACGTGACATATGCGCTGTCAGAATATATAGTTACTCTTTTGTGAAAGCTTTCCTTCAACGCCAAGATCAGTGCAACCAATTCTGCTGCTTGAGCAGAGTAATGTTGTGGTAATTGTACGCATTTCACCGCCACATACACCAATTCCTCTGTCATTTTTACCACTGCTGTCCCAGTTCTCCTTATCCCATCACTTTGGTCTATTGTTGATGACCCATCAATGAACAAGAGCTCTCCTCCATTTAGAGCGTCCTCTTCAACTTTTCTAGTACATGAGCACATTTCGGTAGTCTGCGTACAATCATGTGCATAGTCGCCTTCCTCAATCACTTCCGCTATAAACCTTGCAGGATTAACTGTGCTGCATCTAACAATTGATAATTCTGGTCTAGATAAGATGATCTCATAACCTGACGCCCTCTGTGTAGTTAGTGTGGACTTAGGCTTGTTCAATATTGCAAATAGTGTAAGTTCCACAAATAGTGTGGTTGGGCACCCCATTGTAATTGATGATGCTTTCTCTACCGCGAAGGCAGCTGCGGCGAGACCTTGTTCGCAAGGGAAATGTCCTAACATTACAGGATCCAAGTGACCACTGTAAAATGCTACTGGTTTGTAACCCATGCTTGTTTTTTGAGCCAACACTGCTTTCATTACTGCTGAGTCGCAATGTGAAAATATAAAGAATTGTCGTTCATAATCTGGGGTGGCCAGTACCGGAGCAGTTGATATTGCATCTTTCAGTTCATCAAAGGCCTCTTTCATTTCCATTGTCCACCCCAATTTTTTCTCCCCTTTGTTAGCTTCTCTTAATGCCTCAAGTAGGGGTCCTATGTATGAGCTGTAATCAAATACCCATGCTCTACAGTAGTTGCACAGTCCCAGGAACTGCTGCAGTTCCCTCACTGTTTGTGGCAATGGCGTTTTTGATATGGCCTGTAACGCTCACCTGATTCTCGCAGAGGCGCCGGTCTTGACTGGGCGACTACCGTATCTTCAAACGTGATGTGCACCACCCGGTTGGCTCTTTGGGCTGGACCTCTGTGCACTGTATGCCTGACTCTAAGAGTAAGATGTCTGCAGATAGAAAATATGGGATTAATGAACTGGGGTTATTGGGGTGTCCCTATCTCTTTCCTTTTCTCCTCTCCTGTAGAACCCCAAAGGTTAACGCTCTCACCTTAGGTAAGTGAACGCCAAGCTCTCCATCTGCCTCGGGGCAGGGTGCTGTAACCAGTTTCTTCACTGGATAGGTAGCGCAGGCCTCTTGACTTCAGAGGACTGCTGTCCGTTGTTTACTTCACGAACGGTGAGTTCCGAATATTTCAAATGTCTTTAAAAGTCTTTTGTAATGCTGTCTCTTATTTTGCAGGGTTCCGGCGATGGCGGTTGACTGGCTGAAGTGAGTTGAGGATGGACCCGTATGCGGAATAGAAGCGCCTGGAAGCGCGTAAGTAAGCGCTTGTTGCTTGCTTCACGATGCGCACTAACTGTCCTTTTATTTTGCAGGTACCCGTTCGGAGCTGCTGAAGGATGCCGGAATGCCCACTGAGTTCGGCGTGGATGGAGTAATGGCACGTGAGTATTGAACGTTACCCAATGTCTTTAAACGCACCTTCTTTTGTCTTACAGATGCGGGATGCAGCGCCGAAGGCCTCCGGAGCGTGCAAAGAGTTGGTAAGCTTTTGTCTTTCAGATGCCGGAATGCAGTGCGATGACCTCCGGAGCGCGTGAAGAGTAGGTAAGCCTTTGTCTTTCAGATGCAGGAATGCTGCGCGAGGCGTTGATGACAGCCGATGGACCAGGTAAGAGATGAGCTGTCACTGAAGACCGTAGTGCTAACCTGTTCTTTCTTGTCTTTATAGATGTTGCTGAAGACTGGATTCAGGATGGTAAGCCTTTTTCCTTTAGGCCCAGGATCAGATGCAGAAGACACGATGAGCGTTCTGCTGCAGAGGATGCAGAATAACGCAAAGCAAGATTCATCCATCGGGTGTGGTTTAAATAGCCTCCTGTAGTGCTTAGGTGTCTCCTTCCACAGCCATGCCTAGGTAAGAAAAGAGTTCCTGCTTTCCAGAAGAGTTCCAGTGTTCTGAACCTAGGGAGTGGCTCCTGCCCCACCCAACAGGAAAAGTAGTCCCAAACAGAAGAGGATCAGGGGTTCAACTGGCAGGTAAGTAAGCAGAATGGTCTGCTGCAGGTAAGTCCACCCAAGCATTATGAGCCCGGCGCTTGCAGCGCTGGGACTGGGCATATTTATGAGCCTGGCGCCACTGGTGCCAGGACAGGGTCCAAAAGGTCCCAATTGGGACTGGCTGGCACTCGGAACCTGGGTTATGGGTCTGCTTCCAAGGGAGTTGAGTAAGTCCTGGCCTTTTGGAAGCAGAGATCATGACAGTATCCCCACTCAAGGCCCCTCCCAAACCGGGCTTCCCCGGGGGTTTTGGCTTGTCAGGAAATGTTTGATGAAATCTTTTGATTAGACGAGGAGCGTGGACATATTCTGCAGGTTCCCAGGATCTTTCTTGAGGGCCGTAGCCTTTCCAGTCAATTAGGTAAAATAGCTTAGATTTGGAGATCTTGGAGTCCAGGATGCTTTTGACTTCAAACTCGAGTTCTCCATCAACTAGGATAGGTTTTGGGGATTTAGTTAGTCGGGTTTGAGGTTGCACGGGTTTTAAAAGAGAGACGTGGAAGACCGGATGTATCTTCATGTGAGGGGGCAAGTCCAACTTGACCGCTACTGGGTTTACTATGGTAGTGATGGAATAGAGACCAAGGTATCTTGGGTTGAATGTGCGTGGTCCTTTTAGAGGTAGATATTTGGTGGATAACCAGACTTGATCTCCTACTTGATATTGGGGGGCTTCCTTCCGATGTTGATCTGCTCCTTTCTTGTATTGTTCCTTAGCCCTTTGAAGGTGAGAAACAGCTTCCTTAAAAGCTTGGGTGATTGTAGAGTGCAGGTAGTCTACTGCTGGTGTTCCAAGATCTTGAGGTGGATCCAACTCTGAGGTTCGAGGGTGACAGCCGTATAAAAGAAAAAACGGGGTTTTTCCAGTTCCTGAGTGGACAGAGTTGTAGTAGGCATATTCAGCTATCCAAAGGATATCTTTCCAAGTTTTTTCAGTTTGTTGCAGCATGCAGCGTAAATACTGTTCCAGAGTTTGATTGGTCCTCTCGGTTTGTCCGTCGGTTTGAGGGTGGTGACTGGTCGATAATCTCACATCAATTTGAGCCGACCGACAACAACTTCGCCAAAAATGAGAAATGAATTGACTACCTCGATCCGAAATTAGCACTGAAGGAAAACCGTGCAGTCGGACAATGTTTTCGAGAAATTCTCGGGCCAGAGTTGTTGCTGTTGGCAAGCCTTTGAGTGGAATGAAATGCGCCATCTTGGAGAATAAGTCCACGATTACCAGGATCGTATTGTATCCGGAGTATGGAGGTAGGTCGGTGATGAAGTCCATAGAAAACGTATGCCAAGGGCGAGGTGAGATGTCAATAGGGCGTAAGAGGCCGGCTGGTCTTTCCTTTTGACTCTTGTTTTGGGCGCATACTCCACAGGACATTATAAAGTCTCTGATATCTTTTTTCCAAGACGGCCACCAGAAGTAGCGCTTGATCTTTTCTGAGGTTTTGGCCATACCGGGATGTCCTTCCATAAGAGACTCGTGATAACAAGAGATCACCTTTTTCTGTAAATCTGTGCTGGGCAGGTATAATCGTTCTTGAAAATACAATAAGTTGTCCTTTATTGCAAAGTCCTTTCCCTGCAGATGCCAATTCTGTATTTCTGCTGGAGTTATAAGTTGCCTGGTTTTATCCTTAATTTCCTCTATGGATTGTGTGGTTATTACACCCAGAATTCTTTGTTCGGGAATGATAGGTACAGGTTTAGGGTTGGTCAAGTGTTCCTCCACTCCCATCCGAGAAAGGGCATCAGCTTTACCGTTTTTTGTACCAGGTCGATAGGTAATTATGAAGTCAAACTCGGCAAAGAATAGTGCCCAACGGAGTTGTCTAGAGGGTTGGGCTTTTGCGGTTTTCAGATATTGCAGGTTTCGGTGATCCGTAATCACAGTAACGGTGTGTCGGGCCCCCAGAAAATAATGCCGCCAAGCCTTAAAGGCAGACTTGATAGCCAGAAGTTCCTTATCAGTAATAGTGTAATTGATCTCAGGAGGCAAGAATTTGCGAGACCAGAATGCCACGGGATGTAACTTATTGGTTACTGGGTCCTTCTGTGATAGAACTGCCCCCATGGCAAGGCTCGAAGCATCCTTTTCAACGATGTAGGGGAGTTTGGGGCGAGGATGTTTTAGAATTGGTGCAGAGATAAACTTTGTCTTCAAATTCTGGAAAGCTTGTTCCGCCTCGGTAGACCATTCAAAACGTTTGTTTTTCTTTAACAAGGCGGTGATGGGCTGGACTATTCGAGAGAATTCGGGGAAAAACCTGTGGTAAAAGTTGGCGAAGCCTAACATGCTTTGAACCCCTTTTACGGAGGATGGTGATGGCCATTTGAGAATTGCATCGACCTTCCTTGAATCCATACGCACTCCGCTAGGTGATAATATGAATCCCAAGAATTCAACTTCAGTCACGTTGAAAACACATTTTTCCAATTTAGCGAAAAGTCTGTGTTGACGCAACCTCTCGAGGACCATTTTCACGTGTTTCCGATGTTCAGATTCCGATGAAGAATAAACGAGGATGTCGTCAATGTAAACGACAACACATACATCTATGAGTTCTCCGAGGACATCGTTAATAAAATATTGAAAGGCGGCCGGGGCATTGCAAAGCCCGAAGGGCATGACCTGATATTCAAATAGCCCATACTTGGTGCGGAAGGCCGTCTTCCATTCATCGCCCTCTTTTACTCGTACCAAGTGGTAGGCTCCTCTAAGATCCAGCTTCGTATATATGCATGCTCTTCTGACTTGGTCCAGGAGTTCAGGGATTAAAGGTAACGGATATCTATTCTTAACGGTGATCTGGTTCAGGGCGCGGTAATCTATACAAGTTCTAAGGTCCCCTTCTTTTTTTGGAACGAAGAACAAAGCTGAAGAACCAGGGGACTTAGAAGGACGAATAAACCCATTCGCTAGGTATTGATCCAGGTATTGTCGGAGGTGAAGGTTCTCAGGCTCGGTGAGGGCATAAATTCTGCTACACGGAGGAGTAGATCCAGGTATCAGGTCTATCTGGCAGTCATAGGACCTATGAGGAGGTAGAGAGTTAGCCTGATCCTTCCGTAAAACATCTTGGAATTCTAGGTATTCGGGAGGTAACTGGGGAATCTCCGAAGAAATTGCTGCTAGAGCAACACCAGGTGGAGGGTGACAAGTAGAGACACATTCTGGGAACTGAACCGTTCTTGCTCGCCAATCGATCCGAGGATTGTGTTTTTCTAACCAAGGTATCCCTAGAATAATCTGGAACTGAGGGGCCTTGATCACATTGAACACGATCTTCTCATGGTGTCCATCTTGACTTACTAGCGTCACTTCTTGAGTGGTATGCGTTACTGGTCCGGAGGCTATCTCCGTACCATCCACCGTAGTAATGACGTCCTTTACAGCCTTGGGACAAAGAGTTAGATTCATCCTCAAAACCATTTCCTGATCCACATAATTGCCGATGGCACCGCTGTCGACGTAAGCTTCAATCGCATGTAATCGATCTGGATGATCAGGGCTAATGAGGACCATAGGTATCACGAAATGCGAAGTCACGGAACTGGTTTTAACGGTCGGCAAGAGGACCTCTATTCTTGTCGGGCGAGGTCGTTTCCCTGCTCAGAGTTTGTGACCTTGGTAACTGCAGCTCCTACCGCCTTCTTGGCTGGTTTCACCGGACAGTCTCGAAGAAAGTGCCCTGAGTTTCCGCAATAGAGGCATAATTGAAACTGTTTTCTCCTTTCCCGCTCCTTTTGTGTTAGTGGTCCTTTCAGGCCCCCTATTTGCATGGGTTCCCCGGAGTCTACTCCTTTGGAAGGAGTTGGTGGTTTGGAAAATACTCGAGCATCAAACTTGGAACGATCGGCCTTCCTGTTCTGCAGTCTGTGATCTATTTGAACGACTAAGTCTATATAATCCGAACAGTCTTGTGGGGGATTCACTACTTGGGCTAAAACGTCTTTGAGCTCTCCACGTAGACCTCTATAAAACAGCGTAATTCTTTTGTCCTCAGGCCATTGAGTTTCCACTATTAGTCTGTTGAAAGATGCAATATAAGCCAAAAGGTCTTGATTACCCTGTTGCAACGAAAGAAACTCATTGTCCAAGGCCTGCCCCTGTGAATGTCTTGCGAACAGTTTTTCCATACTAAGCTGAAAGGCTTGAAAATCATGGAGAACCGGATCATCTTGATTAACTAGAGGGATCGACCAGTCTGCCGCATTGCCACTAAGGTACGAAAGCACAAAAGCTACTTTAGCTTGATCAGTTGGAAAGGCTGCTGGCCGGCATAAAAAATGCAACCGGCACTGATTGATAAATACTGCAAACCTCTTTGGGTCACCAGAAAATCGTTCGGGCGGAGCCAGAGGTACATTCCCAGGTAGGTTGATCTGCACTGGATTCATAGGGGATGTTGAAGGAAGATTTGCCCCTAATGCGGGTAACGGGGTCTGTCCGGCTTGTGACTGTAGCAATTGTCTAGCAAGATCGTCTGTTCGCTCCTTGGAAATAATTAGTTCCCTTCTTAGAGCATTCGTTTCCTGACGAGCTGCATGCACCTCTGCCCTTAGTTCCCCAAGTAACCGGGCTAGGTGGTCGGTATCCGAGGTTTCCATAGCGCCTGGGAGAGAGTTTTGCGGTAGGCTTTGCGTTCTGTAACGCTCACCTGATTCTCGCAGAGGCGCCGGTCTTGACTGGGCGACTACCGTATCTTCAAACGTGATGTGCACCACCCGGTTGGCTCTTTGGGCTGGACCTCTGTGCACTGTATGCCTGACTCGAAGAGTAAGATGTCTGCAGATAGAAAATATGGGATTAATGAACTGGGGTTATTGGGGTGTCCCTATCTCTTTCCTTTTCTCCTCTCCTGTAGAACCCCAAAGGTTAACACTCTCACCTTAGGTAAGTGAACGCCGAGCTCTCCATCTGCCTCGGGGCAGGGTGCCGTAACCAGTTTCTTCACTGGATAGGTAGCGCTGGCCTCTTGACTTCAGAGGACTGCTGTCCGTCGTTTACTTCACGAACGGTGAGTTCCGAATATTTCAAATGTCTTTAAAAGTCTTTTGTAATGCTGTCTCTTATTTTGCAGGGTTCCGGCGATGGCGGTTGACTGGCTGAAGTGAGTTGAGGATGGACCCGTATGCGGAATAGAAGCACCTGGAAGCACGTAAGTAAGCGCTTGTTGCTTGCTTCACGATGCGCACTAACTGTCCTTTTATTTTGCAAGTACCCGTTCAGAGCTGCTGAAGGATGCCGGAATGCCCACTGAGTTCGGCGTGGATGGAGTAATGGCACGTGAGTATTGAACGTGACCCAATGTCTTTAAACGCACCTTCTTTTGTCTTACAGATGCGGGATGCAGCGCCGAAGGCCTCCGGAGCGTGCAAAGAGTTGGTAAGCTTTTGTCTTTCAGATGCCAGAATGCAGTGCGATGACCTCCGGAGCGCGTGAAGAGTAGGTAAGCCTTTGTCTTTCAGATGCAGGAATGCTGCGCGAGGCGTTGATGACAGCCGATGGACCAGGTAAGAGATGAGCTGTCACTGAAGACCGTAGTGCTAACCTGTTCTTTCTTGTCTTTATAGATGTTGCTGAAGACTGGATTCAGGATGGTAAGCCTTTTTCCTTTAGGCCCAGGATCAGATGCAGAAGACACGATGAGCGTTCTGCTGCAGAGGATGCAGAATAACGCAAAGCAAGATTCATCCATCGGGTGTGGTTTAAATAGCCTCTTGTAGTGCTTAGGTGTCTCCTTCCACAGCCACGCCTAGGTAAGAAAAGAGTTCCTGCTTTCCAGAAGAGTTCCAGTGTTCTGAACCTAGGGAGTGGCTCCTGCCCCACCCAACAGGAAAAGTAGTCCCAAACAGAAGAGGATCAGGGGTTCAACTGGCAGGTAAGTAAGCAGCATGGTCTGCTGCAGGTAAGTTCTCCCAAGCATTATGAGCCCGGCGCTTGCAGCGCTGGGACTGGGCATATTTATGAGCCTGGCGCCACTGGCGCCAGGACAGGGTCCAGAAGGTCCCAATTGGGACTGGCTGGCACTCGGAACCTGGGTTATGGGTCTGCTTCCAAGGGAGTTGAGTAAGTCCTGGCCTTTTGGAAGCAGAGATCATGACAGGCCTGTGCTCTTTGTGGTGCAATCTTTCTTCCGTATTGGGATATGAGCTGGCCAATGTATAGTACCTGTTCCTGACAGTACTGTAACTTCTCTTTGTCTACCTTGTAACCCTTTTCAGCCAATATTGTCAGCATCTTCAATGAGTCCTCTCTGCATTGCTTTTCGCTTGTGCTGCAAACTATTTTATCGTCAACATACTGCAACACTGTGCTTTCCACTTCAATGTTTCCCAAGTCCATCTGTATTACTCTGTTGAAAATTGAGGGTGACTCGCAGTACCCTTGTGGCAATCTGGTGTGTTTCCATTTTGTGTTTCTGTACGTGAAGCTTGTTAGATCTTGTGAGTCTGGATGCAGGGGTATTGAGAAAAAGGCATTTTTGAGGTCAATCACTGTAAATCGTGATGCCTCTGCTGGAATGCCACACAATATTGTGGCCGGGTTTGCTGCTATGGGGTATTCTGCTTCCACTATGTTGTTCAAGGGCCTGAGGTCCTGGATGAAGCGCCAAGACCCTCCTTTAGCTTTGCGCACTGGATATACAGCTGTGTTACATGGTGATTCTGATGGTACCAATATGCCATTGTTTATAAGGTCCGTTATTGTTTCATATATGCCCTCATCTGCCTCTTTTGATAGTGGGTATTGCTTCACTCTAGGGAGTATTGCACCTTTTTTCAATTTTATTCTTACTCCCCCTATACTCTTTATGCACCCCACGTCATAGGGACTAGTAGTCCATAATGATGTTGGGACTTTTGCCATATCCTCCTCAAAGAAGGGAACTGGGGTGGATGTGGGTGCTTCAAGTGCCATTGCAATTTTCTGTGCCACTTGTTTGTATGTTACTCTTAGCCATATGTCTACACTCATCATAAATACCATTTCACCTTCTTCCTTTTCTTCTGAAAAGAGCTCCTCGTCTGACACCTGGGTGAGCCTGCATCCCTCTGCTAGGGCTATCACTGCCCTCCATGCTCTTCCTTCTCTGTCTTGGGCATGTACTGTGATATAATCAGCAGTTGCTATAATGCTCTCCATGCTCACTGAAATCACCTTTCCTTCTGGTTCATTGGCTGGTGTTTCTGGTCTAAACAAATAGGCTGTTGGCCTCCTCCAGATCTTTCCTTCTATTCCTGGCATCCATGCAAATGCCATGTCTGTTCCGTACTGGAATAGTTCGCCATCTACTGGCTCAGCCCTAATCACTGTCTGTCCACAATATGCTTGCATAATTTGTCGTGCAGTGAGCATGTTTATTCCTGGAGTGGAGCAAATTATGCCGTCCTCCGTAAAGGAGATCGTCATATTCAACCTGCTCATTATGTCTCTCCCCAGTATGTTTACTGGTGAGGCCCTAGAATATAAAAGCGGGACGGACATGTCATAATCCCCTATTGATAAGGGAATGTTATCAGTAAAGGGAACCAACCCCCTAGCCCCAGAGAATCCTTGGGTGTTCATGGCTTCACCTGACATCTTAAATTTACCTTCCCTTATGCAAGACCGGGTCGCCCCGGTGTCAACAAGGAATGACAATTTTTTGTCACCTATCGTTACCTCTATGCGTGGTTCCTCCGCACTATTAGGTGTTAGCGACAGGATGGGACACACCAAGGCCGTCTGTGGGCTGTCCTATTGTGGGTATAATGATTGACCACTTCCTGTGTAAGGGTTGTGTCCCAGGACCGTCACCCTTCCCAGTTGTGTTTGCTGTAGTTGTGTATTGGTAGAGGTTATGTTATGGTCTTGAATTTGGGCAGGTTGCTGTACTTGCTGCACTTGACGTTGTGTTATTGCTACCTGTTGTTGTGGTAGTGAATATGCCTGTGGTGGTTGTTGTGTTACTAGTTGTTGCTGCACATTTCCCGGTTGCAGTGCCTGCTGTTGTTGGGTGTCTTGCTGTTCTCTTGTAGGTCCTTGTTGTCCCTGTTCTCCCCATGATGGTGTGCCTGGTCTCATTCTACATGTGCGTGACATGTGCCCTAGTAATCCACAAATCCAACATACCGGCGGTTCCCTGTTCTGCCATGGAAAGCTCCCTAAATTGACCTGGTATACTGGTTGCCCGGAGGGGTAGAAATTTCTAAATCCTCCCCCTTGCTGTTGTGTGTTATAGCCGTATCCCCTCCCCCTCATCATTCCTCCCCTTCCCCTGTTGTATTTATAATATCCAGCTCCTGGCGTTGAGTATCCTCCTCCCATGTTAGTCGTGTATGGTTGGGGTGGTGGCAGCTGTTGTGCTACAATCTGTGATGATTGTATTTGGGAGGGATCTTGTGCAGCCACTACTTGTGTGGGGTTTTGAGTCATTGTTGCAGGTGTAGTTATTAGTGCACCTTCCATTGTGTATTTAGCAAGTTTTTTCTGTACCAATTTGGCCTCTTCCACTTTTCTATCCTCTTCCTTTTGTTTCATCTTTTCTTGCCATGTCCTACAATGATGTACTATCGTCAGTTGTATTTCTGGCCATGCTTTTGCTTCCATCCCCACTACCTTCTTCAGTTGTTTCTGAACTGCTTCTGGGAGCCCTTGTATTAGTATATGATAGAATATTGCTGGTGTTTTGTCCCATTGTTCTCTAGTTTCCATACGCCACTTCTCTTGAATTTCCTGGATATAATCAACAGGATCTTCGTTCTCACGCATCTTGCGTGAGATAATTGCTCCTATGTCTGATGTGTCTGGGTACTGTACCCTCAACGCATGTCTACAGTTTGCGAATGGTGCCCCATCGTGTGATGTGTTTGTTATTGTGACCCCGGGGAAGCCTGCTCTCTTCCAGTTGTCATCTGCTGCATCCCCCAATATTGATATTAGAAGGCCCTTTACATCCCCCACTGCCAGTTTCTGTCCTGCGGTATGTTTTTCCATTTCATATATCCATTTTCCCGCACCTCCACTTAATGATGGGAGCCTGCACTTTATATTTTCCTTGTCTGCATGCTTCCAAGGGACGTATTGTGGTCTAACCCCTCCCCTCTCCAGAAGTGGCATTAAGTTGTGTCCTGTTTGACCCCCTGGGTTCCACAAAATCGAGTCCGTGCACCCCTCCTCTTCTTCCGTGTCTTCTACATCGTCAATTGTGTCCATATATGTCCCCTGCTCGTAACTGTTTCTCCTCCATCTCTTCCCCTTCTTTCATCATTTCCTTTATTTAATGTGGGCGTGTGTATCCGTTCTCCCTGCCTGCGTCCAGGGAGGTCTCTAAGCCTGCTTGCATAGGGTGTCAGTTCGTGGGGCAAGGGTGCGAGTTTAGGTGGGCATGTTGCACGTAATGAGTGTGGGGTGGTGGAGCATGTTGGACGGGATGATGAGGGTGTAGCTGCACGTGTCTGCCTTCCCGCCATTCCTTGCTCTTCCCCCTCACTTCCCTCCAGTTCTTCCTTTCTCCTGCAGGCCCATGGTGATTCTCTATTTGTCCGGGTGATGTATAATTTATCTAGGCTGTCCCTTTCACTATTTCTTCCTTCCTTCTCCATTCCTTCTTCTTCCTCACTACGAAAGTCATTCAGGAATGGCAACCCCCAATCTGTCTTTTTCCCCCTAATCGTTACTGTTTTTAAGTCCATTAGATCCGTTCCTCCCGTTTCTTTTTTACCAATTGCTCCCCTTTGTGCTGATGTTGTTGCTACTTCTGTGTCTCTGTGTACATACCTCCTTACTTCACTCTCCTCTCTCCTATCTTCTCTTTCCCTTTCATTTTACTCCGCTATTTCTCTACCAATTTCCTCTCTTTTCTTTTTCAATTCCTCCATTACTTCACTACTCATCTTTTCCAATATCCATTCATCTTCTTTCTTCTTTTCCCATCTCGCTCTTTCCCGTTCTAATATACTCTCTATCATCCTCCCTTCTTCGTATTTCCTTGTCGTTTCTGATAGTAATCTCCTCTTCCATATTGCCATTTCTTTTTCTTTCTCTTCTTCCTCTCTTTTCCTGTCACGCAGTGCTGCTCTGGATACCCTTTCTGCTACTGCCTTTACCCTTTCGGCTTCTCTCTTTTGCTCCTCAGTTCGTTCCCTCATTTTGTCCAACTCATTCTTACTTTCTTTCCTTTCCCGTGCTCTCTCTCTTTCCTCTCTCTCGAGCTGCTTGATCAGTGCATTCTGCTCATCCCTTAATTCTGCTAATCGTTCCTCCAAAATCTCTTCCTTTTGTCGTAACAGCTCTTCCTCCTTTCTTTTCCCCTCTTCCCCCTTTCATTTCACTCTTCCTGGTATTATCCTCGTCCATTTTCCTTACTACCTCCTTCTCTTCTCCTGTTAATGAACCTCGCAATTTTAATAGTACCTGCGCAGCTACCCACTCATCATGTCCTATTTCCGCGATCTGCTCTTCGCCAGTCCTCCCCTCCAGGCATCTTCCTATGAGCTGATCCCGTCGTACTAGTCCGCTCCCCTCCCGTGTGGCCACCTGTAGCTGTATATGGTGGCGGGCTGCATGCCGGGTTCGAGTACCCCTCAGCCGCCCTTAATTGTTCTCTTGCTATTTCTCCTAGTTCTCTTAAAGGATACAACCCCCCTCCCTCCGTTTTCACTACCTTCGCTAGGGGCATATCGTCGCTCTGTTCCTTTTTTATTTCATTGTCGTTTGAGTTGTTACTCTTTTCTCCTCCCTCTTGTCCGTTCCCTGTGTTCTGTGTGCCTTCACTCTCTTTTTCCCCATTCTCTCCTTCCTCCTTAATCTTCTTCTCTTCCTTTGTTTCCTCCATAATGAACATTCCGTTTGGTCCTGGTCGGGACCCCTTGGAACATCCTCCATAAGTTAAACACCTCTACGTGGTGTGTCAACTTCTTCCCCTTGTATGTGTTATGCAGATGGGTTAATAGTGAATGTTGGGTATATGGATCGAAACTGCCATTAGGCGGCCATGGTGTCGTCATTTTGTTGTCCGTCCCCCGTGTCCATTCTATGCTGTATTTGATCAGTTTCTCCCTATGGGGTGACAGTGTTTTACATATATGCTGTAGCGGGGTAGTGAGGGTGTTTCCCCACCCTCCCGATCCTGTCCCGTGTGACATAGTAGCACTTCAATTGTTATCCTCCCTCTATATGGTAGTGGTCATCTTGCTAATAGTGTACGCTATACAATTTCATATCTTTACCTGGCCCCGTAATTTTGGGGACTTGCGATTGTCCGCTAAAACAAAATAGTAAAATACAGCATTTGCATTTGTATATTCTTTTCTTTCTTTTCTTCCTTTACCGAACACCCCTGCGGCTGCGTGCCCCGTGTTACGTTCTTATACAGCCGTCCCACTTTCTTTTACCCCTCCTCCTCTTTCTTCACTTGTCGTGGCCGGCGTTCTCCGTGCGCAGCCACGTCCCCCTTTTCACCTTGCCCCGATCTACTCGTTACCGTTTATCTCCGTCTCCACTCCCTTACCATTATTCTCTTCCCCACCACTCTCCGAAAAATGCCTTGTGTTCGAGATATCCTATGAAAGCCCTACTGGTGACGTCACCGATCTCTTCCAAAACTACTGGTAAATTCTTTACATGTTTTTAAAAGGCCAAAATACGCTTGCAATCTACCCCCGTTAACCCCACAGCTGTCCTCTTGTCACGCCTGGAACAAGGTAATCAACAATATAATTGGACTGCGCACGCTGCGTCGCCTCGGTGTGATACGCCCCTCGACAGGAGGGCTTAATCAGCTAATTATCTTCCGTATTAGGCAACCAGCTAGCTACCGCCTACAGGGAAACGTCATCTATCTATCGAGTTTCCTGCTCGATCAATAGGGATCCTCATCTACTCATTGATCAATAATCACCAAATCGTAAGAAACCGCACACACACCCTTACACGTGGTCGCGACCTAGGCCAATCAGTTTCTACGAGCGGCCGCACGTGATGTTTTCGTGCTCCGCCCCCTCCTCTTCCGTAACGTAGCAAACTGCTCTCGCACTTGTCCAGCTACCATTCACTTCACCGTCAATACTAATTTATCAAACCTTCGCCGCGCACCTGTGTAACACCTCCCGCCTCCCGTATTCTATTCCTCCCCCCTCCCTCACAATTTCACATTGCTTGTTGGGCGTGGCATACTCACCAAGTTCTCTTGATGCGGGGCCGCTCGACTGCGTGCACCCCTCCAAACGCGGGCTGGATAATTCTCAACCGGCTCCCGAAGGCCAATATCCGGATTGCGCTGTCTGGTCTTCTCGCAGTTCTGCGATGGTCCTGTAGTCCTCAAAAGGGGGCAGCGGCAGAGGGGGCCACGCCGCCGGGCCTCCTCGCAACGGGAGCACTCGGAAAAATAAAATAAAAGCAGATCTTAAACAGATCTCAGCAGCGCCTCCAACTTGTCGGGGGGAAATTCTCCCGGGGTCGGCTGGGCCGTCCGCGGACCTCCGGGCAGGGAGGCCCCAACTCCTCCCACATATCCCAAAAATGAGTATGAGGCACACACAAGAAGCAAGGTGATTCTGCTGTTTATTAAACAAAACGGCAGGGATGGGTCAAGGATCGTACGCGTCCGTCCTGACACTCTCTCTCTCTTCGTGGGGCTCGCAGGCCCTTTTTACCTCGGTATGATGCGCTATTCGCGTCACCTGGGAAAGTTAGCAAAAAACCTATCGCCACTCTGGATTGGTTCCTCGAATGGTAGGGTTAGTATAGCATACGTATAGAGAACACTGTTAGTGGTTGAGGGTCAGTCAGGTGGTATACTTGGGTTGTCCCTTCAATTAGATACATGAAAATTGTTACATTAAGATCCCTGAGGATTGGCTAATGTTAATGGCGTCAGTGATAAGTGCCCCATGTTCTGATTGGTCCACTCGCGAGCCCCCCAGTCTGGGACCATCGCTGTTCCCAGCCCGCGGTGCACCTGTCATTTGCAACAATGTATAACTATGGGTATGTGCAGACAATGCGAGGATTTGTTCATATGCTGGAGGGCAGACTACGCCCACCGCCGCAGATGTCCATTGAGTCGCTTCATTGTTGCTGCCTGTGTCTCAAAACGTGGGATCCAGGCGCCTCCTTCCTCCTGGGTCTGGCACCCTGTCAGGTTCGGCTTGGTCACGTGAGGAGAGACCGTGGTTGAGGCAGAATTCTGCACATTTAATATTGCATTTTCCACTGTGTATCTGGCTTAGTTTGCAGGTGTGACCTTGGCTTCGGCTTGTGGCATGCGAGTTTGCAACATTGTGCCCTTGACTGTCTGTTCTCGCCGGGCTCACTCTGCAGGGTCAGCAATTGTACTCTTGCTTGTTCAATGTTCATGGAGGCTCTTGCTTGCGGCCTACTTGGGCCTGGTGCATAGGTGGGGATGTTTGATGCACGGCGCTTTAAGTTATGGTGTCATATTGCTTTATTCCCAGTATCATGTCTTCGTTATATTTCTCACTGCAATGCATGGTTTAGGAGAAGCGTCAGCAAGCATTTTAGATAAGTTCATTTTGCGTCTTGCGTTTCTGCATTTTGAAAAACCTATGTGAAAAATAATAAAGATGCGCGTCAGTGGGTGTGTCTGTCACCTACGTCATAGCACTGAATATGTTCTTCGTGTGGATTGGTGTGGGAGTGTGCATGTTTGCACGGGTGTTCTGACCGTTGGCTAGGTCGTCATGGCATCTCTAACGATGTGTTTATTTACTGTTGAATGGTTCAGTCGAGTTCATCCATGCCGCAGGTGTCGGCATGGGCAGGGCAGGCTGGTGGGCACATCCGTATGTTCCTGTACCAGGGTATTTGGTCGTCTGGTAGATAGGCAAACTCCTCTCGTGGCGGGTGTCTGGGCCGCGATCCTCTAGGCCAGGGGCGTGAGGGGATTGGTGGGAGCCTTTTGTTCCATTCTCCCACTTCACTATGCAACCACCATAGATGGGTGTAAGTAGAAAGGAGAGGGAAAAGCGAAAGGGAGATGAGAGAGGAGAGGAATCACAGAACTATGCTACACAGAATGCACTGTGTGGGGACATTGCGGGGAAGGTGGGTTGCAGAGAGGGAAGAACAGTAGGAACGGACAGAGAAGCACAAGCACGTAGACTCAACAGTGGGCGCGTGCACGCAGGGGTAAGGGCAGACAGGTATAGTACAACCAACAATTACCAACAGTAAACACAGGAGGAGGGACCGAGGGAGCGAAAAAGACCTACAGGGCACAACAGAAGCAGAATGTAAAATAGAACCAATAATTGCTGTTATAGAATTCCTGCTCCCGACAATAGATTCGTGTTGCAGTTTACTAAGAACAAAGCCTAATTTCCAAGTAGTGCCAAGGCATGGACATAGGTTGAGGTTATACTGTCCTGACTGCAAAGAGGCAACACCATTGGAATCGCAGCAGAGGCACCAAATAGAGCACATACATCTGAGAAATTAATCCCCAAGATACAGCGGCAAGGTTGAAAGAGCTGTTTGGGTTTGCCAAGTTGTCTAGTCTCATGGGAAAGAAGTATTGTGCCCGTTGTATTGGCACAAGGTGTTGACTTCACTGTTCACATTCGCTCCATGTTTGGGTCCTGTCAGGGGTATGCGCATCAGATGTTGGCCGAAGTTGTATTCACCAATAAGAATGATCCATTGTTGCAACAATTTATCAGAGTGCAAATTGACCAATTGGAACAAACTATTTTCCGCTGACTACGCAATTAGGTCATTATTATTATTTGCAGGGGTTGTACTCAAGTAAAAACAGATAGGTTATTGACCAATGGGGTAGTAAAATATAGGTGATGTTTAGATTTTTTTTTGCATATGTAGATTTTGAGCTTTCTGCTATAAAACGGACCGTCCCGGACATATTTGCATGCAAAAAAATCTGTTATTCTTGCAAAAAGTGCACTCCTTATTGACCCTGTATATTGTCTTTTATTTTTCGGTTTTAGGGCCTACCCTTCATAGTGGTGGCCCTAATGTGATTCCAGCTCCCCCGAGAGGCTGGGGGAACCCCTGCACCGCACACCCTGGGTTGCGGCTCCCATCTGCAGTGACCAGTCTGTGTGCACACTAAAAGAAGGTCGCAGGTGCTATGGTTCTGTGAAGGCCTGCCGGATCCCTGGAGTGGGGTGCTGTTCCCAGTTCTGCAGGCACTTAAAGGGGGACACATCATTGAACAAACTCAGAACAACTAAAAAGTGAGTGTAATCTTGCATGAAAAACAAGAGTGATATCAGGGTTGGTTTTGTGGGCATGAGGAAGTGAAGTGAGAGATGGGGAAGCCCCTCGAAAAGGAATGAAGGAAGATCATGTGGTGACATTGTATGAGGTGAAAGATGGTGTCATAAGTAGTAGTAGAGATGAAGAATTGATGTGGGCCATCATTTTTTTTATTTATTTATTTTATTACATTTGTTATACGCCCAGACCCGGGGGTATCACGGCGTAGTTACAGACAATGGGATAATGCAATCTTAGAATGAGCATAGAGGTGTACAGGTATAACAATCAAAAATATACAATAGTAGGAATCAACAATATACACTAATATACAAAGTAGTCAGGTGAAATAATTGATTGGAGGGGGTTAGTGCACTGGTTCAGTTAGAACTTGTTGAAGAGCCAAGTCTTCAGAAGGCTTTTGAATTTGGGGAATGAGGTTTCATTCATAATGTAGGTAGGTAGCGCATTCCAATATCGGGGGGCCAGTATTTTGAAGCTGCTGCCCCCTGCTTTCTCTCTTTTGTATCTGGGGGTTTCAAGGAATGCGTTTTTGTTGGACCTGAGGAGTCTGGTCTGGGGCTTCATCATGACTGTGTTGTTGAGGTATTTGGGCGCTTTGTTAGCCCTGCATTTGTGGGTGATGCTCAGGGTTTTAAATTGAATTCTGGCTTGTATGGGGAGCCAGTGGTGGTCTCTTCTGGTGTTGGATATATGTTCAGATTTTTTGATGCCTAAAGCTGCTCTGAGGGCTTTGTTTTGCATGAGTTGAAGTTTAGCTATGTTGGCTTTGGAGGTGCCAAGGAATAGGATATTACAATAGTCTAGCTTAGACAGTATGAGTGCTCTGGCTAGAGTAACACAGTTGCTGGTAGAGAGGAATTTACGGCTGAGGGAGATGAGTTTAGAGATGTAGGAAGTGGATGAGGCTAATGTGTTTACTTGTTTAGACATGGATAGTGTGGCATCTAAGTACACGCCGAGGGTCTTGACTTGTTTAAGAACAGGGATAATGGTTCCATCGATGGTGAATGATTTAAAGGCGGGCTCAAGGGTGTTGATTTTGCTTGAGGAGCCTAGTATGAGGAGCTCGGTTTTGTCGTCGTTGAGACAGAGGCTGTTGTTAGCCATCCAGTTTTGGATGAGTGAGTAGATTTGGTTAACCAGGAGGGAGTCTTGTTCATGGTTGCCTGAGAGAGGAATGAGGATTTGGGTGTCATCGGCGAAATTAGTATAGATGACACCCAGGGCATCCAAGGCTGCAAATAATAGCTTGGTGTAGGCATTGTACAAAGTGGGGGATAGGCAGGAGCCTTGCGGCACACCTGCAGGGACAGACACTGGGTCTGCTGATTCTTTGCCGATGGATACTCTGGAAGTCCTATCAGCCAAGAAGGATTTGATCCAGTTGGTAGCGTTCTGAGCTAGGTTGAAGTTGTTTGCTAGAGTGTTACAGAGTTTGTCGTGGTCAACCAGATCGAAGGCCGCTGAGAGGTCCAAGAGCATCAGAAGGCAGAGTTTACCTGCTTCTCTGGTGGTATCCATTTGGATCTTCAGATCGAGGAGGGCTGTCTCTGTGCTATGGTTGGGGCGGAAACCTGACTGGCGATCTCCTAGTAGGTGATGTTGTTCGAAGTGGTTCTGAAGTTGGCAGTAGGCGATTTTGTTGATTATTTTTAGGAGAAATGGGACCGTTGTGATGGGTCGGTAGTTAGTGGGTATTGTTGGGTCCAGGGAAGGTTTTTTTAGAAGTGGTGTCACCCAAGCTTTTTTGATACTGGTGGGGACTGTGTTTGTGAGGAAGGAGGCGTTGATGAATTCAGTGATGATAGGTGTGAGAGTGGGGGCGCATAGTTTCACTAGATGGGATGGGAATTGGTCTTCCTTGCAGTTGGAGGCTTTGAGTTTCGTTATAGTGTCAAAGTCTTCTTTGTTAGTCACTGGTGAGAATTGGAATGGGGGACCAGTAGTGGCGTTTGAGGTGGTCGTTGATATGGTGGGAGGAGTTTTGTCAGCTAGGAGTATTTTTTTACTATCGATTTTATTTTGTAGTAGGAGGATTTTGGATGAGAGTGCGTTTTGAATGGTGGTGCACCAGTCTTTGCTAGCGTTTGAAGGTGCTGAGATTTGACAGGGGTTTTCGAGCTCTCTAAGAATGGTAAAGAGTTCTTTGCTGTCTGAGGACGCGTTAGCAATGCGGAGGTTGAAGGCATTGGCTTTTTGAGTGATTATTGCTGATTTGTAAATTTTGTTGGCTTCGGCGAAGGCTGATGCCGATTCTGGGGTGTTGTTTTTCTTATGGAGGTGTTCAAGTGATCTTTTTGTGCGTCTTAAGGCTATAAGTTCTTCATTAAACCAGGAGCGTTTATCAGGTCTACGGGTTTTAGTGGTGATGGGTGCAAGTAGGTCGATGGTTTGGGTGAGGCATTGTTGGTATTGTTCTGCTAGATAGGAGGGGTTGTTGGTGCCTAGAACCATATGGGCAAAGGAGGCACTCAGGGCTGGAATGAGTTTGTCGGAAGAGAGCTTTTTGATATTTCTAGTCTCAAATGTTTCTGGTTTTTTAGGGGTGATGTGTTCGGTACTGGTGTTGTCTATGGTGAAGTTGATTGCATAGTGGTCTGACCAGTTGATTGGTAGGATGGAGTCAATGGTGACTCGAGAGTTAAGAGTGAGAAGCCAGTCTAAGGTTCTTCCTTTTGAGTGGGTGGGTTTATCTACCAGTTGTATGAAGTTCATCTCTGACATGGCTGTATAAAATGTAGATGCTTCTGAGTCGAGGGGGTCATTGTATCCTAGGTTAAAGTCACCGAGGACTATGCATTTGGTTTTAGGCTTGATGAGGGGCGTTAGGAGTAGTGGGATGTCCAAGTCAGGATGTGTGTTTTTGTTAGGTGATCTGTACACCACTAGTAGGTTGGTGGTGCTTTTGGGGTTGGAGGTATACTTGACTAATAGGAGTTCATAACCTTGTATCTGTTCTATTGGGCATTCTCTGATTTCCAGGGAGGTTTTGGCTATTATGGCAACTCCGCCTCCTTGGGTATTTGTCCTGTCAGTTCTCAGGATGCTGAATCCTGGGGGAATAGCAAGGGCTAGAAGTGGTCCTGCTGCTGGGTGAAGCCAGGTTTCAGTGAACACCAGCATATCAAGGTGTTGGTCTTCTATGAGGTCATGGATATCTATAGCATGGGCACCTAGTGAACGGGCATTGATGAGTGAAGTTTTGAGGGTGGAGGTGGGGGCCGGGAGTGGTGTGTTACCTTCGAAGGGGGAAGAGTCAGTGGTTTTGTTATTGGTTTGGTGTTTGAGTGGTGCGTTGTGGAATCTTTTGTGTTGGAAATTAGTAGGTGTGGTGTTTAGTTTGGTCAGTGTATTGGGTGAAGTGGTGAGTGAGGTAGCTCGTAGGGACATTTTGGTTCTAGACATGAGTCTATAGAGTCTTTCAATGCCCAGGATGGGTGAGGTTGTGTCATTAATGCAGATGGGTATGGTGTGATTGTGTGTAGGCGGGTTAGGACTAAGGCACGGGATGTCTGAGGTTGCTACCTTCTTGATGGTGATGGGCGTAGTGTGTGCCTGAGGAGATGGTATGGGGAAGGGGGGGAGTGTGGGGAGGAAAGGGGTGGGGCAGGGGATGGGGAAGTGGCGTGGACAACCTGGTCTAACTAATCCATCGCCAACCTTGATGAAGTGTCCTCTGGTGCATGGTGTAATATAAGGGACTATACAAAAAGGGAACATGATGATGGTGAGGAGTGCTAGCATTATATTGGTGGGTGCATCACCTCTTAGAATGAGGAAAGAGCGCTGTAGCTGAAGTGATGGTCCTGTAGAGAAAGGACCCATGATCCCTCTGTCCTAGAGTAAAAGGGCGTGAGCAGGGTTGAGTTGTCTCATCTCAAGAGCAAGGAAACAGAGGAAAGGTCTGCATCATTGTGTAAATAATTGTATTTTAGTTGATGATTTTGTTAATAGTTGTGTATATACGAGTGGTTGGTGCGGGGCATTAGTAGCCCATTGTGTGGCCAGGGGTTTTGTGTGGCGGTTGTATATAGTGTTTTAAGGGTCCAATCAGGACCACTCACTGGAACATTCATGCATACTACTCAGACACATTAAAACAAGTTTGTGGATTGGGATCAGACAGTCCCAGCCTACATCCTGCCATCAAACACACACAGCCCCCCAGTAGCCCGCCAAAAGCTTCTGCTTTCCCGGGCACTGGAAGTCCTTATAAGGATTTTCCTGGCCTCGCAGGCCAGGAAGAAGGCTATAGAACAGGATGGACAGCGAAAAATCTCGTGGCACGGCCATGTCTGACCAGTAGCCACAGTTAGGAGCCAAACGCGGTAAGGCTAAAACAATAAATAAAAAATTCCCAAAAAGTGGGAAAAAGTCACTGCTGCCACCAGCTTATCATTTCAGCACACCTAGAGTAACCAACAATCCTCTCAGTGTTAGTCTAGGGCAAAACAAAAATTAACCCCATTGTACTGCAGTGTAAGCTGCGTTGTACAATGATAACAAATTACCACAAGTGATACAAAAGTAACCAAAGGTAGTACATTAACACGACAAAGGGAATAAAGTTTCCCAGTACTGACAGCCGGAAGGACATGTCAGTTTCCCCATGACATACGAGCAAAAGCCAGTGCAGTGAAGCTTACGGCTTCACTGCACTGTAAAAAGTACAGGTCAGATACAAAAATAAAAGCAAACTGTTTGGGGGTTCCATAAAGATGGAAGGAAAGGACGCATTGGTTATGGAAGTAGGAAACAAGGGACGTAGAGAACTAGAAGCCACGTTGAAGAAAACAGAGGAGGAGCTGGCAATAGTGACACAGAGACAAGGGGAGGGGCAGAGTGGGTCGGTAGGCACAGACTAGTGGGGGGACAGGACAGATTATTATCAAAATCTATGGTAGGACTATCAAGGACATCCACGTAGACTCAAGCGAGGATTATCGCAATTCAGGGCGGAAGCACCAGAGGTCCCGCCCCATGGGGTAGAATGCCGCAATAGTATAGATTATGACTCAGGAGTGGTCAACGGAGGAGGAAGAGAGGGTGGAACAGGGGGAAATGACACCATGGGGGCCGATGCTTAGAGCGCACCATAGCCGAAATGGACGTAGTAAAGGACAAGATGGGAGGGAGGACGTCACAGAGTAATAAGAGGGGAAGGCAGTTCTTGTTCCAAAAGGGACTAGGGAGAGCATATTAAGTGTCCTGGCCCCATATGGACCATAACAAAGGCACAGAGCAAGCGCAAAGGGCAGAAGCAAAACTGGTACAGAAGAAGTTAGCTAAATTGTGTGTGGAATGAGCAAAGATTGCTAGCACTACAGAAGGGCAGCCTGAGCACAGACCAACGCAGGAATGGGTCGAGGGTATGCAGATGACAGAAGGGAAATGTGAAGTTTCCAGAGGGGAAGAGAAGGTTTTCAGAGAGGTGGAGGAGGGATGAGGCCCAGGGTTGGAGGACTGTGTTGGTCTTGTGGGAAGATGGGACATTCTCTGCAAGAATGCAGAAGCAACTACCTTTTTTGCTCGGCCCCCGTCCCCATGCACAGCCAAATCTCACCACAACCAATTGAGTACCCACCACCAAACATCACAGAGACGTACTTGCAGCAGCCACCCACGCAGGCCCCTACACAAACTTCTCTCCCACTGCCATGGGATAAAAATCCCTTGCCCCAAGGCAAAGTGACACATTACACCAGAGCTATCATCTTAAGGGACAATCCCTTTCCAATTCCAGGCATGAACGTTTATCCCCAGTAGGACAGCCCACAGAGATCCTTGATGCACCCAGTTTCATCAGTCACTGCCAACCCGGAAGAGGAATCCCAGGTAGGAGTAAAGATAGGTGATCGGACATTTATGTTTGTGGTTGGCACTGGAGCTACACAGTCTTTTATTAGGAAGGAATGTTTCCCATGTCAGATATAATAATGGACATGCAGGGATTCTCTGGGACAATTGTATCGGTTCCTTTCACTGAAGATTTACCCATCATTGTAGGTACACAGGAATTGTCAGCACCCTCATTGTATTTGAAAGATACCCCAGTTAACCTCCTGGGAAGGGATCTTTTAGGTAAACTGAACATGACCATTTCATTCACAGAGGTAGTTATATTATGCTTAACACCAGGCATACACCAAGCAAGGGTTGTGGCAATAATACTTTGCAGTGACAGTGCCACACAAGGCCTGCCCATACATCCAGATTTTTTTATGGGGTAACAGTTTTGCTAGGATGGGTGCCCGGGATTAAGGATAAGACACTGTGCGTACCCACCAAGTTTCTGTTTAGGCCAGCGGTCCCCCAGCAAAAGGCACCAGGCACCAATATTACCTTAGATTTGGAAGTGATTACAAAAAGGGTCAAAGTAAGTCTGTCTGGCACAGACTAGGAAGGTGAGGAATGGTGCACAGTTTCGTGCATAGATCCAACCCAGCCACTGTTAAGGGTGTCTAACAAACAGCTGTTTGAGGATACAGAGGACATGATTTTTTAAATCTGCATACCCTGCCAAATAATGATTGAACACAGAGAAGTATCTCACACCATGCTCATTTCTAAGACATCACCATCACACTTACAGGAAGATATGAAGAAGGTACCAGACACCTATGGACTAGCAATCCCCACTATGTAGGATTATTGAAGGGCATAGGGGCAATCCGTGTAAAGCTGAAACCTGGAGCAGTGTTACCCTGAGTAAGACAGGACCCCATGTCAAGGGAAGCAGATGAAGGAATATATCCCACCATTGTAGCATTATGCCAACAAGGCATAATACAATCATCAGAATTCCTATGTAACATGGCAATATACTCTGTGAAAAAAGCAAAGGGTTCAAGTCGGAGGATTGTGTAAGACCTACGTCCATTGGACAATATTGTAGAAGCTGAATTCCCAAGGGTGCCAAATCCCGCCACCATCCTTTGCAATATTCCTACAGAAGTGACATACTTCAAAGTAATTGACCTTAAGAATGCATTTTTTTCCATCCCGTTGCACCCTGACTGTCAATATCGTAAAGCATTTACCTATCAAAGGCAGATATTTCAACTCACAAGATTACCTCAGGGGTACTGCGAGTCCCTGAGTAGTTTTAGCAGAGTATTACAAATGGATTAAGAAAACATACAGGTAACAAAGCACAATCTTTCAATATGTACACAACATATTGTTCTGCAGCCCAACAGATGAGCAATGTAGGGAGGGTTCTGTAACACTTAACTTTACTTGCAAAGAAGAGCAAAAAGGTAGACAAAGAGAAATTGCACTATTGTCAGAAAGAGGTAGTATATCTAGGATAGATAATATAATCAGCAGGAAGAAAAGTAACCCCAGAAAGAGCAGCAGCAGTACAAAACAGACCACAGCCAACCACAGTAAAAGAAATGCAACAGTTCTTGGGAATATGTAATTATTGTAGATCCTGGATATTTGACTATTCCAGCTACACTAAAACCCTGTTGCAGGTGCTAAAGGAACTGCAGAAAGTGAAGGGACCCATCAATAGGACAGTTGAGATGACCAAATGTTTTCAGGAACTCAAAAATGCAATAAGAACTGCACAAGTTTTAGCAACACCAGACTACAATAAACAATTGTTTCTGTTCTCACACCACCGTGCAGGTATCCCTGGGACACAAGCCCCTGGCTTACTACAGTGGACTATTAGATCCCGTAACGCAGGGTCACTTTCCCTGTGAGCAGACTCTAGCAGCAGCAGCGCTTGCAATACAGAAATCCTCTATTATCACAATGGGCTGCCCAGTAACATTATATGTTGAACACGCAGTTTTTGCCATTTTAGAGAAATCCAAATCCAACCTCACTACACAAAGAGTGTCGGGATATAGGTTGATCCTGTTAAACTCTTCCATTAATATTGTCAGATGTTGCACAGTGAGCCTGACAACATTCATTGCATAGCCAGGTGATTCAGTGCATGATGTGTAACATACAAAGGCATCACAGACGAGGGTAACCTGGTCAAGGAAGATGCACTCGAGGAAGGGGAGGTGCTTTTCATTGATGGGTCATCAACTATTGATCAGAACATGGGACAAAGGCACCCAGGTGCAGCAGTATAAGGTCTTGTAGATGGAGAGTATGAAGTGATGATCAAAAAGGGGTTGTCCTCGCAATATTCTGCCCATGTGGCAGAACACGTAGCACTCAAAGAAGTATTACAAATATCCAAAGGGGGTCAGGTCACCATTTATTCAGATTCAGCATACATCACATCCACTGTGCATTCCGGGTTGTCAAGATGGTGCAGAGGAGCATTAAAAAAATCAGATGATTCACCCGTGCAGCAAGTAGCATTACTCTTCAGATGAATTTAAGTATTGGTACTTCCCTTTACTGTTGCTGTGGTTAAGTGCGCAGCCCATACAAACAATACAGATCCAATAGTTTATGGCAATGATGCAGCATACAGAGCAGGCAAAGAAACAGCATACCTAGAAGTGCAGCACCCCTCACACAGATTATTGAACTGCAGGGATGACCACCACAACAAAAGAAGGATTTATGGATTAAAAGAGGGTGTTCCCTATGCCACACAGATTTAATTTTGAGGCAGAATATTACAAGGAAAGCAGTAATGCTCCAGGAATTGCTTACAGTTGCCCTTGAACAATTGCACTACCATACACACGTATCTAAGCAGTATATTGCAGCAGAAGTCCAGGAGGACTGGTGTGTCCCCAATCGCCAAGAACACGTAGATAATTTCTTAACAAATTGTACGACATGCCACCTGTATAGTGCAAACCACACACTCAAAACATTAAATGGAATGTTGCCCTGCCCCTCGTGTCTTTTCAGGAGCTCCATATTGATTTTATCAACATAGTTAATAGGTGCAGCAACTTTATTATTTAATTGCTGTAGTGTGCCCATTGTCCAATTGGCTTGGAGCCGGTCCCTGTGCCCATCCTTTTGCCAAATCTGCAGCAAAATGTATGCTGCACAAGGTATTTCCTCACTTAGGAATATGTAATGTCCTGAAATCCGACAATGGGACTCACTTTTTGAACAAGCATTTCAAAGAAATTACCTCTCTATTAGGTATATAGTACAAACTGTGCTCAGTTTACCACATGCAAGCAAAAAGGGATTTGGAGTGCCTCAAAGGCCTATTTAAGCAACGTCTAGCTAAAATATGCCACTCATTACAAAAGAACTGGCTGTATTGTCTTGTTTAGCATTAGGAATCAGCCAGTAAAACAAATAGCCATTTAAAACCTCACAAAATCGTGATGGGCACACAGCCTCCGAAGCACACAAAACAGCTGATATATTAGGGGATGAGTTAGGATATCTTTGGGAGCTAACCAAATGTGTTAAAGTTATATCTCAACAGCTACGACGGCATCCATGACAGCTGGCTGCACTGCAGATGGACAGCCCAGCATGTCTGCAGCAATCACGGCTCTTCCCAGGTTATCATGTGATCATGAGAACATTCATCAGAAAATAGAGTGAACAGTGCTTTCAAGGACCGTATGAGGTTGTCTATACCACACTCACCACTGTGAAGGTTAAGGGCACAAGCCCTGGATCCAGCTCACTGACTTTCAAAAGGACACCAGTTCCAATCCCCCTCCCCAGGAGCAGGACACTGAGGGAGGGAACCAATGAAGACGAGTTACATCAACATTTTATTGACATTTCTGAGATCAGTGCTTCCTTTTGAATGCACAAATGTTAGCCTCAAGAAGCAGCGGATAGGACAACAATAATTGTGGTGTGTATTGGTTGTTTGCTTTTTTTCTTTTTTTCATTCCCTTTTTCTGACAAAGTTAATGGGGATGCGGTTCTAAAGGGGGGTATACTGGTACTAGAGTATCACTTGTGATGACAAATTGTACTGTATCAGTGCTGTGAGGAACCTGAGGGTGTCCTCACTTCTTTTCACACTGCATCCTCCTCTCAGGTGGCCAGGGAAAGGCCATTTCTTTTGGATCCAGAGCCTGGGGGTAGATACGCGAGGGAGGACCACCTGGGTGGAAGAGACTTGGGGAGTGGGGAGAGGATGTCCTTGGGAGAGACATGGTATCCCCCATTTCGTTTTCATAATGAGCCCTCCACCCCTCAAGCCTTTGTAGGCTTTTGTCATCCCTTTCCCTATTCTTCCATCCAAACTGTTCAAGAAACACCAGCTCAAAACTGGGAAGCAGAAGAGACCAACTAGGGTTTCGGGAGGAGGAAGGGAAGAGCCAGGTTTGCAGGCCTTTCTGAATGCCAAGTGAATGTCTGTTACAGATGTGCAGGGACAGGGAGTTCCAAATGATTGGTGCTTGGAGGATCCATCCAGTCTGGTGCAGTTTTAATGTGGGACAACTAGGAGAGATGCTGTGTTGGATCAGAGTATCCTTGAGAAGTGGTAGCGAGTGACTGTCTTGGAGGAATTCTGGGCCGATGTTGTGGATGGCCCAGTGAGTGATGCACATGGCTTTAAAAGGTAGTGAGTCAACCAATAGGGAGTTGGTGGAGGACTCAGTGTAGGGCTGATGTGTTCTCTGGGAGGTAGATTAATGAGCAGGCGGGCCACAGCATTTTGGATTCTTTGCAGTTTCCTTAGCAGAAACGCTAGCACGCCTATGTAAAGGAGGTTTGCTTAGTCAAAGTGGGAGAGGATGATGGCAGAGAAACGGTGAGGGCAGGTGAGGTATGGGAAGATACACCTGAGGATGAGTAAATAGAATAAACATGTTCTGGATACAGAGTAGATGTGTTGGGAACGTGATATATCTGTGTTCAGTGTGCATCCAAGGTTTTTCACTGAGGTGGAGATTGCCGGTGGGGGACCTAGAGACCGAGGACAGGGAATAGGTTGAGGAAGAAGTGCTGTATTTTCACAGACTAGAATTTCCATTTTCCCAGGATTGAGGATGAGGTGGTTGCTCACCATTCATTAGTCATTATCCAAGAGGCAAGATGACAGATCTGGGTGGTTGGGACCTGACGATTTGGGTATTTTAAGGATGATCTGTGTGTGTTCTGCGTAGATGTAGCAAGTACAATTGTGGGAGCGGATGAGTGTGGGGAGTGGGTTTAGATAGATGTTGGAGGGGAGATAGGGATGCTCCTTGTGGGACCCCTTTTGTTACTGGTCGTGAGGTGGGGGTGAGCAGTTGGAGGAGCATGATTTGTGAGCGATTCGAGATGAAAGAGGAGGTCCACGAGAGGGCAGTGTCTTTGATTGCTAATGAGTGTAGACTGTCTAGGAGGATGGTGTGGTCGATGGTATCGAAGGCGGCTGAGAGGTCTAGGAGGATGAGTACAGCGCAGCCATCTGCATTCGCTATTCTTTTTAGGTCATCCCAGATGGACACTAGGGAGGACTCCGTTCCTTGGAGCGGTCTGATGTCAGATTGGGCAGGATCAAGGAGGTTGTTGGCTTTAGTGTAAAGGACGAGCTGCTTGTATGCTGTGCGGTCCATGAGTTTGGTCATGAAGCGGGTTTGGCGATGGGCCGTTAGTTCTGTGGGAGGAGTGGGTCAAGTGCAGGTTTCTTAAGGAGGGGTTTGATGTAGGATGGTTTTAAGGCTTCCGAGAAGGTTCCCGATGTTAGAGAGTGGTTGATAATTGAGCGTGCGATAATGCCTGCATAGGTTGATGCTAGGATGTTTTTGAGGGTGGGCGGGCAGAGGTCTTCAGGGGAGCCAAATGTGTGGCTTTGTGTTAAGAGCGAGAGGAACTCCTGGTGTCAGATTGGAGAGAAGGAGGTGAATGTTTGTATCGAAAGGGAGTTTGGATGGGAGTTTGGATGGGGGTTGGGCTGTGGACGTGTAGGGGGAGGGTGCATGTGCTCCAATTTAGAGATGGGATGCGCGAAAGTGTTCCAATCTAGAGATGATGGAGGAGTGTGCCAATAACGACATTGTGGAAGTGTTCTGATAAGGTGTCACATTAGGACTGGGAGTTGGGAGAAGGGCCGCAAGGAGTTACATTGTGAAATTATTCTATGCAGATCCTTGGGTTGTGAGAATTTAGGATTCTGTTCCCTTGCTTGGTTTTTCTGATTTCAAATCTATATGCTCTGGTTAGTCTTGCTAGGGCGGTTTTGTTCCGGGCAGTAGGGATGGTTCTTTAGGTCGGTTCAAGACGGTGCTTAAGGGTTTTTGGTGATTTGAGGTTGCCGGTGTACCACCTGGGTGTGGGTCCTGATCTCTGAGAGCACTGTTTTGTTGGGGTGAAGGGTGCGAGGGTGAGCAAGAGCCAGAGGTCGAAAAATGTGATGGGGTGGTGGGCCCTCCTGGAGGGAGAGTGCTGGGAGCGAGGTGAGGAGGGAGTTGGCTATGTCTGGGGTAATAACGACTTTGTTCCAGAGGGGAGTGAGAGGTGTGGGAGTCAGTGGTGATCAGGTGTGGCCTTGGGCATGGGCCACGGTGGCCAATGGTACAGAGAAGAAGATTGCTGAGTGATCTGTACATGATAGGGAGCTTGGGGGCAGTGGGGATATGGTGTTTGTGGTGCTGAAAAATTCCCATTAGGGTGTATCCTCCAGTGTTTATGGGTGTAGGGATGCATGGTATCATGTTGTAGGCTTCTAGGTTGTCTCTGAGAGATCAGGCCATATGGTTTGAGGGGAGTAGAACCAGATGTTGAAGTCGCCTAGGATGATGTTAGATGTAGGTTGAGGTTAGATGTCAGAGCTGTGGGATGGTGTGGCCAGGGATGGGCATTAAGGGAAGGGGGTTGGTCAAGGTGGGTAGGGGGAGAACGGGAGAGGGGTCGACACAGGAGCATTTGGGCATAGGGCATGGAGTGGTGGAGGTGGACCATTGGGGTTGGGGGGTTGGTCAGAGGAGCAGAAAAGGGCTAAGACCGGGTTGGGTGCCGGCGGGGAGGCCAGGGCCCTTTAGTGAGTTTGCAGGGTTTTTTTATCTGGGTTGGAGAACAGGTGATGCTAGGTAGGGCCTGAGGTGGCCTAGTTCTGAGTCTTTCCTTGACTTTTGGGTGGCCCATGGGGTGTGGGAGAGAGTGGGGGGAATAGGTATGGAGGTTGGGATTATGGCCAGTGCTGGTCTTTCTGCGCTAAGGGAAGGGAAGCATAAGTTGGGGGTAGGGTTGCTATGTTGTTCGGGAGAGGTGCAAGCAGAGGGTGCATTTGAGTAGCTAGTGGAGGGCATGGGGTGGGAAGGTTGGTATACCTGTGTCACTGGGTGGTGCGGTATGCACTGGGGCTCAATGTTCTCAGCTCCTGCTGCTCTCCATTGTGTCGCTCTCGATTGAGTGTAGCAAGATCTACGTGGAGGATATAGCAGGTGAGGGAAGGGGTGTTGGTCAAGGGAGGAGGAGAGACATATACATTGGAATTTTGGAGGGTGGGGAAGGGGTTGTGAGATGAGCTGTTGGACGGTGCATTTGGAGCGGTTGGGTTAGGGTGTGGTGGGTCTCATCAGGCCTACTGGCGTTACAGCACACAGCTCTGATTTGGGCAATGTGTGGCATGCATCCTAGGTTGGGAGGTCATTAAGTATGGTCGGAGCGGATGGATCAGGTGTAGGGGTGGTGGTTAGGCTGCTAAGTATAGAAACAGAAACACCTGGATTTGGGACACCCAAGTAGAGGGGGCATATCCAACTGGTGTAGAGTAGTAGATTCAGACTTACCTGGCCTTGGTGTACCTGGTTAGAGGGGGGGGGGAGCACTCAAGGTGGGGCACAAAAGAGAATGCAGTAACAGCGGTTTTGGGAGACCTGGATAGTGGGGGGAGTGCATAAATGGGGGTACAACAGTAGACAAACAGTAACACCTGCATTTGGGGCACCTGTGTGGAGGGAGAAACACATAAATGGGGGTGTAACAGTAGACCATAAAATGCGGTAGCACCTAGATTTGGGACACCTGGATAGGGAGAGAGATACCTAAATACGGGTACAACAGTAGACAGTAAACATAGTAACACCTGGATACTGGGAGGAATGCCTAAAATGTGGGTAAAACAGTACATGTAGTAACCACAAGGTTTGGAATACATGTACAGGGGGAGATAAGCCTTGCTGGGGGTGCAACAGTAGACAGTATATAATCAGCCTATATGCAAGTTATGGTCAACTAAATCAATTGCCCAAATGTGAGATATTGCTACCCGATCCAATCTGTCTGGCTGAGGGTGGTAGCTGACTAACCCAATCTGCCTAGATGCGAGATACAGCTAACATACAACTGTGGGCTATGTGCAGTAGACTTCAAGCTTTTAGGTAGTAGAATAGTAAAGGCTAGGGCAGGTGGCATGCAAGGACCAACAATGTTAAAGCACACTTTCATGTTGTGAGGACACATACTAATCAGGACTAGAGTAGCTCATGTTCTTGATGGACAAAAGTGAGAATAATTTGGATTCCAAGATGGCTGCCATGAGGAGAGCCGTGTAACACAAAGCTCTCCTTCCTCCTGGTGCCCAATTCGTATGTTTAAATGAAATAAATCAGACCCAGGTGTGGGGACAAGGCGGCTCAGAGTAGTCTGCTGGTGGAGATCAAGATGAAATAGGCACGGCAGTGAAGGAGGGGGCCGGCGACACCGGAGAAGCCAGGCATGCAACGGGGGAAGGTCTGGTCTCAATTCCGCATCAGAGGCAGCATGGCCGGTGAACCCCTGGAGTTGCCCAGGGCTAGAGCTGACCCTGCACTGGCAAGAGGGGGGGGGGGGGAACGAGCAGACCACGCCTTCAGTCAATCCAGGCTGAAGAGAGCGAGGGCGCAGCGACAGCGGGGAACGGTACCCAGAGAGGCTTCTCAGCAGCAAAGAAGGCACAGCGGCAAGCCTGGGAGTGAAGTCGAAGGAAGAGCAAGGAGTTGAAGTGGGACTTCTCTGCTGACATACACACCCCAGAAATAAACGGTGAGTGTGGGGGATAGGAGAGTCAAGGAGCGCAGTGATCGGCCCCTCGCTCCCCACCTCCCAGTGTCTAGCTGACAATGCCACGGAACCCGACTTGAGGCCCGTGGGAGGGGTCGGGTCTTCAGAGGCCTTGGAAAGCTCCATCAGGCGGTGCCTGGAGGATACTATGGGCCTAATTAAAGGGAGGCCCAAGCTGGGGCCTGAACTTATAGTAAGGATCAGAGGCCTGGAAGCCCTGAGTAGTAAGGATCAGAGGCCTGGAAGCCCAGAGGGGGCAGACATGCACGTTGGAGGAAATGAGCATGGCAAGAGGGAGCTGGGTCCCTTCCTGGGCTGGCCCCCGACAGCTCAGATTCACAGCAGCTTCGTATGGCACAGTAAGGAGGCAGGACCCTACAGCAGACCATCACCCAGCACTGCAAGAAACAGGCACAAGGCCCGGCTATAACCAACAGTGGCCTGAGGAGGGTTGGGGCCTGACAACAAAGTGACGGGAACATCCATGAGGGACAAGGGGCTTCAAGTCAAGGGGCCGGGCAGGCAAGGAATTGCTTAAACCTTGGTGTGGCAGAGCAAACTCCTATGCCCCCCGCCCCCGGAATACAGCATGAAGCTACGGTCACCCCGGGAACAACGGAAAGAGTAGGGGGTGCGGAAGAACCCCTGCTCAGAAGGAACTGGTCCCACCAGAGCTGGAGTGCTTTTTTTTGTACGACCCACGATATCGAAGGGGCACGATGTCCAAAGCAAAAGGAAAAGAGGTGTAGACCCCCACCGCCTGAAATCTGCAAAAAAAATCCCAAGAGGGAAAAATTCAAAAACTGTGGCGCAAAGATGGGGATGCCCAGACAGATGGGGAGCGTGACCCTGAGAGGGCCGGAGCAGATGGGCCCCTTGAAAAGGTGGGGAACGATCAGGTGGTCACACAGGAGATCCTGCACCAGTGCTTCAGGATTCTGGCGACAAAATCGCAAACAACATACAAAAAAAAAATGTCTAAAATGAGAGAGGACTTGTCGCTAGCCCTGCAAGAGGTAAAGGGAGACATGAACAAATTGGCAGAAAGAGTATGCTGCAGAAAATGCAATTCAGGAGGCAGCAGATGATACAAGAAAAATAGACGATTTGGTGGAACACCGGTCGAGAGTCACACAAAACCTAGAACTCCAAAGTGAAGACCTGGAAAATTGTTCACGGCGATTGAATTTTGATTTGATTAAGGATTTGTAACCACATATCCTTTTGGAACCAAGCAGAAACATGCATTTAGGCGCCGATATTAAATTCCTTTGCCCACTTCGGACGTAACTGCAGAACACAATTATTGGAACAAAAAAATGTTCTGGTTTTTTCGGAAAAGAGCAATTGAGGAAATGCTCCGCAGCTCAGCTGGAAGTGCATTCCATAAACAAGGGCCCCTGATGGAGAAACATTGATCACCCCGGGAGACACAGTGAGAAGGTGGGACATCCAGCAGACTTTTGCCAGATTAGCACAAAACTCGTGGAGGCTGATGAAGCTTGATTTTTGAAACCAGATACCGAGGTGCTGTTCCTTGAATGCACTTATATAAAAGGCACAATACACTAAATTCAATTATTTTCCGAACAGGCAGCCAGTGCAGTCTCCTCCGAAATGGGGATAATTTTTGGGGATCATTTTTGGCAGATTGCATACCAGTCCGACAGTGGCATTCTGGGCTACCTCGAGCTGTTGTAATTGGCTCTCTGGTGCTCCCAGAAGAAGAGTGCCACAATAGTCAAGTCTGGAGTTTACCATGGTCCCCACGAACGACTACATGGTCTGGTTCAGCAATGAAAGGCAAAATTGGATTTATAAGCTTGAGTTGGTAAAAGATGGATTTGACCATCTCTGAGTCATGGGCATTACAGTCCAATGAAGCTTGCCATATGCAGCAGAGATTTTTTACTTTACATGAGAAGGATGTGGCTGCGTCACAAATGGCAGGACAAACAGTGGTAGCACGATAGTTCCCAAGATGATGTTTTGGGCCAAACACCTCAGTTTTGGTGGGGTTAAGCTGAAGCTTACTCTCAATCATCCAACTTTTAATGCCATTGACACAGGCAAAAATGCTTTCTGTTGCCTTTTAATCTGACATATTTGCGCATCATCCGCGTAGGAATGACACTTCAATTTGAACCTGGAAAAAATATCCATCAATGGCCTCAGATAGATATTAAACAATATCGGTGACAACGATGACCACTGTTGTACTCCACAGAGGACCGGGAGGCCATCAGAGTAAAAGCCTCCAAGTTTTACTACTTGGGTCTGATTTTTAAAAAGAGGAAAACCACTTTAATGCATTCTCCGAGACCTGAGCAACGCTGGACATTCTAGTAAGAAAGTGACGAAGGTCTACCATGTCAAAAGCTGCGGATAAGTCTAGCATTATCAACATGCTCAAATCACCATCAGCGGCCCTTAAAATATCATCGCTCACAGCCACCAGAGCTGTCTCAGTCCTGTGACCGGGTTTGAACCCAGACTGGAAGTTATCGAGAATAGAATTTTCTTCCAGATAGCTCTGCAGCTGTGTGGAGACGATCTTTTCCAAAATCTTTGCGGGCCATGGCAGCCCAGCAATTGGATGGTAGTTTGTAAAGACCTGGCACTAAATAAATCGGGTATATTTTTAGTTTTCAACCAGTTTAGTTTCATTTTCTTTCTTAAGATACATTTTGCGTCAATTCTCATAGAGTCTGAAAACCAAAGATTATTTTTATTTTCCCTTTGTTTTTTTATCACTTTCAAAGGTGCCCTTTCGTCACAGCATTTCTTCGAGTGCAACATGTTGATCTGATATTTCTCACAATCTTGCGCCGCAGTAAAATGTATAAGATCTGCAGTCAATTGGGATCCTGTGATACCGTAAAGAGCGTTCTTGCTATGGGACAGAGCAAGATATTTGGGCATAGCTTTCAATAAATTGGCATGATTTAAAAAAATGAAAAAACTACAACCAGGTGGTCTGACCATGTGACTGCAACATTTTGCTGATGAATTATATTCAACCCCTTGAATAAAACTGTCCAAACAGTGCCTTAAATGATGTGAGGCTGACATAGTTTACAGTGATAAATCATGAACGACTAGTATTTCCTTCAGCCTTAGACAATCTGTATTATTAGAAGCATCACACCAGACATTGAAGTCCCCGAGGATCATCAATTTTGAGAATTGCAGGGCTTGCAGGCCAAGTTCCTATTCTAGCTTCTCAAAAAAGGTGCCAATGGAGCCTGCTGGGCGATAGCATAAAAGCACCTGCATAGATGCATTTGCTGAGGTGGATAGAGCACAAGCAAAGACCTGGAATTGCTCGTCCCATTTTAGGCCCTGAAAATTAGATATTACAAGGGTTGATTTAAAAATAATGGCAACCACAGCCCCTTTCTTAGGCTCCCGAATTTCAAATTTCATCAACAAGCCAGAGGGAACAAGTAAGAGAAACCGTGAGACAGAATTAGCCTGAAACCACGTTTCCGTGATAAAAAGGCAATCTAAATTCTGTGAAGTAATCAGGTCATTCAAAGCCACTGCATTTTTTATTGCAGACCTGGCATGAACACCCTTTGCAAACAAACATGATTCTGCCCAACAGCACTCTTAGTTGGGTATAGTAAGCCCCTAGGTTTATCAATCCCCAATTTTCTAAGTTTATTCAATGTGAGTAAGCTAATAAATCCTGAGGAATCCCTCAACCCCAATAAAAGTTTATGAGTGTACATTATGGCCCAAAATAGTATACACGTACTATAGTTTGTTGCATTTTCCAGTCCTATAGCTAATCCCTATATTTATGGACTAAGACAGCTCCCCCACTCACCATCTTAGTGCTTAGCCATAACACTCTGCCTTTCCAGAGAGACAGTCTCACTGACCGTCGATCAAGCGAACAGGTCAAACAGGCTTCGCGTCAGCACTTTGCGCTGACGCAGGTCAGTTATAGCCTGTGTCGCTCTAGGGTCTGTCAGAACGTGCGCGAGAGAGCTAGTGATTGTGGGAAATGCAGTCCAACAGTGCTGCTTGTGTTCAAACAATCCCCCGCCATCTGTAATAAGTTCAAAATAGGCACTGGGATGTTTTAAGGTGCATATGAGTAGATAGGAACCAACATGCAGCAACTGCTGACACATTAAAAAAACATTTCAGTAATAAAACATTCCACAAATCACAGGAAACGGTATTAAGAATACAATTAAATCAATGTTGTGCACTATGGTAGCCCTCCGTGAAGCACAGGCAGCTTCAACAGCACTCCTGACCAGAAAGATCAGGCTGCCGAACATACGAATTAAAGGTCTGGTGGAGGAGATGAGCGACAAAGGCCTAGGCTCGATGGTCAAACAGGTGTTTGCAATCTTTATCAATCTAGAGGAGAGTGCGGGAATAAAGGTGGATTGGGTGCACAGAGTCGGACCAAAGAGGAATGAACCAGGAGCCAGAGACGTGTTGGTTGCTCTACACAATTACGAGCAGAAGGAGAGAGTGCTGGTGGTGGTGAGAAAAGCAAGGGCAATGAGGAATAATGGGTCCAACTTGCAACTCTCCCAGGACCAGTCACAGATCACCTTGGCGAAAAGGGCGAACGATGGGCCCAGTAGCCATGGCCCTAAGGAAGAGAATTAAGGTACAGATGGACCTTCCCTTTTGGACGGTTCGAGTGGGAGGGGCGGCAGTGTCAGATTGCCACATGCAAGGAAGGTTTCATAATCTTGGAGGAGGAAGAGGATCATGTAGGGTCCCAAAAGCCGGTAAAGAGGAAATAGTGGGTATGGTCCAAATACGCTCCGAAAAATCCCAAGGAAAAAAGAGCGCCGAATGGCCCACCAAGGTCCCCCGAAGAGAGCCTATAATCCTAAAGGGGAAGATACCGCATGACCACAGCCAGGAATAACACGCTGAAGATTGTATCTTTAAACATAAGGGGGATAAACTTGCCTGTGAAAAGGAAGAAATTAGAAAGCTTCTTGGGGAGGGAGGGCCCGGGTATAGTAGCCCTCCAAGAAACACACAACCGACACAAAAATAGGAACAAGGTAAAGATAAGAGACTACGGCCAAATTTACCAAGCTAACGCAGAGGGGAAGAGGGAAGGGGTCCTAATGGCAATGCGAGATACCTTGGGCTGTCAAATCACTGCCACAGAGAGAGACTCTGATGGTCGGTACTTGGTGGTAGTCTTTCAAGGCAGGGGTAGGACATTCACGCTAGCAGCTATACATGCCCTAACGTGGGACAGGATCAGCTGGAGGTCTTTGCGAAAGGCCATATATACTAGTTGGAGATTTCAATTTGGCCTGCAACTCCGATGAGGACAGGAGTGCAAGGGTATTCACACAATCAGGGCAAGCCCTCCAAGGAGCTAAAAGAAAAAATGGCACTTATGGCGAAGGTGGATGGGTGGAGGGGAAAACGTGGGACCACAAGGGGATACACTTTCTTTTCCCATGTGCAAATAACCTTCCCTCGAATTGACTAAGTTTGGGTGTCAGAGTTTGTGCTGGGAATGTTGTCTGACATTGAGGTGGGTGCAATCTCTCTTGCCGTTCATGCTACCTTAACTTTAACCTTGGCCCTGAGCGCACCAGGCCTATGGAAATGGTGGTACCAGCTCATATTCTCAAAGACGAGATCCTAAGGGGGAGGTCAGGGATGAAATAGGGGAGTACTTCCAAAACAATAAATCGGGAGGGACGAGCCAACAAATGATTTCGGTCTGATTCAAGGTCCCATTGAGGGGGTCGCTTAGAGCATTGGAAGCTCAGAGGGATAGGCAAATGAGGAAGTTGGAAATTGATCTGGAGGGGAAGCTAAAGCAAATAATGGCTAGTATGGTGGAAGGTGCTGTTGGGGCGGTCAGGCTGGAAAATTGGCTGATTAAGGGCCAGCTCGTTGGCCTACCTCCAGCAGAGATATTACATAAAGGCCAACAGGGCAGATCGCCTCTTGGCCCGGATGTTGAGGAAGCATCGTCAAGAACCATACTAAAAATAAGGACAGAGGGGGGTGAGGAAGGTTCTGCGGACCCGGACATTATAAAAAAAAAAAGGCATTTACAGGCTATTACTCATCCTTATACAAATCAGGCCCATAAGGAGTACCTAGAGGCATGCCCACTAAAAAAAGATCACAAGTTGGGAGTGGGAGGAGTTGGAGGGAGACATCACACCAGAAGAAGTTAGGGCAGCCATAAAAAGCCTGACGAAGGGAAAGGAGCCAGGCCCCAACAGATACTCAGCAGACTTTTACAAAACCTATAGGGAGGTACTAATCCCATGCATGGTCCCGCTGTTCAATTCCTGTTGGGGCAAGGGAGGACTGGCTCCTTTTATGGAAGAAGCAAAGGTGATGCTACTGCCGAAACCCGGGAAAGCTAGTACCCTCTGTGGGTCCTATAGACTGATCACACTTATAAATATTGACGCAAAGATCTACACGAAGATACTGGCCAATCATTTAGAGAGGCTCCTCCGAAACATTATTGGACTGGACCAGTCCTGATTCATTAGAAGCATGTAGACCTGCGACAACACCCAAAGGGTCAGCTATCTTATAGAAAAGATCAACAGTCAAGGATCCTAGCCCTTATTTTGGCTCTAGTTGCTGAAAAAGCATTCGATAGACTCATATAGAAATTCCTCTTTAATACTATGGCGAGGATGGGATTCGGGACTAAATTCTTAACCATGATAAAAGCTAACTATCGCAGGTCCAGCTTGCGCTTGGCTCTCAATGTCCAACTTCCTGAGAAGGTCTCGGTTTCAAGAGGTACAAAGCAGGGGTGCACTCTATGTCCGCTCCTCTACGTTATTCCCTAGAGCCCCTCCTGTCCACTATTCGGACCACCAGTGAAATAAAAGGGATCCCATTTGCTGGGGCTGAAAATAAAGTCGCAGCATTTGCGTATGATTTACTGCTAATGGTCACAGACCTAGAAACGACTATCTTGGGGAGACAGACCGGATTTTGCGGCAATTTGGGGAATTGGCAGGTTTTAAAATAAATCATCATAAATCGGAGGTGCTGAATTTAACGGTCTACGAGATGAGAACAAGGCATTGCAGGATGCACTTGCATACATATGGATGGATACAGACATACAATATTTAGGGGTAATGATCACCAACAAATTAGACACGTCTTATAGAGCTAATTAACCACCCCTGATGGAGTCAATTCGGAAGATGCTCAATGATTGGGGACCTGTAGCAATTTCATGGCTGGGGAGGATCAATATCTTGAAAATGGTAATCCTTCTGAAAATATTCTATTATTTTATGGCGCTCCCAATACGTGTACCCAATACCTTTTTTGGGCACTACAAAAGCATACAGGGACATTCATATGGAACCACAAAAAACCTAGAGTGCTGAGACTTGTTATGAGAACAGCGAGGTGCAATGGAGGCCTAGGGGAGCCAACATTTAGGGCTTACCATCTTGCTGCACAACTCAAAGTGACCATATTGGTTTAGGGGCGACTGGGGCAAGATATGGAGACCCATGGACAGGGCAGTGGTGATGGCCCCACTGGAAGAAGTTCTATGGCAACAGACGGATGATAGACCTAAGAGCATGATAGGCAGGAACATTGGGGCTCTGGTAGAAGCTTGGGACGAGGCGGTGAGATGGGCTGGCTTAACTACTTTCCCCTCCCCGTGGTCACCTTTATTTAGAAACCCCCAATTTACACCGGGTATGAAGATCAGAGACTTTGATAAGTGGCAGGAAGGTGGCTGCAGAAAACTGAGTGACATGTTCAATGGACAGTAAGTAAATCCTTTAATCAGTGCAAGCAGCAATTTGAGTTGGGAGAGGGAGAGAGATTTTCTTATCTCCAACTAAGACACTGGCTGCTTCATCCCATGGGCAAGAGGGTTGCTGTCAGGGACCTCACCACCATTGCAAAATATGTCACAACGGACTCTGGGGATACACACATGGTGGGGGCAATTTATCATTAAAAAGTGGGAAGTTCCAGGAAGGAGTTACATCGTGAAGTGGGAGAAGGCAGTGGGGCATCAAATAGAGGGGGAGCACTGAGCCGTGCTTTGGGCACAAATACCCAAGCTGGCAAGGGCAATTTAAATACAATAAATGTGGACGAAGCTGATGGTCCAATGGCACCACACCCCAGAAGTTGCACAAATTCTACTTGAGGGTCCCGGAGGGATTGTGGTGGGGGGGTGGGGGGGCCTGTGAGCATAGTTGGTGGGAGTGTGTCTATCCAGAAGTACTGGGCGGGTCTTCAAGCCGAAACAGAAGAAATCTTTGGGTACAATGGGCGGGGTCTCGAGGAATGGCCACCCTGGGACTGGGAGGAATTCTGGAAGAGCTGCCATCAAGAATACAAAGAAAGGCACTTGTAATATTGATGAGAGCAGCGGCATTGCTGATAGTCCAGAGATGAAAAAGGAAGGAACCCCCTAATGAGCACGAATGGGTGGGGAAAGTGTCGTCCTTTGTAGGATCAGAGTGGGTAACTTACTCCCTAAAGGGAGCGCATCAACGCTTTCTCACAGACTGGGAGGTAATATTGAAGTTCCTCCAACGGGATGTAAGGGGAGTGTGGTGCCTGAGGAGAATTAAACTGTTGGGGGTGGTCTGACCGCAGAAGTCATAGGGGTATCACGAGGGCCAGGACTGCCAAGGTCATGGATAAGAAACTTTGCAGTCACGAGCCTCACTTAGAGGCCGCCAGTGGCAAGTGGGCAAAAGGGACGGGGGAATTTGGAAGGGGTCATAAGAGGGGGTGGGTAGGGGACAAGGTTTGGTACGGGAACAGGGCTTTGGTTGGGGTAGGAGGAGGGGAGGGAAAGGAGTGTTCACAATGTTTGTTCTATTGAAAATGCCAATAGAAAACTACTTAAAAACAAAAAGGTGCAATCATTTTAGTGCCAGGGTTTGACGCAGGCATTCCACAATACATTTTGGACTATGATGCCCATTTATCCTCACCAGTGCCTATGCTGGGTAGGGCTAATGGAAATTGTAATGTAAAAACTCTGGAGATCCAAAGCTTGCAGACTTCTTCTAGATTGCATCTGGTCAATTGCTATGAGCGGGAATCATTTTCTGTAATTCCCCATTCATTATATACAATGCTTGATAAATGAAAACGTGGACAGTCAGTGAAAGTCACAAAGAGCAATGTCAATGCACATGTGTGACATACTGGGAAATGCATGTGTTCCAGCTGCTTACCCAGATACTTTGCCATATCACAGGAACATGCAAACGTCAACCAAGCTGAATCTAACCTTATATGCAGAAACACGCTTTTTAAAATGTTGCATCTCTTCCTTGCACAAGTGATCTGCTTTACCAGTGATGTCACTTGTGATGCAATAAGTGATGTCACGTGTGATGTCATCTTTGCACTTCACACTCAATGGAGGCATCATTGTTAAGGTGGCCTATCTTCCAGCACCTGCTGAATTTCAGGGGTTTTGTGGCATTAAATCAGTACCTTAATGTCACTTCAGCTAAAGTTTTCCACTGAATTTCAAGGGTTTTGTTCCACTGAACTTATTCACCTTAACTGTCCCTTAACTAATGCTTTTATATAGCCGGCAACAGTGATTTTGACAAATCACACAGTTTTGAACAATAGACCATATTCTATCCTTAATGGCATTCAACAAATTGACCTTTGGAAGGTGAAACTGAATCCAGCCTTTAAAGGTTCTAAGCCTGCGACGGTCAGGTGAAAACAATCCATGCAGATGACCCACAAATCTGTGAGCCAGTTTGTGTACAGTCATCAATTTGAAAATTCCATTGAGAAGCCATCATTGCAACCTGCCCATTGAGAAAAAGAATGTTGGCAAAAGGGATATATGTGTAAATTGGGCTGGGAATAAGTGAAAAAGGGTGGTAAAATGTGAGGGGTATTCAAGGTATGGGGAGGTGTGTATGGGGTAAATTTGTCTATATTTAAAAAAAAAAGGGGGAACAAACTATTTCAAAAAGTGAAAAAAAATGTAAGGAAATGCAAAAGTAGCCCACTTTCATTGAAGGGTCATTTGAATGTATAACATTTTGGGACCAGCTTACTGGCTAAGTGGAGCATTTTAAAAAAAAATGTTTAACTCCGCCAGTGAACAACTAATATTTTCATCTGTCTAGTGACAAGAACAAAAATTAACATGTTTAAAGGTCATTTTATGCCCTATTTATTAAAGTAGCTCAGCTTTTCGAACCAAGCTCTCAAGGATTCTACATGTTTCAGAATACAGTGTCCAATACTCTACACTACCAACGCTGCTGCTGGGAAGCACACAGGGGTAGGTCTGCTTAAACACAGTGTGGTACTGCGCTATCACCATCACGGAATTGGAGTTTGGACAGTTTGTAGTTGAACATGAGCTCTTGATCAGGTTTAATTTTTTTCTGGTATGAGTGATCATTCTGGGTTCATGTTTTGGATATTGGTTAAACAGGCCGGAAACTTGCACTGGTCACTAGTAAGTGATAATTGGCCATTCGCAAGTAAGAAATTGCATCCTGTATGTAGATAATTGAGGGAACGAGTGCCATTTTAGGCCTGGTTGTAGCTTGCATCTTGGAATTAGTATATCTGGGTTAGGGAAATTGCATTTGGTAGAGAGAGTTTATACTTGGGAGGCTGGTATTGCAGATTTATATTTATTTTATTTCTATAACGCCATCGCCAAAGCACTGAACAAGTTTAACAAAAATTGTACTTTTAATCTTTGCAATATAGTGGAGGTAATCAGCAGGCAGTAAAAGGAAGGTACAATCAGTTGTTAGAAAGAGCATCTACAAGGTGAATTTTGAGATTTGCTTGGAAAATGCATAAGGAGAAGGCAGTGAGGCTAGAGAGAGGAAGAGAGTTGCAGTGCTTAGGTGCAAGCAGAGCAAAACAATGGAAACATGAGGATGCACAGAGAGGTTGAGGGACCAAGTAAAACGGATTCTGAGAGTGCAGAACACGGGGGAGAGTAGAGGGATAAAAGTGAAGAAGAGGGGGAGAAAATGGAAAAGGAGTCAATGGGAAGACGAGATATAGAAAGCAGAGAAGAAATGGGGGATTGAAGGAGGAAAGAAAAGAGAAGACTAAGGTGAGTTATAGACAGAGCAGAGGGGGGCAAGGTGTGAACCAGAAAGACCAAGGAGGAGAGCCGAACAATAATCAATACGGGAGAAAAGAGGTAATGAGAGAAATAAGAAAAGAGATAAGGGCTGGCTGATATTTACTAACTGTCTAGCACCCACCTAATCTCAATATATTGGACTGTGCTGAAGCAGGTTAAAGTCTTTACTCCTTTTCACTTGTATAGAAGTATAACCTACCCCCTCCCCTGCTCTCTCCCTCACCTCCATCCCCCTACCTCCATCTACATATACATATGGTTCAGCGGATATTGAATAAAGGATAACGGCAAGAGTGGGCAGTATTGGAGATATGAGGAGAGAACGAAAAAGGGTTCAATAGTGACATCTAAGTTACAGGCTGATGAGAACTACAGAGAAGATGGGAGGAACGGAAAGGGATGAGGAGGGCAGAGGGAATTGTAGGTGGGGGGAGTGGAGGGCAGAGACGCAGTTAGAGAGAGTGAAGTGAATCGGAAAAGGATGAAAAACAGAAGATTTGAGTGTCATTGTCGTAGGTGTCAGAAAAGAGTGTGGGAGGAGCCGAGGGTAGACCTAGTGCAAAGGGAGAAGAGGATCTAGCACAGAGCCATTAGGAAAACCATAAAGGTGGGGACATGGGGAAGAAGTATTAGCAGACCAAGTGACAGAGTAATAGCGATAGGAGAGATCCATTTGAGGACAGACAGAAACACGGTGGGAGTGGAGAGAATAACAGTGCAGCTAAAAGATCGAGCAGAATCAGAAGAGAACTTCGAGTGACAAGCAGTGAGGAGAGCATTCAAGACATGCAGAAGGGCAGTCTCGGTAGAGTGAGAGGGGCGGACGCCGGACTGCAGGGAGAAGTGAATGAAGACAGGAGGGAAAATGGAAGTAAAACAGCTCACTCACGAATCTTAGGAGGAAAAGGGAAGAAGAGAGATAGGATGGCAATGTTCAGAAAGAGTGGGATCGAAAGAGGGTGTTTTCAAGATGGGTAGATAAATAGTGTGTTTAAATGAGGAAGGGAAATAGGAGTTAGTGAGAGGAATTATTGGAGTGAGGTATAGGATAAAAAGGAGGGAAGTGGATCCAGAGGTGAGGTGGCAGGCTGGGCCCGGGCAAGGTGGGAAGTAGTGTCAAGATCAGAACGAGGGAAAAAAAAATGATTGCAGTTTGCAGGGGGCTGGGAACCAAAAGGGAGTGAGGGACAGACGTTGCAGATAGGAAGGGAGGAGCAGAGAGACAACTGTAGAGGTGAAATAATCAGCAAGGTCAGAGAAGGATGATTGGAGAGCAGGATCAGGAGGGCAAGGGAATAGGAATAGTTGTAGTTGCTGAAACAGGCGTGGTGTGATGAGAGAGAGAGAGAAAGTTCCGAAAAATACAGGGTTTTTTTAGCCGACAGCAGAGATTGAAATGAGACCATCAGTGAGCCACGGTTGAGGGGGCTTACGGGAAGGAGTGGGAAAGGTAAGTAGAATTAAAAGTAGACAGAAGAGCAGTGTGAAAATAATTGACAGCATCATCAGGAGAAAGGAGCAAGAAGAGATGGGGTAAAGGAGGAGTGAAGGGAGGTAAGTAAGGAGAAGATTAAATGATCGAAGGTTAGAAGTGAAGGTGGAAGAGGACGAAGGGAAGGAAGGAGAGGAGGAAGTGATCCATAGAGTGGATGGGATAAACCGTTATGATAGTGGGCTGGGGGCAAAAAGAATACAAGATCTATGCAGGAGCCCGACCGGTGGAATGTGTGAAACCTGAGGGTATTCTCACTCTTAGAATCCTTGGATCCTCTAGGCAGGTGGGCAGGGAAATGAGATCACTATTGCAGCCCGACCCTGGGGGTGGAGAGTGAGGGAGGATCACCTCAGTGAAGGGTCCTTGGGGACTGGGGTGCCCTTGGGTGACACATGGTATCCCCCTTTTCCTATTGACAACCAACCCAACCCGTCCCCTCTTCACTTTCATTTTCAACAAAAATTTTATTAAGTATTTCAATAGCATCCTATTGTGACATCACCATACAATGTTATAGTACCACATGATGAACATCAAGCAGGTGAACACTTTTCCACTGATACAGGGTATTGGTAGGGGAAGAGAACCCATCAAACAGTCTTCACCATGGATAATAGCTGATATTGCACCCTTCATATATTGTTCGAATTCTAGTTAGGCTCCTCCTGGAGCCAAAGCATTAGCGGGGGTCTTCTATTAAGTCGTGGGGAATTTTCAGAATAGTTCATGAAGGGTGCCAAAGTATTCAGAAACCTATTCAAGTTCCCAGTGCGAATTGTTGTTACCTTTTCGGCCACCGCTATCTCCCAGCACTTTGACCACCATAGTGGTACGGCGGGCCCCTCAGCATTCTTCCATAATCGGGCCATTGCAATTTTCACCGTTAGTAATAAAGAGATGTGTGCACAGGCGCGTTGCCTGCCCCGAGAGTGGGAATTCCCCCACGCCCCCTGTTTAGGCCAGGAGTACAATTCCAGGATCCCAAGGAATGGAAAGCCCGGTGATTGCCTTAATGTGGTTCAGCACCTCTTCCCAGTACCCCGCTGCCTTTGGGCATGCCCAGATAAGGTGAAACAGGGTGCCTCTGGTTGCACAGCCTCTCCAGCAGTCTGAGGGGGACCTCCGCGTTAGTTTTATTTAATTGGTCCGGGATAATGTAATACATGTAACAAAACTTATATCCCCTTCCCTGTTCGAAATACATTGTGTGCTTTTGTGTAATCTGGTCCATATCTTATTGCATTCTTCTATGCCCGTCCCCCACTTTTATGGGCTTTAAGTCAGGTCCCCTCATTTCTCCACCTTTGACACTTGACAGTACTAGGATGAAGAAGAGGTGACAGCAATTAAGGCTATGCTCTTTTACCACTCTAGTATTGGGATGAGGAAGATGTATGCTAAGAGTGGTGACGGTCAGGCATATCCCTTTAATTGCGGTCAGGCAAGGCTGAATAATCATTCACAGCTGCAGCCTATTAAAGGACTGCAGGTGTATAAATGGATCCCAACCCAGTGGCAAGGGAGAGCGAGAGAAAGAACAGGAGAAGGACCAGGAGGCTGGTGCAGGCAGCAGAGGGCTCTCCAACATGGAGTGGGGACTCCCTGGAGCAGACTGTGAAAAGTCAAGGGGGCCGTGCTGGAAGGCTGCCACTTTCCTTTCTGTTCAACTTGCTTGTTACCCTGTGGTGGAGGACCACCCCAGGAGTGTTGTGAGGGGCAGCAACTAGAGACACGTCACTAAAGGAAGAAGACTGTATGATTTGCGCGGCAGCATCAACACATTTTCTGAAATACTTTGCATCGGACTGGTCGCGTGTGGCGAGATAACACGTTTTTTAAGGTCTCTGAACATTGAATTGCTCAATTAAAGTGAATCTAACAACTATACTTGTCAGTTATCAAACAAAAGGGGAATATTTTGCATCGGAGTGGTCGCGTGTGGCAAGAAACATGCTTTAGAAGATCTCCAAACAATGAACTATTCAGCTAAAGTGAAACAACTATTGAACAATAAGATGAAGGGAAAATGAACTCTAATTTAAAGATTTAACTATAGAATACGGAATTGAACTAAAACTTTTCTACTAACCAGATGAAAGCCAAAAGGAGGAGAGGAAGTTTAAATCCATGCAAACCATCATACATTGAGGTGCTAAAATGAATATAATTCTAAACCCATCACAGTATGCTGAAATATAATATGATTTGAAAGGAACGGGCAAGGAAAGGATACTTAAGCCTGATTTACAGAGACATTTTCAACTTGTGTAAAAGCGACAAAATTATATGAAATAGGCATTTGAAAACTACATTTAACCAAACTTGGGAAGACAAGGATATTTTGTATTTCTTTTTGAAGTCTGGCACTTGGAGCTTGGGCAAGGGAACCCTGAGTTCTGATGAGGAACATTTCACTTCAAGGTTGTTTGAATTATGTGACTTTAAACTTGGGGAAGGGCATCAGAGTCCTAACTTGGGGAAGGAGATCCCAAGACCTGAAAAGACTATCGTATTCTAACTACAAGAAAGGGAATTTTGAGACTATTGTATTGAACTGTTTTATACTTGGGGAAGGTAGCTGAAATCTGCGAGCTGGAAGAAGCTCAGGACTTTGTGTTAAATAGTGTTTTCCTTTTGGTTGCCGACATCCCTACACATTGTATGGTTATAGTTGTGAGGGTAAGCATAGACACAGACAGATTCCTACGTTGAACTCTTTAACTCAGACTTTCCTAAGTTTTATTTAGGTAGGAAAATCGCACCTTAGCATAGGGCAAGTTAGGCCTTTCTCCATCCTGATATTTAAGTTGATAAAATTGATTATTTTGAATCAGTCGTCTGTGCCCTTCTTCATGATGCCTTAACATACGGCCAGAGTGAAGGATTAAATGGTAAGATTCAATGACAGATAAGAGGAGATTGAGTGGAACCAGTAAGAAGAGGGAGATTAAAGTCATGAAGAAGAAAAACGGAAGGTGAAGTCGAGAAGAAATATTAGTGAAACAAGATCTAGAAAGTAAGTAGTAGAGATTAGGGGCCTGTAGATAAGAAAATAGACAGGAAAGGGTTTAGAGGACAAAGTATATTCAAATGACGAAAGAAAAGGGAGACCAGATAGAGGAGAACAGGAGTTCAAGAGGGTGCTAAAGAATCCCAGTACCATCCTGTGACCAGAGGAGCAGAGGGTGGGGGAGATGGGTAGTAGAGTTGTGAAGATAATCGGGGTGGAAGTGTGAGGGGCAAGCCAGGTCTCGGTTAAACGTAGAAATTGTACATTAAGGCAAAGGAAGAGGCCAAGAATGGAATGAGAGTTATTGCAGACAGAATGGGAATTAAGAAGATGAAGATGAATGGACAGAAGTCAGATGAAACATGTGGGTATGAGAGATTAGATGCATTATGGATGTGGTTATAAGTAGGAGGGGAAAGAGTCAGGGGGAAACCTAATCGGAATAGGGGAGGACATTGTAGCCAAAGAAAGGAGTAGACGAAAAGACAAGAAGAGAACGTGATAGTGCACATGAGTGCGGAGCTTGATCAGGTGCAAACTGGGGGAAGAGGCAAAGATAGCACTCTTGGAAAGTCACCCTTTGAATGGGACGCCCAGGGTGAGGTCGGCGGCTGGAAGAGAAGTAGTAAGTGTAAGGGGAATTGCATGATCCCTCATGTGACTGCAGATGGAAGGCTGGAGAGGAGGTCCCGACGGTAGATGAAGCAATGTCACTGGGGGCCTCGGGCAGCAGTCCTCCCCCTGTGGAACTAGTGGCATCAGCAGATGTCGAATGGAGAAAACCTCCATATGATTTCTGGTTTGTGCACTCGAGTGGGCTCCAAGATGGTGTAGGGCAAGGAGGTTCAACTTCTAGTGTAAATCTGCAGACCAGATGACATAAAAGATGCCATAAACATGCTGCTTTTGTGAGAGGAAAGAGCATCAGATTCCAGCATGGGATATAGATTGTAAATTACCATGCTATGTTTGTTTGTTTCATTATTTTTAATGCGCAGTCATACCCTTGGGTAACAGTGCGCAGCATTTACAAGAGATTGTGAAACTTGGTTACAAAAAAGAACATGATATACAGCATGCAATAACAAATAGGAAGGAATATATACATATGTACAAGTAGGCATCATTGGGTACAATAAACATGAGTCTGATACATTAGGCAGATGGCTATGATAGGAGGCCTACGTTTTCAACCATGGAATGACTAACTCGGAAGTTCTGATAGTGCAAATCCATTCTGAAGGGTGGTGGAAGGGAATTCCACAATTTTGCTGCTTTGACTGGGAAGCTATTACCCCCTATGGTGGAGCGTTTAAAGTTGGGGACAGAAAGGCAGTCTTTATTTAATATTTTTGTTTGTCTCAGTGAGGTCTGTCTACGGAATCTGTCGATAAGATAGATGTGGGCGGCATTGTTGAGCGATTTGTGCGTGAGGCAGTTTTTAGAAGAATTTTGTCATTGACAGTGAGCCAGTTGTACTGCTGACTATATGCTGTGATATGTTATCTTCTAGAGATGCCCAGTGCCGTTCTAAGAGCGTTGTTCTGGAGGGTTTGGAGTTTGCTGGTAATGGCTTTGGTAGACCCAAGCTAGAGAGCGTTGCAGTAGTCCAGGCGGGATAGTATGAGGGCTCTGGCAAGGGTCAAACAGCTAGTGTCAGACAGGAAAGGTTTGGCTGCACAGATCAATTTACAGGTGTAGGCTGTTGATGAGGCTAGAGATTTCTTTCACCTGTCTGAAGAAGGAGAAGGTGGAGTCCAGGTAGAAACCTAAGGTTTTGACCTCTTGTCCCACCTTAATGCAATTGCCATCGATCATAAAGGAGCAGTAGGCAGAACCCAGTTTCTTCAGACTAGTAGTAGTGCCTAGAATTATGAGTTCAGTTTTATCATCGTTCAGGCATAGTCCATGTGTGGTCATCCATGCCTGGATGATGATGTAGACTATTCACCAAGGCCAAATCCTTTCCATAATCTCCAGAAAGCGGAAGGAGGATCTGTATCATCCGCGTAATTAGTGTAGGTAATACTGAGATGATCCAAATCATCGAAAAGGGGCTTGGTAAATATGTTGTACATGGTGGGGGAGACGCAGGAGCCCTGTGGCACGCCACAGGTGATGGGAATGGGGTCTGCTGCAGCTGTAGGTGAAAAGACCCTCATAGTTCTGCCGTTGAGGAATGATCTAATCCATGTAATGGCCTCAACAGAGAAGTGGGCTGATGTATGTGCGTGCATAAGACGGAATGGTCGACTAGGTCAAATGCTGCGGAGAGGTCTAGGAGGAGGAGTAGGGCAGCTTGGCCATTATCTCTAAGCTTGTCGATCTGGGCTTTAAGGTCAATGAGGGAAGTCTCGGTCCCATGTTTGGGACGGAAGCCTGATTGCCTGGCTCCGAGTAGGTGGTGTTCTTCCAGATACTTCTGTATTTGCACATATGCAACCTTATCCAGTATTTTTAAAAGAAAAGGCACAGTCATTATGGGCCTATAGTTTGTGGGTATGGCTGGGTCGAGTGTAGGCTTTTTTAGTAATGGCATCACCCAAGATTGTTTTAGGTTGGTGGGGATGGAGCCAGTGGAGAAGGAGGCATTAATTAATTTCGTGATGAAAGGGGAGAGGTCACGGGCCGCATCTTTAATGAGCTGTGCAGGGCACGGATCGCCCTGACAGTTGGATGGTTTTAGCGACAAGATGATTTTTTCAACTTCAAGTATGGTGGCTTTAGAGAAGTTGAAGCGAGTAGCTTCCCTTGAGGTGGGCTTCTCAGGTGGTTTGGAAGTGGGAGTGTCATTCAAGGAGGCTTTTTTGCAGGAAATGTTATTTTGTAATGTAGTAATCTTGTTGGCTAAAGCCTTTTGAATTTCTCAGCACCAGTTTTCATCTTTAATACAGGTATCCGGTGGTGCAATAGGGGTTTCTACTTCTTTCAGGATAGAGAATAGTTCCTTCATGTTAGATTTTGCTTGGGCTATGCGGGAGTCAAAGGAAGATCGTTTAGCGAGGTAGATTTCTTTTTTGTAAAGGGTTGCTAGTTTGGTTAGTTTGAGTTAGTTGGGTGCTGATGGGTGTTTTTTCCAGGTGGCTTCACAGTTTCTTTTTTGCTGTCTTAGGTTTTTGAGGAATGGTGTGTACCATTTGTTCAGATGCGTTTTAGGCTTGCTTGATCTGAGTTTAAAGGGAGCGATTGAATCCAGTGAAGTGGATATGATTTTATTATATTCGTCAACCAAGGTCTCAGGGTCCAGGTTATCAGGGAGTGTGTTTAGTGTGGGGAGTAAGTTCGAGATGAGTCTTTCAACAGTGATGCTCTTCTTATTTCTCGTGAATGTAGGTGGGGCCCTACTGGTGGGTGGGGGTCGGTTAGTAGAGAGCGTGAACGATACCAAGTAATGGTCGGTCCAGGCTAATGGTGAGATGTCGGTGATATTAGCTAGAAAATTGTAGTCAGCCACCCAGTCGAGTATTCTACGTGTGTGGGTTCCATACATCTTTGGGTAAATCCTAGATCGGAGAGGGTACAGAGTGTAGAATTGGCACTTTGGTCTTCTGGGTCATTGTATCCCAAGTTGAAGTCTCCAAGGGTGAGTACTTGGGTAGAACTTTTGAGGTTACAAGATAGTATAGTATTGATATCTTGATCGAAGGTGCCTATTGGGCCTGGGGGACGATATATCAGGTGTATGTTGAGGGTTTGGGATTTGGTAAGAGGGACTTTAACAGAGTAATTCACAAGAGGGGAGATTTATAGTGGTTACACTTCTCATGGCAAGGCTGCATTTGTGTATAATAGCAATGCCCCCTCCTCTAGAGTTGTGTCGGTCGTGTCTCAAGATAGTGTATTATCTGGGATTGCAAGCATGAGCATTGGGCCAGCTGCCGGATGTAGCCAGGTCTCTGTAACGGCAAGGAGGTCGAGGTCTTCTTTGAGGATCAAATCTGCAATTTCTTTTGCCTGAGCTACTAGCGATCTAGCATTGATTAAGGCTCCCTTGATTTGGGGGCTTGTGGTGGTTGCAGTAGTTATGATTTTGGGTGTGAAGTTGGGGTTCTGGGATGAATTAAGTTTGAGAGTAAGTGGGCTAGGCCGAGCAGTCGTAGTTCTGAGTCTCTGTGAGGTGGGCATAGAGCGGACAAGGGGCTCTTAGATTTTACCTAATCTGGCTCTAAATCCTAACTTCCTGTCAGAGGTGGAACGGGGAGGCTGGTGGGCAATAGTGACTGTATGTCACAGGTAGATGGAGGAGCGCAACCAGGGGACTTGGTATTACTGATAATCAAATACATATTGATAAGTAATTGGGGTGACTTGCTAGGAAGTGCTGCAGACTTTAAGACGAGCAGGAGGCAGGCGAACAGGCTAGTATTCAAGGACCACATGCTAAGTAGTTTGTAGCAGATATTTAGAAGTGATGGTAGTTAATCTCACTGTGGGACCAGGCCTCGGGCCTAGGCCGGTGCTGAGTTAGACTCTCCCTGGGTCAGGAGGGGAAAGGGCTTATGGCTAAGGTGCAGTGCAGGTGACACCTAAGTACCAAGTAACATAGTTTGACTAAAAAGCAAAGAAGGTAGCACCTAAATTCAAAAGACACAATTTGGCTAAAATGCAATGAGGGTAGCACCTAAATTCAAAGGACACAATTTGGCTAAAATGCAATGAGGGTAGCACCTAAATTCAAAGGACACAATTTGGCTAAAATGCAATGGAGGGTAGCACCTAAATTCAAAGGACACAATTTGGCTAAAATGCAATGGAGGGTAGCACCTAAATTCAATGGACACAATTTGGCTAAAATGCAATGAGGGTAGCACCTAAATTCAAAGGACACAATTTGGCTAAAATGCAATGGAGGGTAGCACCTAAATTCAAAGGACACAATTTGGCTAAAATGCAATGGAGGGTAGCACCTAAATTCAATGGACACAATTTGGCTAAAATGCAATGAGGGTAGCACCTAAATTCAAAAGACACAATTTGGCTAAAATGCAATGAGGGTAGCACCTAAATTTAAAATACACAATTTGGCTAAAATGCAATGAGGGTAGCACCTAAGTTTGAGGACACAGTATGGCTACAGTGCAATAAGGTACTACCTAAGTTCAAAGCATAATTTAGCTAGAATGCAAAGGAGTATAATGCAATGAATACAGTGAGGGAGCACCTTCATGTGAAATGGCACATTTGGGCTGGGAGGATAGTGGTGCAGCACCTGTGGATGCAGTAGGGCACATACATAGTATGATCACCAAGGCAGAGCAATTGAGGCAGCTAAGTGCTTGAGCCATTAGGACATTTAAGAGTGAGCACTGCAGAGATATGTAGAGGCAGGGTACCATATGGAAATGAGCAATACCTAGGATCAGGAGTACTTATGGTACCTGGGAACTTGGAAAACCAGGTGGAAACGTTGGTTGATAGGCGTATGCATAGCAGTGAGTAAAAGGAAGGTTAGGGTGATGATACATTAATGTCACGTGTAGGAGTTGTCACGTGTAGGAGCTATGCATCCCTTCAGATGCCTGTATATCGGTCTAATCTGCAGCATAATGTGCCAAAATAGTAGTTTGTTCTCAACTTAACATGGACATTTAAACTAAATGCTGATGTTACACAATTATGTATATTAAACAACTGCACCAAGTCAAAAGCACCAATTTAATTTATTAAATCATTTTACACATCACCTATGCTTTTTGAAGCTAAGCATAGTAGTAGTCAAACTGAATCATTTTACTTTTTATTTTATTGTTATAACTGAACTGAATCAGCTTTACAATAATTTCATTCTCTTAATTAATCTTCATATTTGCATCTATATACACATACAGTTCGGAACAGAACAGTGACGGAAAGTAATTTTTAACTAAGTTGCAACAAGTTTTTAAAATTTGAAAAAACCCTAAAATTAAAATTATTAAAATTATTAAAATTGGGCGGGAAAGGGGGAGCGGGTCAGAAAACAATAATACATTTCATAACAACATAAAATTACAACAACCCAATCCGAGAGAAATTTTCTTATCCCTTCCCAGGCATCAATTCATTTCTTGTGTCATTAAAACAGCTTATAAATGTTTGTGTAATTGAGATCAGTCCTATTTCCTACGCAACTCCAATCAGATTCTTTCTGACTCTGACATCTGTACGGATATATATATACATACATCCCATTACAACTATATAGTTACAAGCCAGGAATTATTCCATGTCCGCCTAACTGCACCTCTATACATAGGTAGTTTGAACATAATGTCTAGCCGTACAATACAATAAAATCCATTCAATCATGGTATTCTGTCATTTACCACTCACTGATAATTTCCGTGATACATGTATTTTTTTTTGTCTCTGTCATTATTTGGTCATTTTCTAAACCCAAAATATTCACAAAGGCAATTGTAGCAAGTCTTAGAGCAGTAGTGCGGCCACAATAAATCAACCACCATAGAGACTCTGATGTTATTAAGGTATGTTCATATAGCAAGGGTTTGAGATATTGTTCTTGTTTATGTTTGAGTGGGTAGGCATTCTGTAAGTAGGTGGCGTAAGGTTTCAGGTTGGTTTATGGTCTTACAAAAACGACATAGATTGTCTTTCTTCATTATCAATTTACGTTTTGCTTTCAGATCCCTCGTCTCACATAGGTTAAATCGTACTCTCGGAAATTGTCTTCTATGATCATGTGAGGGGGACTTAAGCAAATATGGTTCTACAACACTGCACCTTTATGCAAGTACGGACTTTTGGGGACATCATGATAGTTCAAACACTTCTCTCTTGTACACGACCAGTCATGCAGAAATATCTTGGTTTTTGCTCTACCTGGATTCATGAGTAGATCGTCAAGAGAGATGTCTGCTTCCGCCAATACCTCAATTACAGTGTATCGCCATTTCACCATTAATTTGTCATTAGTTGTAAACACATAATCAGCCAGCGTATTTATCAATTTGTTCTTACCAGAGGTTAGAATACACTTTCTAAACAGAGATGTAATTTGCCAGGTGTAACGTGCATATAGTGATATAAGCCCTAATTCAGTCCTAATCCAGGCCACTAGTATGCATTTAGGTAGTCCTAAAATGCGTTTCCAAAATTTACTTTCGAAACGCAGCCAAATGTTTCCCACTATATATGGTTTTGTTTCAGATCCGTAAAGTAATACCAGTACCACTTTCTGCTTGAAATATGATAGCGCAGGCATGATGGTAAATTTCCCATATTTGGCCTGGTTGATCAGTGCCTGTGAAATCATCATATTCAATTTCCTGCTGAGGCTCTGCAAATATACCTTATTATCCGGGCCATCAATAACAACTCCCAAATATGTATATAGTGGGACTATTTCCAAGGTATGTTCTTGTAAGCGACACCTTAATGTTTTTTGTTTTTTGCTTAGGACACCCCTTGGGTTTGGATTACAGATCATTACCTTTGTTTTGTTCATGTTCACAGTTAGCATGTTCTTAGTTACATATCTAGCAATCGCATCAAGCAGGTTTTGGAGGCCACAGGGAGTCTTCAATATTAACACCAAATCATCAGCATATAGCAGAGCCGCGAGGGCTTTGCCTGCTAATTTCGGAGCATCACTTATAACTTCTTTAAAGTCTCTGCATATGTCTGAGATGAAGAAATTAAACAAGGTTGCCGCAATTATGCATCCCTCTTTTAGGCCTCCGAGTCATAATGTCAGTAGTTAGTAAGCCTTGTAGGTTTAATCTCACGCTTATGTTGGTCTCAGAGTGTAACATTCTTATCAAATTAATTAAATATATAGGGAACTTTTCGCGCACTAATTTATCGAATAGTATAGATCTAACTACTGAATCAAACGCTGCTCTAAAGTCAACAAACACAAAGTAAAGGGGTTGCTTTAGATGGCTGTGATGCTGTATTATAGCTGTTAATGTTAGCAGGTATATAGTCGTCCCCATGCCAGGTATAAACCCCGTTTGATGTGGATCTTGCTTATCATATGTTCTTGCCCAGATGTTAAAGTCTCGTAAGATAAACCTACAAAAGATTTTCCCAGGTATATCTATCTAGCAGCGCTATCGGTCTATAGTTGGCGGGGTTAGACCTATCGCCTCTTTTAAAGATAGGCACCACCACAGATGATTTCCAAGACTTAGGGATACTGTTTGTTTGTAGCACATGGGCAAAGATATTGTAAAGGATCAGGGCCCACAGTTCCGGGAATTGTTTCATCATACAGTTAGTCAGTCCGTCGGGACCTGGGGCTCTTGAGTTGGATGATCTATATATATATATCCTAGTATGTCTTTTCTAGTTATTTGCAGTATTTCAGTGTTGTTATTTCACTGCACGGGTTCCTTTGGATCGATCCCAGGATCAGCATATAATTCCATATAGTAGGATACCCACAGGGACTCAGTTACACCATTAATTTGAACAGGACCTTGTTTTAAGTGATTAGCAGCATTAAGAAGGCCCCAAATTTGGGCTATGTATTTTCTCATTATCACTAAGCATTTCTTCTCCATCTGTCTGATCTAGAATGCATCTGCGTGTTCGCACCCACGTCGTGTAGGCACGCTGGAGAGTACGAGTAACCTCAAACCTAATATTCGCAGGCAATAATTGCGCTAATCTCTTTTTGCGTCTCAACATAGTTTTACGTTTTTGTACCTGCTCATCAGCACTATGTCTCGGTGTGAAATACGCGTGAGTTCTTGTTGCAGAATGCATTTTAAACATTTGGAGGGTAACATTATAAGGTTCTTCAGCCCATAATATTTCTGCCTGTTTTCCCAGCAACTCTTTATTCAATTCATTAAGCTTAGATTCAGTCCGCCTAAACTGTATCCTTGAATTGTTAGTTATCAAGAGGCCAGTGTACAGCCCGTTCCCTGACTTTACAGGCTCTCTGTTATAATTCCATTGCATGGTTAGCATATGGTGATCACTTGCGCTCTGTGGCATCACCTTAAATGAGACAGTGTTTTGGAAAGTGACTATCAGTATATATATAGTCTATCGTAGAGCTACTATTTCCTCTACGCCAAGTCTCATTGAATGGTATGTCACCCAGTATAGCACCATTAAGCATCATCATGCTACAATTGGCCATCACATTCGCCCACGTTACCTCTATTGTGCTCTTTTTCATTTTGTGGGGTTTCAGACAATGAAGGTTTAGATCTCCCATCAGAATAATATTCGTTATTTCAGGAGTCATTAAGATAATATTGAAGAAATTCTCCAATTCTTGGATGAATATCTTATCTGGGATAGACACTGGGTTGCGATAGAGATTAATAATAACTAAACCACCAGCATAGAAAATTTTAGCCAATTGCATGCATATATTTGGGGCCGCCCAAGGTGTAATTGACAGTCCTCTACCCATTTTAATAGCAATCATCAACCCAGATGATGGGCGACCTTTCTTATTCACTTTGGCTGAGTGGAAGGCGATTTCATGATTGTTCCATACCGGACAATCAACCAGCCACGTCTCCTGTAGTGCAACAACGTCATAATCATTTAGGACATTGCTGCCCTCAACGGATAGGTGTACATAACCGCAGGTATTCCAACTCGCTAGCGTCAGTGTATTACACTGTAACTCCTTCTGTTATGATCTTAAGCCGTCGGGTCTGTATTCATTATTCCCTGGGCCTCTCACCATCCTATTTTGCTCACCTGTGTTTTGTTTTTGGTAAATATTTAAAGCTCTAATACTCACACCATCATTTGGGTCTTGTGTTTGTTCAGTATTCATGGTGGTAGATAGAATTGTGGGATCAACCGCTAATAGAAAACCCATGTCAAAGAGTTCCATCCTAGCTTGCCATATGGTATTTCTTACAAGATTGGAAGAAATCCACAGCCGAACAACGTCCAGCTTCCCCTCATTCAAAAATTCTACTTGTTGGATATCTGTTGATGAAATATCTCTTAACTGTTCTATATCTTCAAATATCATCAGCACACTTGTCCTATTTAGGTCATGGGCTATGTGGGGCGAGGCGCGGCATTTTAGAATTAATCTATGGTATAGTTTCGGGTCCAAAGCGTGTTTTAGTTTCTTTGCTACGCCACCAATCGACCATTCTTTATCCAACCGAGAGTTTGATTCCAGTCTCGTGTCAGACCTTGATATTAATTCATCTTGATGTACGGAAGCATTACAGTTGAATGTCACTTTTCTCTTCTCTCCTAGTGTGTTTGAAGGGAGATCTTGCTCCTGTTTCCATCCTATGTACTCATCAACGGATTTCTGTATTGTCGCTTTGATGTCTTTAAGTATATCCAAAGGAGGGTCGCTGGCTAAAGGGGCACTCGAGTTTACAAGGTTGTGGGTATTTCTTGAGTTGTAACATTCTCAACAGTTCGTTGGGCCAGTGTTTGTTCCTCAATCCCTTTTTTAGCAAGTGAAAAAACCAAATCATCTAGCGGAGCATGATCTCTAGGAGATGCCGCATTCACGGTCTCACTAGTTACCGGTTGTCTAGGCTGCCGTAAATTGGTATTGTTAGCATTCAGGCCTCCCCCCACTAAGGTTCTGCTTTTAGCAGCGATTTGCAGGCGCTTTACAAATTGGGAGGTCACAGACTTGGTCATCCGAGGGGCCTGCTTTTGGTTGTTTTCTTTTTGTTATTTGTTATAGCTGGCATCTGTTTCGTACTAGTTCTTAAATCGAACATATTATACACCACAATCTTGCTGTCTTGGTTACTATCATCAGTTTTATCTTCATTCGTCTTTGGGGGATATGATCTCCTACTAGCACTGTCTCGGTGTTAATGGCAATGCTAGGCACAACTTCATCTATAATTACAACAGGGCGAATGATCGCATCAAAGACAGGTAAAACAGGTATTACACTTCCCACCTCCCCTTTCTCTTTTGCGTCTAACGCCACTTGTAGGCAGTCTCTGTTTTTAGCATCTCTTATTGTTTTAGTTCTCATTTTCACCCATCTCTATATATCTAGTAATTTTGTTTAGATTCAGGGTAATCAGCTCCAACTGCTCAGCTTGGCAGGTTATCTTTATATCTAGGGTCTCAAACAATTTAAAAAGGGACATGATAGAAGTGTTTATGGCATTCAAAGTAATTTCTACCAAAGCGCCCAGCATGTTTTGAGCACAATTGTGACCATCCCCATTTCCCAAGCTCATGACTGACTTTATATGGAGCCCGCGGGGAAGGATAGGCAAATGAAGATGTTAAATCGCTTGGAACCTGTTTTTGATGGTCAAAAAGACACAGAGAGCCATACAGACTACCCTCATTACCCTTAGTTCTATCGTTTGTAAAGGGGGATTCAGTCAGCACTAAACTATTTTCAATAGCGTTAATGCTGGTGTCATCTAAATTGGTTGTGTTTAGATCAATCACCTTCAATGGTGACACTCCCTTATCATTGATTCCTACTCCATCACCCTCTTTAGTTATAGGGCGCTCAGTGTCTGGGGGGCTTATTTGGGCAGGGATTTGCGTTGTTAAGTCAATAAGAGGGCCCACCGCAGTCCCATCAGTCGCCTGTTGTGAGATACATATCTCGTTAGCGATGATGGTATCTGAAATCGAGACATTAGAATTCACACATGTAACATGTGGCGCCGGTTCACCCACTTCCATATTGTTAGCGCTCACTGCACAATTTTCAGGACACGTGGAAGTAGGTACCTCCGACTCACACCTTGTTATACAAAACCCTTGTATGTCACTGGTAGAACTCTTTCTCTCCGGTGTCACGCTAGGTAGCCCCCCTAATTTTGTTTTTAGAGCAATGATCGGGGAAGATTTAGGGGTCACAGGCTTAAGATTAACTGAAGCTCTTGTAACTACTATATTAGCTGGCATCCCCGATGTCAGCGTATAGGTAATCCCCTTCATGGAACACGCAATTTAGCAAGAAGTTATATGCCAGATAACACTCACCTAATCTTCCCTCTCAATCCACTCTAACCGCTCTAACAGCAGTAACAGCAACCTTCAAAAGCAAACTTGCAAAGCGTGTGCGCAAAGCGCGTGCATTTCAAATTAGTAGCTTCCTGTGGGTTGGGGGCGGGCTTTCACCGCAGCACGTCCTAGAATAGGAAAAAATACGTATTAGCGTGAGTGGGGCTGTCCACGTCCGCTTAAGCAGTTGCTTAGAAGTTGCTCAGGCAGTTGCTTATAAACAGTCTTTCTCGTGCCCCTAAAAAGTCTCTCACTTGGAGGGAAAAGCAGCTTGTAATTCCTTCGTCAAAACAGGTCGCGTGGCGGAGCTTCTGAGCAGCGTCTCCCAGCAGGAACAGCAACCTTCAAAAGCAAACTTGAATGATTTTACTGATAATAGAACGTTATTGGCAGGCAATGATAAGCAGACCGAACAGCTTAATGAGTAGACAATTGGAGTGTACACCCAAGACTGGCCCATTAGGATTTCTCCCGGGAGGTAAAAATGAGATATCCGAACAAAATAGCCGTCATCCTGCTGTTATTAGCGAGGTGTCAAGTGATTTCAAGTCAGCAATCCCACTAAGTCAGTGCCTCGTCTGGGACGCCCAAGGGAAGCCCTTATTTATATATTTTTATGACAAGTTATACTCTGGATGATAAACCCTTATATAACGCCCCTCTCTTTGAATCCCCCTGACTTCACTGAGCCAAGAATTGGGTTTGTTTTGCAATTTATTTATTTGATCACAAACGTATGAATATTACCGTGATCAACAATGAATAATATGACAATTGTATGCTTACTTAATCACTTAGGAATTGGTATAGAAAGGGTAAAGTAGCAGAGAATACTTTTATGGTTTCAAGGAAAAACAATGATGGAAAATAATGCAACACAGGAATAACCTTGATTTGATTTCAACAAAAGACAATGTAATCACTTTTCCCACTTTTGGCAATTCACCCCACCCCCCCCCTTATGCAATATAAAAAGATGGAAAGGAGAACACACAGTTCTCAGGAGTACTATCAAATGTAGTTCAAAGTTCCAGTTCCCCCCAGCGAGCTTAGAGGAAAACAAGTATGATTTTAAAGCAGGCAAATCCTTTTAAATGAAGTAAAATATGTTAAAAATGATTTTTAATTCCCTATAGGAGATTCAGGGTAGGTGATAGATATTTAGGTCACACTGGCAATGCTCAATGAGGGATTAGTAGGTTGAAAACAAATTTTAGCAGTTCAAGCAAAAGCAGCTATTTTGACAGGAGCTAATTGGACCAAATCGCAGCACTTTTTCCGAGTGCGTCGAGCACGATTACGGAAAAACTATAAGGAGTTGAAAGTTAAATCTCGTCGCTAGCCCACACGGTTCCAAAGATACAGACGATTTTGTGGAGATAGATTTTCAGAAATGAAATTAAAGTTTCAGAATGACAGATGCGCTGTGGAAGGTTTTGGATCAACAGGATGGACACACAATTCTATGATGCAGTTCTGGGCAGGTTCAAATGTTTTGAATCAGATTATTTTAAACTAAGAGATTAATTCTGGCACAGTTCTAGCTGAGTACTCACACTATAATTTTGAAATAGGCCGTCAAGGTCTGATCAGGTTTGGGCTGGACTCCTGGCGGGTGGTTCTGAAATCACAGCTCTCTGGCTCAGCTCTGCTCTGCTCTTCACAGCGGTCTGGTCTTTGGATCTCTGGTTCTGCTCACAGCGATCTGGTCTGGTCTCTCTGGATACAGCACTGCTTTCTGGGTCTGCTACCGGTTCTGGCAAAAGTTCTTGGCAAAGAATCCAACAGCTCGCCCGGCTGTAGAATAGTTTGGTTGGATTGCTGGATTCTGAAGGCCTGCTGAGAAGAGTTCTCAGCTTGTGGGTTAGGCCTTTGCTTTAAGTTCTGTAGTTAAGTTCTGGATCTCTGGATGTAAAGTCTGGAATCTGGATGTGAAGTCGTCCGTCAAAATGCTCCGCAAGAAAGTGTAAAGTCAATGTCTCGCCTGTCCAAGCAGTCTCTTTTATGTGTTTTGAAAGTGGGTGTGTGCGTGGGCATAACTAAGCCTGCCCCTCACAACTTATCATTGGCCAAGCTCTCCTCTCTCCCTTGATTGGGGGAAGGAAATTGAGTGTCATCATGATGAGGTAGTTTATTGGTCAGAGGATCCACCCATGGTCAATTTGCACACAAATTATTCTTGATCCAAATACATATTTATCTACGTACAATTTTTCTAATATTATATGTCCAGTTAACATATTTTCTGTAGCACCAAACCATCCGATCCCTGTCTTTGTAAGATGTCGTGTCCACTTATGACAGAATTCTGCCCTTTTCATCAAGAACACAACCTCTAAACTTTTCCAGAATTTACACAAACATGCACAAGGAATATCGGCATCAGATGATAAAGTGTCAGATTTTTAACATACAGACATTCGGAGTAATACCTTATTTTCCACTACTACCCCCAGGAACATACCACAGAGTCCTAACACCTCTTAAAATGTGCACAGAAAAATCACAAGATGATGATGCTAATTATATAATTTTGACAAGTCCGTACTATGAATTATCCATCTTTTTAAAATTATGCTCTGGCCCAGAGGGGTGTGGTTTCCCAAAGCACATGGTGGAATTTCTGGTTTGTCCACTTCCTCCAACTCAAGTTGCTCACAGAGGCACTGCCCCTCCCAGTTTCTCTCAAGAGGAAGCCATTTACGACCCCCCCTAATTTAACATTTGCCTGAGTCAAGGAAAGCTCATTGTTCTGTTTCCCTGCTCCCAGGTGCTCCTCCCCTGATTCAATCAGGGAGGTGTCATCTCCTTTTGGTGGGAGCAGCAGAAGGCAGCCAGGCCTGGGAATGCAGTGGCTGAACAAGTTTCTACTCCTGTCGGGGGTAGTTGCCGGGCAGAATTCAATCTCTTCAAGCCAGGCTTCAGCCAAATGTCACTTTTGTTCCCAGTTTTTCTTCATTCAAATCAAACCTACAATTTTTACACATGCAGTTAGAATGCTGATTCTAAGTTCAAAACTATGACATTTAACAGTTGCAAACTATGTGACACTCAACAGTAAGTCACTCATTTATTTTAAACATTTAGATTTTAGTGGCTTTCAGTCCAATTTAACTTAAGCTTCTGACATCCACAGCTCAGCCAGTTTCATTATGAACATTATTTTAGGCTATTTCTTTTCCCAGATTTTGTATGCACACAAGACTTCATTCTGCTGGTGTTCAGTGAGATTTTTTAATATCTTGCAATGTTTAAAATAGGCATTTTTAGCTTGCATTTCAGAGAAACAAAGGTGATTTCAAAGTGCTTTTTGAGCTAACAGGCACTGCTGTTTTTCCTTTGGCACCACGTTTCACTCATGGCGCTTCTGGCCCACCACGCTCGCACTGGTGGGTGGCAGGTTAGGCGCCCATTTTGGTGTGCGCAAAAACTGCACGGTCTTCCTAGATTCTGGCGCAATGTGGGCTTTTTTGGCCATCTTGGATTTTCTGAGCCCACAGCCCCAAATGTTGCAGCATAATAACTCGAACACGGGTCAAAACCCCTGACAAGCCCCCCGCTTGACTGCGCTTTGATTTCGAGTCGAGGGGGAGTTGGGGTCAAAGGATGTTTCGATCCACAGGCTAGGATGTTTGCATCACCTTCTTCCGATTCCGCAGATGACAAAGTTCAGCATCTTTTCCTCCATCAGGGTGGATCGATCGGTTCTCCTCACCGGTCCTGATGGGAGTATTAGGCGCTACCCCGAGCCCCTCGGATCTTTGCTCCCGGTCCCCAGGTCGTCTTCCGTGGTCAGTCTCCAGGTTTTCTTTCTCCTAGGATGACAAAGCAAAGCAGCAATACCTATTTGTAGACATTTCTCCCCCACTATTGATATAGTGGGGCGGCATATACATTTTATAAATCAATAGACATTTACATTCTTATTTTTTAAATAAACAAGATATAATTAGAAGACATTTTCATTCAAGAACCATAATATTTTAGAGACTATATGTGGGATATTTTAGGGTTGGAACTCAATTATTCTGGAGCGGCCCCCTCTGGTATTGCAGAGGACTCCTCCAGTTGCTGCAGAGTGTGCCTGGGATGGCAACACTTAACTGATTTATATGGACCTACTTGTCTTCCCCTTCCGCCAAACTACCTTTCGGTATGCGGCTCTTGTAGGCAACTGGGGAGATCTTGTCTATAATTTCAAAAGGTCCCTTCCATGTAGGCAAAATTGTTCGCTGTTTGGCCTGGTTTCTTTGGAAATTGTATAGATAGACCCGGTCTCCCACATTATATACTTTCCTGGAAGTTTTCAAATCGTAATGGGTCTTCATGCTATCAGCTGATCTTTCTAGATTCCACTGAGCATAGGCAAAAGCATGTTGAAGGCGTTTCCTTAAATTCTCCACATACTCATGAGTTGTGGAGGCATTTATCAATGTCTGCTCTTGGGTCCTGTAGAGCAAATGCTGGGGAAGACCATCTTGCGTCCAGTCATCAGCTCAAATGGTCACAGTTTAGTTGCAGATGAAGGGGTAGATCTGATGGCCATTAGGACCAGAGGTAATCAGATATCCCAACTTGGCCCAGAATCTGGCACAAACTTCTTTAAGATGCTCACAATAGTTCTGTTGTAGCGTTCTACTGCCCCAGAAGAAGCTGGCCGGTAAGCAATATGTAGCTTCCTTTTGACCCCCAGTATCTCCCACATCTTAGTCATTACTTCGCTGGTAAAATGGCTACCTCTGTCTGACTCAATCCTTTGGGGTAGACCAAAACGCAAAAAGATGTGGTTGATCATCAGGGCAGCTGCTGTTTCTGCCTTGCAGTTTGGGGCCGGGAGACATTCCACCCACTTGGTAAACAAGCATGTCACCGTCAACATGTATTTATTTCCCCTAACGGAGGGAATCACGGGGCCTATAAAGTCGATTTGCAAATCTGACCATGGCAGTGTCATCCCCCTCTTTTGGAGAGGCGCCCGGTGTGTGAGGGATGTTAGCTGAAATTGTGCACACACAAGACACCCCTTCAAGTATTGGTCGAGTTCCTGCCCCATGTGTGGCCAGTATGCAACCTCTCTTAAGATCTCAAGTGTTGTATGAAACCCCCTATAACCGGCGGAGTCCGCATCATAGGCATGACTTAACATCAGGCTTCGGAATGAGGTAGGGACCACCCACTGATCATGGCCAGCTTGGGATTTCCTTACCAACAAACCGTCTTGGATTCGGAACATTTTTGGACATTTCATCAACACTCTAAGGTCCCCTTTCCCAATGTAATCGGTATCCATCAGGGGAAAGTTCTCAGGGTCCTCAATGTGTTGGTAAAACTTACCAATTATTGGATCCCTCTTCTGGGCCGTAATCAAATCAGCATCTGGGGTCTCCTTACTCCATTGTGCAGTTGAAAGATCATTGTGAGCATTTGTCTGAGACCTAGTGATAGCAGTAACCTGGGTTTCCCCCAACAGGGACTCAATCTCTATTAGATCCCCTTGGATGGCCCCGGTTTTGGCCAGCTGATCAGCTAAGTCATTTCCAGTTTTGTCTGGTCCCTCTACTTTGGAATGACCCTTGATCTTCTTCCAATAGATGGTCATCCCATTCGAGGTGACCAGATCATCAATGTTTTGAATTAACTTCCCATGTTTCAAGGGTTTGTTATTAGCACATAACATGCCTCTGGTTTTCCAATTAACCAGGTGCTCCATGAACCCGTTCTGTACGTAATCTGAATCTGTGATTATGACCAGTTGATGTTGGACAGCAGTGAGGATGGCTTGATGCACAGCCATCAACTCTGCCACCTGACTACTTCGGGGACCAATTTTGTATCCAGTGGAGGGTTCTGGGGACTCAGTCATCCATGCATTCCCTACGCCGGCCACCAGTTCTTTTTCCCCCGTTGCTGTCAACATGGTAAGAGCATCCATCCACATAGACAGTGGGCATTCCCTCACACTTGTCATCTTCAAAGACTGTGTGTGGAATTAAGGTCTGCCTCCATCTTGTCCTTGATTTTTAGACTTTCGTCCTTGAGACAGTTTTCTCTGGCACAATCATGCAAGTCAGCCAGACCTTGCGCGAGGGGACTCTTCTTGTTTTGGCCATATCTGACCTCCACAGGAAAGCCTTGCATTGACAGGATCCAGGAAGTAATTCGGGAATTACTCACATTTCCGGCCCGGATTCTGTCACTTTGGAGATATTGCAGAGGCTGCTGGTGTGGAGTCTCCACTATGATGTGTTCCCCCTGGATGAACGGGCGGTAATTCTTCAATGCCCACACCGTTGCCAAGAGTGCCTTCTCACAATCGTTGAATCTTTCCTCCACAGAGGATAAAGTTTTGCTCGCGTAGGAGATTACTTTATTGACCTTGTCATGCTTTTGGTATAATAGTGCCGTCAAGCACGTATTAGAGAACCTTGTCTCCAGGAAGAACTCCTTGTTTCTGACAGGGTAAGCTAGGCAGGGCGCTTGTGAGACGCTTCTTTTGAGCTGTTGTACTGCCTCGGATTGTTCTGGACCCCATTCCCACTTGACCCCCCCCCCTTCAAAAGATGAATCAGGGGTCTAGTGATCTGTGCGTAGCCCTCAATGAACTTTCTGCTGTAATTAGTCAGTCCAAGGAGGCTCCTTAGTTCCCACAGAGTTGTGGGATCCTTCAATGTTTGGAGTGCTTTCTTTTCCTGGGGACAGAGACCCTGAGGAGTTATCTCATGCCCTAAGAAATTAACACGGGTTATACACCACTGTGCCTTTTGAAAGAAAAGTTTTGCTCCGTCGGCCCTCAACTGTGTCAGAACATAACGGATCTCCGCTATATGTTCCTCCATAGATGAACTTTTGATGAGGACATCATCTACATAAGCCAAGTTACCCCTTGCACCCAGGTCGGGCATGGCCTTATGTAGGAAAATGTTGAATTCATTGCCGAGTTGAGGTATCCGAAGGGAGTTCGGGTCCATGTGTACTGCTGGCCCCCAAAGGTAAAAGCCAGTTTGTATTGGTCCTCCCTACTGACAGGCACGGTCCAGTATCCATTGGTCAGGTCTATTGCAGTGAATACCTGTGACCCCTGAATCTGGGCCAGCCCTTGGGTCAATGTAGGGCAGAGGCCATCGGGAAGTATGGACCTGTTTGTTGAGCTCCCTAAGGTCAACGCAGAGTCTCCACTGGTCATTTGGCTTCAATATTCCCAGCACTGGATTATTGAAGGTGCTGTGTACTGGACGGATTTTCCCCAGGACTCAAGGTTCTTAATTATTTCAGTAAGGGACTCCATTGATGCGAGAGGCAAGCGATATTGCTTCACAAACACTGGAGTCATGCCAGGGTCCGTGGGAATTGTTGTGTGGATGTCGGTGCGACCACAGTCATATGAGTCTACCGCAAAGAGATCTTAGAAATCCAAGAAAACTGGTTTCAATTTCTGCTTCTGTTCCAGAGTCACGCAGGCGTCAGCTAGGTTGACTCTCTCTTCCACCACCTGCCTGAAGCCTGGAAAGACTTCTGGTTTTGCTCTCTCAGCGGCCTCCTCCAGCTAGGTGGAGAAGTCCCTGGTCAGAGTGCTGATTTGGACTGGAGGCTTCAGGTGGGAAGGGCAGCCCTCATGGACCTGGAAAATCACCTCATCCCTCCTGAAGTCACAAGTCACATCTTCCTTACCATAAGGGCAGGAAGTGTACACCAGGAAGTTCCCCCCCATGCTGGGTAAAGATCCTGTCTGGTGTTGTATTGTCATCACTGTCACTGTCAAAACAGTCCTTGGGGATTGTTCCTAACAGTTCATTTCCTAGATCAATGGAAAAATGTTGGTCATCAACCGCCATTCCGATATTGGTGCCTGCGGCTAGAGTAATACTCTTTAAGTCGCTGTTATCCACCTCTATTGGAATGGTGTCATGTTCTATATTGACTAATGGTGTTGGGTTTCTGTAATGCTCACCTGACTCCCACGGAGGTGCTGGTCTAGTCTGGGTTGCTGTGGCCTCTTCGAGCGTGATGCGCAAAACTCAGAACACCGACTGAACAGGACCCTCAAATCTTGCTTGTCTGGCCCGTAGGAATATCCTTCTGCAGATGAGAAAGGGGATTAACAGTCTGCAGAATAGTGTGCTTGCCTCCCCCCTTCGTTCTTCTCTAACTTCCTCCAAAATCCCCGGTTGAAGCTCACCTTATGGTTTGAAAGGATGAACTCTCCATCCTGCTTCTGGTGCAGGGGCGCGTGTTTGTCCAGTTACTTCACTGGTTTTCAGAATGGCACTGGCAAAATCCACTTGACTTTTCCAAGCGGAACGCCGTTAAGTATGAAGGTTACAAAAGTTCAAGTGTAGAGCCTCCTTTTCTGTTGCCTTCCTAACCTGTGATCTGTCCTTTATTTCAGGTGCAGAATGAAGGCGATGCGTTGAGGGATTAAATTGCCGATGGGGGCGATCCCTCTTAATGTCTTTATATTCCTCCAGTAATGTCTTTTGTACTTTCCCCATAGGGGCCGGGGTGCGGTACCTGCCAACGAAGCGGCGCCGATCCGAAATGAGGAATGGTCCACCAACAGAAGACCGGTAAGTGTTATGGCGGAAAATTAGGCTTTCCTCATATGTTCCTTCTGCTCACCTTTTGTCTCTTCTTCTCTCCCCTAGGCGCAGAGATGTGGCGACCGGTGCAGACAGTCGCGGTGGAGCCAGAAGAACTCCCGAGGACAGGTGAGTGAAGCGCAGCGCTGCAGCGAGCAACGCAGTGCTTTTAAATGAAAGTCTTTTCTCAGGAACGCTGGCGTGAAGGTTCCGGATGCAGGTAAGAAGTTTGATAAAATTCTTGGTTTTCACCTTTCTCTTCTCTCCTTTCCTTACAGGTGTTCCAGGATCGAGGCGGGCGTGGCTGGAGACCAGATGCAGGAGCAGTCACAGTGAGCGTTCAGCTGCTTGGATGCAGAACAACGCGAAGCGTGAGCTACTGTCTGGGCGTGGCTTAAATTACCCCCAAAGTAGTTCCAGGTAAGTATCCTTCCCTGGCCACGCCCGAGTGGCAAAATAGTCCCAATGAAAAAAATAGTCCCTTTCAGGTCTCAAGGAGGCCTGAATCTTGCAGCATGGTCTGCATCAGGTAAGTGCACAAAACACCTTCCTTTATGAGCCTGGCGCCATCCAACATGAGCCTGGCGCCAACGGCGCCAGGACATAGTCCAAAGAGCCCCTATAAGGCGCCGCTGGGCTTTTACCCGGGGGCATGATGCCTGCTCCCGGGGGTGCTAGGCCTGGCCTGGTGCTCCGGGGGTAGGCATCATGACAGGTTTACCCCAAACCCTTGCTGTTGGAGAGAAGCATTTAGATGAATATAAGCATCAGGGTTTTTCAATTTTTGTCCTCTTAACTTTCACTTCCAGGGAGAATTGTCGGGTCCTTTCTAGGATGGTGACTTCCTCTTTAACCTGAATTTCAACTGCATAAGGTAGCAATTGAGCTGACCTAAATGCTTTTTTCTGGATCATCAAAGCCCATGGGATTATCCGCTAATCGGGACCAAGCTTTGAAGTTTATTAGGTCCAAACTAATGGCAGAGCGATTGAGAATGTCTCTGCATAAGTAAAAGGTGGCAGAGACATCACGCACGACCCAACAATTATGGACTATGCTCTTGTTGCCAATGGAGATTTCGAGCATACACCTGCTTGTTTATATATTTTTATGACAAGTTCTACTCTGGATGATAAACCCTTATATAACGCCCCTCTCTTTGAATCCCCATGACCTCACTGAGCCAAGAAGTGGGCTTGTTTTGCAATTTAAAAGATTGGAAAAATTAAACAATATATATATTACACTTTTATAAATAAATTAATATTTGATCGCACACTTATGAATATTACTGTGATCAACAATGGATAATATGACAATTGTATGCTTACTTAATCACTTAGGAATTGGTATAGAAAGGGTAAAGTAGCAGAGAATACCTTTATGGTTTCAAGGAAAAACAATGATGGAAAAGAATGCAACACAGGAATAACCTTGATTTGATTTCAACAAAAGACAATGTAATCACTTTTCCCCTTTTGGCAATTCACCCCCCCCTTATGCAATATAAAAAGATGAAAAGGAAAGCACACAGTTCTCAGGAATACAATCAAATGTAGTTCAAAGTTCCAGTTCCCCCCAGCGAGCTTAGAGGAAAACAGGTATGCTTTTAAAGCAGGCAGATCCTATTAAATTTGGTGGCAATGAAGTAAAATATGCTAAAAATGATTTTTAATTCCCTATAGGAGATTCATGGTAGGTGATAGATATTTAAGATTAGTTCAAGTCACACTGGCAATGCTCAATGAGGGATTAGTAGGTTGAAAACGAATTTTTGCAGTTCAAGCTAAAGCAGCTATTTTGACAGGAGCGAATTGGACCAAATCGCAAATCGGGGCACATTTCCCGAGTGCGTTGAGCGCGATTGTTAGAAAGCTTAGAATCTTAGCTTTCAAATGGAAGTTAAATCTCGTCCCTAGCCCACACGGTTCCAAAGATACGGACGATTTTGTGGAGATAGATTTTCAGAAATGAAATTAAAGTTTCATAATGACAGATGCGCTGTGGAAGGTTTTGAATTAGATTATTTTAAACTAAGATTAGTTCTGGCACAGTTCTAGCTGAGTACTCACACTATAAATTTGAAATAGGCCGTCAAGGTCTGATCAGGTTTGGACTGGACTCCTGGCGGGTGGTTCTGAAGTCACAGCTCTCTGGGTCAGCTCTGCTCTGCACTTCAGAGCAGTCTGGTCTCTGGATCTCTGGTTCTGCTCACAGCGATCTAGTCTGGTCTCTCTGGATACAGCACTGCTTTCTGGGTCTGCTACCGGTTCTGGCAAAAGTTCTTGGCAAAGAATCCAACAGCTCGCCCGGCTGTAGAATAGTTTGGTTGGATTGCTGGATTCTGAAGGCCTGCTGAGAAGAGTTCTCAGCATGTGGGTTAGGCCTTTGTTTTAAGTTCTGTAGTTAAGTTCTGGATCTCTGGATGTAAAGTCTGGAATCTGGATGTGAAGTCGTCCGTCAAAATGCTCCGCAAGAAAGTGTAAAGTCAATGTCTCGCCTGTCCAAGCAGTCTCTTTTATGTGTTTTGAAAGTGGGTGTGTGCGTGGGCATAACTAAGCCTGCCCCTCACAACTTATCATTGGCCAAGCTCTCCTCTCTCCCTTGATAGGGGGAAGGAAATGGAGTGTCATCGTGGTGAGGTAGTTTCTGGGTCAGAGGATCCACCCCTGGTCAATTTGCACACAAATCTAGTCTTGATACAAATACATATTTATCTATGTACAATTTTTCTATTATATGTCCAGTTAACATATTTTCTGTAGCACCAAACCATCCGATACCTGTCTTTGTAAGATGTTGTGTCCACTTATGACAGAATTCTGCCCTTTTCATCAAGAACACAACCTCTAAACTTTTTCAGGATTTACACAAACACGCACAAGGAATATGGGCATCAGATGATAAAGTGTCAGATTTTTAACATACAGACATTCGGAGTAATACCTTATTTTCCACTACTACCCCCAAGAACATACCACAGAGTCCTAACACCTCTTAAAATGTGCACAGAAAAATCACAAGAATAATGATATTAATTATATCATTTTTGACAATTCCGTACTATGAATTATCCATCTTTTTACAATTATGCTCTGGCCCAGAGGGGTGTGGTTTCCCAAAACACATGGTGGCATTTCTGGTTTGTCCACTTCCTCCAGCTCAAGTTGCTCACAGAGGCACTTCCCCTCCCAGTTTCTCTCAAGAGGAAGCCATTTACGACCCCCCCTAATTTAACATTTGCCTGAGCCAAGGAAGGCTCATTGTTCCGTTTCCCTGCTCCCAGGTGCTCCTCCCCTGATTCAATCAGGGAGGGGTCATCTCCTTTTGGTGGGAACAGCAGAAGGCAGCCAGGCCTGGGAATGCAGTGGCTGAACAAGTTTCCACTCCTGTCGGGGGTAGTTGCCGGGCAGAATTCAATCAGAATTCAATCTCTTCAAGCCAGGCTTCAGCCAAATGTCACTTTTGTTCCCAGTTTTCCTTCATTCAAATCAAGCTTACAATTTTTACACATGCAGCTAGAATGCTGATTCTAAGTTCAAAACTATGACATTTAACAGTTGCAATCTATGTGACACAACAGTAGGTCACTCATTTATTTTAAACATTTAGATTTTAGTGGCTTTCAGTCCAATTTAACTTATGCTGCTGACATCCACAGCTCAGCCAGTTTCATTATGAACATTATTTTAGGCTCTTTCTTTTCCCAGATTTTGCATGCACACAAGACTTCATTCTGCCAAATGTCTGCTGGTGTTCAGTGAGATTTTTGAATATCTTGCAATGTTTAAAATAGGCATTTTTAGCTTGCATTTCAGAGAAACAAAGGTGATTTCAAAGTGCTTTTGAGCTAGCAGGCACTGTGAATCAAGAACAAGGGAAGAGCGAGGAATGTATTACTTTTGATTTGGAATGGGGCACTCTCCTTGATGGTTTGCAAATGCCGCCGGGCGATCTACTGCCGTGAAAGAATGACTGTCTGTAGAATAGAATGGACTGAAGGCGATTTAGTATTTCACATGCAGTCTCCAAAAGGTATATGATGTATGCTGAAGCACCCTTTGAGATGTGGGGAATAATGGTTTATTTGGGAATCAGAGTTGGAACGAGAGGGAAGGAACAGGATGTCGGACAGGGAGGAAAGTTATGAATATGAATACGTGTTACTCTATTTGTTTTATAATCTTAACAAAAACAAACAGGAAAAAAAACAATTATTTTGATTCAGTAAATTAACTAGATTGATTAAGTAATGCGGAAGTGACAGTCAGTCTGCCGTCGCGTCTGTGTAGTGGAGTGGGGTTGGGTCCCGAAGTCGAAGTATAGTTCTGCAAATGTGCGGACCATTTGGAGTTTGCTGGATTTACCCTCTTTGGGAAAGGTTGCATTTTTTCTGTGTGTGGAGAGACTTCATTGTCAAGTATATGGCAAGTAAGTGGAGCCATAACAGTGACCACTCTGACTTTCATTTGAAAACAATGGTTGGAATAAAAAACAAAAAGAACAAAAGGGAGCTTAAGAAATCGGTATACGATTTACAGAGCGGTACAAAGGGTGAGTCTATGACCCATTCAACTTGAGTGGATGCATGGGCTGAGCTTGATCTGGCGATTGGGCTCCTACTGCCTCCTTCCTTGGAAGTGGCAGAGGGAACACGCCTTCTTGTCTGCTCAATCCTTTCATGAATCCGGCAGCTATGGTGGTTAAGGACAAGGTCTCTCAGTCAGTGTCGAGAATTATTACAGATTACTTTTCATCTCTTCATAAAGCCACAGGCCCTGTGGGTTTACAGCTGGACCCCTCTGGCATATGCAAGGGTGTGAATACAGGGTCCACAGGGCTTCCGATCATGGCTTGCCATCAACAGTGGTCCCTTTGGGGTCCAGCGATTATGGGATAATTGACTTGTCTGAGCAGGAAGACTCATCTAAATACTCTACCTATATTTTCTGAAGCTGCTGAGTCGGACATGACATTAACATTGTATTCCTCAAAACCAGATCCACCACAACAAAAGGGGTCATCACTTTTGATTCATAACATCGACCAAAGTGTGGTTGAGCACTGTGATAGCCTGTTGAAATTGACAAATGAGATTCTAAGTGCACTTTTTAGTTTGTTCGAGAATCTTCAGCGTGACGTAAAATCACATCGGTCCATGCTAGATCTGATGTGTAAAACAAAATCAAATGATGGCAAAACTCAAGTCCAATAGTTCTATTATTACTGATTCTATGACACAACAATCTGATATAGTTGGTCAGCTTGGGAATGGTCCCAGTTGTGTTTTGGGGCATTTAGGAGAGGTTGGTCAGCACATTCAGTCAGCTCGGCTAGTGTATAGTCACCCTGGTGCTCCTACCCTCCCTCTGCAGATGCTTCTGTGGAAGAGCAGGTCGATTCTACTTTAATAGCCATTCACAACCTGGAGGAGGTACACAACAATATATCACCATCTAAAGCAACCTCACAAATATTGCAGATATTGGTTTCGAAAAAGAAATTGTGGAAAAAGTTCAAATAAATTATAAAAGATTTTAAAGAAAAAAAAACCTCCTGCAATTAACAATAAGGCTACTAGGTCTTTGATCAATTCGATCATATTACCTATGGTGAGGCCTGTTAATAAATCTGGGCGGCATGAGATGCAGATCACATCAGTAAGCCAAGCTGATCAGCAAACTGAGGAAGAGGGTAGGTCAGGCTGCGTCGATATGCACACAGATTATAAAGCAGAGGGTTTTGAGAAGTGCCTAGTAATGTGAAGGAAGTGGCAGTACAAACAGTTGGGCAGCGTCATCAATACATGCAATGCTCCGCCTTCTAACCCATGTTATGGGAAGGGGGATACGTTACCCATTTGGGAAGGGTGCATTGGGGGGGTAAAGAAATGAAGCTGCTCCCAGACCTGATCTGGCGGCTGTCATATGGGGCCTCCCAGTCAAAGGAGAAAGGCCCAAAAACCTCACCACTATCTTGAGAGGGGCACGGAGCTCCGACTATACCAGAGATCAGTGAGATCCTATCAAAAGGGCATCGAAAAAAAGCAGACTACTCCAACCAGGTCAAGTTTTTCTGAATCTCATAAGAGGGCGATAGTGTTGGAATGCAGGCAAATTCGAGTTTAAAGAATTTTCATGCATAATCGCTGTGGTATTAAAGCGGGCTTATAGTCGCTCATTACTCTTAGAATTAACCCATCTGCGTGCCATCTCATCTAAAGATTTGGATCGTATTGATTGTATAACTAGAGGAAGAACAGACATGGCAATTGTGAATATCCACTCTAGAATAGTTTACTTTATTTTAAAGGAGGCAACTCACTTTTGACAAATGGGGTTAGAATTTTCAAAAGTGGGCCGCTGATGTCCTCTAAAGGACAGGGAGTTGACCTCCGACCAATTGGTCCTTCTTTGAAGCCACGAAATATACACAAGGAAAGTGAGATTTGGGGAGCCAAAAAAAGGTTTTAATGGTGAATGTTTTAAGAGATACGAATGGTCAGCGACAAGGTTCAATGGTCAAGTAATGATGACGCATACACTGATGAGGATGTAGGTAGTTTGGCTTGGGCGTCAGCCTCACTTAATGATTCCTCAACTCAGTGAGGAACTAATAACTTATTGAATGGTATTTTGAAACCTAATCCATTAATGTGGTCCTTGATTTTAATTTATTTATTTTAGCATTTGTAGAGCGCACTACAGCCCAACAGGCAACGAGGCGCTATAAGGAGTTTTTAAGAAGGCTTGTTTGAGGGTTACAGTAAGCGGCCCCAGAGGTCAGTTTAAATACATTTGCTTATGCACATTTGCATGGTTACATATTATACAGATGGATTGTTACAGTTGGTTATAAATCTTGTCTAGGTATAGTCTCCTGTGCATGGTGAATACAGTAATAATGCAAACCTAGAGTGGCAGGCTCTTTAGATGAAGAGCTTGGTTTTTAAGGCCTTGCGGAAGGCTGTGAGTCGATTGATCTCATCTGAGCTGGGAGGTTGTTCCATAGGGTAGCCGCCATAGTGGGGAAGCTGGTGCCTCCTGCACGCACTCTGTGTGTGTGGAACCGTGATGCGGTTGGTATAGGCTGCCCTTGAGGGTCTGGAGACAGTTTGTTTAGTTATCCTCTGTGTCAGATGGGAGGTGCTTGGTCGTGAAGGCACTTGTGTGTAAGAGCCAGAGTTTTGAAAATCACCCTTTCCTTGATGGGGAGCCAGTGTACCTCCCTCCTGATCCCCGAGATGTGTTCCTTGCGCGAGGTGCCTGTGGCAGCCCTTAAGGCATTATTATGGGCAATCTGGAGTTTGGCAAGGTTTTTTTTGGGAGGTTCCAATGAACAGGGCATTGCAGTAGTCTAGTCTGGAGACGATGATAGCTCTGGCTATTGAGATGCAGTTTTGCCGTGACAGGAAGGGCCTGATGGCATTGATGATTTTGGAGTGGTATGCTGCGGATGAGGCAATGGCGTTTACCTGTCGGTCCATGTTGAGGCTGGGCTCGAGGTACACCCCCAGTGTTTTGATTGTTTGAGAGACTCTGATGGGGATATTGTCCACTGTGAAGGATTGTAGTATCAAGTTTGCCCAAAGTGGATGAGGAGCCGACAAGCAGGAGCTCAGTATTATCGCTGTTTAAGCAGAGCCAGTTCTCAGCCATCCATGATTGAATGGTGGTGTAGATGCTGTTGAGTGTGTCCAGGTCCTTGGTGTAGTCACCCGACAGGGGGATAAGAACCGGTGTGTCATCTGCATAGTTTGTATAAGAGATGCCCACGGAGTCAAGTATCCTGAAGAGAGGTCTCGTGAAGAGGTTGTAGAGGGTGGGGGCTATGCAGGAGCCCTATGGGACTCCACATTTGATGGGGCTTGGTGTTGCATTGGCGGAGTCTGAGAAGACCTTCATTACCCTCTCCTGATGGAATGAGGAGATCCATTCACAAGCTTTGGTTGAGAATTGTGCTGAGGTTGTGAGATGGTGGCATAGCGTTTCATGCTTGACCAGATCGAAGGCTGCCGTGAGGTCTAGGAGCAGGAGGATAGCTGGTTTGCCCGCGTCTCTCAGGTCATCCATTTGATTTTTTAGTTCAAGTAGTGCCGTCTCGGTGCCGTGTTGAGGGCAGAAGCCAGACTGGCGAAGCCCAAGGAGGTGGTTGTCTTCAATACATTTTTGAACCTGCAGGTAGGCTGCTTTGTCCAGAATCTTTAACAGAAAGGGGACTTTTGTGATGGGGCGGTAGTTCCCTGGGATAGATGGGTCGAGAGAGAGCTTTTTTAGGAGACGTTTAACCCAGGCTTCATTTAGTGAGGTTGGTACATGAGACGTTTGAAATGATGCATTGATGAAGGCTGTAATAATGGGAGCCAAGGCAGGCGCACAGTCTCTGATAATGTGGGAGGGGCAGGTATCTCCCTTGCAATTGGATGGCTTAATGGATTTCATGAGGTCAATGACCTCAGATTCAGTCATGTTGGAGAATGCGAATTTTGGAATATCACTGGGAGCGTTAGGCGGTGGGGTTGGAGGAGCCGATGTGCGCTCAAGAAGAGCGGAGTGTGCTTTTTGGTGGGCTAGAATTTTAGAATGTAAGGTATCTAGTTTATGCAGCATGGCTGCTTGAATTTGGTTGCACCAGGTCTCATCCTTGGTGATGGTGGAAGGTGGAATGGACGGTGATTCAAGTTCCCTGAATATGGCGAAGATTTCCTTAGAGTCAGAGTTGGCGTTGCTGATCCTAGTGTTGTAAGAGTTTGCATTAGCCTGTAAGGTGGCTATTTGTAGTCTTTGGATAGAGATTTGAAGGCAGTTTTGTTAGACTCGGAGGGGTCCTTTTTCCAAGTGGCTAGTGACGCTCTTTTCTTAGCGCGGAGATCAGCAAGTTCTTGAGAAAACCAGGCATTGGAGTGCTTAGTTTTTTTTGCAGTGAGGGGTGTGATGGCATCTACCGCTGTGGATATCACTTGGCTGAACGTGTTAGCTATGACGGTGGGATCATTGGAGAATGGGGGTTGCAATGCTGGGATGAGCAAGTGCGGAAGGAGAGAGTCCTTTGTTAGTTTTTTGGAGCTCCTTGAGAGCCCTGCAGGAAGAAGGATGGAGGGTCTTGCGGGTCCTGGTGCGGTGTCGATGGGAAAGTTGATGCAGAAATGGACAGACCAGGGGATGGGAGATATGGAGAAGAATGGGGCAGTTATGTTGTGTCACCCAGTCTAGGGTACGTCCTTTGATGTGTGGAGGTTTGGTGATAGCTTGGTCAAGCCTAGGTTAGCTAACGCCTTTTGTAGGGATAGGGATTGGATTAACAAGGAGTCTTAAGCAAACGGCTTCTCAGAGGTTACTGAATTCTTGCCATACTGCCTTTGTGGTCCCAATCTTTAAAAGAGGTGTCCACACTGAACCTATAAACTATACCTATGGCTATTTTGGATGCAGATTCCAAAATTATTGCAGCTTTGCTGCTAAACATTTGACGGCATAGGCTTTGGCAACAAGGAGATTCCAGAAATGCCAGATGGGGTTCCGCTTAAGGCACAACTATCAATAGCTTCTTATTGAGATTGGCACAGAACCTGGTTAAGACCAAAAAAATCGATTCTCTGTCATCTTATTTGATTTTACGCAAGCTTTTGATAAGGTGGACAGGAACAACTTTTGGAAAAAACTAGATAAGTGGTGACTATGCTGGGGACTATTGAGTGCAATTATTGCACTTTACTCCAACTCAAACGTGAAGGTCAGATTGAATAATCAGGGTTCTCTATCACAGGAGAGTTTGACTCACCTGTGTTAGACAGGGATGCTGGTTCGCTCTGTCTATTTAGCCTATACGTTTCAGATACAGGGGATTCTCTGAAAAAGGTTTTGTTGGCTTCCCCAAAACTAAATCAGAAGCAGATATGGTTATCTTGTGCTGATGCTTTAATATTTGATTTAACCCCAGTTGGGCTTCAAAGGTTATTTATGGCCTTGAACTCTTATGCATCCCAGAATATCCTACAAATCAATACGAGAAAAAACAAATGTAATGCATTGTACACTAAAGAGATGTAAAACAAAATATCATCTTTAGTTGTGGGGGAGAGAAATTAGCCTTGGCATCACATTTTGTGTATTTGGGGTTCCCAATCTACAGAAAACTCACCACGTCTGCTGTCGTGTTTTCTCAAAGAAAAGGCTAAGGGGCTGTGCCATCAATTGGTAAAAACTGATAAAGATATGGCCGTTTTCGATCTTGCCTGCTGTGAAATTCTACAATGGTAGATTGCACTGAAGCTTATTTATGGAGTTGAACTGCGATTTATCCAAATATGCTCTCAGGTATTGAAGCTATGGTATGGTGGTGAATATTGAAATTACCAAGTCATTACCTGCTGTGGCAATAAGGTACGACCTGGGACTGTTCAATGAAGTGTAGTGGTATGTGCCGATTTTTAACTTTTTGGGGAAAACAGCTGTCCCAGGCACACTATATGAAGACCTAAAGACCATTGCAGAAGGTCACATCAATTTGGAAGAGTTTGTTGATAAGTAAATTTTTTCTTTCATGTGATACTTTATTCGAGAAGAGTCGATGAACATGCCTGAGCGCACTAATAAATATCTGTAACATTGTGACTGGTTAAGGACCATGGAAAAAAAATGCATAGTTATGATTCTCTGCTCCACTTGGCCAGTGACTAAAGAAATTGGGTGCGTTAGCCCAGTTTCTGTCAATCTATCCTGGAAAAGAAGCACCTGGACCATTTTTGGAAATTCAGGTGGGATTGTATTTCGACCAAACAAATCTTATATATGCATAAGAAAATTCCACTGGAAGAAACTGTGCAGCCTTTGTACAATAGAGACTGAAACACTGTTGCATTTAATTCTTGAATGCACTTTAAAATGCCTGCGTCTCAGATTTTATTGACTATTGTTTTTGGGAGCAATGTCTTAGGGGCTCTGTAACATCTTTTGTGGTGGCAGTGGTTGGATTTCTGGGTATACTGGCTTTGGAATAACTACCACTGAAAAATACTTTAATCTTTAAAAATAATGTTAAGCTTTCATGGCTTATTAGCCGTTTCAATCTTGAAGGTTTTCTGTATTTCTGCTTCAAATGTGTATGAAGTTGTTTCTATGATTGTGTGATATATTTATATTGATAATGTAATGAAATGGTTAAGTAATTGTACTTTTTTTAAACTCTCTTTTCCTCTGTATGTATATTTGAATTTGTTAAAGGTTTGAAGTGAACCAACAATAAAACAAAGACATTTTAAAAAAACTAGATTGATAAGTTTTGTCGATTGGTACAATTGTGGGCTCAGCGGTTTTATCAGAATTCTGAATGCCTAGGGATAAAGCAGATTAGTCTCATGCGCGAAATTGACATTTTTTGGCGTTTGTCTCAATAGCAACCATGCGAATATAAATGTTTAGATGCACACATTTTTATACAATAAATGCAATAGTTTTGTTCAAATCATACATTTTTATTTTATAAATTAGGAAATTCAGTACGGTATGCATTAGCATACTTTAGGTGGACTCGGGTAAGAGGTAGAATTGAACACATCTTCACAAATACAAAAACTTTAGACCTAGATAATCAAAGTACATTTTTTACATTACTGAACAGGAAGAATAAAATCAAATTAAGTGAGTGATATTTATTATAACAGAAGCACGAGCAAAATGTGGAGAGTCTTCCAGGAGCCTTAAGGATTTTCACACCAGTTGATAAAAGTGAGAAGCTTGTTTTCTGGCCCTCCGATGTAGGCCTTTGACAAGGGTCTTATTAAAATCCATGTTAAATGTTGTAAGCTGATTCATCCCCAAAGCAGGCTGGAAGAACAACAAATACAGCATAATTTAGATGTTTGGGTCTTAAAATGTATGAATTCAACAATAAAACAAGGAAAATAAAGCAATAGGCAAGTGGGTAAATTGAGGGGGCATTCATGGTCAAGAAAACCCATCACCATTAATTGCAGTGACCAATGGCATTAACCTTTGAACATGCATAGAAAACTGTAGCCATATTTCCCCATTTCTCCATTCAATTGTCCTCCTCCCAACGTTTAGCTCGAACAAAGGCACTGAATGCATTTCATATCCGGGTGATTGGGTCTTCAGATTATCAGGATTAACTTTCTCCCTGTTGAAAGATGCCTACCCAGAGCCATGTTGGCTTCTATTACTGGATCGAAAGTAAAGATGCTCCCACTTCCACTCAAGAAAAGTCTTCACCGGTTGATAAAAAGACGACATACAACTCAATTAACATCAAGCTATCAAGACAGCAAAAACTACTGTGTTGGGATGTTGAGTCAACAGTTTAAAGACAATTTCTGCACTATGGTAAAGATTACAAAAGTACCCGGGAACCGAACATTGGCAAATCCAACCATTTGGCTTTTGTGTAGGCCTGGGATGGTCATTTGTCAGGGACTGCATAATGGTACTTCCTGTCCAGAAGATGGCAATAGCTGTGAAAATGGTGTGAGTTGCTGGGCATGTAGTAGCAATAGCAGTGCCTAGCAAATGCTGAATACCTTTACACAAATGTTGGGGTAGTTGATAAGGGTCTCACAGGTAAAGAAATTTGAGTTGTGCGGGCCATATTGGTCGCTGGGGTGACAGCGATGTTGACATCATGTTGCAGTTTAGTATGAATCCAGTGTAGCTAATGAAATGAGATGAGATGTGTTATTTTTAGTGTTGTTTTACTGGATAAATTTTCGAATTGCATGTGCCCAAGATGAATGTCAAAACTGCGGATAGAACATAAACGCAATATATGTGTGCTACATAGCGGTTAAACAATCTGGCAGCGAGGCGTTCCACATGTGCATGCGACGTAGAAGATTTGCAATGGAAAAATCAGTATGAGAGGCGGCAGTCGTCCTGAACATACATGTATAAATACTCATAGATGGGGGGGGTCTCTAGGGAAATAGGTTTTGGGCAGTATGAATATAAAGATCTGTTTTGCCAGAGTTCTCGGATAAGCTAGGAATTATGCTGGCTGAAAACCTGGGTTGGGCAATTGAACTCTGAGAAAGTAGTTTTACAAGGCTGGGGAAAGGCAACAGCAGTTGTGATGAATATCAGATGGTCAGTTTCGGGCAGGCCTCTTCATGGCCTGGTGCACTGTGAAGGGGAGATGAGTCGGTTATTGAATGGCAGATGGACTTCGGCCACGTGGTAGGGATGGACAATTAAACCCGATGCAAGGGATGCCTGCGGGGAAAGGGGCACCGATAGATCCCAGGTTTTCAATTGAGTTGTCAAAGTGGGGTTTGGGCCATGTGGCCTGGAATGGCAAGTCGCATAGTTTAGAATAAAATGTGGACACCAACACATTTGGGCGATAAAACAAGCAACAAAAGATCAAAAGGAAATGCGTTTTTTCCTCTCCTCTACACATCAATGGAATTGCCATAAAATAGCTGGATGCGTCACAAATGGGGGTAAAGGTTTCCAACCAGGTGGAACCTGTGATAATATAATAGTTTTTAAGTTTTGTAAACTGTAACCAGGAGATAGGGCTATGGCCAAATATAGAAGGGCCCCAGAGAGGGGTGTAGAGTGAATATGAAACATGCATTTACAAGTTAAAAAAGATAGTGCCTAGATGAATATGTTAACAGTCTTAATGAGTGTGAGGGTCTACGCTCAAAGGGAATGCATGTAAGAAATGTTAACACCAGGTTAGGATCCCATACAGAGACTTTGAATGGAACGGTTGAAATACATTTATAAGACCCTTGGATTTTAAAATATGAATCCTCCTCCTCCGAAGAGCACTTGAAAATAGATGGCACCGCCAGGTAAACTTTAATTGTTCGAATCTGGAGACCCTACTTTGCCAAATGTAACAAAAAAGAAAGCACCATAGGTGTGTCACATGGAAAGGGATCCACATTCGTATCCCTGCACCAGCTGCTGAACGTGTGTCAATGGCAGCGGTACAAAGATTTTGTTGCTGGTCTTCCAGCTGAAAGCAAGATCTCCATTACATCACCCGGGAGGTCCCAATCATTGCATCTCAACTCAGAAACCATGCGTGAAGGTTGAGAGTCTTCACCTCTGGATGGAGAACCCGACCCTCCTCTCGAGAGAAAGCCCTCTCTTTGTGGAAGACACATTGGAGAGCAGATGGACATGTCCAGAAGGCCCTGGTACCACCTCCTCCTGGCCCAATCCGGGGCAATTAGAATCATGGATTCCACAAACTTTCTCAACCACCTATCACATGAGGAATGACGGGGACTGGGGGTAATGCATACAGGAGTCGAATTTCCCAGTCCACTACCGACACGTCCCCTAGAGCTCCTCTTGGGGGGGGGAAACTCCCTGGAGCAGAACAGTTTGCATTTCCAGTTGAGACTGGTAGCGAACAGATCCACTTGAGGGGGTTCACCAAAGGGCGAGGATCTCTTGAAGGACTTCCTGAGCTAGAGCCTACTCGTGGGAGACTGCTCTGGCTGCTCAGATCGTCTGCCGCTGTGTTTGCCTCTCCGGCTAGGTGATCTGCAGGTAGAGAGATTCCTTCTTGAATTGCCTAGAACCTGAGCTGCATTACTTCTCTGGTCAGTGGTAGTGACCCTACGGCTCCTCTCTTGTTGCGGTAGTACATGACCAATGTGTTGTCCGTCATTAACAGGACATTCTTTCCCCATACAGAGGGCAGAAAGGCCCCTCAGTGCTAGTCTGATTGCCCTCGGCTCCAAAAGGTTTGGGTGTAGTTTGGACTCCGATGGAGACCAACGACCGTTAGGTTGTTGGCGTGGGCTCCCCACCCAGTGAGTGAGGCGTCCGTCACTACAGTTATCTCCTGCCACGGCTGACAAAAAGATTCTCCCTTGAGAACATTGTCCTTGCAAGACCACCACATAAGGTCCTGAGAAATTCTGCTCTGAACTTTCAGGTAGTTGACATATTGCATGAGAATTGGGACCATTGATTTCTGAGAGCCCGTTGGAGGGATCTCATTCTGAGGCAGGCCTCTGGCACCAGAAAAATGCACAATGCCATGAGACCGAGCAATCTCACATAATTGAAGGCCGGAAGATGCTGGGCACTCTGGAATTTGGTGACCATCTGCATAATATGTTGAGCTCTCACCTAGAGTGGCAAGGCTTTCCCAGAGGAAGCATCCAGGACTGCTCCAATAAATCAGAGTCTTTGATACACAACGGGTCTAAAGTGCGATTATGCTGTGTATGTGTTAACATTGGTGTCAAAGGCATTTTACCAGAAATATGGATGGGAGCACAGTAGGAGAAGGTGCAAATGATGCTGCAAGAAAAGGCACCCTCCACAACTTGATTTGAACGTGTCACCATGTGAAGTGTCCCACAAAACTATTTTGTAATGTTTGCCACCCTATGGCAGATGGAAATTAAATAATGTCCTACATTCTCTGCAGGGAAAGCTGTGCCCGTTTCATCCTGCCATATCCCCTTAATTCTCCTTCCTGCCACACCGTGCAGAATAGGTGGTGTGAGGACATTGAAATTATTTTGAAACTCATTTATTTTTCTATACAAGGCCTTTTCGAATGGTTAGGTGCTTGGAACTGATACAGCATTTCGAAAAAATATGCCTTCCTTCAAGTAATCCCAAAATGAAACTCAAAAGCTTGATTTATAGCCATGATGTGTTCGTTTTACATGGAAAAAAGGAGGGGTTTACTTTTATGTGGCTATCCGCATTTCTTTAACACTGCAATATAACAAACTTGGAAACTTGAGTTTGTGCCAAATACTAACACACTTTCTTTTATTTTGTCAAATGCACAGAGATATTTCCAGGGTGCCATTACTTTGCATTATGGCACTTGCAGTCACTATTCAGGATGTGAATATGCCATTTATTGTATTGCATATAAATACACTGATTGTAATGTTTTAGTGTGCCAGGGCCCCAAGTCTGCAGTTCAGAAACAAAGTGGCTTACTGAGAGTGAAAAGCGGGTGAAAACATGTGTGGCGAGAAACAAAGAACTACAAATAGATGGACACAGAGCCAGATACATACAGAAGGCGAGACAAGTAAACAACTACGTGACTAAGCGGGGACACAGGGTACATTTAATAGAAAGTGGTTGGAGAGACCCAGCTGGGCCCCAGCACAAGATACATTTCTGGACTTTACCGGGTTAAAGAGAGACTGGTGAGTAACTGCACTTTTACATTTGAAACACTGGTTTAAAGAAAAAACATTTATCAGCAAACAAGTCAGTTTCCTTCCAATACGACCAAACACCTATTGTGGTGTTGAACAAATACTATAAAGTATCTCTACCGATCTACCTTTAAAAGTACAAACATGCTAATGATGTCTCAAAGTGGTAACATTGCAATGTTATGGAGACAAAGGAACCCCAAAAGAAAGAATTTTCAATGACAAAGGAATAGTTACATTTTTAATAATTAAATGATTTATCTAAATGTAAAAAAATGTATGAGGTTTTTAAAAACGTGGTAAATTTAAGAAAGTAATAAACTAGAGTGGAAATCTAATAAGATTGAATATGATAAAAGTTCAGTATAGCGCACTTTTGCTATTTTGGCTGCCTTATTCCACGTGACTCTGCAGGGGTTACATTAGTGAGGAGAGGGGCAGATGGAAACCCTCTGGTGTGGAGTGCAGACCTGAAGTATCTGGAAGGCCAGTATGCTCTATGCGGTTTATGGTGGTCACACTATATTTTATAATATACAGGTCAATATTCCTATATGGAGGAGATCTAAAATCCAGGGGTCGAAATTGGATGTTGGAAAAAGTGGAATTAGCACCTGGGTGGCGTTATTATCCTTACACCAGGAGTTACTCAGTGACCCAGTAGGTATTACAGTGAATTCTCAGGAATTGATTCTCATGCCAGAGTGCGTTTAATTGTTGACATTAAAAGATAAAATTAGGACAACAATTAAAATAATTGCACAGTGGGAGCCACCAGGGGGCGCCGAGATGTGCTGACGCTCCCCAGTCATTCTCCACCTTTGGGCGCCTAAAATTGTGATCTGGTCCCCCCCTCCCCCCAGCATGCTGGTATCGGTTTTATGACCCCCACCGCGAGTTGCTGATACCCTCGAGCACCAGTTGTGCGCTTTTTTGGCGCCCGGAGGTGCCACTATTCCTGTGCGAGGACCTTCTTTGGTGGTGAGCGGGGCCTGGGAAGAGGCTGTCCCCGCCGAAGAGCTCCGCAACGCGCTCCCCAGTGGTTGGTGGGGGAGGGGCAGCCGTTACCCGGACAGCTGTTGCCTTGGCGCCAAGCCCTCTTCAGTGGACGTGTGCCGGCGCCCCGAGTAGAGGGGAGGAGGTCGCCAGAGGATCCTGAACTAGCCCGCCTCCATTAAGGATTCGGTGGTGAGGGAGTGCGGGCTTGACATTTGTGCGCCCCCCCCACCGTGCGCTTTCCCATACGCACAGTGCGGATGTTGCTGTGCCTGGGGGTTCTGCCTGTCAGTGGATCGAGGGCCGTGGGTGGTCTGACCCTCCCGTTGGCCGCCAGCAGCTATCCGGGGGTGTCGTGAAGCAGTGAGGAGGTGCGCTCTGGGGTGAGTTGGCGCCCCGACCCGCAGAAGTGCTTTCCTGGAGTTTAGTGCTCCGCGCAGTGCGCGTTGGTTGGCTGGCACCTCAGAGTCCCCTGCACTGGAGGAGGATGCCTGGTGAAAGCCTTCTGACGGTGGTACTGCCCCTGGAACCTGGTTTGCTTTACACTTCTGGACGCGTAGGAGCAGCGCCTGCCCCCCCCAGGTGGCGTAGAGGTGCCTTGGGAGACTGGTCGGGGTGGCTGTGGCAGTACCTCTGGGCTGCACGCAGTCCGAGCAGTGTCGCTTTTGTTCCTTGGGGGAGCTGGCCCAGTGCAGGGTCCAGGCCTGGTCTTCTGTGGTGGCTTGGGGCGGACTCTTTCTCGGGTAGCGAAAAGAGAAGTTCCCTGGTCCCCTCCGCTAGAGGTAGCACGGCAGGGACCCCCTCCAGGGCCCAACGACACCTGTCTATGCTTGCTCCGGCTGTCTCCCTGGCTCGGCTGGTGGAAGGTTCTGCCCGGGTGTTGGCGAGGAGGCTCTTGGAGTACTGGCATTGGGGTGGAGCCGGCAGTCGAGTCAGACGGAGGGTCTGCAACAGTGATTGCCTAGGGGTCTGCCCAGCTGTTTGTCGTCTTGTGCCTGGCCACCCACCCGCTGCTCGGCGCTGCTGCTTATTATTACCATCTTCCCCACTTCTGAAGGGCTGGTCTCAATCTTTGCAGAGGTTCCGGCGCTCCCCCCGAGCACAGCATGGATAAGAGCGAAACACGGCCTGAGTCTTAGTCGGAAGCTATGGAGGTGCAAACGATGAGTCAGAATATGGCTGCTCTATTGGAGGAGATAAGAGGCTTCATAGCAGACATCAGCAAGAGACTTGACTCTTTGGACAAGAAGCTAGACGCGGTTGATGACCGGGTCCAAGTTTTGGAGGCTAATCAAACGTCCTCAGATCTCTTTGAAACCGGCGCCTAGCTGAGATGGAGAGACGGGAGGAGAAGGTCTCCCTTAAATTGGACGATCTGAAAAATAGGGAACGGCGCTCTAACCTAAGATTATTAGGCATCCCGGAGCAGGATGGGGAAACGCAGTCCGACATCATGAGAGCAGTCAAAGCAATTATAAGTAAACTCTTTGACAGCGGTAATACTAGTGAGCCGACAATAGACAGAGCTCATAGAGCAGGAGGTCGTGCTGGTGCCCCTAGATCAGTCCTTGTAAAAGTTCCACTATTTCTCTGAGAAGGACAAGATCTTGGATCTAGCCCGGAAGAAAGGACACATTGCCTGGGAGAGTTCTAAAATAATGATCTACCAGGATCTGTCGGCACTTACTTTAGCGCGCCGGAGACTATGTGGCCCCTTGACTAAATGGTTGCAGTCTAAGGGAGTGCGATACAGATGGGGCCATCCCTTTTCTCTCGCATTTGAAGTTGAAGGCTACAAGTACTCCCTTGTCACGGAAGCCGACATACAGAGGGTGACTGGTGAACTCTTGGGAGATTCAGCAGAGGGCGCTGGAATTTCAGATGGAATTGGAAAAAACTCAGAACAGCGGAAACCCTCCCGTTTTGTGGAGAGGCGCCACGTTCGAGGTCATAGGAAATTTAGAAAGGCGACACCACCTTCTACGAGTCAGCCTGCCTCTTAATTTATTCTGGAAGGTTGTTTCTTATATGGTGCTCTAAGGTGTTCCTGGGATACACTATTTTCTGGGGGGGGAAGGGGAGAGTCTTGGGGGTTCTTGGGGCTCTCTGGTGTTAGTTATGCCTTGAAGAGGGTGGCATAAAAAAGCGTGGAAAATGTGAAGGTGAATGGGGGTTGTGGAGGGAGTGAGTTCGCGCAATGCATTCGGGGGGGGAGGGGCTCAAAATGGTGTGATACTTTTTAAGTCATAGGCGGCCCGGGCGGAGGCGGCCAATGGAGGCCTGGTGTGGCAGCGGTTGGATGTTGCTGTCAGGCCGGGCGCTCGGTAAAGTCGGGAGTGGGTTTTCAATGGGCCATGGGGGTCTGTTTGGTTTCAAATGGTTTGGGGTGTTTCTGGTTATTGTTAATGCTTTTGCTTGGGGGAGTTATTGGAGAGTCATCCAACAAGGTTTTTTTTTCCTGAGAGTTTGATCTTTCAGGGACAAATGCCTAGATTTAATTTTTTGAATGGGTGAATGCGATTTCCCACTGGCGCTAGGCTCGTTGAATGTGCGAGGCCTTAATTCTCCATATAAAAGGTCTTTGGGTGGCAAAGGAGTTCAATAGGTTGAAACTTGACAAGAGACTCACTGGGTGAAGGGAGTAGAACCCGCTTTGAAGGCAATGTCCATACATAAAGTCTTTCATGCATCCTCCAAGGTCAAGAAGAGAGGGGTGGCGATAGTGATCTCCCAGAAGGCCCATTTCTCTCTTCGAGCCCAGGTTTGTGATCCAGAGGGACGTTTTGTAATGGTCAAGGGAGACTGTAGAGGAACCAAGGATACTTTGATCTCCATTTATGCACCAAATTATGCCCCAGATCGCTTCTGGTCGGAGATGAAGCTCAAAGTTATTACCTTTACTGAAGGTGCGTTAGTGGTGGGGGGTGATTTTAACATGGTTCTTGATTACTTGTGCGATAGGTTGCCCAGTCGCCCGGTTATGGATTCCTAGCTGCAAAGGCGCCTTGCGTCTTCCTTCCAGAGCACCAACAATGAATTAGGGTTTAGGGACTCACACTCGGCACGGGAAGGCCCTGACCCCATATTCACTTTTTTCTCGAAACCCCACTCGTCATTCTCTAGAATGGACTATATCCTGGTCGATAAGGGGCTTTACAACAGAATTTCGGAGGTTTGTGTGGAGGGGACTCCGTGGTCTGACTACGACATGGTTCAATTAGGGATTCCCCCTGTTCTCCCAGGGCCGATGCAGTGGACCTGCAATGACCTCCTGTTGAAAGACCAGTAGCTAGCTCGGACTGTCCTGACCTCTTAGGGAATTGGAGTTCAATGATGATGGGCAGGTGGGCCTGGAGGGGGTCTGGGAAGCCTTCAAGGCTACGATCAGGGGCGTCCTTATTGGGTTGGGGGCGGCGAGGAAGCGAGAGAGGGGTAAAGAGGAAAAGCTTCTTAGGGATAAAATTGAGGCTATCCAGCCGAGGGGTAAATTAAGGTCCCAGACCTTCCCGGGGAAGTTGGCCGAGCTCCAACAGCTTAAGGCGAAGCTAGCTGCTCTCCTGGTGGGGCAGACCGAAAGGAAGCTGTCTTTCCTTAAACAGCAGTACCTGGAGAAGGGTGAAAAAGCTGACAAAATCCTAGCATGGAGACTCCGTGAGCTTAGGGAGAGTAGGCGAGTGGAGGCTCTTGCCCTGCCGGATGGTATGCTCTGCCGAGAGGATTCTGCGATAGCAGACGAATTTCAGAGGTATTATGAAAGCCTATACAAATCTGAATACGAAGGAGATGGGGCGGACATAGATGATTTTTTGGAGGCATTACCAATTCCCCCCCCTTCCCCTTGAGAAAGCTACCCTCCTGGAGAGCCTGATTTCACCCCAGGAGTTGAGACACTATAGGTGCTATGAAATCAGGTAAAGCCCCGGGGGATGATGGGTTTACCGTTTTTTATAAAACATTTCGTGGTGCCCTGGCCCCTTTCCTAGCCAAATTGTTTAATGGTGTTCTGGACTCTGGGCATCTCCCCCCATCTATGCTTTCGGCCCGTATTGTTGTAATCCCTAAGGAAGGAAAGGACCCGAGAAGTTGTCAAACGTACCGTCCCATTTCCTTGCTTAACACGGACGTTAAGATTTTAGCTAAGCTCTTGGCGAACAGGTTAGCGATTCACCTCCCTGTCCTAGTGCATGGTGACCAATGCCTCCCCGGGACAAAACCCACTTGAAGCAACAATATTAGGAAGTTGTTCGGGTTGATGCATGAAGTGGCTCTTACCGGGGTGGAGGCTTATCTGTTATCTCTGGACTCGGAAAAAGCCTTTGACCGGGTTGAGTGGGCCTAGTGAAAATGGGCCTGGGGGCTAGATTTCGTAGATGGATAGCAACTTTGTATAATGGCCCTTCGGCCAGGGTGGCAGTCAATGGCGTGACCACGTCTCCATTCCGTCTGTCCAGAGGAACCCGCCAGGGTTGTCCGGTTTCACCTCTGCTTTATGGTCTGGCGATTGAGCCCCTAGCGATAGCGGTTAGAGAGCATCGGGGTATAGCAGGGGTCAGGTGTGGCGATCTGGAGTTTAAACTTTCGCTGTTTGCGGATGACCTTCTGGTGTATGTAGCTAATCTTAGGCAATCGCTTCAGAGTCTCTTAAATCTAATTAGCGCTTTTGGTTCCTTCTCTGGGTTGAAAATTAATCGTGCGAAATCGCATTTGATGCCTTTGGGCAGCTCTGACTCAGAGGTGGGGGAGAGGGCCACTTGGGAGGGTTATCAGAGTCAAGCGGGAGGCAACGCTTTATTTGGGGGTTTGGATCCCGAGGGACCTGACAAAGCTCTTTGAGGTCAATTTCCATCCAGTTCTGGTGAAGATTCTCGCCGATCTCCGGCGCTGGTCCCCCTCGACGCGATCTTGGTTCGGCCATATGGTGTTGATCAAGATGAACGTGCTTCCCCGTCTGCTTTACTTGTTTTCCTCCCTCCCGGTCGTTATCCCAGAGTCATTAAAGCTCTCCAGTCTGAGGTGGTTCGCTTTATCTGGGGGGGGCGGGGGGGAAGAATCCGAGGGTTAGATACGATACTTTGACTCTCCCTTGTTCGTTCGGGGGCTTTGGGCTGCCTGATTTTCATCGGTACCAAACGGCGGCTCAGTTGAGGGTGTTCCTGGAGCACTCGAGGGATGAGATGAGAACGTACTGGTCATATATTGAGGATGTCCATGCCCATCCCAGAAAAGTGAGAGACCTTCTGTGGGCAGTGGGAACCCACCTTCCTATGGCAGTAAAAGTACACAGTGTTGTGGTCGCTGTGGAAGAATGATAGGGGGAATGCGTCCCTTTCTTCTTGGCCCTCCCCCCTGTCCTCTGTGTGGGCACCCCCTTTCGAACAGAGACCTACGGGGGACTCAGATGGTAGGACGGGGGTCTGGAACATGCAGCCCAGTTATTTAGGCAGGGTGTATTCATAGACTACGATTATCTCGTGGAATCTCTGGGCGCTCCTTCGATTTCTATTTTTGACTATGTGCGAGTGAAGGGCATTATAACCGACCCCCGCTGGGTTGAAGACCTAACCCCCCCCCACTCCGTTGGAGAGAGTGATTATCGAATCCAAAAGTAGGAAAGGCTCCCTCTCCAAAATAGTGCGGATTACGGCAGATGTTGAGCTCAGGCAGCCCTTTAAGAAACATTGGGAGGGTTGGGTAGAGGGGGAAATAGGTGCAGCTACTTGGTCGGCCATTTTTAAAGGTCCTTTTTTTCAGGATCCCGGTACACAGCGGCAATGGAACATAATTTCAAGATGCTGCATGCGTGGCAACTTTCTCCAGAGAGAATTGCCAAAATGTACTCTGGGTCCTCCCCGCTTTGCCTGAGAGGTTGTGGTCAATGGGGGTCCTGGTTTCACCTTTAGTGGGGATGTCCTTCTGTCCAGTTTTTTTTGGTCTGAACTCCTGAGCTGGATTAAGGAGATTACGGGGGCCGATTTACCCTTGCAGCCTCTTGTGCTTCTCTTTGGTGTTCGGGCCACGGATGACGAAGAGTTACCTTTGTCACGAGTGGTTCAGGCCATGTTTCGGGCGGGGAGGCTTGCCTTGGCTCAGAGGTGGAAATGCGCTGTGATGCCTTCTAAAGCTGAATGGTTAGCAATACTCTGGGTGATCTTTACGTACGAAAAACTCTCGGCGATTACTCATGACAGCATGAACTCATTTTTGCAAGACTGGATGGTGGTTCTGCTTCATGAAGATTGTGAATCAATGAGACTTTGAATTGTGAGACTCATCTGCCTTTAATATTTGTGTTGCCACCTATGATGTAATGGACCGTCCTTGTTTCTATGATTTGAGCCCATTACGCCAGTATTGATTGTATATTTGGTCCCGATTTTGTGTGATGCTTTTCTCTCATTAGTTCCTCTGGGTATGATTTGGGTTGAGAGGAGGAGGGGTAATGGGGGGGGGGGGGAAGAGATGGATTCTGGTTTGGGGGTTTCCCCATCTTTGTTTCCTTTCAGTGTTCCTTCACGGAGACTTGTTTTTTGGTTATAAATCCTTAATAAAAATTCATGTGGAAAAAAGGTGATTTTTGTGTAAGTGTGAGGTCCAAATACCAGGCTGTACTTCAGAGAAAAGCACACTGGCCTGCGTCAACGTTAGATTAACATAAAGGACATAAAAGTGTGATGCAGACAGTGATGTAATCAGTGGGTTTACATCTGCCAAACTTGGTGGCTCGAAGTTAACATGGCATAGCTCCTAAAACCTTCAGGTTTTTTGCGTTAAACTAGGACCTTCAACTCTTAATTTAATGGGTTATGTTTCGATAAATTGATTTATATTGATTTATCTGAACTCTCCAAGTCCTTTCACTGAAAACATATGGCATACATTACTCACTGTAATAGTATTTCAGATGCTTGTATCTGCTTAGATTCACATGCTTGCATAGGTCGACATCTAGTGGTAGTCACAGAGTATCGCATGACTTGTTTTCGGAATTCGAAAAGGGACGTCAACTGGGTGAGTTTGTAGTACTATCCCTTGTGTGACATCTACTGTACCTATGGTCCTTCATGCGTCAAGGTCCCCCAGATTGTTTTTTTTCGAACACCAGGGTACAAGAAGTGTTGCGCGAGTAGAAGAAAGAAAGAAAAAACATCTATGCGCCTTCAACTCCAGGAAGAGAGGAATGGTGGGCGCATGTGAATCTAAGCAGATGCAAACATAAGAAATATGATTACGGTGAGTAATGTATGCCTTCTGACACTTGCGGGTCTGCTCAGAATCACATGCTATGCATATTTTAGCAAGCAGTACCCAGAGAAGGAGGTGGGTTGTGTGAAGGTACGGCAGCAAATAGATGTTTTAATACAGCTTGTCCCACCTGTGAATCTGCTTTACAGTATGTGTCCATGCAGTAATGCTGTCTAAAAGGTATGAATGGAACACCAAGTAGCCGCCTTGCAAATTGCTTCTCAAGGAACATTTGCGATGAATGATAAAGTAGCCCCTGTGTCTCTAGTAGAGTGGCCTGTTGGTATAACAAGCTAATGTCTTTTTTGACAGGGAGTAGCAAAGCTGGATGCATTGGACTATCCCCCTTGAGATAGTGTTCTTAAGAGACAGAATCACCTTCTCTGCCAATTGCTATGGCAACAAGAGTCGATTTGTTTTCTTTAGCAGTTTAGTTTAGGTAGTACATTACCACCCTCCTTGAGTATGGAGGTTCTTTTCTGCAGAATTTGTAGGATGTTGAGAAAAGCTGGAAGTTCAATAGACTGACTAACATGGAACTTTGATATGAATTTAGGTAAAAACCTAGGATTGGTTGTAAGAACCACCTTGTCTTTGTGAATGATAATGAAGGCATCTGGACTAGAGTGCTTGAAGTACACGGGCTCATTTATAGATAGCCACAAGAAATGCATTTGTTCATAAGGTGGACCCATGAGATTTGCGAGTACAAAATGGAGGTCCCAACAAGGTAGTGGATTTGAAATGGGAGGATATAGTCTTTTTAACCCCTTCCATGAATGCTTTGATTACTGGTACTTTCCACCACAATACCTTGTTTTGTGATGTAGTGTAAGTAGGCAGTGCCGCTAAATGTACTTTGAGAGAATTAAAGACTAGAACGGAGTCAAGACGATAAAGCATATAGTGGACTATGTGTGAAGGAGAACGGTTAATTGGATTGATGTTGCATGATATTGCACCAAATGACACATTTTTTCCACTTGTTTAAATAACAGTGTCCGGTGTTAGGCTTCTGTGCTTCTTTTAAGATGTCCATACACCTTTGTGGAAGGTTTAAATGTCCAAACTGGACGACTTCAAGAGTCACGCTGCCAAGTTCAGAGTTTAAGGGTATGGATGGAATGTCATCCCCCTATGTTGGGACAACATACTGTATGGGCACGGAAGCTTGATGGGTTTGCAGATTGCTAGTTTGAGTAGGTGTGGATACCATGGTTGTCAATCCCCCATGGGAGCTAGTAGGATTGGAGTGGCTTGTTCCTGGTGCATCTTGTGCACCATTTTGTTGAGGAGTGGTGTCGGTGGTAAACCGTAAGCAAATTTCCCCAACTAACTCATCCACAGGAGATCCTGGTTGGAGAAAGATGGATGCAAAGTTTAGGCATTGCACGTTTTGCTTTGTTGCAAATAGGTCTAGAGGTGGATGTCCCCACTGGGTGATCTTGTTTAAAATATATCAGCATGAATTTGACACTTGTGTTCTGGGGCAGCTGTAGACTTTTGGGGGCAGCTGTAGACTTTTGCGTAGAGTGTGATAGTGAATTGTGTTCCCATGGAACTTGTTGTGACAGTAGGTAAATGTTGCATTTGAGAGACCACTTCCAAATCTTTTTGGCTAACCTCGGCGACTCAGAGATTGCGTCCTGCCCAGTTTGTTGAACATGGCAGTCGCGCTGTCCGAGTATTAGAACTGTCTGCCCTACTAAGTGTTGCTGGAATGCATTAGGGATTTGAGGACTGCTAGTAGTTCTAGTCGGTTGATGTGGTTTTTTGTTATGGTCTCTGTCCACATGCTGTGTGCAGTCTGAAGAAGGTAATGAGCTCCCCATCCTGAGAGTGAGGAGTCTGTTTTGAGAGTGGCCTGTAATGATGGGTTGCGAAAAGGTTTCCCTTTTAACATGTTCTACTTCGTCCACCAGCGTAGAGTTTGTACTAAGGTGTGCGAAACCACTAGATCGTCCCACTGACCGCTTGCCTGAGACCATTATTTTGCTAGCCACTCTTGCATCAGACGCATGAAAAGCCACGTGTGTGAAACAAGATGTAATCAGGAAGCCATCACCCCAAGCAGGTGCAGTCTGTTTTTATTTTTATAGTTGCTCCCATGAATTGTTTTACTTGACTGGGGACGAGACTTGACTTTTCCTCGTTGATTGAGAACCCCAGTTTGAACAACAGATGGGGAGGGACGGCTTGAACCTGGGGATTACTCAAGTAAGAGGAAGGCCCCTGACTGTATCCCATTGAACGTGGGTAGCCTTGCCCGCAAAAGGAGCAGAGTTTATTAAACACCCTCCGTTGTATGAATGGAATGTTGGTGATCTGACCCAACAACTTCAAGGTTTCATGTTCCTCCTTTGCACTCTTTAGTACATCATCAAATGCTTTACCAAATAGTACATTTGGCTTGAATGGCATGTTTAATAGGGTAGCCTGGGTTTCTAATTTGAAACCCCATTGAGGCAGCCATGTTCCTTCCACTATAATGCATCCAGCATTGTCTGCTGTGTCCAAGTAATTCTTCAGCTGGCAACCGGTTTACCCTCAGAGATTGAATTTACTATTTGTGATTTTAAGGGTTCGGGAATAGTGTCAAGTTGTTTCTGTACATTGTCCCAGATATTACTGTTGTAACTTGCTAGTGGGGTTGGGTTGATGGCGATGCGTGTTTGGTACGCTTCCGATGTGGCCACCTCTGCCCATGGTATATAACTTGTCACTTTCTTCGTCACTTTCTTTGCCTCTGCGGATGCTAATGGGGTGCCTGCTATTTTCTGTGTGATCGTTGCCACCAAGGAGTCTGGTTTTAACCGTCCTCTGATGCAGAGGCAATCAGATGAAGCAGGTTTGAAAAAATGTTGAATTCTAGGATTAACCGCCCTGGTGTAAGTAAAGACGGTTGGATTCGCCTTTGCGCAGATTGGAGTAGGGGAATTAACTGTGTAACTGCTTTTTTGTCTCCCAAAATATCCTCTACAAAGTGTGTATCTTGTAGTGCTTCTTGGGCAACAATTTTAAAGTGTTGGGCTGCTTAAAATAGTTTTTTGTACTGCATCGGATTATCGTGGAATCAGCAATTGGCTGGTCTTGGTCCTGTGGAGAGAGAGAGAATATATATATATATATATATATATATATATATATATATATATATATATATATATTCAGTGAAAAAAAACTTTGTTAAAGGGACGTTATGGTTAAGTTGCGCTACTAAAAACCTATGAAATTCAGTGAAAAAAAACTTTGTCAAAGGGACGTTATGGTTCCAAGTAAAACCGAAAACCCCTTGAAATTCGGCAGTTATGGTAAGCTAAGCAACCATAACTCACGCCACCACCATGCACTGCTAAGACTAACACCCAGGACATCAAAGATGACATCACAAATGTTATTGATGACATCACATGTGTATGTATACTTTTCATAAAATATGTGTACAAGGGATTCTTATTATAATGTTGCGAAACAAGTGTCGAGGATCATTGCAATAAATATCATACCCTAATTAGTGCATTGAACGATGCATTGATAGAACCCCATAATACAATGCTATTTATATCTGGTATACTAAGCTACTCATACAGAAACATAACATTGTGTGCAGCGTACAAGATGAAGGTATAATATTCGTAATGTTAATATGTTGAATAATGAAATAATTGTTTTCTTAATAGATTTTTGTGTACTGTGAAATATGTAATACGTAGCTAATAAAACATGTATTACATAATTGCATTACTATAGACAAAACACAGACAAGAACACATACCAATATGGGTATATACAGGGAAAGTGAAGTTAGCAAAAAAGCACAAGTAGTAGCAGAAACAATTCATAACTTAACTGATTATTTTCATGCAAATAAATGATTGCTCTGTTTCAAAGCTGCTATTTGCCCTATGTATATGTATCACTTGATGTGATTGGACCCACAGGGAAAGTACATCCATAACAAAAAAAAACAGAACTATCAGGAAGTGCACATAAGTCTATTGATTATCTTTATGCACAAAAAGGATTGCTGGCTTTCAAGCTTGTGTCTGCCCGTATATGTTTCATATGATGTGACTGGACTCTAAGGGAATTACTGTAAGAACCTACTTGAGGATACGTCTACAAATAAAATAACATTTTTAGTTTCTGACTGTTACTGAAGAAAACCATGTGGCCTAGGCATGTCAGCAAAAGAAAAAAGAGCGAGCCAGACATGTGATGTCATCAGTGATGTCATCAATGACATTTGTGAGGTCATCTTTGATGTCCTGGGTGTTAGTCTTAGCAGTGCACGGTGGTGGCGCGAGTTATGGTTGCTTAGCTTACCATAACTGGCGAATTTCAAGGGTTTTTCAGTTTTACTTGGAACCATAACGTCCCTTTGACAAAGTTTTTTCATTGAATTTCATAGGTTTTTATTAGTGCAACGTCACCATAACATCCTTTTCAATAGATGAAGACCACTAGCAGAGACCACTAGCATCTTAGGTCCTCAAAGTGGGAACCCCAGGTGGTAAAAAAAAGGAGGGAGGGCTGGGGGCATGAGCGTTGGGAGGGCTGGGGGCATGAGCGGGGGGTGGGAGGGCTGGGGGCATAAGCGGGAGGGATAGAGACACGGGGCATGACCGGGGGTGGGTGGGAGGGATAGAGAGACACGGGGCATGACCGGGGGTGGGTGGGAGGGATAGAGAGACACGGGGCATGAGCGGGGGTGGGTGGGAGGGATAGAGAGACATGGGGCGGGGGTGGGTGGGAGGGATAGAGAGACACGGGGCATGAGGGGTGGGTGGGAGGGGAGAGACAAACGGGGGTGGGTGGGATTTGCTAGCGGCATGAGCGGGGGGTGGGTGGGATAGCTAGAGATACACGGGGCATGAGTGGGGGGTGAGGGGCTAGAGACAAACGGGGCATGAGCAGGGGGTGGGTGGGAGGGGAGAGACAAACGGGGCATGAGCGGGGGTGGGTGGGAGGGGGAGGGAGAAACGGGGCATGAGCGGGGGGTGGGAGGGGAGAGAGAAACGGGGCATGAGCGGGGGGTGGGTGGGAGGGGAGAGAGAAACGGGGCATGAGCGGGGGTGGGTGGGAGGGGAGAGAGAAACGGGGCATGAGCGGGGGTGGGTGGGAGGGGAGAGAGAAACGGGGCATGAGCGGGGGGTGGGTGGGAGGGGAGAGAGAAACGGGGCATGAGCGGGGGGTGGGTGGGAGGGAGAAACGGGGCATGAGCGGGGGGTGGGTGGGAGGGAGAAACGGGGCATGAGCGGGGGGTGGGTGGGAGGGAGAAACGGGGCATGAGCGGGGGGTGGGTGGGAGGGACAAACGGGGCATGAGCGGGGGGTGGGTGGGAGGGACAAACGGGGCATGAGCGGGGGGTGGGTGGGAGGGACAAACGGGGCATGAGCGGGGGGTGGGTGGGAGGGACAAACGGGGCATGAGCGGGGGGTGGGTGGGAGGGACAAACGGGGCATGAGCGGGGGGTGGGTGGGAGGGACAAACGGGGCATGAGCGGGGGGTGGGTGGGAGGGACAAACGGGGCATGAGCGGGGGGTGGGTGGGAGGGACAAACGGGGCATGAGCGGGGGGTGGGTGGGAGGGACAAACGGGGCATGAGCGGGGGGTGGGTGGGAGGGACAAACGGGGCATGAGCGGGGGGTGGGTGGGAGGGACAAACGGGGCATGAGCGGGGGGTGGGTGGGAGGGGACAAACGGGGCATGAGCGGGGGGTGGGTGGGAGGGACAAACGGGGCATGAGCGGGGGGTGGGTGGGAGGGACAAACGGGGCATGAGCGGGGGGTGGGTGGGAGGGACAAACGGGGCATGAGCGGGGGGTGGGTGGGAGGGACAAACGGGGCATGAGCGGGGGGTGGGTGGGAGGGACAAACGGGGCATGAGCGGGGGGTGGGTGGGAGGGACAAACGGGGCATGAGCGGGGGGTGGGTGGGAGGGACAAACGGGGCATGAGCGGGGGGTGGGTGGGAGGGACAAACGGGGCATGAGCGGGGGGTGGGTGGGAGGGACAAACGGGGCATGAGCGGGGGGTGGGTGGGAGGGACAAACGGGGCATGAGCGGGGGGTGGGTGGGAGGGACAAACGGGGCATGAGCGGGGGGTGGGTGGGAGGGACAAACGGGGCATGAGCGGGGGGTGGGTGGGAGGGACAAACGGGGCATGAGCGGGGGGTGGGTGGGAGGGACAAACGGGGCATGAGCGGGGGGTGGGTGGGAGGGACAAACGGGGCATGAGCGGGGGGTGGGTGGGAGGGACAAACGGGGCATGAGCGGGGGGTGGGTGGGAGGGACAAACGGGGCATGAGCGGGGGGTGGGTGGGAGGGACAAACGGGGCATGAGCGGGGGGTGGGTGGGAGGGACAAACGGGGCATGAGCAGGGGGTGGGAGGGCTAGAGACAAACGGGGCATGAGCAGGGGGTGGGTGGGAGGGCTAGAGACAAACGGGGCATGAGCGGGGGGTGGGTGGGAGGGGGAGAGACAAGCGGGGGGTGGGTGGGAGGGGGAGAGACAAGCGGGGGGTGGGTGGGAGGGGGAGAGACAAGCGGGGGGTGGGTGGGAGGGGGAGAGACAAGCGGGGGGTGGGTGGGAGGGGGAGAGACAAGCGGGGGGTGGGTGGGAGGGGGAGAGACAAGCGGGGGGTGGGTGGGGGAGAGACAAGCGGGGGGTGGGTGGGAGGGGGAGAGACAAGCGGGGGGTGGGTGGGAGGGGGAGAGACAAGCGGGGGGTGGGTGGGAGGGGGAGAGACAAGCGGGGGGTGGGTGGGAGGGGGAGAGACAAGCGGGGGGTGGGTGGGAGGGGGAGAGACAAGCGGGGCATGAGCGGGGGGTGGGTGGGAGGGGAGAGAGAAACGGGGCATGAGCGGGGGGTGGGTGGGAGACACAAACGGGGCATGAGCGGGGGGTGGGTGGGAGAGACAAACGGGGCATGAGCGGGGGGTGGGTGGGCTAGGGGCATGAGCGGGGGTGGGGGGGACAAACAAAAACACGGACACGAGTTTGTGTGGCAGATCTCGGCCCTCCGCTGGCCACCGTGTGCGATGGCGTGAGCGGGGGGCTGGAGGAACAGGGGACACATGGGGCATGAGCGGGGGTGGGGGAAGGGGGAGAGACACGGAGCATGAGCTGGGGAGGGGGAGACACGGGGCATGAGCGGGGGTGGGGGGGAGGGAGAGACACGGGGCATGAGCGGGGGTGGGGGGGAGGGAGAGACACGGGGCATGAGCGGGGGTGGGGAGGAGGGAGAGACACGGGGCATGAGCGGGGGTGGGGGGGCCTTTTGAGACACACGGGGCATGAGCGGGGGTGGGGGGGCGATAGAGACAGGGGGCATGAGCGGGGGGTGGGCGGGAGGGAGAGACGCGGGGCATGAGCGGGGGGTGGGCGGGAGGTAGACACACGGGGCATGAGTGGGGGGTGGGGGACAGGGAGAGACACGGGGCATGAGCGGGGGTGGGGGTGACAGAAAGGCCACACGGGGCATGAGTGGGGGGTGGGGCAGACACGGGCATGAGCGGGGGTGGGAGGAACAAGAGACAGACACTCCTGCTGACCTGACAAAGCCTCTCATGCAGGAAAGAAAGATGGCGGGCGTCTCTGAAGCCAGACGCACGGCACGCTTTCACCGCATCCAATGAGAGAGCACGTCAGATGTCCGCGGACATCACGCAAGCTGCTGGCCCAATCACTGTCCTGTCCGCGGAGCGAACAGGGAAGTCCGTCCGCGGACCGAACACAGATATCACTAATTTTTTTTTTACCTACTTTTTGGTCATTTCTTAAAAAACTACTGGACGGATTTTCACCAAATTTGCAAAAGCACGCTTTCGGGACCAAGCCGCTGCTCCTGGTCCAAATTTGGTGAAAATCCGTCCAGCGGTTTGGGCTGTAGACGCGAGCAAAAAAAATGTTTCCCATTCAGTCTATGGGAAAAAAAAAGTTTTGGGACCCCCCCCTATAACTTTGCCCTCCCTGGACGAATCCTCACCAAACTTTGCAAAAACATTCAGAGTGACCCAAATACTTTTTTTGCAAAGTTCGGTGAGGGTTCGTCCAGGTAGAGCGAAGTTATAAGCCGCCCAAAAAGTGCTCTTCCTATGGAAACAGCAACTTAACCAGGTCTTTGTCATCATAAAAAGGTTCTTGGGTGTATTGGTCGTCCTGTACCGATTACCCTGATGTGAGGGGTAGATACAGATAATCTGATGTGTCTTGACTATGACTTAGTGCAGGCTGATTTGCAGAAGTACTTGGTTTGGGGGGGGGGGTCGAACCTTTGTACTTTAGCAGGTGGTTCCCCACTACACTGTGGGTGTAAGAATTCCTCTGGGTGTCTTTCCATGAAATGCTTTTCATGCAAATTTTTCTTGAGTCCAATCAATGGATTTTGGAAATCGGTGTGACCCCACAAGATAGGAGGGATCTGGGTAAGGGGCATGTTTGCCGTGATGTAAAGCTTCTGTTAAAGTGGTCTTGGAAGGTGTGTAATGTTTCTCCTGTGACGTGGCTTCTATGGGTCTCAAAATACTTAAAATATTTAGAAGTTTTTAGTTTTAAGAAGCATTTTTGGGACATGTTTTCGATGCACCAGAACTTTGTGTTGAGAGTTTAGTTTTCGGCGTTTGTTCAGCGGCGCGCGAAAGGAGGGACATTTTAGGAGTGGTGCGGTAATGGGTTTACTTGCCGTCTTTCCTGGATTTTTGTCTTGCAGCGATTATGACTGCGAGGACCCAGAGGACAAAGGACACTTGGTAGAAAGTATTTTCCATTTCAACACCGTGTGGCAGTGTTTTTCAGATGACGTGGTTGGCGTACGGCTCTGGGTTGTGTGCTTAGTGTGATGAGGACTATGGGTGCTTTTGTCACCAGGTGTAGTCGCCATCATAGGAGCCGGGGAATAGCACACGGGAACCCACAGAACACAGATCATCTTTGGCGTCACTGTGTGCGCCAAAGCTGCCTTCTTCAGACTCTCGGCGCCTGGTACATTGATTGACGCCTCAGTCTGCATAGCGTGGGCGGGCCAACGCCAAGTGCAGCGATGTTTTAACGTTTGAGGAGCTTGCAAGGTCTGCAGTGTTTCTGCGTGGTCTCTAGGAAGACAATGATTGCACAAACGGTGCACCTCCTTCCAGGGATATTTCCGGTTGCATGAAATGCAAAATTTTAATGGAGTATTTTACATGTTTCGTATGAAAGCCAACACTACGATTAATGGAAAGTGGTGTAAAAGTAAAAGGAATGCTCCGAGTACAAAAATAAATGACCCCCTCCCCCCGCCCACTCTCCCTAATGTGACAGAAGGAAGCCTGGTGAAGGCCAAAGTCAGCGTTAGTTGAGGATCTCCCGTCGAAGATGGTAACTGGAGCCGTCCATCGAACGTCGCCAAAGGTTGGTCGAAGAAGCGATGGGCGAACAAATATCAGAAAGGCTATTATAACTGTAAAACTCAGTAGGGCATTAACCAGGAATCTCACAACACGCGACGACTATGATGGTGGAAAAAACCAATGAGGGACCTCGACGCATGAAGGATCATGGGTACAGTAGATGTCACACAAGAGATAGTTTTACAAACACGCCCTTTTTACAAGCACGCCTAGTCAACGTCCCCTTTTCGAATTTTGAAATGTCATGCAATACTCGGCGACTACCACTAGATGTTGGCCTATGCATAGCATGTGAATTTAAGCAGATCCACAAGCCTCAGAAATGTATGGGATACATGACTCACCATAATCGTATTTCTGATGAAGGCACCTCTGGGGAGAATCCCCGGTAATTAGTCAGTCGTCTATTGGAATGGACAGTCTTTGCAAGTGTGCGGCCACCACTGCTAGGACCTTTGTGAATGCCCTGGGGGTTGATGCAATGCCGAATGGTAGCACTTTGAATTGGTAGCGCTTGTCTCCCAATTTGAATGAGATATTTTTTGTGCGCCGGCAACATTGTAATATCAAAGTATCAATCTTTCATGTCCAATGTCGCCATGTAATCCACTGTTTTTAATGGCGAAATGGCTTCCAGCAACGTCATCCTGAATTTTTGAGGCTTAACATACGTGTTTGCAGGACGCAGGTCGAGCACTGGGCGCATTGCCAGATTTCTTTGGACAAAGGAACTGCATTGGTGCGCGGCCTCCACTGAGGAAGGCAGCGGTTACAAACTGTTTGTCTACCCATGGGAATTTCCTGTTGCACTTAGGGCAAGATTTTAAAAAAAGAGTATGCTCCATAATGGAGGGTGGACAGCGAGGCAGCAAGACGAAAATAGTAGAGGTAGGAAATGCAGGTATGCATTTCCCGAAGGGAAAGGATCAGCCCTTCCCTACTGGGTCTTTGTCCGAAGCCATCTGGTTTGGAAGCCGGTCTCAGCCGTCGAGAAACTCTGGGTACAAGCCGTCAAATGATTGCATTCAACGCCAAGAGAATCTCTGTAGAAATGTAACTAAATTAGCGCACAGCTACGGACTCTGCTAAGAAACAACTTGCCGCGATTGCAGAAACAAATCTGAGGGATCGTGATGCATGAGCGACCATGTGTACACAGTACGTCACACTAGGGATAGTATTACAAGTCACACTCTGTCAACGTCCCTTTTCGAACTTTGAAAGCTTCATATTGCAATACTCTGCTACTTACACCATATGTTGGCCTATGCAAAGCGTATTATTTTAAGCAGACCCACAAGCCTCAGCAATGCAATACAATACACACACACACACACACACACACACACACACACACACACACACACACACACAGTTATCCATGTCAGGGAGAACCAGTGAGTTTAGAAAAATGTCATAAGGAATTAATGAAACCGCAACAAAAAGCTCTACAAAGCTCCACAATATTACAAAGAAGAACACGTATGCGGCATAACATACCACATACAAAGACATTGTAGCAATAATAATATCGGAGCCTGCAACTTTTAATTACCCTATAGTTTATATAAGATAAGTGGTCTTATATAATGCCATTCTGCCAAGAATGATGGCCTTACTGCAAAAGGTTCTGTGAAAAAGGTGGTAGTGGGGGTGTCGGATGGCTGGAAAGGCAGATACAGAAAAACCACAGTGTTGATGAATACCATTTACCCATGTGCCAATATGAAAATAGTTTTTTGTGATGTGTATGGACGTGCGTAGGTTAGTTGTAAGAACAGCTCTAGCGTTGGAAAGCATGGACAGAGTGAGTGGTTGTTGAGGGAAGAAGGGCAGTGTAGGTCTGTTAAGTACACTTAGGTCGCCAGAGTGAGTTAAGTTATTATTAGTGAAGAGGGGTTAGTCGAGGGACGAGAGGGGTGGAGGGCAGGGAATCAGGAATTGTTAAAGAGTTCTTTAAGGGATTCTAGCATGTTTCCCTGTCCTGCAGGTGTGTCCACAAATCAGCGGGAGAACCCACAAATAATACACTAAGAGTATTCCGATTTCAAGGTCCAGGGAATATATATTTGAAAAATGTATTATAATTCCAGGAAGCACCTATACATATTACTCAGAGAGGAGATAGGTGTGAAAGATTCGGGATTGCAGGTCGAAAGGCGGGCAAGTTCCCATAAGATGATGTTTGGTACACTGCTCTGGACCCCTTGTCCAATATATTCGGTGCAGAGGTGGCTTCGGAAGGTTATCAGTTGCACAGCTGCTGATTTGTTATTTTCTCTCCTATGCTTCAAGTTGATTGGGTGAGGAGCCAAGTCTTAAGCGGTTTCCTGATCATCAGGTGGGTCACCTCCATGCAAAGATCTTTATGAAGGGTGTTCACGAGTTGGGGCCATAAAGAAGAATGAGGGTCCCTGGGCATTAGTTTGGGTGAAGGCCTAATGCAGAGTTTCTGGAACTTCGTGTTCGAGAGGAAAGAGAGTGCTGGAACTTAGGATAGGGGGGCACTTCCATAGTAGGAGCAAGGTGTGATTCACTGAGTTTTTAAAATAACTCCGGTGTGCTAGGGGAGATGACAGTGGTCTCGCCACTGCATTATTGACAAGGCCAGTGCTCTGGCTTTATCAAAATGGGTCAAGGATCCCTCTTCAGGGGAATTGGGAAATGCAGGGAGGGTCTTAAAAATAGCCTTAGCCATGGGGTTAAATCAAGAGGAAAGGGCCCCCAAATCCTACTGCCTACCTCATGTGGCGTAATGCATTTGTGCAAAACCCTACCTCCAGCCTTGCCTGGAAGTACATATGCTCACCAGTTGTCTCTTTACCAACCTAAGGTAGGTTTTCCCCTTAAACCATCATCACTGGGGAGAATTAGACAAATTGCAAAAAAGGAGGTTGTGTCTTCAAACACAACCTTCACCAGTTGTCTTTTGCCATTTCAGAAGCCAAGCCTAAATAAGAATGTCCCGAGACCACCAAGACGTCAGAAGAAAATGAGCAAGTGCAGTGCAACTAAACCTTGCATACTGCAGAGTTGTGCATTGCAGCAGAGCCACGAGAGAGGCCAAACCAACCCACAACGAAAACCGGAATAGCTGCACTGGAAGTGAACGACAGCATACGGTAGCCTCCAGCAGCTATTTATCAATGGGACTGGAAACACATGCTGGCAGTCCTGCAACAATGCCACTACACCACCAAGGACTAAAGGACAAACAATTTCCCAGACTTACCTCTATGGCCTCGCAGTCATGTCCAGAAATTGAACTTTAGACTTCACGTTGCTTCACCATCAGATTGCACACACGGAAGAACATGATAGGGCCAAACCCTGCTTTGAAGACTTACTTTGCACATACACGCTGAGAGAGGTGCAGGGGTGATAGACAGGTTAAGGACAGGTGGCCAACCCTCAGCAACAGAGGGATATTTAAGTTTGGGAAAAGATACAAGTGCGGGTGAACCCGGTGAGGTCCAAGAATGAGGACGACAGACCAAGGGAGCAACAGGCGGAAGGAGGGAGGTGCAGATGGTGAAGAGTTTTGGGGCAGGCGAGGCATTGGCTTAGGAGCAGTTCCACACACCCATCTCACAACCACGCATGCACACGCACTACAGAAACACTCCAAGGTGTGAATGTTAGAAAGATACTGAGTGAAAAAAGTTTAACTGAGTAGTAATGTGGGTTGGAGGAGTGGTAAAAGTGAAGGTAAGAGGAGTATTTCACTTTGTTATTTGTAGTGCGCCAACACACCCTTAGGCCTCAGATTTTTTTTTTTTAAAAGACAAAAAACCAGGGATGGAGAAGGGGCAGAAGCCTGAAAAAAGGCCTAATCCACTCCTCTATTAAAGAGGAGGGTTTTAGCTGCTTTGCTAAAGGGAGCCAGATAAAGAATGGATCCAAGAGAGAGGGTGTTTGGTTCCCTGTATCTGGGGCAATGAAATCAAAACCGATTCCACCAGATGTCCTCAGTTTGTACGGCGACACAGCAAGAGAATGGTGTACATTTGACTGTAGCACACTTATGATTGGGGCAGCCTGCGGACGCTCAGAGAGATAACTGGGCGCCATTCCATGTAGGCATTTATAGGTCATGGTGCAGCCTTTATGAAGAATGTAATGTTTTACTGCAACCCAATGTAAGTTACGACTGGCTGCAGTAACATGTTGTTTCTTAAGGCTGAGGACAGCCCTGACCACCCCACTCTGGATGACCTGCATCCTATTGATGTTGGTGTCAGAGGTCTCATCCAGCAAGCTGTTACAATAATCAAGCTTAGCATTGATTAGGCTGAAGCATTAACAGCGCTATTCTCTGAGGAGAGGTAGGGGCATATTTGCCCAAGTAGGTGCAGGATGAGCGCAGAAGAGATACATGGCATTCAAAAGAAAGCTTGGAGTCCAGTGCACTCCAGAGTTTTCACATGGGGAGTTACTTTAATAGAACACTCGACAAATGAGAAGGGAAATAACATGAGTCAAGTTTTCTTAGCCTGGGGCAGAAACCAAGATCAATAGCTCAGTTTTGCCATCATTGAGAGCTAGAGAACTCAAAGCCACCCAAGTTTCGATAGCAGCCTAGATGTTATTGATGACTAAGGTATCATGGTTGCGGACAGTTACAAAAGAACCTGGGTGTCGTCTGCGTAGCAGACCACCATGCGATCAAGCAGATCGAAAAGAGGCCTGGTATAGATATTAAACAGCATGGGGGAGATGCACGAGCCTTGAGGAACACCACAGATATAATTGGATTGGGGGATGCCTGAAAATCACCCATTGCCACCTGGCCCTGCAGGGTCCCAGAAAGGATTGTATTCACAGTGAGTTTGGAACAACTGGCAATTTCCACTAGTCTCCAAATAAGCAGAGAATGGCCCACTAAATCAAATGCCGCTGACAGATCAAGAAGCGTCAATAATATGTGACCCCAGTTGAGGGATAGTGGGAGTAGTAGTTTCAATGTGGAAGAAATGATAGTAGTGGCAGGAGAAAGAAATGTTAAAGTGTGGAGGCAGAAGGAAGGCTGAATGAAACATTGGGAGGGACATAGGGTTGGTGGGGAGGAGTTGAGAGCTGAGGCAGGTAAAGTAGAAGGACGAGGTAACAGTGGTTGTGAGTGGACCGAGGTAAATCTTCCAGAGAGGACAAGGCTCAATCTAATTTCCCCATTACAATACTCACCTGTGGTAAGAGTAGGGAGAGCTAGGAAGTCCCTGAGGGAGTTAGTGAGCAAGTGTATAGAGAAAACATATTTAGGCCAAGATAGGAGTTACGGACACTTGGGTTCGTGAGGCCGTAGCCAGAGGGCCCACAAAGTTGAAAATAAAAACCCTTGAACCGAACCGTCCTGGACTCTTCATTGCCATCTGTTACACTGTAGTTCCTTCATTAAGTAGTCAGGAAATTCGAGGTAGAGGACATTAGCATGCTCTAGTCTAGTCTAGTCTGGAAAGTAACAGTGAAAACATGGACGTGGTTCTGTGGGTGAATGTTAAGTAAGATAAAATGAGGTGCGAGTGTAGAGTTGAAAAATAAAAATATTATCATGATGGCTTGGACTTATGATGGAGCCATCCATTGTGGTTCCAAGCTGCCTTAGTCATGGTTGACGGGACTAGCATGGTTCTCTATTGTTAGGCTAAGGGATTGTGATGGATGTAGTTGGACTGCAGATTATGAATTCGTTTTAGTGGGGTTGAGCATTTGTAGTCATCCATGTGCGAGACAGGTTTTAATATCTAGCCCGTTTAGTGTGTCATCTGTGTAGTTGTAGCAGGTGATGCCAGATCCGTTGACAAGCTATAGTATGGGTGTCATGCAGATTCTAAATAGAAAACGAGCGTATTAATCCTTAGGGCACTCTGCAAGTTAGCTGGGATCCATAGGTGATCATAACAGTGGTTTCAGTTCTGCCCATGAGGAAGGAGGTAATCTAACGAAGAGCAATTTCTTGAATTACAATGTCTGGTAGCCTTTTTAGGAAGATTTCATGTATATGGTGTCAAAACGTAGCAGAGTGGTCCAGTAGGATAAGAGCGCTCTCCAAGTTGTCATTAGGATTATTATTATATTTTTTAAGTGTGTCTCCGAATGAGCCCAAAGCCATTCTGTAACCTTGGGCGACTGAAACCATGCTGCATCTCATCCAGGAGGTTATTGATTTTGATGAGTCTGCACGGATCATTAAGGTCCCCAGATTTTGCAGCCCTTCATATGGGCAGGACACAGCACAGAAGGGAGTGCAGTTGATAATTCACACTTCTGTTGCAACTAGTAACTCCTTTTTGTAACACTCTGTATAATTTGCTTTCAGACCATAACCCAATTTATTTCTACAATATAGTTGAAGTCGTGGCGTGTAGCTGAAGTGATTGACTACCATGACAACAGGTACGCTTTCTGGTATTTATTTCTATATATCAATAGGCCGTCCAGTCAGGAAATGGCAACAACAAATGCACTGAAATCTGTTACAGGAGAGTCATGGCCCGTTTATCCACTGTGGTTACAAAAAGTGTTTGTCTCCTTATATGGCTTTGGTATCCATAACATGTTTATTACAGTTGCTGTATGCACATGCCTTTAACGAAATATCCAACTGTTATTATACACTAAGGAAATAAGAATACAAGGTAAGTGATAATTCACAGGATATTACCGTAGCCCATTGATTTTAAGTATATGCCAATTTAACCTTTGCATCTGCTCCAAATGCCGAGCATGTGCATTAAATATGTTTTGTGCTTACGTTAAAGAGGGCATTGGCAAGTAACTTAAATTTTTTTTTTTAAAAAAGTACAAAAATAAGAACTTAAACTCCAAAAGTCAACTCTACTCATCAAGAAAAGGGCCATTATGTGGAACAAAATGAAAAGACTAGAACTGATATTTAACAGAATTTGATCAATTTAAGACAAATGGGTCTCCTGCTTTTTCCTGGAGACCACTACAATATGATATAAACCAACAAACGAAATAGTACCTGCCTACATGAATCTCACTATTGTAAATCCAAAAAGGCATCCACTTAATAACAATCTCCATATAAATATGCTATATTCTGATAAACGCTAAACATACTAAAAGCTAAACATACTAACCTTTCTCTATGAACATCTATAATTTTCAATGAAACACTTCACATCTGAGGAATGGGTTAAGACATCCACTATGGCACAGGATCAAAATATATATATATATATATATATATATATATATATATATATATATATATATATATATATATATATATATATATATATATAGCTATGAACCAACTCATCTAAACACATGGTAGTGTATACATTAGCTACTAGCTACGTAGAGGCCAGACAGATCGGAAATGACCGTGTAACACAGAACTATGTGTTAAGCCATTTATTTGCAGAAGGCATCTTGGCTGCACTGCAAAATACACAAGGGAGGTGGGGGAATTAAACTGAGGACCAAAACACCCCCTAATTTTAGGAACACCTAAAAAAACAAAACTAAAAATTTGATCCTCAGTGTAGTCGCACAGTATCGCGTGTCCAACCTCACCATCAGAAGGGCAAGAAAAGAAATACCCCATTGGGCATAAATCTAAGCATACAAGCTAGGCATTATGAATACTTCACAAGGAAGATAGAACCAAATATACAATGTTAATTTTATTAAACCTTCAATGGCAAATATAAGGCTTAAAAATGCCAACATAACATAATACAGTATTTAATATAAAGCTGGCATAATCCTTAAAAACTTTTGTACATTAAAACAGCACTGGCTCAAGTATGAATTCGCAGGTAGTGTGTGCACATGTGCAGGCACGTGCATATTTCCATGTGTATAGGCCGGCACAATATTGAGGCACCGGTTTGTGCGAGTTTTGATAAACCTAGGTATTTCTTCTTAATTTATAGACATACATAATTTTAAAGGGGGCATACATGTGTTGCCATCAATATTGTTAGATGTCTGGGATGGATATGTACTATTCTGCATTAACAGATACTTCGTTGAGAACGATCTTCATCTCTCACACTACACTACACTACACTACACTACACTGCAGCTAACTGCCCAGGCATTGACTGACCAGGGAATGCAGAGGGTTTTCACCTTGCACAGTTTTTAATGGAGTAAATTTTTTCAACATGAATTTCCTTGCACAACTATCCAATCTATGCTATGGCTCTAATCAGTGGCATTAACTGTGTGATGCCACTCCAGGCAATAGTACAATGCATTTAGACTATGCCCCAACGTGGCCCTGCACAGATTCCCACTGCTGCCTAGTCTCAAATAATATTTAACTTTACAAAGGCAACCGCACTTTGAATGGCAGCCACAAGTTTTAAGTTTTGCATTGTGTTTTTCATTGCAAGTGGAATGAGCTAAAAGAACACTTTGCATTCAATATATAAAGGAAACATTGGATATTAGCACCTGTGCCTCCAATATCAAATTGCAGCACATCTGTATTCCCAGTCTTTTTCCCCCTTCTGAGATTTAGGTGAGAGTAGGGGCTTTTGATTTATCTATTAAGATGCAATTTCCAATTTTGAGATGGATCAGCCAGGGATCCAATCAGCGAGGTGCCATTCTGTCAGCAAAACCCTCAATTCAGGTGGCTGGCTTGGAAGTCAATTCACCAGTGCAAACTGGACATCTAAATATGGACTGCTCTGACCTCCTTCCTCCCAAATGGACAGACTCAAGGCATGGATACCAGCTGCCAAGAGTCAGTCCTCTTGTTCTGCAATCTTCCACTTGGTTTCCTCCAGTCTCTTCCTCACCCAACAGTCCATAATCCAGACTGTGCTCCTTCTCCCTCAATCCTCTCTGTATGCTATTCTCATCAGCTTTTACCGGACCCCTATCCATAGCAGAGGTGTTGTTTCCCCAGCTTCCTAACCAAAATGAGGAGGCTGCTGCTCTTTTTGCAGTGAAGCTAATTTTATTTTGATGCTCCAACGTTTCACTCATTGGGGCCACCTTGATAAAAACGAAAAAATTCTGTATGCCGATGCCAACAGTTTACATGATGGTATGTGTAACATTTTCACAATTTTCAACATGAAAACAAATCCGACTCCCTAATAGAGCATACATTTATCTACAAACTGGTCAAATTTCCCAACAAATGTATGTTGGGTGCTATACAGCACTTAGATCTCCTGTTAATTTAATATGCATTGGTTTTATTTTTGGTGTGCACTTGAACAGTTTTCCTATAGGACAGAAACAACGTCTTCTATGTGCCCACTTACTCAAAGCAAAATGTTCTTGCTGATGCATATTCCAAGTTGCCTTTTAACCTTGAGGAGTCCAGATAGATGGCTTTAGCCACACATCTAGATGTCAGTGATCATCTCTGCTGACCTCTACAAAGGCTCATGGATTTGGTTTATGAGCCTTTTGCAAAATAAAGCAAGTGACCTCTCTGTTAAGCCTGTCTTGAATGCAATGCACAGGCTGTACATATCCTGAAATCCTACCAAGCAGCATCTCAGGGTTCTCTTAACTTAAAATTATTTTCAATCTAGTTCCGACCGGATCTGAGGCCCTGAACTCTTCATGTAGGCCCACACATGAGAATAAAAACGTTTAAATTATTTTATGCCAGCTCTTTTGGGGATTTATTTATTTTCATTCTAAAAAATGCAGACAAAGCATTTTGGATGAATATTACACACAATAGAATCGGTCGTATTTCCAGTCTTATTCTTCATTTTCAAACAATATAGTTTAATTGAATTACTAACATGGCAGAATAAAGGAAATCATATGCTGGTACGTGTCAGTAAAAATGCTCAGCGTGTTGAGCGCTTGATGCCGAGATCTATATGCGCTCTGCAGATCCGAATCCCAGCAAGGCCACCTCAGCCTTTCATCCTTCCGAGGTTCATAAATAAATTACAAACTTCGGTCGGGATGATTTTGTAAATACGTTCTATGTACAGCGCGTAGGCACCAGTGCTATATAAATAACAAATTATTATATATTCTTGCATTGACTGGAATACTCCCTTTTGCTGACATATGCTGTTCACGTTGTAAAGACATGAAGAAATTGTGCTATTTTCTGAAAAATAACTACTTTAATTCTGGGCCAGCCTTTCACAAGTAGCATGGTTCATTCTTGTAAAACTTTAATAAACCTTACAGTTTCATCTGCTGAAGCCTGCATCCCAAATGCACACCTCCTGTGCTTGATGTTTTAAGCTCAGGATTTCACACACAACAGGGATATGCTTTGCCAAGAATGCCTCATCTCCATGATCTACAAAATGTTCTACAATAACAAAGCCAACAAGTTAAATGTCTGCTCATTCCCATATACGAAGAATGGTGCCAGTTTAAAATATATCACTTCAGCCATGCAGCGCTACAATGTAAAAGGAAATTAACAATTTAAAAATGGTAAAAGCTTTGAATCTTCCGGAAACATACAGACTTTGCAATGTGGTATTGAAATTGTCACCCTGGATTTCAATTGGTTTGTGCTGTTCTTATCCTGGCTGCAGCAGGGAAGATCTATACTCAAAATGAAACATCAAGATGAATCAAGCAACTTCTGCATAATAGCACTTAAACACCTCAGCAATAAGCACATTAGCTGGGCTGTTGTGGTAGGTTAATAGGTAGCACCTCTACCCAGTTTTTTAAACTTGGCCCCAGAATGGGGCTTCAAAGATGCAAATGTAAGTCTAATCTGTGTAGCAAAAATAGCCCTGCATAAGCAACATTTCTTAATTATGCTGTTGGGTGAGTGCCCATTTTATGGTTGGGTTAGTCTCCTGCACTTTTTGATGGCTTTTCTTTTCTGGGGTTCGAAATGTATTTTTTTCTCCTGTTGTCATTTTGTCGAAGTAAGTAAATATTAAGTGTTTCGAGGGTTAGGGGGCATGTAGGAGGCTGAGATAGTAGTGGCATGATAAGAGGGATTGGGGGACTCAACCAGTTTTTTTAAAAAAATGAATGAATGCTGCCAAAGTAAATTATAACAGCATAATTTGACTTGGCAAAACAACGTGCAACCATTTCCTATTAGGGAGCATGAATGCAAAGTATGAAAGAGCGGCTCTTTTTAGACGCTCAGTCCTTAGGGCTCCAAAGGCAGTGCTACCTGAAAGATGGTAGCCCCATTCTGTTAAACCACGTGGCTAAGCGGATGGTAGCTTTCTTTGTGTAAGCGCCTACCATTGGAAACCATTTTACTGGGCAGAGCCCCAATTTACTCGCTCCTACATTCTACAAATGGAGGTGATCTTTGTTTGACTAAGACCTTAGGGTTCACAGGTCTATGCCTGGGCTCTCTTTTTGTGTGTATGAGGAAGGGGCCATATTTTGTCACAGGTGCTTGTATCCCAGGATTCATGGCGAAAGCCAGTCTGAATCCAGTTATGTATGGCATATGAAGATGGATGTATGTGTGTTTTGTGTGTGCCCTTCCTGAGTGTCAGTGTGTTTGAAGGGTTGGTCAGTCATTGGTAGACCACCTCTCTGTTTCAATGTTGCATGGTATGTGTCTAGGTCACTGCCTCCAAAGGGGGTTAAAAGCAGCCCCCTCATCCATTCACCAGGTCTCTACTGCTGCAATTATGAACCTGGAATCATGGAAGGCTTCCTGACGCAAGGTTGGACCAAACCACTTCTCCTGCACATTCGACTCTCCACTAATTCAGACAGCAAAGCTCTGGCTCTCTCCATACAACCAGAAGGAACAAACTGGTGTCCCAATCCCTGATCCCACAGGGAAGACTGCATTACCTCTCTGGCTCAAAGGCCCAATTTCCCTTAAGCTCCTGACCTGCCTACATCATCAGATCCAGAAGTGGAATCCGCTGCCACGGCTGTGAAGATGCTCCAAGCCACCAAGCGTAGAGATTCTTCTTTCAAAGACATCAGGCACGTTTTTCAGCCTTGTATTACCCTCCCAAAAAAAGGGTCTGCTCTGCCCTTTGTTCCTCAACTACACCAAAACCTGCCAGTCCTTCTGTAGCTTGCACCTCCATGATATGTATTTTCCGGTGAATCTCAAAAGAAAAAAACGCTGTCAAAACCAATCCTAATCCGAGAAGCAGAATCCTTAGCTGGCAGATGACAAAGTAAACTATCAATGGCTAACCAGGATTGCTGCATCCTCGCTTTTCTGCTCCTCCGCCTCGGACCTTCAACCAGGGCACTGAATCAAACATTCTTGCAACGGTCCCTCCCGCACTGCTGTGATCTCACAGGAACCTAGGGTGGTTGCCAAACCTGCACAGTAACTGCCCCAGTAAACAGCTAAACAGCCTGCAGCAGAACAGTTTCTTGGACCAAGGGCATTTCTCTTCAACTATGTCTCCATCCAATGGTATTCTCTTCCATGCAAGGGATTATGTGGCCTAAATTCGACCATCACTCCAGATACTGCTTCTTTGGACACTTTTCAACAAAATGCAAGTCTTTCTCTGAAATCCTGCCTAAAGCCGCAAAAAGTTCTGTCTTTGGCCTCTCCAAAACTCTTTACTAATCTAGATAGGCAAGTCTTTTCATTAACTTTTTAGAAAGCTTGGAAATATGCTACTCATCTGCTGCAGTGTTGCAGAATTGTTTTGTAAAGTTAACTTGCTTTGGAGCTGTGTTTTATCACTTCTATTTTAGTAAAAATAGTGTGTAGATCATCTCTCATTGAGTCATTATGAAAGTGTTGACCGTGCTCGATGATGTGCTCGATGATCACCCTTCTGGCCTTAGAGTTAAGCAGGGGCTGCATGTTCACCCTACAGCTTTGATAGCTTGGTGAAAATGATGTGTTGCTTCCTTAGGCATGAGGGATTCCCATATCTAAAAGACCCTAGCCCACAGGGTGCAAGGAACATTTCCTCAAAAGTACAGCCAGATTTGACAGGGTGAATCATATGGAAACTGTGGAACAATTTACAAAATGTTGGCACTGATGAGGGTTGTGTGTTTTAGCACCTATTTACGTAGCAGACCTTGCAATAACCCTCAATCAGGTGTGCAACTTTCCACCAAAACCAGGCAAACAGAATGAGCAATGGATTGCATACAGAGGACCTACACAATCAATTGTAGAGTCCATTTGCCTGGTTTTGGTGGAAATCCAAGAACCCCACCAAAGCATACTGCAAGGTCCGATATATAAAAATGAAGGCAGATGACATAGTCATGTTGGATACATAGCGATTGGTCTTGGTTTGCTCTCCAATATTTTCTTTTTCACAAGAATATGAAATGCAGATTAATCTTAAACGAAGATGAGTTTCACAAACAAATGCTCAAAAAACACATTCAGGTTGGGTTTGAAGGATAAGATGTGAAACACTATTTGGGCATTAACATTTAAGGCTGGGAGGAGATCTCAGGCAAAAGGTGCGAGTCTTTCGAACAAGACATTGCCCAGCAGAGTGGATTTGAAACCTGGGCTTAGAGGTCGGAATCCAGCAGGGAGAGCAACATAAAAAATGTATTTCATTTACAATGTAATTAAACAAGTTTCATATGAAACAGCATATGCAAGCATTGACAGGCTTTGAAAAGTGAAACTGTTGTCAAGCCTCTGGTCGTGGTATATAGTGACAATTATCCTGAAGGTGCCGTTTGGGGCCGAGTATTGGGCAATGGATATGCCGAAGTGGCCTAAAATCATGTCAGAAAACTCTTGAGAAGTGAGTATTGATCAGCCGACACCTGTGGAATTTTTAAGGGCCGAACTTGAGTTAAGCTCATTGCGAATGCAGCTTTTATCTGTGCTCCCGATTCATCAAATTCCCTGCTGGAGGATAATTAAAAAGGAAAGGAATCTGATAGGCAGCCGGTTAAACTTCAAATATATGCAGGGCATTCATTGGTGACCTATTTAGAAGTGTTTCGATGGTACAAGTGGAAAATGAAGGATCCTGAAATTAAGAATAAATCAATCAGTCAACCAACAAAGTAACAGGAACCTGGAACAGGAGGATGGCCCCAGTAGGATGGAGTGTGCAGGTTATGTAACGATTGGGAAAGTTGTGACAGTGCCACCTTTTAATAGATGGGATTTGAAATCAAAAGCAAATTCAATACAAGCAACAGCAGGTACAAGATGTTAAGAGGTCTGAAAATCGGAAGCATTTTGTATTCGCTTTCTAAGAGGTCTAGAAACTACTTTCGTTGTGGCAGTATTACCGTTTTGGACGATAAGGTTTAAAAAAATCATTGATGCACAATTTGTGACGAAATATACTTTTATGGGTTTTTTAAGTGGTGATTTTATTACATTCAATTGTGTTTAAATTATGGTAATTTATGTTATTAACGTTTATAAAAAAAAGGTTAATGTGAACAAAATTAGGCTTCATAATAAAAAAAAGTACAGTATTCAAAGATTTTCCAAATACTTTTTTGATCCAAGTAATCAGCTTGAAAAAAGAATATAGATTTTATTCTTAAAAGCAACTCTTTTGTACATTTCAATAGACACTGCACATGTGCTGTATAGCATTTTGATGCACTTCCACTATGCGAAAGGGTGAAGCCACTCCAACGTGCTTGAAAAGCCTCGTTAGCCGTTTTCGCTCACTTTAGAAGTGCAAAAGAAAAGAAGTTTGACATATTGTAGGAAAATGGGGTTTACCCAATTGACAGCACGTGCTTTGAAAAGGCCATAGGCTGCATGTGAAATAAATAACCAAATTAAGTCAGTTAAATGACGATACACAGAAGAGGACGGCAAATACACAAACCTGTTGCCGTTCTCCGCAATTAATAGCAAACAGTTGCTGAACATTTAAGACTTAGTGTCCGGAGGAGAACTTTTTTTAACCGGCAAACCCAGAACAACTTCAGTAAGATGCAAGTAATTGTTTTAATGATGCATGCCGAGGCTGCATGAGAAAGCATGCTCAATGGAGCAAATAATCCAATTTAAATTCCATGTCCAGAGGCACCAAAGATGGGGAAATTCCAGGTTTAAAGGACAGGAAGCAAGAGCACGCCTATCTTAGTATGGAAAGCTCTTGCTGGAATTTCCAGCTCATACAACTTGCACTTCAACATTGCAGCACAGCTCAATGTCTAAAAGACTATTCTAAAAAAAAAACAAGAAAAAAGGCTTAAACCCATTTCATATCTCGCATCTGAAGACTGCGAACGAAGCTCTTTGCAACTGTTTGCAGTTTCCCTGCCCTTCCCTAGGAATTAAAACAATCGTAACACCCAACTGAAGCTTTAACGCATAGAAAAGGTACTACATTGCCAAATTCGCATGTGAATTTAGAGACAAGTGGAAAGTTCACATTAATAGTTCAAACATTAGAAAACGCCAACATTTTACATGAAAGCTGACAAATGAAGCAGATGTAATGTCCATCCAACAGTGCATGCGCCTCTCAGTCAGTGAAATAAAAAAGGCTGGCTTCGCCAAAGACCATTCCACAAAGATGCTAATTTAGTGTTTAGCGGGGAAGATAGATATATATATATATATATATATACACACACACACACACACACACACACACACACACACACACACACTCGGAAAGTCCATTTGAGCAAAATCACACATTCCACAACGCCACCTAGCAGCTATCGCTGGAAGTTCACATCCACAAGAGCAAGGCGTTGTGGGTATACAAATTAGCCCAAATGCAACCTTTTTCTCCAGGAAATTGTCTAAGAGGGCAGTGCTACTTTATACATAGCTTAATCAACCCAAGACAGACATTTGCAAGGCTGCCAGGACAACTACATACCTGGTTTCAGCCTTATTAGGGATCATCAACTGGTTTCACCCTTATTAGGGATCATCAGTGCAGTATAGTGCTAACAGCCTTGTGGTGGGAGCAGTAGGCCAGGTTTTCACCACACCAAGAAAGTTATGGTCGGTTAAAAAAAATCCTGTCACCTGAAATGTGAAAGTAGGAAAGTCCATTTCAGCCAAGTCACACATTCCACAACGCCACCTAGTAGCCATCACTGGAAGTTCACCACCCAGTTCTGAGCCATAACAGCAAGGCATTATGGGTAGGCAAATTAGTCCAAATGAAAACATGTCCAAAGGCTAAAAGGCAAACCCTAATAAAACTGTAAATATTTGAAGTATAAATGTGAAACCTCAACAACCAGAGAGCTACGATATTAATGATACATCGAAACATACGAGAAGTCCTGGTAAACCAAGACACCAGGAGAGTAAAGCATATGAGAAATCTTGGTAAACCAAAGACACTAAGCGAGTGAAGTATATGAGAAATACTGACAAACCATACAGCAAGCAATGGATATAAATATAAAGGGCCTGGCAGGAGAGTACACCAGGCAGTTGGCATTGCATATAGAAACCTGGCAGGGGAGTAAACCAGGCAATTTGCAAGCCCCAAGAAACATCAAAAGGAAAGATTGGCGTTGATTTATTGAACCCTGGAAAATTGAAAGACAGACATTGCTATCCAGATCGAGGTGAAAGCAACACTTAAGAAAGTCTGTTAAAGACTCGGTTCCCTGAACAGGCATCTTGTGGGTCGAAACAAGACTCCCAGAAATTGTTTACAAAGTGACTATTCTTATAATTAAGCATCCAAGAGAAGGCATCCACCCTCTAGAACCAAGGGTTTCCGCCTTGGAGAAACTTTTTGGGGAATTATACCTATTTCAGTTGTGAACACTTTTTGGCCAAATGAAGATATTTTCCTTACACACTGTCATTTGTTTATAGTGTGAGGTTCAAGAGAGGACGTTTTGAACACAAGGACTTTTATTTTTTTATTTATTGACATGCTGATGCAGATAGATCCTTAGTTTTGATTAATAGGCAGGGTAAATCCCCTTTAGCATAGGGTCAGAGAGGCATTTTTCCAACCCTTTTTCTTTTAATAAATAGCTTTGGTACAAACATGAAAACCTTGTGTCCGGCTCTCATTTCTGACCCCTCACACCACCCTGAAAGTGACGAGTCTGTTTGAGTGGCTTCTATTGCAGAGTATGCCTTTCAACAGATTCTCCTCTGTCCACCACTGAAGTGCTTCCACCACAGGCTGCGAAAGCCCCACTAGAACAACCCAATGTCAGTTTGCTGAAGACCATTGTTTCGCTAGCCACTTCTGTATTGGGTGCATGCGCAACCTTGCGTGTGGCACCAGAAAGATTTAAGAAGCCATTATTCCAAGAAGGCGCATAACCCTACAGACATTTATCTGGCGACCGGCATTAGAACAAGGGACATTAAGCAGCATGTTTTGGACCCTCTCAGAAGGAAGACTAGAGCGACCTCTGTCCGAATCACTGCACCCAGGATTTGCTCGACTTGGGAACTGGACTTTCTCATTGATTGAAAACCCTAACTGGAACAGGAGGTTGATTTTTATCTGGCGTGTGCTGTCGATGCATCTGGGGTCTGACTCCCGTTATGAGCAGGTTGTCTATATAAGGGTACCCTGGGATCAATTGCCTGCACAAGTGGGCTGACACTACTGCCAGTACTTTTGTGAACATCCAAGGTGCTGAAGCAATGTGGAGGGTAGTACTTTGAACTGGTAGTGAGGTAGTACCTACATGGAACGGTAGGTATTTCCTGTGAGCTGGCAACATTGAAATATTAAATTTTGCATCTTTTATGTCCAGTGACGTCACACAGTCTCCCCTTTTTAGAAGAGGGATGACTTCTTGTAAGGTTGTCACCCTGAACTTTTTTGGCTTGACCTAAATATGTGCAGGTCTTAGGTCTAACAGGGCGTTTTTTGTGTCTTTCCTTGGAATAATGAAGTATACATAATAAATACCCTGGTTTACCTGTGATAAGGAGACAATTTCTCGTGCCCCTTTTTCGAGTAATGACTGGACTTCTGCATCTAGTACAAGTTGATGTTCTCTGGATATCCTTCTGGACCTGGCGGATGATCGTTCGGTATCTTCCGAAACTCAAAGCAGTAGCCGTCCACCACAGTTGACAGTACCCACTTGTCTGTTGCGATTCCCCTTCCGTGCATGGGTGAAAAGTGAAATGTGAACACTTTAAATGGGGAAACATGGGAGGGAATCTATATGCGTGTGCGATTGCTTCATGGAGGTGGCTCAATATTTAGTGCATGGCATCTGCCCCCAACTTCAACCCCTTCTGAATGATCTCTGAAAGGATGAGGATTGTCCCTGGCTGGTATACCGACGTCGAGTTAGCGCTTGGGGGGCCGATACCCTGGAATACCGAAGTCCACAAAAAGTAAGAAGGCTGTTACCTGCTCCTTGTTGCATAAATGGTCTGTTTGGAATTTAAGGGTTTCATGCTGACATTGTTCACTGTGAAAAGTTCACTGTGAAAGGTTTCTTTTCAGCTGTTTTTTTTTTAAATAGTTGTAGTCTTGTATTGATGTGGTTTTTGTTACAGCAGGTTTGGTCTTTTGGAGGGTAAGTGAAGGTGAGATGGGTAAATGGGAAAAATGCAGTTGCCCTCAGCATCCCACAGGAAAAGGAATAGGAGGGGGCCAGCATTTTTTTGGGTTGCACTAGTTCTCGAATGTAAGCTTCCTACCACCAACCACAAAAAAGAAGGGGGCCAATAAAAACTAAAAAACTTCCCCTCACCAAACTCGAACACTGCTAGACCTGCCCCTCGACACCCCGAACAAAGGAGACCACTCATTCATGAGAGGAGCTCAAATTCCAGAGTTCTCTAATGAAACCTATACTTGTGACTGTTAAAGAGAAAAACTACAACAATATCCAGAGTGTGAGAGCAGAGGCACGGTCTTAATTATGAGCATATTAGAGATGCACTGTAAAATCACGTGTGCAGGATACTAAAAGCACTGCATTACACAGCATGTGCCAATTTTACAAGACACACAGCAGGTTCTTTATACGCTGGTGTTCTAGAGAAAATGTTACAAATCATGTTGCAAAAATGAATTAACTCATCTATCATAGTCTGTCCAAATCAGGATTGAATACATTGCAGCAATTGCCTAAAGGATAAGATTTTTTTTAAGAAGTGTGAGTTTCCAATAATATTACCTCAAAACAGTTGGTTCTGGCATTCCGGGATCTGCACCTCTTTTAAACCCTAAAAGACAAAATGTTACATACCATTTCAGAAGCGAAGGGAGTCACTATTAAGATGAAAATATATCATTTAAGATTAAGCAGTCGAAGTTATTTGTAATGTACTAGGACACCAGTTTGTAAATGACTATACATTGCTTAATTATTTCCCAATTGAAATAAAAACCAACAAATCTGTGTGTACCTCTCACCAGCCACCCTTCAGACCCAGCTAGCTCAGGAGGCGGCCGGCGAAGAGTGCGGCACCAATCATCCACCCCTTACACTTTGTGAGCATGGAGTACATCGTATCCGCTTACCTCTGTTTTTCAACAATGTTTGCCGTTTCTGGTATGTTAAACCATGTGTAAGCTATTCTTATTTTTGAAGAAGGGGACCTTGAAGAAGGGGACCTCAAAAAGAGCAAACAGCCGGTTGCTTTTTGAAAGTCACAGCGTATCCTAATCCTCTTGCAGAAAAAACGGTCCGTTACATGGAACTAAGAACTGGTCAACCCTCTGACCTACTAAGCTTTGAGCGGGATACCACAGCATAAATTTCACAACCCACCAAGAAAGCTTGTGACCACTACCGGTCACCAGTAGGTTACACATAAGTCAGGGGTTGAGGATAAACTCCCAGAGCAAACTGAAATGTCAATGTCCTCTCTGCCTCCTCCACACTGTCACTTTAAATCATCCAGAATTACTAGTGGCAGACAACCACAAACCCTCCCCCGCCCCCCCAAGAAGTCTGTTGAGTTCCCACTTATTGAAACACAATCAACACAATTGGCCTAGAGGATAGCTCACGGGCAACGCGTATGTCTTGGAACCAAGAAAACGCATAGCAACAAAGGTTCGAATCCCGGTCTCTTGCTTAGAAGCTGGTCTCCGGTAAGTACGGTATAAATGAACAATTAAAAACACAATTTATTTTAAAAAATACTTTGTTTGCAGCCCGATTTTTGCACTCACACTAGTAAGTGTCAGCAGACCCATATAACTCTGCTCGGTTCCATGTGTTTTGCAACACCATACACTCCCATTTATTCTGCAGAATGTTCATTGCCCTTACATCTTGAATATATATGCCCTTACATCTTGAATATATATATCACCTAACAGTAATAATCTTTGTTACTTGCATCTGCTTGGATTTGGTTGCTTTGCATAAGCTGTGGAGTATTACAGGATTTGTTTTTGTAGTCAGAAAAAGGACGTCATCGACAGGGCATTCCGGTAATTCTATCCCTACTGATAGTGGAGTACCCATGATCCTTCACGTGTCAATGTCCTCAGATTATTTTTCTGACCAGAGGTTGAAGTTTGTAGTAGACCGTGTGCTGTAATGTGTCCTAAAAGTGAGGAAAATATGTTCCTCCTTTTAGTAATTAATTACCTTGTTTATTTTTTTTATGGAATGTATCATTCTGTTTTTACAAGCGGTTTCTTGTACTAGAGGGGAGGTTGGGTGGGCGCATGTCGAAGCAGATGCAAGCAAAAGAAACACGATTACTAGTAGGAAATGGTACCTTCCAAGGCTTGTGGATCTGCTTAGAATCGCAGGATTTGCATCAACTACTAAGGAGTACATGAAGGCAGTGATGGGTGAGCTGAAGAAACCATAACAAACAAGGTTTTAACACTGCCTGCCCACTTGGGAATCATGTCTTGCCTAAGTGTCAACACAATAGCTGACACAGAGCTCCATATCGCTGCCTTACAAAAAGCTTAAAGTGGCACATTAGTGATGAAGGCAAGCGCGAGGCATGTTCTGCTTGAGAGGATGTTCACACTGTTCAATACACCTTATAATCCATCTAGCTATAGTCGCCTTGGTCACCTGCTCTTCTGGCTGCCAAAGACACAAACATTTGGTCTATTTTCCTAAATAGTTTTGTCTTGTTAAGGTAGGACATGGGGCATGGCTTGGCAGCCATGCCGTAGACTGCAGACCTTCAGAGCTCCGCAGAGATCCTGACATCGAATCAATAAAACTAGCCAGATTTAGGCCACTAACATAGCAGAAACACAAAGTAAAGTAGTCGGAAGGTCTGAAGAATGTTGGGAGCGAATCTGGTGAAGAATCAGGACGGAGAATTGTCATTATAAACTGCGTGGTGGACACCAAGATGGCGGGTGCATTCGGCCCGCTAGGAGGAGCCACCATTGGAGAGCACGGCGATCGACCAGTGGAAGGGAGAGACCGTCCGGAACCACGAGTGGCACTGGGGATTCTGCCACGGGCACTGACCGGTGAGAGCCCTGGAGCGCTGGTAGGACCCTGGGCCCTAGAACATCGTGGGGATCCCGGTCCCCACCCCCAAAGCTGCCAAGGTGCTACAGAGAGGCAGGTCGCGGGGCACAACATCCACCTCCCAGACGTATGAGGGCTGCGAGATGAGATTAAAGTGGATCCACCGAAGAGCCCGGGGGATGGCGACAGACGTTGAGCCTACCCAGGCCCCCCCCCCCCCCCCCCCCCCGAGTATACAGCAATTGAGCCAGACCGGACAGCTCAAGGATGTTGGCAAGAAATGGGCTGAAGGCCCACTTTGAACACAAGCTCTTCACTGACCGTGTGAAGACACGCGTGGACTGAGCTGCACACTCCGTCTGTGGTGCGGGCGCGGAAGACTAGGCCGAGTTGGAGGGAGAAAACAAGGACATTGGTGGATGAGAGCACTCCAACAGGTCGTGAGAACAATACGAGCGGCAGTCCAACCTGTAGAAGGTAGAAGAGGCTGCTTGTGCCCAGTGACCAAACACGGCAAGAGGGATGGGAAGTTGGGCATGCACCGCAGAGGCTGCACAACCGTTACACAGAAGGCGCTCTATCGGCACAGCTTCCTCTGCATGAGACGTGGGAGGCTGCAGTCCATCGTGACGGCTCACCGCTACATTGGTCAGCAAGCACCAAGATATCCCCGCACTGGGGTTGTGGGGGAAAGAAGACATTGGCGACTGCACTGGGATTGTAAGGATCGGAGGCCCGAGGTGGCGGACCCTCCGGAATAGGTGCAACGAACAAAGCGTACAACACGTGTGCTTGCTGGCACCCGCCTGAAGTGCTTTCCTGTACATCCCAGCCTCCAGGACCTAGCAGTACTGTGCCCAAACAGCGTGCCTCACTAAGAGATCCAGACCAGGGTCAACATAAGGCTATGAAGGAGGCCGTGAGCCATCGACGCTCTATACATGCTACGTGACTAGCGAGAGGCAACAACCAGCGATCACCGGCAGGATTGATGCTGGGATCCTTGCATTCCCTGACCCACACGCCAGAGGTGAAACGGAGGGGCACACGCAAGGTAGGCAAGTAACCCCATAAACCAGAAAAGCTGTCTATGGCGTGACATGGCTGGAGGAGGGGGTGAATGTGATGAGTAGTGAGACTAACTGCAGATCACGGAGGGAACCAGAGCATATCCTCTGCACTGATCGGAGTGATTAACAGCGCAAGGCGAGAATGGAACCTGAAACAAGGGCATATATTATGTGGATACGTGGGAGCGCACAACCCACAGTGTTTCATATGGCCCATAAAACTGTACCGACAAGGCTGCGCCAGGCTAATACAAGACACAGGCATCTGGCGAGTAAGCACTCCATGTGAGCAGGCAGAAACCAGTTGCAAAAGCATGAAAGGAGAGAACGCTCCACTCTGTGGGAGAACAACTGCAACGAGGGACACCAAGCCACATTTAGCAAGCTTGGTGCAGAGCGAATCCCCAGTAGACCTCAGAGAGAGGTAGGGAAACAGTGTGATGACACAAGAACCGGACCCCTAGGGCCATGAGGAATCGAAGGGGGCAAGACCACCCCCCTAACTTGGATTCACCAGCCTAAAACCTATGCTACAAATTCTTGAAAGACACCATATAACTTGTAGAAGAGGATACCTCCACACAACCACGCGAAGGAAGCATTGAGGCCGGCATAACATCACAAGGAGAAGGATGCCAGAAAAATCAAAAGGTGCTAGAGGCAAACAGACTAGCATGGAATCCTTTGCCAAGAAGCACGACAAAAGCCAACCCACCACGTCAGATGCAAACATGGCTGCGAGCAGCACGAGGGAGGCAGAGGAGAGGGCCCCATACTGGAGGCTATGGCGGCCTTGAAGGTGTCCCTGGAAAACAAATTGGATGCGATGATGGTAGATATATGAGCCTCCTCCGACAGGATACAAGGACCCTGGCAGACCGAATGGGCACGGTGGAAAAGCAGGTACAGACCACCACTGATATTGCCACCACCCAGTCTCAAATGTTGGATGTATTACAAAGGGTGAAGATCCTTGGGCACACGGCGGAGGATGCAGAGGGGAGGGCTCAAAGAAATAATGTCCGGATCGTTGGAGATGAAGGCAGGGACCCCATGAACTATGATGAGAATCGGCAGCTGCAGGAGATTGGGGTGGCAGTGGAGAGAGCCCAAAGGGCCCTGACCAGGAAGCCACAACGGGAGCCCGCCCCCACCCAAAAGATCACTAAGATCATGAACTTCAAAGACCGGGAGAAAATACTAACATTCTCAAGAGAAGGGGGGGGGTAATAACCAGGAACGCCTCCAGAACAACAATATACCCAGACTATTCGGCTCTGGTCCACAGATAGCTGGCGCACTTTGGCCCGACTAAAGAACACCACAGGGTAGCGAACATGAGCTACATGCGGCTGTACCCTGCCAAACTGAAGGTGATACAAGAAGGCTGATCTTACAACTTTGAAACGACGGAGGAGGCCCACGCAGGGATGGACCAGCGAGGCATCCCACAACAGGGACCCAGAAATGCCATGGAACATTGAGATGCCATTGATGTGACGTAGGCCAGCGTTAATATAAATAAAGGAGCAAATAACCTTAGTTCTGCCACAGAAGACGACAGGACACGGAACCCCACCGAGTTTCACAAGTTCAGATGCCAGTTTTAAAGCATCACGCTGCGGCGGGCCTGCCCCACTTAGAAGGGTAGCGCAAGGGAAGCAGCGGTGCCCGAGCAGGAGGAGGGTGGCCAGGCATTTGTTCACGGTTTATGTTTTTTTTCAGTACGAGGCACAAGAAGGGGAGGACATTTTATACGGACGAGATGGAATGGCGGCACAACCAACATAAGGACAAGGGTTACCAGTCAAATGGTCGAAAATATTTGGTCGACAGACAATTTGGTCGACACCATTTGGTCGAATGCCAAATGGTCGAATTTTTTTTTTTTTTTACCCATTTTTTGGTTTTTTTTGGGGGGTCCCCCCCCCCAACCCCCGTTTTTTTCTTTTTTATTTTTTTTCCCCACACGAAAACCCACAAAACACATATATATAAAAAAAAAAAAAAATTCGACCATTTGGCATTCGACCAAATTCAGTCGACCAATTGTCTGTCGACCAAATCACTGTCGACCATTTGACTGGACACCAAGGACAAGAGGGTAGGAAGACTAGCGCTGTGCGTTATGCTACCCAACCGGGAGCACGTCACTGGACCCACACCCACGTGGCATGAGGATAATGGGGACACTTCGGGACTGACCAACAGCCTTAACAAAGACAAGAGGCCTGAACAAAGACAAGAGACCAGGTGGAGGCCCATGGGAATGGAAGGGCCACAAAAGAAAGAGAGAAGAACTCAGAAGAACACACAATAGTGACCTGGAATGTCCAGGGGCTGAATGCATATGTCAAGAGGTTGCGGATGCATACCTGGTTGAACAAATCAAGGGTTAAAATAGCGTTGCTGCAGGAAACCCACTTGACAAGACACAAGCAATCCAAGATAGCAGCCAAGTGGGGTGGACAAATGTTTAGATCGACCTATTCCACCTATGCCAGAGGGGTGCCAACGTGGATCGCTCGGGGGGGGGGGGGGGGGTCCCATTCCAGCTGCTTACCCAGGAACAGGAGGGTGCTGGTACATGGGATGCTGAAAGACAATGAGGTGTGCTTGGTCAACACATACCCCCGTACCAGGAGGCAGCATTCATTTGGGAAAGTGATTGCAACTGTGCCCTGGACCCGCTCCTAGACTGTTCAGAGGATACAACAAGCCAGGAGCAGGAGGGTGCTGGTACATGGGATGCTGAAAGACAACGAGGTGTGCTTGGTCAACACATACCCCCGTACCAGGAGGCAGCATTAATTTGGGAAAGTGATTGCAACTGTGCCCTGGACCCGCTCCTAGACTGTTCAGAGGATACAACAAGCCGGCTCCGCCGGTGAAAGCACTCAGGAGAATTTTGGAGTAGCTAAAGCTGGGGGACGTCCCGAGGAATCTGCATCCAGACAGACGGGGATACACCTATTACAGTGCCCCACATGGTACCTTTACATGCATAGATTTATTCTTTTACTGGTAGCGAGACACTAGGGGAATTTACTATTTTGCAGCACAGAGCAAGAACACTCAGACTATACCCCGGTGACGGCAACATGGGCGTACACACATAGGATGGCCACAATACCGGTATGGAAGCTAAAGGTGGAGACTCTGTTGGAGGGTGAGGTCAGGGGCATCTGCAGGATACAATAGATGAATCTTCCACCAGAACACAAGCAGCGTAGACAGATCAGCAACGGTGTGGGATGCCTTTAAGCTAGTAGTTAGAGGCGCAGCAATTGGGAAGACAGCAGGACTAAAGGGAGACCCATGACAGAACTTGGGGACATTGAACGAGAAATATAGAGGATAGAATCACAGGCAGGCCCGCGGGGGAGGAACCACCTGAATTGATGTCCACAGTGCAAAGCAATTTAACTATGCAAAATATATGCAGAGATTACATGCTGAAGGGGATAAACCAGGGAGGTACCTGGCTTAGCTAACCAAACAGGAGGTTAAGAAAGTCCCGATCAATAATAAGGCTGGGGAAGAGGTGAGGACCCAAGAGGGTATAAACCAAATTTTTTCAGAATTCTATGAGAATGTATACCCGAGCACTCGCGGGCACATAAGTTAGATATTGAAGACACATTGGACCAGACTGACCTCCCAAAGCTGGACGCAGAACATGCACAGATGGTTGAGGCCCCCTTAACGGTAGAGGAAGTGGAAGCAGTAATAGACAGCCTCGTGACGTCCAAGATCCTGGAACTCGATGGGCTACACAGAGAGTTCTACAAGGTGTACAAGACCACTCTAGCTACTAAATTACTGGAGGTATATCAGGAAGCATTGGAAATGGGCCAGTTGCCAGATAGCATGCGCTAATCCTTGATACTACCCATCTTAAAACTGGGCAACCCCCCCCCCCTTAGACTCCGGCTCTCAGATATCTCATTGATAAATCAGGACTGCAAAATCCTAACGGCGATCCTTGCCAATAGGCTCAAAAGAGATCAAACGGGATATGTCCCAGAGCGTAGCACTTCGTGGAACTTGCAAAGGTTACATCACGTTGTGGATCATACCCGTAACGTTCAGGGCGAGTGCACAATAGCATCTTAAGACGTGGTTAAGGCCTTCGACTCCGTAAACTGGAATTGGCTTCTCATGGTGCTGGCCCACTATGGTATGGACGAGGGCTTTCTCGGGTGGATAAGGTTGCTGTATACAGACCCTAGGGCCAGAGTTAAGACATGAAGACAAATCTTGGAAGCGTGGAGGATATACAGGAGCACGAAACAGGGCTGCCTGCTATCCCCAATGCTCTACATACTGGCGCTGGAACCCCTGGCGGTCTTCCTGCAGGCTACATATGCAGATATAGGGATATGCATAGACAACGTCACGCATCTCTTGTCACTATACACTTACCATATGCTTTTGTCACGAATCCCCGCGACAACCTCTGACCTACTGGAGGCAATGGACTCCTATGACAAATAATCGGGTATCTCCATAAACAAAGCAGAATCTATCTTGTACTCCCTTGCAGTACTCAGATTACTTCCCATAGACCACTACCCACACCTGGGTCTTACGTGGGCACCACGCACCTTCTGCTACTTAGGTGTAGACATATATCATGAACCTGCACAAACCCACACTGGCAACACACAAAATGCCGTAGAAAAAACGAAGTCCATGGAGTTAGACGTTGCCATTGGGGACGATAGGGACAGCAGCCCTGTAAAAAAATGACGGTCCTACACCGCCTATTATATTACTTCACGAACATATCCTACAATATCCCGCGGACATTTTTTAAGAAATTGAATACAATAGTGAGAGAATTCCTGTGGGGTGGAGGGCGGAACAGACTAGCTCTACATGCTTTGTAAAGGGACTACCTGTCCGGGGGAAATCAATGTGCCGGACTATGAAAGATACTACCTAGTGAGGCAGCTACAGTTTGTAGTCCGATGGTTGGGGGATGAAGATTCAATAGACTCATTACTATTTCAACCGGCACTGCAGAACTGCTACTTATGTGAAATCATCTGGATGGGAAAATCCAGGCTAAGTGACTCCCTACCCTGCTCAAACTGGGGCTGACGCTATGGAAAAGGGTGTGGAGGTTGCAAGGAACCCGAGACCCTTGCTCCCCTAGCGGGACTTGTGGGCACCAGACCAGATGCTCTGGCCGCTTACAGGACACACTGGGAGGCTAAAGGAGTGGCACAGGTTGGAGACCTATGGCTGGAGGGAAAATGGGTGGATTTCGACACCCTCATAGTAGATAACTTAATACACAAAGGGAAATGTATGCTCCACCACAGCATGGTCCAAACTATTAAGCGGCGGTGGCCAGATCTTACTGAGGTCGGGGAACCACAGGAGGACTTAGATAAGTGGTACAACATCTCCGAGATGGACACACAAAATTAAGGCTGTATGAGCAGCTCATGAATGAAAACTAGCAACACCAGGAAACTAAAGGTGCAAGACCAATGGAGTCGGAACTCCAGAGGCCCTTCACGGATCAGGAATGGTTGAGGGTCCTAAGATACACAAAAACAGTCTCAAGAAATGCGAGATTCAAGCAGACAGTTCTAATGTCACCCACAGAGCGTACCTCACCCCATGAAGGTTGTCCAAAATGGGGAACAAGGATATTCACACCTGCCCACGATGTGCCGCAGAAAATGTAGACATGCTCCACATGTTTTGGGGTGCCCAATAATACAAACATTTTTGTAAGACATCAAGGCAAGGGCAGCTACGGGCAGAGTGCAACGCAACAATGCGCACCAGAAAGCTACCTGTTGGGACTATGCCCAAGTGGTGGTGCACAAAAGACACACATATCCAAGATGACGGATTTGATGTGCATCCTGGCGAAACACCAGATTGCTATTGCGTGTAAGAGCGACACAGGGCCCAGGATAGAAGCATGGTGGGCCGACTTGAATCGTTGGGCATTGGCAGAGACAGTAGTATGGACCAGTGCACTACAAAGAGGGTCGAGGGAAAGTAGCGACAAGCTGTTTGCTTGGAACAAATCTACAGGAAATGCTGTAATCCAGAGAGGACACAGACACTGGGGACTCGGTGAGGTCCCGTACCCGATGGACCAGGTAGGAAGCTCTAACGAAAGTGTCTAACCAGCCGAGGGTGTGATCCTTACACTCATGAAGTTGGGCGAATGGACATGCAGCTGGATAAGGAATACCCGTGAATTGCGTATACAGAGAAGAGCAAGCGCCATGATTATCGTAGCAGAGACTCCCCCCACAAGCAGTGCCACCAGTTTGTTACGTTTTGATGTTTGTTGTATTGTTGCTTTACGTTAACTGTTATAAAACACAAATAAATAAAAAAATAAATTTAAAACGTAGTACGACTGCTCTGTGTACATCCATTGTATAAAGTTCTTGTGCTCCCGTATTTGTGGATTTTGGAAGAAAGCTGGGAGTTCAATCGACTGATTAACATGTATTTTGGAGAGAAACTTGGGTTAGTTCTAAGACAAACTTATTCTTATGAATTGTGAGAAGCAGCTATGACACTGAAAGCCTGAAGCTCACCAATTCTGCAAATTGATGTAATGGCTACAAAGAAAGTCAGTTTGTAAGTCAGGTCTCAAGAAAGCTTTATGCATTGGTTCAAAGGGAGGAGCTACAGGTTTAGCACAACATTAAGATCCCAACCTGGTGGCAGGTTAGCAACAGGTGGATACAACTGTTATCCTTCCATGAAGGCTTCAATGACTGGAATTCTCCACAAGGAGACTATTTTGTGATGTGTAAGCCAACAAGATCGCCAGATGCACGTTTATGGAATCAAATACTAGACCAGAGTCCAGTAAACGAAAGAGGTACAAACCAATGTGTTAAGGTACATTTTGCGGACCACGTTCTCAGGGGGTGGGGGGTGCACGAGGAGAAGTGAGAGCATGAGCAAATATCCCTGACCAATTGATAGATCCTCTCTGTGACCTGGAGGTGTAGCTTGGGCATTTTGTGTTATCCGCTGTTGCGAAGAAAAGGTCCATCATTTGCAGACACTTGGAACGTGTTGAGCTTAAAGGTGTATTGGTCTTGAAGGCACCACCTCCAAAAAAATGTTTTGGCGAGTTTGGAAAACTTTGGTCATCACCTTTTTTTCGACAATTGCCATAAAAGCAACATACAAAAAAAAAAAAAAAAAAAAAAACACACCAGTACATGAAATAAGTCATAAAATGCCAGTCGCACGCATTCCTACTCCAAAGTCCCCTTTCCTGCATACTTGGGGAAATTCTGTCCGAGTCGGGACCGGACCACTTTTTGATAACATGAAAGTATTTTTTTATTCTAATGCGGGGCCAGCACATATGGCTTTTGCCCCGCCTTCCTGAGCCCACCCTGCACATCGCCCTTCAGTCCTTTTCGATCACCAAGGTCTATATTAGAATTAAAGGGAAATGGTTAGAGGGGACGACGGGCAGCCTATGAAGGCAAGGGGACTATAGGAGTACTTTAGTCACTACAGTGAGCATCTTTTCTTACTCATAGGTACCATCCCCTTTCCGTCATACTTGTGGGCGATTCACAAGCTCTGATGCATAGAAATGGGTGGCCAGATTAAAACTCAACTAGTTAGAGGTTCCCGAGGACTGCTCGACCAAACTGAGCATCAGCTCTAGAGGTGAGGTCTAGTTAATGTTTGCAAAATGCTGACTGGGATTATTTCCCCAAGGAAGGTACTTTCGGAAAGCTATAAAGGACGATTTACCCCGCATTAGATGTGCGTGGATGCCTTTGTCGGCCTGCAGGCTGTGTACTGTGTTGGCATCTGTAGTGCAGGGAACTATCCCACAGGAAATTGTGGCCTTAGAGGCCTGTGGTCTTTTTGAATTTCTGAATGTCACGAAAAAGAGAGTAGAGGTGCTTAAGTCCTTCGTCCTATCAAGATAGAACGCGAGTTCTCCGGACGTCAAGGTTGTGAAGGACCTACTCTGAGTCTGATGATGGGACTGGAAAAAGAAAAAAACCACTGGTAAGGTGATAGACTGGTTAATGTGAATCTCTGAAATGATTTTTAGGAGGAAAGACGGGTGTGTGAGCAACACCCCCTTATCCCTATGGAAAGGCAAAGGGATATCTAATGCAGAGGGCTTGCAGCTCACCAATCCTTCTAGCTGAAGTGGGCTCCAACGACTTATGGCAGAGCGAATTGAGCACTACATTTAGGTCCCATTTTGCCCGAGAAGGCTTGACAGGCTGAAATAGATGTAGAAGACCTATGAAATTACATTTCATCACAGGATTTGAAAGAGTAAATGAAGAATCAGTATTGATGTATGCCCCAATAGCAGACAGATACGTACGGCAAAAGTGCATATGAATGCCTTTGGATGCAACGTCCAAGATAAAGAACAGGACAAAACACCAAAGCTTGACAAGGATTGAACTGTTCGTCAAAGCACCAACGACCGAAATAGAGCCATTTACTATTGTGCTGTACACAAGTAGAGGGTTTACGAACTGCCTGGATGATGCACATTTCATCAGATAGGTTGAACTGTGCTAGCGACCCCGATTTCAGAAATCAGGCAGCTAATTTGAGAGATTGTGGGGGGGGGGGGGGGGGGGGGGGATGCCATACCGGTGGTCGCTCTGGTGCAGGAGATTGGAAATCTCTGGCAAGTGGATCGGTGGAAAAACTGACAGCTTCTTTAGCTCCAAAATCTAGAACCTGGCTGGCCTTACTAAAGCGCACGCAATGAATTAAGGGGATGGAAGGAAAGGTGAACGCTGACATTTCATCCCAGGAAATCTCTAGGGCGTCCTCCCAGGGAGCCTATACCTAGTCGCTCTCTCAGGAGGCACAAAGCGGAAGCTTCCTGTTGGAGTGTTGTGAACACGTCTAAACTCATGTCCCACCACTTGGGAAAAGAGTTGGGCGAGAACTTGATGGTTTAACTCCCACTTGTGGTTTGCAGTAGACCAGCGATTGAGGAAATCTGCTTGTGTGTTCTCCTGGCCAGGAATATGCACCGCCCATTCCCATATCTGAAGGGAAAGGCCCACCAGGAGGAAAAGACTTGTTCCCCGCCCCTTGCTTGTTCTGTACTGGAAAGCCTTCACTGCTAGGAAAATTGCTAGTAATTCGAGATAGTTGATGTGATGCTCCCTGTTGAAGGAACGCCACAGATCAAACGCCTCCAGATTACCTAACATGGCGCCCCAGCGATCATGGAAGAATCTGTCGTCAATGTCATATGAGGAGACTAAAGGGGGTCCCCACTGAAAGGTTGAAGTTCAACTACCAGTGGAGGTCGGGAGTCATCAACTGGAAGGTTGGATCCGACGCTCAAGACCAGTTCTGTCTGAGTGTCACCTTTGTACGTCGCACCTTTAACCTTTATAGAGGAAGGGCTGAGACACAGGAGGCCATTAATCAAAGAAGCCTCTGGAACTACCATGCTGAAATGTGGGTGGAGTTCAGAAATAGAGAACATGTATACACTACGTGTCTCATCGTATCGTCCATTAGAAAGACTTTGGCACTGACTGGGTTCCATCGGAAACCCAAGAAAATCAGATCTCACAAGACCGTCATTGAAGACTTCCTCCAGTTCACTCACAATCCTAGTTTGAAAAGAAGCTAAAGTAACAAATGCATTTGTGAAGGTGCTTTCTGAGGACAGGGACTGCTTAGGAGCCAGTCGTCCAGATATGGATAGACATGGACCCTCCGAAGCCTGTGAAACGCTATCACCCCCATTAGGGAGGACCCGGTACTGAAAATGCTTGCCCCCTCGCGAAAAACAATGCTATATTGACATATGAAGGTATGCATCCTGAAGATTCACTACACAAAGCCAATTGTCCTTTGGAAGGGAGGAGCAGATTTGTGTAAAAGTGATCATCTTAAATCTTTCCTGGGGAATGTGGAGATTGAAATATGACACGTCTAAAATAGTGTAAGGCCAGCCTGGTTGAATTTGGGCACATAAAATGTGCAAGTAGAAGCCCTAGACCTCTTCCGCCAGAAGGACTTGTTCTATAGCCCTTAATTCCAGACGTTTCTGAACCTCAGAACGGAGAGAGGGAGATCCTGTCTGCTGTAGAGGAGAAAGGGGTGGAGGAATTGGCAGGAGGGGAAGGTGGCATCCCAAACAGGTCACTGACAAAACCCACAGATCCTTTGCAATTGTCCACCAAGCCTCGAGGTGAAGAGAGAGGAGTCCCCCTTCCCCCCTACCAAAGTCAAGTGGGACCAATCGAAACCATAATTTGTGAATTTGATCGGAAGAGGAAGTATTGATTCCTGAGGTTTAGGTTGCGGAATGAGAGGGAAAATCCTCAACTACTCGCTCTCTGCTGCTTGCAGCAAAGGCCACTAGGGGAAGTGGCTGACATTTATCTAGAAAACCCCTGAAACGGATCTGGAACTAATGTCCAATTTTTGTGGACAGGAGGACTTTGAATCTGGAGGCATTGTGAGGCCAGAGCGATTTTGACATCAAAGTACTTGCCTTAGTTCTTGTCAACTCGTCATCAGTAGAGCTATGGAAGAGTTATTTAGCTTCGAATCAAAGTTCCAGAACCTTTTCTTGGACCTCTCATGAGCTTGGCTGCGTGAAGCCACACCTTGTGGGTGACATCTAAGCCAATCATAAGACTGTGCGCCAAAGTGTCAATATGATGTGTTGAGTCAGAACTCTGGGGTCCGATAAACCGGCCTTGATATGGTCCAGGTTACCCTGGTGAATTAAATATTTGAATTCTGAAAGCTACTTCCAGAGTTTTAGGTTTGCCGCTGCGAGCACTGCTTCAGTATTAGCTTGACAGAGCTGGAAAGCTGCTTTTGAGAAGACTTTCTTCCCAACCCCATCCAAACTCTCATCCTCCTTTGACAAGACTTGTAATGTTAAAGGATATTTGTACCGCGCACTATCACCACCGGAGTGGTCCCCTGGCGCTCTGAAAGAGGGAGGGGGGTGAGTTAGTGGGAATAAGCTGGAAAAGTGCAAGAGAGCAGTGATGTGCTGATGGCAGCCTCAGCCCGGTGGGTCCGTCGGCTGGGCTTGGGGTGTTTTACGGTCGGTAGTCGTCGTGTGCTGTTGTGCGAGTCTATGTGGGGTTTGTTTTGTTGTTGCAGTGTAGTGAAGTTAGTGCAGATTGCTGCGTTTTAGGCTTGTGGTTGTGTTGGGTTAGAGTTTGAGAAATGCATGCAGTGTGATTAAATTGTAAGTGGATTGGTTAGTTAGCATTGCTGTCCTTGCCGTTATGTCTGATGTTTGCTATCATTCACTATTCCATCGTTGCTAATTTTCAATATTCTGTCTAGATGTGAAGCAGGCTAGTGATCACGATTCCAATCAAGTGTTGCACTTACCATCATTCACAGTTGCATCCAAGTTAGCCGCATGCTAACATTCACATATCTAGATGCGCAACACGCTAAAGTTAAGAATTCCATCTAAGTGTGGCGCATGTTAATATTCATAATCCCGTCTAGATGCGACACAATCTAAAGTTAATTCCATCCAGGTGTGGCACATGTTAACATTGTTACACCCGTCTAAAGATGACGCGGGCTATTTCTGTATAGGTATGGCACTAGTTAACATTGGCTAGTGTGTTAGTGCGTAATGTAAAGCAACATTTACAGTCAGGCCAAGAATGGAATTAGGCTTGTGGTCACAAATCGCTCTATGAATGCATGGCGTAATTCTATGGCAGTCTACGTTATGGAGAGGTGAGGTAGAGTGGCGAGGGCTTTCTGGAGTAGAGTAATTGCTGTACACCCCCACCCATGCCACACTTAGTTTTGTTGGTGTCTGTTGGCTGCTGGCTTCCTTTGCTTCCCCTGCGGACACCTGTAAACACGCCTTGGAGCCACTACTGTAGGAGCTGCCCTTTGCCTCGGGGCCCTTAGCCGAGGGGGCTGCCGGGCAGAGGGCTGCCCTGGGAAGGGCAGTTATGACCAGGTGGACGCACCAATCAGGATAGGTGGGTGGCTAGGAAAGGGGGGAGGGTGGGACTGGGCAAAGGCCAGACACAAACAAAAGACTACACCCCGCAGACTACACACTTTGGATGCAGCCCAGAACAGAAAAAACAGGCTCAGAAGCCAAAAGAAACACTAGACAGACACCAGATTAGCACACAGTGCTCACCAAAAAATATAAATACATAAATTAAAGAATTATTTTTTAAATAATATATTAGAAAAAACTCACACCACTCCAAAAGAGTGCATAAAGCATGCCAAAAACGGATTACAATCATTGTGAAACTATCAACCAGCCCCTAAAGGTGCTTCCACACTGGTTTCTCCTGCCACATCCTTCCACATGGCCGGCCTCAAAGTAAAGGAGGATGATGCCAAGGGCTTGGAATAGAGGGCAGCCAATGCCACCACCAATGAAGATATAGGAGGGGTCATGTCAGTAGGGGAATTTCTTCAGATGCATGTAGCCTGTTTGAAGCGTCTTATCTTCTCCCACACTTTCCTTGCCTCAGCCAAAGTATACTTCTGAAGGAAAATACTTGACTGATCCTGTGTCTTCAAAGTAAGAGCTTGATGAAAATCTTTCTGTAAAGTAGAAGGTTTCTAAATTCGGGCTCCTGTAGGGGGACCTATTCTGCCCAGGGAGGCTACTTCTAAACACAGATACATTTGAACAGGTCAAAAGAAGGAACACCTTCGCACGCTCCTGTGTACCCTGCGGTCTAAAATAAATAAACACAGACACTCAAGTAATGGTATCTCACTCAGAAGATTGTTTGGACTGTATTATATCACACATTGTGAATGGAATTGATTGATTCGTCAACATTTCTTTTCACCAAACATTGCTTTTTATAACACACATAGACCATGGAAGCAGACACCAGTGATGCCGGTGAATGCTTGTCTAACAGAACCGAGGACAATTCAGTAATCGTCACAACATAGTGAACAGCATATTAACAAGTACAAAACAAAACGAAAAAACAGTGTTCTTGATACAAACAGTGATGTTACACTGTAGGTTAAAGGTGCGTCTACACCAAGGTGTTTCTGCCGTCTGGATCTGTGAGGAGGAGCAATCCTTCCTGAATCAAGCAAATCCAAGAATTCCAGCTTTTTACATCCTGCCGAAAGTGCACAAGAACACACATACACCGCCAGGAAGACTGATAGTGTCCGCGTGCAAGTCAATATTAGAACCCCTGTCTCTCTACAACGATTTTTTTCTAAGACCGTTTGTTGCCAGGATGCCCTCATACCTCAAGGACTCCACCAGCACTATCAATTTGCTCAATGGCATTTCCCTTACTAACGACAGCCTTTTTGCCACTATGGATGTCGAGGCATTATATACATCCATCCCCCAGGACGAGGGCCTGCAGGCGTTACGTGATCTCCTCGACACCCGAGAAGATTTAGACACTACGCCCACTGCTTTCATCTTGGAATGCATCAGGCTGGCCATGTCTGAGAACTTCTTCCTCTTTCAAGACCAAATTTATAAACAAACCAAGGGAGTGAGCATGGGGGCAACTTTTGCCCGACATCGCCAACCTCTTCATGGCTGAATACGAGAAAAAGAATGTGGCGACGGAAGGGAACCCCTTCCATGAGCACATTGCACTTTGGAAACGCTACATCGACGACATCTTGATCATCTGGGATGGTACCCCCAACGAACTCCAGGCATTCCGCCTTTGGCTTAATGCACGTGGCCCGCACATAAAGTTCACCATCCACTGGGACCATCACCAGATCAATTTTCTGGACTTACACATATACAGAACGGGAAACCAAGTCAAAACAGAACTCTTTCGAAAGCCTACAGATCGTAACACCCTACTCCACTACAGCAGTTACCACCCCATGGGGTTAAAGCATAATCTACCGTATGGACAGTTCCTACGTATCCGTAGAAACTGCTCCGATGTCGAAAGATACAGGGAACATGCAGAAGACCTACAAGGACATCTGATTGAGAGAGGATACCCACGGAAATCCATAAAGCAAGCTAATAAGAGCACGGAACACACCGAGGGAGATCGGTCTTGAAAATAAGCCCAAAAAGGAACTAGGAAGACTAGTATGTGTGACCACTTTTGGACCATTGAGCCATTTGATACAGAAAACCGTGAAGAAAAAATGGCACTTGGTCAAACAACCAGGTACTTTGAGTAAAACACCATGTTTCGCCTTTAAGAAAAACAAAAACCTGAGGGATTCCCTAGTCCATACATTCATTGGCACACCGGAAAGAAGCGAAAACATTCTCTGGGATCTACCACCCACCAAGGGACATTTCAAATGTGGGAAATGTGTAGCATGCCCGCTCACCCTGCAGAAGAAATCCTTTGAACATAAGGCAATCAAATGGACAATGAAAGAACACACGAATTGTAACACCAAAGGTGTGGTATACATCATACAGTGCCCCTGTGGATTACTCTATGTAGGCAAGACCAATCGCCCAATAAAGATGCGCATCTCTGAGCACTGATCATGCATAAGTAACATGATAGCAGACAAACCCCTGGTGGAACATTTCAAGAAAGCGAAACACAAAGATACAGACCTTAGATGGTTTATACTGCAGAAGGTGACCGCAGCCAAACGGGGAGGGGACTTAAACAAGACCCTGACCCAACTCGAGCAAAGATGGGTCCATAAACTAGACACAGTGCAAGCAGGACTCAATATTTCACTTGAGTGGAAGTCTTTCTTATAAACACAAACACGTGGCTTAGCCCTGGCGGTAGTCTATTCTTCCATCACGTCTGCCCCCGCCCAGATTATATGCAGAGGACTCTAGGTCACAGACTATACTAGACTGCAAGACACACCACCATACAGTGATTTATTACACTTCAGGGAGCGCCGGCTTTTCGGTCACCAACATGTTAGGAAGCATTCTAGAAATGGAGCACACACGCAGGATTCTACCTACATGCACTGCGGTCAGGAATTTAATACTGTGTATTTCCATGTATTCAAGCTATGCCTAGCCATATATGTCTAGTTAATTATGCTCGCTTCTCTATCATGGTTTTTGTGCTGCTACAGCACGTCTGACTTGTTACTATGACAACCGTTATCAACATACACCTTTGGTCACTCCATAATCCCGTATGAGTACATTACATTCACCCGTTTCATTGCCCACACGGTATGGATCCCCTTTTCCACACCTTTTTAGATGATTGGGTTACCCCCGGGTTAAACGTGGTATCCCGGGCGCCATTAAACCATTCCAACATGGCCGCCGGTATATAATGATCGGCTACTTAGCGACGGCGTCCATTACGCTGCGTCTTTCGCTTTCCTTCCGTCTTGGAGTGACTCAGCAGTCCTTGCAGACCCCTGCAGAACACAGCCTACACGGAGCATCGCTCGCCAGGTACTCTTACGGGGCCGTGATTTTGTCCTCCTAGATAATGGTTCTTGTATTTACAACATGGTACTGATTTAGTGACCTCTTGCAGGACTGTGCATCACACAAAATCCTCGCGGATCCCAGTCCTGCACGTGAGGTAAGATTTTATTTCACTAATGCAACATGCTGCACAACCACTAAGTGCTTCACGTGTTGACTTTTCACGCATGATCATGTCTGAGGAGACTAATACCTCAGTTTTCTTGCTCTAGGAGCCCCGACTGACTTTTTCCAGCGACGGCCCCACACACGAATACCGGGTGGAATTTCTTCCACTCAGGTAAGCTGTCTTCCCTCCATGATATTATATACATGGTACAGCCAAACATTAAGTTGACTTTGAAATCATTTCACTTTAACTCTCTCCTAAACAATATTCTCTTTCCCTGTCTACAGCACCCCCACACAGACCACGTCCTGATGAATGACGTAGTAGACACGAGGCCCATCTAGCCCCCTGAGACGGCAGAAACACCTTGGTGTAGACACACCTTTTACCTACAGTGTAACATCACTGTTTGTATCAAGAACACTATGTTGTTTTGTTTTGTACTTGTTAATATGCTGTTCACTATGTTGTGACGATTACTGAATTGTCCTCGGTTCTGTTACACAAGCATTCACCGGCATCACTGGTGTCTGCTTCCATGGTCTATATGTGTGTTATAAAAAGCAATGTTTTGTGAAAAGAAATGTTGACGCATCAATCAATTCCATTCACGATGTGTGATATAATACAGTCCAAACAATCTTCTGAGTAAGATACCATTACTTGAGTGTCTGTGTTTATTTATTTTAGACCGCAGGGTACACAGGAGAGTGTGAAGGAGTTCCTTCTTTTGACCTGTTCAATTGTATCTGTGTAAAGTAAAAGGTTCAGGATTTGTAATGTCTAAATGATATGATGGGTTATTTCTAAGCGCGGACCAAATCTGTGTTGCTCTGTGTCTTGCTTCCAAGGCGAGCACATCACCTGTAGGGACATGAAGAGTAGGTGTCAGTATTTTATAAAAAAGTGTTTGGTGAATCCAGGAAGCTAATTGATATGCGGGCCACATTCTTGGTGTAAGATGCAAGTAATCTCTGCCTGAAACGGCCATGCAGTTATTACATGGACATTTATTGCATACATTTACCACTGTATTTTTGTTCAAACTAACATCAGCTCTAAGCAAAAGGTCATCCTGAAGCCTCAAGTTCTAGAAAAACACACAACTGTCTAAACCCGAGTAGGTTCATTAGGACTGAACTGACGCTGGAAATCCATCCAAGTTTTGAGAATCTGTTTATGGATGGTCTCTCCTATGTTGTGACGAGAACGTAATACACAAAGTATGGTTTTATTTTTGGGTTAAGTGGAATAGAATTAAAGACTATTTTAAAGCAAAACTGTTAAGGTAGGGCTAAATAGGTGCAGATGAACATCACCGGCCAAGCACTTTGGCGAACATCATGGCGCAATTGTCCTGTACTGATACATGGTGCTTTGTCACCTCAAAAAAGCCTGCAAACCTCATTTCATCCAATAAAGAGTGCATCTACCAATGTGCTGCGCAGATGTTTATGGTAGATGGTGGGCCAGTCTCACATGCCCAAATGGGAGCTTGGAGCCAGCATGGAAAATAGGCCTGGAAAATAGGCCTACTAGCAGAAATGGCAGTAGCAATCAGCACCCGCACGTCAACAGCAGAGCATTCAAAGCGAGAGTAGATAGCTATAGCAAACAACTGTTTTTATTACTCTTCCGACTCAATGAGCCTTTTGTGGCAGCATACAACATCTAAAAAAATAAGAACAAGCACACAGTAAAAGGGGCAAGAATGTGGCTCGCGGAAAGATTGAACAGCAGCAGGACACAAGTCAAATGCACAGCATCTGCCCATTTTTTCCCCCGAGTGTAAACACCCTCTTTTCTGGGTGTTGAGGCCAAGGGTCAAAATTAGTGTTCTCCTTTTTGCACTTCTACAAATAGAAGGTCTCAATGTCAATATGCACAGTTCTCATTCTCAGCATGTCCTTAACAGTCTGATAGATATTCTTTAACTTTGTTAATAAATGTTCTCTGGTGTGCATGCAGTTATTGGCACCTCACATTTGACAGTGACACCCTTTTCATTATGGCAGCTAACAAGATGCGCAATCCGCCAGGCGTCCTAATTCTGTGAACAGTGTCTCCCTCGCTCTTTCAGAAAGACCTCGTCAGTTCACTTTAAGAAACCTATCTGGGCGGGCTGAGTTTTCTTCTACACCCCATTGCATATTTAACTAGTCACAGTGATTGGTTTGGGGCCCCTATCCCGTTATTTTTTTTTAAAAAAACACACAAAAGGCACTTCAGATGACGAAACTACCATGTGCTTTATTTTCCCTCTCCTCTCAGTGTAGTTTAAGATATTTTCACTACCTGGGATGTCACTTCCCATTCCATAGGTTAATGAGCACCTTACTCTTCTACAGACCCCCTGGTTACAACAGACATTTCACCAACAACCTCTGCGATTCTGTAGCCACCATTCAAGTAAATCACCCCTCCCTTACACTCCTTGGAAATTTCAATATCTGGTTGGACATCCCCACCAACCCCATGACCCATCCACTGGGCGAAAGTCTTGATGCGATCAATCTCTCCCTTCATACCACTGGTCCAACCCACTCAAGGGGACACAATCTTGACGCAATTTTCAGCTCCCATGACGAGATATATATATCCCATCCCAAGCCACTCATCTGGACCGACCACTTTGCCATCTGCTTCATCTTCACCCCAGCCCCTCCTCCTACAGCCCCCCCCCGAACTCCAGCCAAGACCTCAAATGCTGGAACAAAGTGAAGATCGTTCCAGACCTTGCCAAAGCCCTACTTCATAATCCCCCCTGACAATAACCCCCCCCGCCAGAGCCTTAACCATCAACTCATTTGACTCTTAGCTCAACGACTAACTCCTCTCACGCCCCACTTCCACTCGCAATGGACCATTCCCCAAATGGTTCACACCCCACCTGAGCCAAAAAACAAAATAACTCTGGAAAGCAAATGGCGATCTAAACCCGATTTCAGCAGATCCATGTTCGCCTTGCACCATCAGAACTACAAAGCTGAAATCTTAAAGGCCAAAAGGCCTATTAAAACAAACTAATCCTAAACTGTAGCAACCGCAGCAAAGAACTCCACAGAATCATATCAGAATTCATCAAACCCACTTGCACCTTCACCCAATCCTCCCCTTCTCAATCACTTTGCGACTCCCTCTCCCTACACTTCTACACTACTGCTCTTGACAGGACGACCTCCCTTAAACTGTCCCTCTCCTCCCTCCCACAACCGACTGACCCATCGCCCCAACCCCCCCCCCAATTACCCCTCCTTCGACTCCTTCAAACCCATCTCCAGAGATGAGTTTCTTGACCTACTATCCGCCAGCAAACCGCCTGGGCCCCACCCCCCCGGCCCTCTCGGCCCCTGCCCCACCTCTGTCCTATTGTCTACCTGCGCAGGAGAACATGCAAGAGCCATCCTAAAGGACTCCCTCACCTCTGGCATATTCCCCGATGCCTTCAAAATTGCGCATGTCAAACCTCTTCTAAAAAAAGCCATCCCTCGACCCCAAAAACTACAGACCCATCGCCAACACCAGATAATCAACCGAACAACATGCTCCCAGCTCAACGCCTTTATAGAAGCCAACAACCTCCTCGACCCCGCACAATCAGGCTTCAGACCACGACATGAAACTGAAACCACTCTGACCTTGGTCTGGGATGATCTTAAAGTCACTGCAGACTCAGAAGAATGTGCTGCACTAATTCTCCTAGATCCCTCTGCAGCCTTTGATATGGTTAACCACTCAATCCTCCTTGACCGCCTCCACTCCCTTGGAATGCATGGCACTGCAGTGGATCACCTCCTTCCTCAGCAACAGGAAACAACCCTCCTCTACCCATTTGTCTCAGCTGCTCACTCGGTGAACACTGGAGTACCGCAAGGCATATACCTAGCCGCTCTCCTGTTCAACCTCTATAACCACCCTTCCCGGAATCATCCGCATGCACAACATCTTGTGATACAAATATGCTGATGATACCCAAATCATACTAAGAATCCCTAATTCGGATACCAACCCCCAGCTCGGCCTTGAAGCCTGTCTGAGATATTGACCGATGGATGACAATAAACCACCTCCTCTTAAACCCCACTAAAACCGAAATCATGGTGCGCGGCAACTCTGCCCTTCTACCTCATCCACTCCCGTGGCCCCAGTCCCTGTGTCAAACCCCCATCCCCTCCGACAGTAAATAAAACCTAGGCTGCACTATGGACTCTGGCCTAACCCTCTCCCGTCAAATCAATGTGTCAATGTGTCAAAATGCTGTCACTAACATCTCAAACGCATCTTTCTCTACCTCTCTTTCCCAAGCAGACTTGCCGAAGTGGTGTCTATTGTAATGCCGAGACTGGACTATGCCAACTCCCTATACCTAGGAGCCCTGGCTTACCATCTTAAACTTCAAAGAGAGCAAAACGTTGCTGCTAAACTGCTCCATGACCTGGGTCAAAGATACCACATCTCTCCAGCTCTCTGAAGCCTCCACTGGCTCCCAGTAGGACAAAGGGCCACTTCAAGACCCTGTGCATCACTCACTGTGCAGTGCACAAGACCGGCCCATTATACCTGCAAGAAAACCATACCTCCCATCCTGCACGTTAAGATCAAGCACTGCCCTCCTCCTAGTGATTCCAACCTCCAACTCTATAGGGATCGGAGGATCCACCTTCTCAACCTTGGCCCAGACTAGAACTCTTCCCCCACATATTCGAAACATCCAAGACTTTCCGGAAAGTGTCAAAAACGTGGCTGTTTCCATAACACCATCCCTGACCCGATGCAATTGAATCCTTTGCAACCCGATGCAATTGAATCCTTTGCAACCCGATGACTAATGCTCAATGAAACTCCCAACAATGTCATCAATCAATACGCTCATTAAACTACCTTGGCTAATATGCTGCAGAACAATGATCTCCTTAGATCATAACTCCACGCAATTCCCTCTCCTTACTAATATTCACATATCCTTGCCAGTATCCCTACTGCCTCCTCACCATACTAGACACTCAACATAGCCTCTGTCAACTCCCGGCCAGCCTCAGGTATACTTGATTAAAGTACACCTGATCCCCTTAGATCATAACTCCACGCAACTCCCTCTCCTTAATAATATTCACATTTCCTTGCCAGTATCCCTACGGCCTCCTCACCTCAACATAACCTCTGTCCCCTCCAGCACACCTCAAGTACACTTCCCTCCCCGTGAAGTCCCCAAGTACTACCACCCCCCCCCCTGCCTTGCCATGTCGCTGGACACCCCCAGCCCCTCTAGTCCTGTGATGTTGCTAGGTGCCCCTTTGTTCCCCCACCCCGTCGTGTACCTGACCCTTTGGCTCCCCATGTTGTCATACTGTACCCCTCTGGTCCCCCATGCTGTTGTAAGGCCACCCCTCTAGTCCCGTAATGTCGCTGTTTCGCCCTTGTGTGCCCCGCATGTCACTATGTACTCCCTGCCCTCTTGTTCCCCGTGATGTCACTGTGCACCCCTCTAGCCCTCAGTCCTGTCGCTGTAAGCCCAGGCCCCCCTAGTCCCTGAGATGTCCCTGTGTGCCCCTACCCTGTCCGGTTTCCTGAGTTATCATTGCGAAGGCCAGACCGCACTGGCCCCCTGTCGCTGTATGCCCAGCTGCTCTAGTGTACCCCAGGCTCTGGTCCCGCGATGTGTCTCTGTGCTCAGCACCCCTGGCCCCTCAATGCTGTTGAAGCATGCCTCATACCCAGTTGTCCCCCGCAATGTCTAGGTGCCCCGGTCCTCATGTACCACTCCCTCCTGTCTGCATCTTGGCTCCTGACTGTCCGGGAGTCACTAGGCCGAATGCAGTGGCTAGTGTTCAAACTGTTGCTGTTCATGGCCTGTGAGTGTGTCTCTGCGTACACTCTCGTTTCCCTCTCTCATCGTCGAGCGCTTTGAAACGAAACATTTGTGGGCACTGTCTGGATTAACCATCATATTTCATATCACTACACTTTCTCTCTACTCCACACCATCACACAGCTATACCACTCGATCATTTCGGCCTAGCTGCTCACATATGAACTCTATCCCATAAACACCTCATCATTCTAATAGAACGCAGCTATACCCCACGAAAAACCAGCCTTGCTGCACCCATAAGCGTCCCACAGGCTTAACACAGCCAGAACCCAGTCTCGGTGTCCAGCCACCAGACTGCACACATTGAACTGATACCACTAACATCACACCTAATGCTAGAATGCAGCTACCATCAAGCTACTACATAAGCTGCACACCTAACTGGTGCACCCGAGCACCTTTCGACAACCTACTCCTTCAACTGACCTGGACTACGGTCCCCGAGGGCGTTCAACCTACCAGCACTTTGAGGTCATACCAATGATATATAGAGCGCTGTATAAATGCCAAATAACATAACTAAAAAGAAGGGCTCATAGGAAAGGTAAGGTGGAAAAGAAAGTCTAGTATGGAGGTCGAGTCCGCAAATATACAGTGAAGAAAAACAATTCTAAAATAGAGCAGTTGAATGCATGGAACCATTTAAGTGAATGTGGTTTAAACTAAATATGCTTTTTCACAGGTTTGTTGTATCTGAAAGTTTAAAGGAAAAACGGAAAAAATGGGGCTAGTAAATCTGGTTTTGGGAAGGGCATCAGTGTTGTGCAGCCTTCCTTGCCAGAGAATGCCAGGGGGCGCAGGGAGCAATGTGAGGTAGACCATAACGCATTTTCCCACAGATTAGTGAAGGATTGGTTTGAGTTTTGCTTGGATATTTTACATATTTTTTTTAGGGGAAGTCTGGTGCGAGGTCAGAGAAGAGGATCAGCAAGTGGTCCATGGAAAGGAGTCCTGGAGGTGTTTCACATGTCTTTGTGGACTACTTGATCTATTTAGTGGCCTTCTATGTTGGAGGTGGTATTTTGAAAGGAGAGGTTTGGATGAGAGGCAATATAAAGTTGCTCGATTCATATTTTTTTGACAGAGAACGACCCAAGTGGCTAATCAAAAATGGTCAAGGGAATCGGGAATTAAGTGGCTGCCTGGTTGGTTTGGCACACAATGGTTTGCTTGTTTGTTATGAGAGAATGATGTTGAAAGTGGTGTTCCCCAAGGGTCTAACCTTTCACCTTGGCCTTTCAACCAATACCTGGCAACTCTTGCCCGCTACATTTCCTTTTGCTGCTCAAACTTCCAGTGTTATGCAGATGGCACTCCTAATTTTCAGGCTGCCTTCGGCCACCCTCGGCCACCTCCTCTACCTCCTTCTTATCCGATTGCCTAATTGCCATTCAAGTATGGTGTGCCGCCAACTATCTTTGTCTGAATGCCAGCAAGAAGGAGATCCTCCTCATAAGCACACCATCACCATCCATTCCCTTCACACTCTGCTCGGCCTCCCTTGGCCCTCTCCCTAACCCCACCTGTGAAGCTAAGAACCTCAGGGTCATCTTTGATTCCACACTTTCCTTCCCCGGACATATCACCGATGTATCAAAAAAGAAAAACTTCCTACTGCACCTTCTCAGAGGTACTCTTCCTTTCCTCTCCTTCCCCCAGAAGCTCACGGTCTCCCAAGCCCTGGTTCTCTCTAGGTTGGACAAACAGCCTCTTTCTAATCTACCTGCCTCTACTCTCCGACCTTTGCAACTTATCCAGCACAGGACTGCAAGACTTGTCCTTGGCCTCAAGCCCTGGGATCGTATCTCTCCAGCTCTGAAATCTCGCCATTGGCTCCCTGTGGATGAAAGAATTAAATTCAAAACCCTATGCATTGTCCACAAGGCTTTCTGGGGGCTGGGTTCAACATACCTTCAGCTATCCCTCTGCAAATACCTCCCCTCTTGAGCTCTCTGCTCCTCTACGTTTAACTCCCTCAGGGTCAGTCATTCTTCAAAGAAACAAGCTTTGGGGGTCGATCTCCGTCTTCGGCTGGGGACTCCCTCTGGAAGAGCCTCCCTGCCACACAAACTCGAGGAGAACCTCAAGACCTTCCTCTTTGCTTCTGCCTTCGCCTCCCTCCTCCCCTGCTGATCTGATTTTGGTCGCCTTCAGCACTGTGCACCTGGCCACACCCTGTTCTGAGCCCAGGTACCTGCTCACCCTGCCACCCTCCTGCACTGTCCCCTGGCCACCCCTTGCACTGGGGTCTGTATCTGTATGCATACAGGCCCCCCCTTTTTTTCTTCTAGTACTTATCAGACCTACTCAGTCTGTCGCCTTAAAGCCTTAAAGCTGCACTACCATTGTTTCTTGCCTTATAATTTATCAATGTATTATTTATGTGTGTCACCTTGCTCCGCACTCTTTCTCCCGCTTCCTTGCAATTTTCCCCCTCCCCATGCACTTGCACGTTCTAAATGGGTCTAGTAAGATAGTTGTTTTGTCCTCTCTGTTCCCCCTCCCTTGCCTTTGCGCACTCTGAAACAGTGTATGAGCGCGATATAAATAAAAGATCATATCATAAAGTGGTAAATTGGTTTGAGCAAGTGAGTCAGGCTGCCTACACACTTTCCAAGGGTGACTGCCATCTGCTGCCAGCTGTCGCATCAGGATTGTTCAATCAAAAATGTTGATCGGGTAGCCAGTACAGTTTAATAGGCCGGACAAAAGCCTGGAGCGGCTGCGGGTACAGGCCACAGAAGGCAGCCTGCAAATCTACTGCCGCGAGCAATGGCATTTAACGTCTTTGAGCACTACACGGACTGAGGCAGAGGTTAAAAGCCTGCTCTGCCCATATCCATCTACCTCCCATGATGCAGCCAATTGCTTAATAGGTTCACTGTGATTTTACCAAATACATTATTTTTTTTTAGATTTAACTGAAATCAATTCAGAAAAAATAAAAATAAATGTTTTTATTTGTATTTGGGGGCTCCCCTAAACCTCCCCTCTCACCCCCCCCACCATTTCCATATGTTTTTATCCCTAATCCAACACCCCCACCCGTTTTAACCCGTTACCCCCCTACATAAATATATATATTTTTTAATTTCAATCAGCGTTTTTTCGATGCATTTGTTTCAGTAAAACAAACATAAATCACTGGATACCGCTTAATATGGTTGTGAAAGGAATCGTGCTTAAACAGTGATAATTTCTGCATAGTACTGGCATGCCGGAATGGAGGGTTTGGGCGTTTATGGTGATCTGAAAGGGCACCTTCTTTTACTGGCTTAATCAAAAGGGCCACAGATCGCCTGCAGTGGTAGGCGGTTGTAGGAGTAGGAGGGGGGCCAAAGTATAAGGCCAAAGGACGGCATAATATGGAGGCGGGGAGGAATTGGCATTCAATTATGGCACTTTAGTATGAGAACTAGGCTAATTTTCTTGTTTGTGGGATGTTTTAGGGCAATCAAATGAGCCACTCCATGCATCTGAAAACAACAGGTGCTTCTTTTGATAAATCGCTTTCTGGTACGTTAATCCAGTTGAAAAAAATAATACAACTCCCAGAATGTGTTGAACTGTTACATTAAAGCGCAGGATTGGAAACATCAGATGGAGTCACCTTGCCAAACTATGATCTTTAAATGAGAGGCAGAAACAGTTTATGGAAAAAAGTAATATTTGTACAAATAATATTTGTTGCTGCCCTTTAGGGTTTAGCAAATGGGTAAGGAGTAGGAAGAAATGGAACGGTTGAAGCTTGAGGGGATTGCATTTATGGGGATTTAAGGATTAATGTGTGTGGTAGGGATGTAACAATATAACGGTATACCGGTAAAGATACCGTGAACAACTTAATTGAACAATAATAACCGTAACGTTGTTTATACACCGGTATACCGTTTATACCGTTAAGTGTGCTTTTCAATCTGATTTGGAAAGGCTTCAGTAAACAAGTGCTGCGCAGTCTTGGTCTTGCACTGTTGGATGTGCCATCTGCCAAGGGGGCCTTGTTTGGCAGACAAGAGCATAGGCAAACTGAGGCCACATTAGCAAATGCAGCTTTGCTGCGGTGACCGCTCTTTCTCTCTGATCAGTAGAGTCGAGTCAAAGATCAGCTGACTTTGCGCAAATTGTGTTGAAAGCTGCCCAGTGCCTGAACCTTTCTGTTCCCCATGCAAAGCTGGGGACGCTGAGCTAACTGACTGGCTCTATAAACATACCAGAGACTCCATTTCATAGACTCCGCCAGACCTGGATTTCATGGGCAAACTAGAACAAAGTTATTTTGTTTCAGGCATTATTTATTTGAAAGGCAGCATACAGATTTGAAACATTTTCACACAGTTATGCTGCTCCGCGCTACAGGTCAGATCTTCTATGGTGATTATCCCGATTTTCAGTTTGCAATTAGCAAGACCACAGGGACATCACAAGGGTGAGCTGAGGACCTCAACTGAAAGTGTGCATTTTAATTTTTCCTTTTGTTCACACATGTAATAAAAAGTTCAATGACTTGCAAAACAGTGGAGCCAGGAGCTCTTTGCTTAGCATCCACTCAGCCAGCAGGAGCAGAAATGGATCGATTCAGCCTGGCCCGGCATCATGTGCCATTAGTTTAGTAAGTTAAGGTCCTACTGCACTGATCAAACACACATTGGAACAGCTTTTGCTCTGGCTGTGCAAATTGTAAAAAAGGACGGCCTGTGAAATCATGCATATCAAATTACTCTCCCCAAGGTTTAGATTCAAGGAACTGAGGTTTCTCATGGTCATGGATTGGATAGCCACCCAGTTATGTTTTAGCTTAGACTTCTGTGATCTGTAGTTTTCCCACCAACTTGAAAGATGGGGAACTACACATCCCAGAATTAAAAGGGGGAATGAACTGGATGCTCTTCTGATGCATGTCCACAACAACTTTAGCTCTGTAGACCAGGCATGGACTGGCCTTTAGGGCAATAGTCCCATGGCCGAACCAAAAACGCAACATGATTTTTTCTGGCCAAAGTGGGCCAGTTTAATGAGCGACTTCACGATGCGGGTAATAGTTTTGACCACTGATGCTGAATAAATATCCTTTTAAATGTACAATTTGCATAACATCAGCACCAGGATGTAGAGTTGCCAACTCCCATTGCCTCCAGATACCCAGGTTTAAACTAAAAAAAAAAAAAAAAAACACAACAGGTGGGAGTAGCTTCCCGGTAAAAGCGCCCCAGTACTGGAATGCACTCCCTCTTGATCTTAAAATTGACCAATCTTACTACAGCTTCAGATGCAACATTCTCAAATGGCTACGATCCAATGACCACCATGACTAACCTATACCTAGTAAGGCACCAGTCTCTGAACTAGGACTTTGTCCTCGCTCCCGGTCCCGATACCCCGCTATGTGCAGACCTCCATATGTATTTAGTACTGGATTCCACCTTTATTGTAATGTACCCGTCCTTTATGTATGAATACATGCATGATCCATAACTGTTGTAATGTATGTATACAACTTACCTATATGTGTAACTAAGATCTTTAAGTATTCTTTGTACTCTGTTGTGCCCAGTTAGCTAAGGGTTCGGTGCCCCTCACAAATTAATAAACAATTTTGACATGCATAACATGGGGAAGCCCCAACTCTTGTTGACCTTAATTGTGCAACATTATCACATTAAGCATGGACCAGAGTATTGCGTATATCTGATCTATTTTAATATGCAAAGGTTGGTAGAGAAGAAAACAACCCAACTGCGGTACTATAATTCTGTAGTATATGCCAATGTTTGGAAATAATGTTGGTCACCATTCTACTTTGCCGTGAATAACTATATACATAAATCATATTGGATTCTGTTGGCTTAGTGGCGCTCTCTCAGTAGTCAATGCCCTTTAATTAGCTGCTGTCAAGACTGCATTATCATAACCTCGGTCACGAAATTTGTCAGACATAATTTCACATTGCTGGTTATATTCGACAGGATCGGATATATTCGGCTTTAGCCTAAGCAGTGGACTATAAGGACGCCCTCCGATAGTAGACTGCGGGTGAAAACTTCTTGCATGCAGTAATGCATTCCAATCAATAGGCTTAGTGAAAAGGGATGTAGTGACTACAATCTTTGAATAATGAACATGACCGGATCAAATTTACGTGTTCTGTTGATCAGAAGGCCATACACCTTTTGGACACACAGGTTAGAATACAATAATGGAGCCTTCATTACATCCCTTTATATGTATAGGTATTTTATAGGTTGGCGGATTTTGGTATACACTAGAATTTTTCCAGTTTAAGTGCGTTCTATAATATTTTCTTCATTGGTTGTGCCATGATTGTTTTTATGATAGTGGAAGGATGATTGTTGATTTGATTGCCTTGGTTAGGTGTTAGGAATGAGGGAGGTTATTTCCCCCCTCAGTGTCTATTTATGTTAATTTTCCTTATTTTTGCATTTGTAGTATTGTATACTGTATTGGAAAGGAATAGTGTTTTGACTAATTCATATACATATTGTTCAACCTCCCCCATTGTCTGCGTTTCCCTCTCGATTTTGTTTTACAAACATTTTTGTACAAGTTTCTCAATCATGGTAGGAGTTTTGTTTGTTCCTATTGTACATTCCCACTGAGTCCATGCATCAAGAAAACATGTGGGTCAAACTCCTGTTTTAGGTTTGGCATCAGACATAAGATCACTATAGGTACTGGCACACATTTAAACCACTGTTCCATTTCTTCATATGTGAATTGAACTGTCCAATTTAAAACACTACCAGACCACTAGCCATGGCCTTTGGCTCTGCCCACTTAAAATACTTGCAACCAATCACTCAGACGTTTAGCAACCACAGACTGATTTTGCCAAAGAATAAAGTGCGCAAGACAAAATAGCATTGGACTTTAAAAAAAAAGGTAATAACACCTGAAAAATAGCCTGAGAGGGGCAATGTTCCAATAAATATGCTGGCAAAGAATAAAAGGTGCTCACCTTTTAAACCCAGCAATCTGCAGTGAATTATTCCATGGAAAACAAAATCCCAATACCAGACCAGTACTTGTGGTCTTTAAGCGCCTGCACTGGGAACATGACAACCCAAGTACAACCCTGGTAGCCAAATGCAAGCTTGGCAATAGCAAAAGCCAAGGGGTTGTGTTCGTCCTCTGAAAACAAGTTACACTATCCACCCACTTGTGTTGTGCTCTGAAAAGCAGCCACAATTGGGGGGGGGGGGGGTAGGGTATAACTGCACCAGTGTCAGGATTGCAACCTCTCTTGCCACACCCTAGGCAAATACTCATGACTTACTTTCCCCCTCATAATTTCCCCTCCTCACCCCCATGTCTGGATTTCAACAATACTCTGCTTTATAAAGAGAACTTAAAAAGTACACATACCATAGTGTCATTCAAATGTATGAATCCTTATAGAACTATGTTAGGCAAAGAAGTGTACAATTGTGGCATTATCTCTCCCCCCTCCCTCCCCCCATCTTGACTAGGAGACTACAAATACCATAATGCAAGGCAATACATGGTCTCAGAACATCTCCTAGTTATTCTAGTTTGCCTTGCACGTACAAGCTGGATTTGCAATTCTCCATGCATTAGCAGCTCCTTGCCCAGTAGGAGCTGCTCTTTTCATATGGGTCTCATGGCAGCTTGACCTTACTTGTGTCACGGATTTAAAGACACGGCACACTCTAGACCAGTCTCACACCCCCCTTGACGTACACCCTGTGTTACAAATGGACCATGAACCAGGCCGGTGTGTAATAATGAAATATTTATATATTTCATATTTCAAATAAAATCAAAACAGATTCAATATAGGGCAGCAATCACCAGTGTGGTGATAATTACACAGCAAAATGATAGAAAGTTAAATTAAGGGCATCCTAACATCAGACACATCAATGCAAAACTAAATGAAAGCAAGATTACTTTTTGGTAATACTTTTAGATGGGACTACTGCTATGCATTCCCCCTGCAACAGTCCCCCAAGCCCCTGTTAAACACGTTTTGTGTGGTGGAGAGGAGTAGCAAGAAGTCAGATATAATGTGCAAAAATAAGATTGGAAATCCGACCTATGACCCCTGAAAGGGAGGCCAAAATCAGATTGAAAACCCTTAAAAATTAGCAAAATGGCACTCGGAATTCGCGGAATAGTTATTCCACATGTGCGGTTGAATGGCTAGGACAGGAATGTGTGTGGCGTGGCTAAAGAAGCATGAAAACCTACAAGCTACAAGGCAAGGTCCTAAACAATGTGCATACAGGCTAGAAAATAGACTTTGGGAATGAGAACAGTGCAGCAGAAATCACACGTGGCAGAATTACAATTTCTTAGTTTTCACAGGTTTAAAACAATCAAATAGCTTAAGAAATTAGCTAAACAGTCAAAATCAGAAATCGGTTTTACTGATGAGGTACAAAGGCACATAACGGGTACGAGAATGAAGTGAAAGGGTGACAGTATGGGATTCTTTATAGGAAAGGAAAATCAGATTTTTTCAAAAAGGTAAACATGTTCACAGGCAAACTCTGTTTTGTTAGCAAAATGATACTGCAACTATATTTTAGTGGCTAGATATTTAAAGAAAGACACGGTACGCAAGGAGGTTAAATTGCAAGGCTGACCTATTCACGCCGCGTTCATCTCTATGGGGAATTTATTCATTCAAAATAGTACGAAGGACTTGCAGAACGGACGATTTGGAAAGAATTAGGATGCACACAGGATTCTGACAATTTAAGAAGTTACTAGGATACTAATAGGATTTTTAAAGGGTTGGACTGAATGCAAGGTAACAGAACACTGTATGAAGCTTTTTGGTTACTAGGGAGGGTGATACAAAATGCACTTGAGTTGGGTAGTTTGGACAGCTAATGGGACAATGATCTGGTCAATGCGCAGCAGGATGCATCAGCTGGGCAAGGACAGGCCTGGTCACTGGATTCTCCCAAACGGGTCAGTAGCCTTTACTCCTTTCTCCATGAATTATTGGGATTTTTGTAGGATTTCATTCTGGATAAGTGGTTCTGCCTGGATTTGGATCAACTACCTCTTGCCTGGCTCTGGAGTCTGGCAGAGTGAATGTTGAACGTCTGGATCTCTGGATTTTTTAATGTCTTGACTCACTATGCTTCCTCCTTTTATAGGCAGGATGACAGAAGATTTTTACTATGTGGGCAGAAATAACCTGGACATACCTCTTAGATGGCATAGGTCAGGCTATTCCCGTCACCACCTCCCTCCGAGCCGATTGGTCTGAAGGAAGTGACATCAATTTTAGTGTAGGTGATTTTATGATGTGCTTTGTTTCACCACAGTTACTTTTGCCAAAATCAGTAATGAAAGAAAACGCTTATATTTATCATTGTTATGAAAATTAGATAGGCAGATCCCATATTTCACAAGGAATATGCCCGTCCAAACACCAAGTCTGTGCGATATTGCTTCGCCTTTCTGGCACTCAAGCCTAAAAGTGTTGGGCATATTTCCATCGTTTCATATCTGTGCCATGTACGCTTTCCCAGAAATGCCTCCAATGCCATTTGCGTCCCCCACATGCTACGAAGACCCCCATCGTCTGATCTTGCCGATACAAAAATTACATTAAAACCCACCATAATTTCACATTACTGCTTATTCAGCTTACTGAAATAAATGTCTTAATGTAAAAAGTCTTAAATCAAATGGATGGCATCTGTCACTGTAGGGCGGTCCTTAAAATCTCCACAGCCAGCCTGCCCCCTCTGTGTCAGTTCTGAACAACAGGGTTACCATATCGCCCTTCGATTCTGGCTGATGCAGCTGAGGAGGGGTGTCAAAGGAATTCACCCATCTCTGTGAAGTGCCGATTACCCTTGGTCCATTGTCCCTGGCTGGGGAAATGCCGAACAGTCTGACGAGGTCGCAAATTTTCACACCTTGGCCTTCTCATAGTTTGTGGAGGGGATTCCTTTGCCGGGAAGGTTTGGTGCCTTTGAATCGCCTTCCTAGGCCAACTTATTCTGCTGTTTTCAAACACATTTTTTTTTCCTTCCTTTGACAGAAACCAAGTCTTTTTGTAATAGATATAATATACAATTAAAGCACCCCATTTCCACCCATAAAATACTGATTCTGTGTGAGTATTTGGGAATATTTTCACATTTTAGCTTTAAAAAGTGTCATTTCACTGCTTTTGCAAAACTAATTTACACGTGTTCATTTTACATGGGGATTTCACAAGATGCGGTTTCTTTGGCATACATTTTCTGAAAGGCCTCGACAGATGAGATCAGTTTCAGAGCACAGAAAGATGCTGGAAATAGTTTCCTTTGTAATTGATGCATAGCAGGGAGAAAGCTTTCTTTTTTGAAGTCCTCTGCGTGGGTTAATTTGTTGCCAAAGTGAACGCTGGCCGTGCGGTCTGAATTACATTTCTCTGCTTTTCACAGACTTTATTTGACACAACAAAGCCGTTCAGGGAGGAATGACCCTCACTTGATGGTGTTCAACTTTTGAATATAGATAGACATGGCTGTGTAAAACCACACTGGGTGATGTTTAAAGATGAAAATTGCCCGAGTGCAAGGTCTTTTTAAATGCAGGTCCTTTCTGGATGCATCCTTGAGTATGCAAGATGACAGCACAGCAGCGCAGAGCCATTTTGCATTTAATTCATTTTCTTTGGATTGACATGAAGAAACAAAATGCAGCCGTTCTTGGGGGGCTATGTTCAATCTCACCCCATATGTGCTCAGCAGGCACAGCGCAGCCATTATTCTTGTAACTGCTGAAAATGCAGCTTTGTGATGCAGAGGATTTCTTTGGGCTGGTAAATGTACTCCACAGAATCCCTCCCACCCACTGATTTCCCGGTACTTATTGTTGAGGGAGAGTAGGGCAAAGTGGGGTTCATCTGGAGTTCTTCTTTCATCGGGGAGCGGTACACCAAGATCTTCCTTCCGTCTTTTGGTTGGAGAGTGTGGAGCGGTACCACTTTCGCCATGCAGAGCACATTGCTAGGAATCTGGCAAACTTGTCCGTAACAAAGAAACTTCATCAAGCGACTGCAGCACGGACATCTCAGCAACCACTCTGAACACCTTTTTCAGAGACAAGAGGCGCATTTTCCATGCGATCTATATGAAGTGACATTAACTATCATTACCGCCTGACGTAAGGCCTGGCGGCTCTCATACCCCCTGCAGCGTGAGGAATTTCAAAAGATGACCACTGCAGCTTATGTAATCTGACGCAGCTGTGGGACTGAACTAAACGCACAGGCATCTAGACCAGCACTTTTGCTGAAAGAACAATTCAAGGGCCCCAGTTTCTACTTTCACCGACAATACAACAGCACCAAAAGGAGGATTCGAGCAACCAACAATCCTCCCCCTCCCCATCTTTCCCTTGTCATAGGGCTCTGCCAGCTCTCACTGGCAAACCCAAGAAGACTGTCCTGAAGAAAGTTTGTAAACGCTTGTAAATACCACTGAAACCGTTCGACATAGAACCTTAAATAACTATTGGTTCTACCCTCCACACTGGGGCAGGTGCCTCCCACCCCCCTTGGCACTCAATCCCACTAAGGAAGGGGTTATTTTCTGTCTTCAGTCTAATTGTGAGGCACCCTAGAAGAAAACATATTCTATGGGTTTATATATAAGGGTTGGGTAATTCTTTTATAACCGGTTTTATTTAACTGATGACCCATGTCATCTTTTATTAACATCTACACATTCCTAGTCAATTTTACAGGTTAATAAAGATATACGTTTACCAGAAGTTTGACTTTAGGCATGTGATTGTGCTACAATATCTAGCACAATTTTTACTGCCGTTATTGAGGATCCACTCCTGATGACTCGATTCCTTCAAATTTCTGATAGGTGCATATTAGAATTGATTAAAGATTTTTCTGTTTTCTGTCCCTGTTAGATAAGTGGCACACCAGTGCCTCCTAGCCTGTTTGGGACTATAGGCAGGGATAGTTTAGCCTTCACATCTATCCTACTGTCTTCCTGTATATGCACCTCTTTCTCTCTCTTGAGTCTCACATCAGAATTAACCTGGGGCCATCCCTGCACTGAGACCTCCTCTCATTGGATTCCGTCACGTGAAATCTCTTGTTACTTGTGAGCACTGAACGGTGGGGTATAAATCCAACCTCTTGTGTCATAAATTCGTCGCATGGACGACAACCCCTCTAAAACTGTGGAACTTTGTTTTTGTTGACACAGAAAAAGCCTGAGAAAGTCCAGGGGAAAGGGGTCATCGCACTGGTGTTGATGAACATTGTGAAAGAAGCCATGAGAAGGGAGTCATTCTCTGGTCATTGTGGGGAGTTGGAGAAAGGCCATGGAAAGGGAATCTTCCCCTCCTGGCGTTTGTGAACATTGTGTGCAAAGCAAGGGGAAGGGGGTTATTTCCTTGGCATTGTGAAAAGCTCAAGACTAGGAGAAGGAATCGTTCTTCCTGGCACTGTGAAAAGTATTGAGAAACCCAAGGAAGGTTAGGGGGAGAGGGAGTCCTTCCCCCTCTAACACTGAGGATACCAGACTTTCTGCTTCCATGTGTGATGGTGGCGTGCAAAGCCAAGAAAGCTTTTGATCCTATTGGTTTTGACCTTTTTGAAGATTTTTTTTTTTCTTCATCACCAAGTTTTAGTTGTCAAACAGAAGAAGGGAGTCATTCTTCTGGACCAAGAAGATCATTACTTTACTTAAGTTTGATTTAGAGTGTAAGGGGAAATAAATGGGTTTTGACACACAACAGTGGACTATTTGTTTTGGACAGACAGCCTGAAGGATTCCTTGGTACTTGATCGAAGCAGGGAAGCCCCTCTTAGGAATACGGTCGGTTAAGGATTTCTTTTATTTTATATAATGTCTATAGCCAAAAATATGCCACCTGTGTGTCGTTCACTACTTCTACACACTTACAATCTAAACATGCCATGTTTATTTTTGTAAATGTTTGTGTGAGGAATACCAATCGAAACTAGCCAAAAAACGAATATTCTGACCTTACTTCTTATTCAGTGCAAAATATCCAAGCATAAAAACGAGGAAAGCCCAATCATTTCCCCCAGTGAGCAGAGGATTCCCATTGTGCTCACCACAACGGAAAAAATAAACCAAGATACCCAAAACTGAAAACCGATGCAGAAAATGTGACAGAAATATCAAGTCAAAAACGGAAGTTTAAGAAATTCTCAACTTCCCTTTGCTATATTTAATGGTAGAAGGATTGCTACCATTTTCTGTTTCTTTCAAGAAAATTCATGCATGTCGCCCAACTAAGTTCCTTTTTAGAACCAAATGTCTTAAAGCTGGGAGCCCATGTCGAGGCTTCATTTACATAAAACATAAGACAAATGAAATCCTTCCAGGGTAAAGGGGATGAATCGCACACAAAGACTAGTTAATAAGCAGACTTAAGCACGGATATAAAAGAAGAAACATACTGGGAAAGAGTCACTAGCAAATGTCAGCAGTGAGAAGGCGATTAGCAGCTGAGAACTGCACCAGAGTGTATTCAGTTAAGTGCCAATCTCGAATGCGGTGCACAGAGAATCACTGTAGAACTATACACAGATATGGCCAATATGAACTCAAATCTTAAAATAATCTGAGCCAAAAAAGACAGAAGGTTCCGACTAAAATAATTGCCTTTTACCACATGCACAGGGGAGCCCTCCCTCGCTCTCTCACATACACTTTCAGTACTTCTATAGCCCATCCTTGTAAAATTAACTTAGAGTGAACTGCAGAAGCCTATAACTTAACAAGTAATCGGAAGGTAGAGTGCAGCCACACTGTAGTTGAGTACCCAGTATCACAGGAAACCAGAAAAATTGCTAATAACTTTTGACTCGTAAAACGGATTTGGCTGAAATTTTGTAAACTTGTACTTAGATGACACTGGAAGGTAGAGATGAACAAAGGGCAAAGGAAGAATTGCAAGAAAGGAAGGAAGGTACGACAAAAGAGTAAAGAACACATCAGACTATCTTCAGGTATGACAGTCTTTGTTGAGTTATAAAACAAGTGAAGTCCTGCTAGGTGGGATGTGCACTGCCTCCTGTCGCAATTTCGACATGCCCCCCTCTTAACTTTGATTGCACTTTCAATGCTCCCAAAAAACATGAAGCCACCTTTATCACTTTGGTGTTTAAGTTGACAGCCGTTCTATGCTGTTGATTTTGGTGCTATCTGGCGTTTTCCTCTGTTCTTGTTTTAATAGTCTTATTATACTTCACATGCACTTTTGTTGGCAATGACAAGATAACACACAAAACGAAACGAATTAGTTTTCCAATTCACCTCGTTCCATCTGTTGGCCTAGGTTTTGTAGGAATCCAGGCTATACTTTGCAATTGAGGCAGATGAAGCATTTCCGGTTTTTGACTTCTACTGTTAAGACTAACTCATGAGGGATTTATCTGAATGGTAACAATAGGAAGGGAAGTAGAGGATGTTCTTTGAACATCAGTATCCTTTTTCAGTATATGCCTCTGTTTACATTATTTTAGCCTACTTAATATACATTGTTACCATTGTCGCTGAATCCACATTTATCATTAAACAGGTTGCCATTATATATATATATATATATATATATATATATATATATATATATATATATATATATATATATATATATAACTGGTACAAGAGATTTGGCTGAAAATTTTGCAACCAAGTTGTACTCAACACTGCTCCCACCCCCAGCTCCGCCCCAGACTGGATATTTGGAAAGATTGGTTAAATAAAAATAAAAAAAAAATAGAGAAGTTATTAAGAAAACAGGAAAATGCAGTCCCCATTCATTTTCCTATAGAGGAAAGACGTTTTTCCTCAAGCGCACAGTGAAAATTGCTGGATGGAATCGGAAAATGTACGAAACAACTCGGGCACGAAGCGTTGACTCGATTTCCAGGGCAGGAATGGTGGATAAGTGCAGGTGTGGGGGGCGGTGTTAGTCTGGGGTTATTGCGTTCAGTAGTTTGATGGAGAAGAGCATGCCCTCTTCTCCCAGATGCCTTCCATGGTGCTTTGCAGCAGAAAGGCTGACAGAATTGTTAGAAATGAAAAAGCAGACATTTTCCCCCCAAATTCTATTGCTAATACCTTTTGACTTGCTCAATGGATTTGGATGAAATTTTCTAAACCAACAGATTGTCAAAGCCACTACCAACCAGAAGTTTTGTGAACAATGTATCAAAAAATGTATGCAAAATGTATTAAGAATGTTGTGAATAATGTATAGTGGCCATGGCATGTATAGTGGCCACGCCCTTCGTGGGTCCAAAAGGAACATATTGGGGCAACATGTACAGTGGACAGAGCCGAAGGTCGTGGCCACTGGCCATGGCTGAAGACCATGGCTAGTGGCCCTTGAAATAACTAATGGTATAACAAAACCCTTGAAATTCACTGAAGAAAAAAAACTTTAGTTCGCTAAAGTGAAGTTAAGTGGACCAGATTTAACACAACAAAACCCATGAAATTCAACGGATGTGGGGTCATGACCAGCTTAACTTGGCACGTTCCTATTTCAAAGCCCATGAGCACATATATATGAGAAGGGATTCACAATGACATACAAAATAGCATTATGGGGGATATCAACGGGAGCGCGAGTTAAGTTGGTTATGCCTTCCCACCTCCACTGAATTTCAAGGGGTTTATTACGTTAAATCTGGTCAACATAATTGCACTTAAAAATGTATTCAGTGAAAATATATATTGTGAGGGTGCAGATGGAGGAGACTGACTCGGGTGGCATCTTTTGGGCAAAGACCTTTATTCTTAAAGAACATCAAGATGAAAACCTATATTTCCCTAACTCTAAGGCTGGTTTTTCCTTGCCTCAACTAAACACTAAGGGAAATGTCAGAATGTCTGAAAATAAAAAAAAGGTCCAGTGTCAACATCCTACTTCCATCCCTTACACTTGAAAGAAAACTAAAATGGTTTGCAGTCCTCTGGATCCAGAAGACCTTCTGGACCGGTACAGTTCCATATACCAGGGAGACCGCTCCCTTCTTCTGGTCTTTCTCAGGCTTCTTTTGGCAGTTCAACAAAGGTGGGGGGGGGTTTAGGGGAGGTCTCCCTTTCTCCCTTCCACTGTCCCCTTTGAGGATTTTCTTGGGGGAGCCACGTCAGTGGGTCAAAGGGCAGTCCTGGTATACTCCTCTTCCAGGTACTGTCTTGGATCCCATACCTCTTCAACTTGGTTTCTATTGCTCGGGTCCCAGACCACTTCAATATGGTTTCTCTTTCTCGGGTACCAGGCCCATTTTCAGACCCAGGCAGCCCCTTTACCCTGTTGTTGGGCTCCTGGTCCGTTTCAATCGGTCTCTGGCTTTTCTGAGTCTCACGATGCCTTTCCTCCACCTCCTATGTCCGTGCTGCCTCTGGCGGCTCGGTCACACTTTCTCGCAGCCGGGCTGCACGTTTTCGCTTGTTGGCTTCACACAGCATTCTCCTCCACTTGGACTTCCTTCTCCTGCTTGTCGCAGTGTGCCGGACCTCGGGTCAACACCATCTACGTCCCAGTCAGCAGCTTCTCTCCTAGCCTCACCGTCTGCAGTATTGGGACATCACCCGCGTTGCCTCCGGGGAAAGACCGACAATATGGTGGTTAGTCTTGCTTCCATTTTTAAGTTCCATCGCATAGAAGAACTAGACTGTTCAATAAGGTTGTTTTGAGAGTTCTTCATGGCTCCAAGCCAGTTACTCATCCCAGTATGTCGAGAGGACAGTTCACTGGAATCAACACCATTTGTCCTCATCCAAGTAGTAGTATTGTGCTTATGCAAGAACATGGGGGAACGGATAGCATAAGAGGAAGGTGAGGGGAGAAAGTTGGGTGAGGGTTGAATATATACTGCATTGGCCCAAGTCCCCCCTCTATCTCAGAGGGGGGAATCCTCCCCATGAGATCCTCCCACTAAGTACCACCCCCAGGGGGACTTTTGGGTAGCGGTCTGTCCACATGGAAAGTGTCTCCCCCTCGGGTAGAAGGCACAACATCATAGGATTCGTCAAATCACACACAGTAGTACCTTCTCTCTTCAAGAGGGGGTATGCCATCCATGGGAAGATGTGTACTTTTTGGTCACAATAACAAAATGTATGCTGTGTATTTGCAAAGCGTTTCTACTCCATTTGATGCTTCACACAGTTTACTGAGATTTATATTTTTAATATCTAGGTTTTACCACATCCATATGTGAACAGCCGGATCACATCATTCATATTTAACAATGTTATAGAATTTGATTCAATGTCCAGTCCTATACAACACAAACAGTAATTCCACTTCGCAAGAGCTGTACGTTTTTTTGGAGGCAATGGGCCCATGACTGATCCCACCATCCCACTAATAATGTGTGAGAGGGAGGAGCAAAAGAGTTTATTGCGGTCCTTTTCTTTTCACGATTTTGGATCTCATTTGTAAAGTTGGTTTCCAGTACATTTTAAGAATGAAAGGTTGACAGAGTTCACCAAACTTTGATGAGAGCCATTGGCAGATTTAACAAAGTAGTGTTACTTATACACAGCAGTGCTCCATGTATGATGTAGTAAAGTGGACTCCATAGGCAGGACTTTGTTTATTGCTCAGTCGTGTGGTTAAATAGTGATATAAATTAGTCCATTACCACTTAAAATATTGGTCTTCTCATCAGCTTTAGACCAATGAAAGTTGGCGAGCTAGAAGGCAAAAGTGAGATTCAGCAGTTACCTTAACACAGTTGTATTTACCAGTGCACAGCCAATGTATTTATTATTTTTTTTATAAAAGAGTCAAAGCATTTATAACTCCGATAGAACAGGCTGGGTTGATGGCATATTTTTGCTTTATATTTGTTATGTTCATGAAAGGCTGATTTTGCTTTAGCTAGTAAACTTTGCCATACAATAAAAAGAATCGTGTGGTAGAGTGAAAAAGTCCTCCACTAAAGGACATGCTCACAGTCCAGTATTGCACTCGGTAGGACAGTGACATAATAATTGAAGATGTCAGGCATAAAATGAAGACGAGTTTTGTGAGCAGTTATGTACATTCTGCACACATTATAGTTGGCTGCCTATATGACAAGTATTTATTTTGCAAAATGTGCTGGACCTTTATGTTGACAAAGGTAGAGCTATAAAAAATAAAATTGAAAACCCTGGTAAAATTAAGACCTAGTGTACTCAGAAAGGTAAGGCCTGTAGTGCTGCAGGGAAGTCTTGCACCTCATCGTGTAGGTTGGAAAAGTCCATGGTTACAATTTAAATGCAACCTTTTACTATATGACTCAACAGATAACAAGGTCAATGAGCAGGGTGTGCGGGGCAATGTTCTAGGGAGCCAATATTTGAGAGCAAGGGAGACAACTTATGAATTTTCCGGGAGTGCAAGTGAGTGGATTTTAGGGCAATGGCATTAAAAAGGTATTGCCGCTGTTAGAGATTGGTTTTCCCCAGAGGCGGCGGCGACGGGGTGGTGGTTGCATGGGATTTGTTGGAGTGGGGGCCATATTTGCAGCACCCGCATACCTGGCACGCCTGGTTGAGAGTTATTCTAAAGAAAACAGGGTAGGAGTAGGACAAACATATGCATCGGGAAAAAATGAAAACCAACCAGATGTCATACACTGAAGCCCATGAGATTTACCTCATCTAAAGTTCTATCTTGACTGTTCGCAATGTACACTTCCCTTTTTGAAGCATACGATTTTTCAATTCAGTTTCTTTACTGAGTGCCACACCTCTGAACTCAAACTATGAAGAACAAATGTAACTAGGACTTCTTCCCACTGCACGCCATTCTTATTCCTTAGACGGAGGTCACTAAAAACAGACCCATAATGCCACTCATTTTGGGAGTAAATCGCTATTAGATTCTCCTTGGGAAGTTCACCCACTCACATTTCCACCACGAAACTGTCGGTTAACAGTTTTGTAACGTCCGAGGCATCACCAAGCACCGCTTACAAAGTTAACCATGGAGCTTCATGTCGAGGATTAATTAAAGAGCCCTTGTTGGTGAAAAGTAGTTCCAACCGCATGTGGCGAGTAACGGCGGCAGGTCCAGGGATGAGCATTAAGCCTCTACTTTTTCACTCACCTAATACCTGCAGATCGGGGACCGGGAAGACAGTTAAGCGGTGGGGACGGTGATGCTATATAAGTTGAATTCCTTCATCACACATGAGGAACATGGTGGCAACACTGCACTAGGAACTAGAGACAGTAGAAATAAGCATTGGAAAGGCAAACAGGGCTTTGTGCAGGTATGGGAAATGCACTTGGCAGGCACTGCCCTAGTGGTATTAGCAAGCCATTGATGGTAGTAGGTGCAAAATGGTGTGAATAGCAGTACCTGGCAAATGCCTATTACTCATACACAAGCCAAAACTTTTGGCTTTGCCAATGTTCGTTTTAAACAGGACTTCAGTGAAGGGCGCACAGACGGATTATAAATGGAGTGGTTGAAGGCAGACCCGATATAGACATTTTTATTACACTAGTAGGCGTTTACAGTTCTGATAAAGTTAACTCTCAGAAGACTACTTTGAAAAAACACCGGCGGCACGTCGAGTGCAAAGTTTGATGGCAAGGCTCGAATAAAGAGAGCTGAAAGAGTTCCCCTGAGGAGGTGTTTTGAGCAGGGAGGGGCAGGAACTGGGTGGAATGGGCATAGGGATTACCATTGCCATTGGCAGTCAATGGGTGGGCAAATAACCAAACACCTTCAAGCTTGAAGTCTCCTCATATTCCATTTCTTCCCCTCTGTCGGCTTACAGGTGGCTCTGCCATCTAATGCCCAAACTAAAAACAAGCATTGGCAAAGCTGACGTTTGGGCTTTGGTGTAGGCATGGGAAAGGCACTTGCCAGGCACCACCGTAGTGGTATTAACTACACATTGTTGGTAACAGTTGCAAAATGGTCAGAGTACCTAGGCATCTTATAGCCGTCCCTGGCAAATGCCCAATACTTGTACACAAGCCAGAAATGTTGGCTTAGCCAATGCTGGTTTTAAACAGAACTTCAGCGAAGGACGGACGCAGAGTGCTTCTAAATCCAGTGGCTGAAGGAAGGCCCGGTCATTCATTTTTATTACACCAGTAGTGTTTACAGCTCCGATGAAGTCCGCTCAGGACTGCTTTGAACAAACACTGGCAGGCACTTTGAAGGCAACGCCTAATGGTAAGGCTAGATTAAAGAGAGCTTCAAGAGTTCCCATGAGGTGCATTGGGCGGGCAGAGGCAGGAATGGGTGAGAATGGCCATAGCGATTGCCATGGCCATGGGCAGACAATGGGTGGGCACATAACCAAACAATACCTACAGACTATGGGTCCATCCTCATATGTTATTCCTCCAATCTGTACTTCAATGCATAAGCCGAAACCAACAAAGCAACACCCTAGTGCCAGAAAATGCACGCTAAAGAATGAAAGCGGTAAAAGTGGCACTGTATGGTCATGTAGGAGACATGCACGGCTTATGCAGTAGCGCCACCTACTGTCGTACCGCAAGTTCATCTCTACTATCAACAGAAATGCAACAATTTCATATGATTTCAAAGTGCTGTCTTCCAGGTTACAACCGGATTTCCATTTTTCCTAAATTGTTTTGTTTCCCTATTAACGGGACAGCTAGCATTTGATTTTCTGTTGGAAAGCACTACTCAGTGGTTAGGGGAACGTCCTAATCAAATAATCCAGCTCTGGGTGTTACTCTGGCAGGGTCAAACTGTGTGCCCTGTCCCATACATCATTTTCATGGTCTCGTCCCCTCGCTGCCATACAGTTTCCAACACGGTTACATCCAATCGTTTCTCCACACACCGCGTTTCAGCCCTCTATTTTTGCCGTGGCATGTGTAGGTTTAAACGTCCTCCCCTTCAGGCCAGACTTTTGCCGCAGCTGGATCCTAATCCACATTCAGTTAACAATGAAGTGATGCAAAATAAATCTACCTTCAAAGTCTGGTTAAAAGACCGGGACCATTATCAATTTGTGGAAGTTTATTCGTAAACTGGGGCATCTTGTTTAAAGCAAGAGGAAGCCCATTCAACGCCAAAACTGGGATGTTTTCACAAGGAGACCGGAACAGCGAGGAGCTGCGCTCATTGCAGCTTTCGTTTTTTACTTCAGTGTGCAAGTTTCATTTCCTTTTCCGAATATCTGGCTGATCATATTTTAGTAATGCATTCGATAGTACTTTAGGCAGGTACACATACACTTATTACTACTACAAAGGTATTTATTGAGTGCAAACCTAGCTTCAGGCAGCAAAGAAGCGCTTTGTAAGTCAAGGAGGTACTATAGGGCTTAGTGCAAGGGAGTAGAGAATTAATAGGGGATGGCGGACATTTTAGCAGCAAGGGACCTACTAGCAACAAGGGGAGGAAACTGGTGAGCAGATCTTCTCAGGGAAGTGGAGAGTGCGTGGACCTAGGTGTTGAGGAGCCATACCTTAAAGAGGTCTTGAGCTCCTTCCTGAAACAGAAGCAACGGGGCTACTGTGATGTTCACTGGAAGGAGCTTCCAGAGTCTTGGTATGTAGATCGAGAAGGCCCGTCTTGCAAGGACAATGCTGCACATATCCTTTGAAATTGTAGTGTGGGGCTTGAATTGCCCAATGCAAGCCATTGAATGCAGACTAGTGGTGAAACCCCTGGGGTTCCCTCAGGGTTCCATGAAAGACAGTTAGGGATTCAGAATGGGAGACACTACTGAGAGGAGGACGTCATCTATGTTCTCCCTCTTCTAGATTATGCTCCGAAACTTAAAGCACTTCTACTTGTTGCACCTGCTGGCTCCAGTATCTTAACTGCATCCTCCACCTTCAGGCCAATATGTTGGAAATTCTGGAGAAAGGAGGCACTGCTCTCTTGATGCTTATCTACCTCTCAGCAGCTTTCGACTTGGTGGCTGAATCCGCTCACTTCTCACCCTCAGCTTCAAGATGGGTGAATTATTTTCTGACAAAAATCGCACAGCTAGTGTCTTCGCCGAAGGCCACAAGGCGAATGATTTTGTGGCGCCCTACTTGGCTCTACACTGTTCAACATATTCACTATGGCCTTATTTGCACTGCTAGATGAAAATGGGGTGCTATACACAAACTATGCGGACGACACTCAGATCACATTAGGGACACTGTCAACACCATCTAATCCATCATACAAATCTGGATGTTGGATAATGGACTAGAGCTTAAGGACACTAAAACAGAGTTGATGATTGTAGGCACAGCAGCATGATTAATGAGGCTCAGCCCGGATTATCAAGAGTTTCAGATAGCTGGCTGTAGTATTGCCACCCTCCCTAAAGTTAAGACGCTGGGAGTAGTGATTAACCAGGAGCTAAATATGAAGGCCCATGTGAGCAGTCTGTTCTCGTCCACATACTACTGTTTAAGAATGCAGGCACAGCTAAGGCAGTTTTTGTCTCGTGAAAACTATGATGAACTGAGCCGGGACTTGATTTTGTTGATGGAAAAACTGGGTTGGTGGAGCAGGTCCACTTTTTTGTATATTCTGCAAGCAAATAATGACTTCCTCCTGTTATTAGCCAAACATCTAGCTAAGGGTAGTCTAGGAATGTCTGCAAAGGTGTGCTGCCACCACAGCAACCACTTTGTGTAATACACAAGGGGACGATGCAATGCCAAAAGGGAGCATCTTTAATTGGAAAGAACATGAGCCTATCTAAAAATCGCAAACACTTTTGGCGACCTGGGCACACTGAAATATGAAAGTTTGCATCTTTCATATCCAATGTTGCCATATAATCGCCCTTTTTAAAACAAATGTAAGGAGTGGGATTACTTCCTAAAGGGTGGTGCAATGGGGTGCTATCTGGCGAGGGTGTAAAAGCCTTAGCTTTTTAGATTTTTATTAATGATGCATGTAATCCATCCCAGAAAGTGTGGTCTGCAAACAAGACTAACTTTAAGCTCCATGCCAAAAGCAGTGTACACTGGTGACCTGATGCCTCTGTATCTTTAGACAGCTCCCCCCCTCCATCTCCAGAGGAAGGTCCCAGGTGCCATATTTGACCGATGCTGTGACAGCCAAGTCACTGCAGTACAGAGCTTTAATTTAGGTCTACGCCTTGGGTTCCCAAACCATCACAATTATGATAACCTACCAACCTGGGGGCAGGATAATCTGGAAATATAAGCCATACCGATGTTATGGTATGGTGGCTGGTAGTTCACAAAATTATTAAAGACACATGTAGTATGCCAGTGTGATACCGGAGGCCTCAGACCAAGCAATGCAAGGCTATGTGGATTTCAGGCATCTGCCGGTCTGCATTTCAGTGACTGGGACAAAAGGTAGGGTGCAGGTATCCAACTCTGTGGGAGGAAAGGCAACACCTTCTTTGCCATGCCTGGGATCTCCAAGCTGGAGACAGATGGCCGAGAGCCTGGCATCAAAGGGGCAATTCCATAACAAAGGCCTATGTCAAACTAGGGGGCTGCACACGAGAGCTTTTGAAGTTGTAGGCTAAGAAAGGAGCAGTGTTCGGGCAGCACAAGTTGGTTTGAGGAAAGATTCCTCCATCTTACTTTTCTGTGGGCTTTTCTCTCCTCATCACCTCCATGTTCTGCAGAACATGGCACTCTGGGTAGGATGTCAGGAGGCAAGGACAGAAAGTGGACTCCTTAAAGCAGGCTTGCATGCAATTCAGTGCTTTTGGCCTTTACCGATAAAAGGAGGAGTCTCCCACTCCTGCTTTGGACCACTCCAGGACATCAAGAAGTCATTTGGACCTCTTCTGAAAAAGTTGATCTTTCCAAAGCCCTCAGCCATACAGCTGACGAGAGCACTCCAACAGAAGCATGCTCTGCTCCCTACCCAGCTACTCCCCCGGCACATTGGGGACGACTCTTGCTGAGGACAAAGGCCTACCACTCTGCCCGCAAACATCCCTGCCTTCACGCTCAACCCTGAGAGAGCAGAGACTGAAAAAGGGCTCACAACGTCCTGGAGCCAGCCCCCCCAGATAAGTGGCGTACATGGCATTTTTACACATGCAAACACACCATATTATATTCTTTTCATATGTATATTTACGCAGATAGCACATAGAAAAATCACCTCCCGCCTTCTACCTGTAGATGGCACTGCAGCACTTCTAAAGCAAGTAGAGGACTTGTGCTCTGCAGAACCATGTTCCGGCTGACAGAGAAGCAAGCAGGGCTTGCTAAAGTGAAGCATACTACACAACATAAAAAAGGTTTGTAATCCAATGGGGATTCGCATGCAGCCAGGTAACATTAGGTTGCCAGCTGCAATCGTGTAGCAAACAGTTTCACTGAGTGCCCCTCAGCCATGCTGCATACAGGAGAGAATGGGGCAGGCAGTAATCTTTTCAGGCACCCTCACATCACCCCGCTCCCCTCTTTGCCCCCCGATACTATTAAGGTAGCTTTTAGATTTATGGCGAAGCATAATAGACCCTCAAAATAGTGTGCACATGTGAGCAGAGAAGCTGCATAAATTCATTTGGACAGCTTTCTTCTCTTGGAGCGGATGCCACAATTCTTCCCTATTTCCTGGGGGTCTCCATCCTGGACTAATCTCATGGTCTGTTTTATTTAGGGGAGTATTGCACCTGGAGAACCCAACCGAATTCTGTTGAAAAGCAACAATAGTCCCCAGATTAGGTAAATACTCAGTACCAACTTCTCTATCATCAAGATCTTCTGCAGCCCCTATTATTCTGGGAGGAGGTTCTAGGAGAAGAGCCGACCCCGATGTAGATTTGGCAAAAAGGTGTCTTAACGAAGATTGTAGTCCTGCTAGAGGAAAGCTTAAAGCAAAAAGGGAGTTTGGGGGTGGGATCTGTGATGAATCAGGGGAGTTAGTCGGCTCTCCCGAAGGGGGAGCCAACCACTTGAGGAATAGGAAGGTGAGCCCACTACACTTAACACCACCAAGGTACAAGGTAAGCTGTATCCCTCTGAAGCCGGCTCCTACTTATTGGACAGGGAAACCCCAGAAAGACTTCACCCTCAACCCCTCCTGAGACAACAAGGATGGGGTATGCAGGAACTAAGATGTGCGAGAACCCTTAAACAATGGCTGGCTCAGCTTATGCCCTTCCCGCCCCCCCCCCTAAACTTAATTTCATCCTTTTTAGGGAACACAGCAGAACAACGGAAGAACCAGCCCGCTGAAGTCATGTCAGGTAAGGAACCAATCAGGAAGGAGTATCCATGCATGCCGCAGAGTTTAAACAAAATTAACCTACGGTAGCTTTCTCTGTGCACCAAGTTACCTGTATCACAGGGTGAACTCTATATTTTTTATTTTATTTGTATATTTATGTTCTACAAGAATTTTCCAAATATCACGTTTCCACACATTTATTCTTGTATATGTAGTTTATTTAGTTAATTCAATTCCATCCACTCCTTTTCATTTTTCTCAAACATGCTAAGCATTTCTCTCTACACTTGTCTCCCCGCCGTTTTATAATGGATTATCAGGAGAGAATCCTGTTGTGAATGCTCATTTCCTCTTGGTTAAGGTTAAAGCTGGTACCTCGCTATTATTTAAAAGTGGGTGATGACCCATTTCCTTGAGTGAGAGGTGATCCGCTTGTCTCCCCAGGTTGCACCACTGATCCGCAATCGGATTAATAACCCCACAGTGCACACGGAGAGACACGCTTGGAGACACAAAGCCGCACTAGGAGGGTGCAGCATGGCCCAGCAGGCGAGAAACAGGAGCAGTGGAGTGCAGCAGCCAGCACGTGAATGGAGTACCTCAACGAGGCCAGACATAGGCTGGAGGAGGAACCACCCACAAGTTCCCTTCGCGAGTAAGCAAGAATCATGAGGAGATGCCCATCAATGCAGAGTCCATTTGAGGAGTCCCGGCGAAGAGAGAGGCTATCGGCCTACATAGACCTCCCAGAGAGCACCGCTCCTCCCAGAGAGCACCGCTCATCAGATATACGTACGTGGTGGCTTCCAAGGAAGGGGAGGCAGGTCAAGGCCATAGGAAGCCCCAGATTGGAGAGAACCTCAGACTGGGAAGAAAGAGGGAAAACTACTAAGAGTGGAGAAAGAGGAATACCCCAGAGATGGGAAGGGAGAAGGGGGAAAAGCCCCGGAACACAGATAAACTGAGAGCACGCCAGATTGTTGGGGAGGATGAATGAGAAGAGCCCCAGAGTTAGAAGGGACACAAAAAAAGCCCCAGTGTATCACAAGAGTGGACAGAGAAAGAAAGAGAAGTCCCAACGTAGGGAAAACAGCCAAGAAGTTTAGTGGTAAAACGAGAAAGAGTGAAGCCCGGTGCGGGTGGAAGAAACGAGAAGCCCAGAGTGTAAAATAACAAGAAAGAGCATGTGAGTAGGAGAAGGATCTGAAAGAACCCCAGACAGCGTGATAGGTAAATATGAGTCACCTCTTGAGACATCGGCACTGTGTGCTCGTAAGACGCACCCTGAGATACTAAATCTTGAGACGCTGGAGGGCACAGTGATGAAGGGGGCCTGGGAAGATCGCATGAATAGGAGGCGGCCAAGTGTCCCACAATTCTTGCTAATTCTCCCAAGGAGATCTGCTCTTCAGGGCCGCTGTGATCTTCTTTACATCGTTCACTATCTTCAGGGGCAGACTCAGCGGCCCTAGCTCAGAGTATTATAAACTCCAGAAACTCAAATTTTCTGCTGTGGGCCAATGTCGAACTTCCCCAGTTGATGAGAAATACCAATCTCTCCAGGCGACTTGGGTCTTGCGCCATGAGACATAGGTCGCTCATATGATCAGATAGATTCCTTGCTCATGTAAAAACCAGCCTGAATAGCTTGGTGAAAGGGAGACACGCAGGTTCCCACCTCTGGCCTCGCCAGAGGCATTGCAGGAAATGCCTTTGCGTCTCGGAAATGGGCACCGCCAAGTAAGCTCCCTCAAATCTATGTGGGCTAGTGTTATGGTAATACATGCACAGGTCTCCTTAGAACCTTGTGCATGTAGATTCCATTTGAGAGTGCCTCGCCAGTTGAGGCTTCCACTGCAGCTACCTGGGGGCCTCAAATAAAGCTCTTCTCTTCTCCCATACCTTGTGCCTCTTTATTTCATATGGCGTCGAGGCACTGTACCCCCGAGGCCCCCGGGAGCGTATTAGGTCACCTGATTGGGCGCAGCCCCCCCCCCTTTTTTCGCTGCCACCGACTTCTGCTGCCAGCGCCTGCAGCGGCCTGCCTGTCAGCTGTGGACAGCCAAGAGAGGCCTCGACATCCACTTTCAGTTCTCCACTGTAAAGGGTGCCGCTCCTCCCCGCTGGGAGTCTAGAGCGGCGCACATTGCACTCCTGCCCTACTTCAAAAGTGCTTCAGACAGCAGGAGCTGTCCATCTATCAGGTCAGAGGAGGGGGGAGGACGAAGTGAAACTTACACTTTCCTTTCATTTGGCATTTTATGTGTAAAACAGACAAAATGAAACGTACGCTTTCCTTTTATTGGCATTTTTTTTGTGTAAAACCCTCACTGCTGCCCTGAGCAGAACCCTGCATCATTTTCAAAAGCTGCTAGCTGTCGCCCAGCAACACACACACAGCATTAGCAGTCTTCATTCTCTCAATGGCTACTCTGACTTTCCGGGACTAATCACTCACTATCTTGGTCCATTGTGACATCACAACTGAACATTCCATCAGGTCTTCCCTGAACCAGCCAACCTGTGCTCCCAGCCCATTGTGAGGTCACAATCTGTACTAAGGACCATCCATACACTGAGGCCTAAAGACTCTGCAGTACAGATACACCTGGGCATTCTCTGAATCGGGTCCCACCCTGCCATGCAAGCAATTCTATAAAGACTGTATCTCAGCGCCTCCTTGCTAACTGCCAACAGTACTGAAAACCTCTGCCTACACTACAGCAACTGGTGCCACTCAACGCCATTCCTCACCACTTACAACCTAGAATCAGGCACACCACCATGCAGGGCATTCCGCCTCCCACCAAGTTTCTTCCATGCCCTGGGAGCCCAACCTGCCCATGGGAACAATGGATCGATGAATTCCACGTCTACCTCAGAGCCATTGGGGGCAGCAAATTCAATGATGACCTCAAGGAGGCGACCCTCTTGAACTGTATAGGGGCAGAAGCACTGAGACTTTTCAGGACCCTTCCCGAACCCGGCAACATAGGAGGAGATGGCAACCGCAAGTTTGACATAGCATTGGCCAAACTCACCAGTCATTTTGGCAACAAGACCAACGTAGTACTGGAAAGATACAGGTTCTTTTCCAGAAAGCAGCTCAAAGGCGAGTCTATTGATTCATACATAGCGTCCCGCAGGGCGCTTATGTCAACCTGCAGTTTCACAGGTGTCTGTGATGAGTATTTGAGAGACCAATTGGTGCTGAATGTGGCTGATCCACGCATCCAACAAAAATTGTGGCAAACCAAAAATCCCACCCTGGACCAAGCCACGGAGATAGCAAGGAGCATGGAATTGGGAGATCGATGCATGAGGGAAAGACGTGACCACACGACCAGTGTGGAAATCAAATGTGTCAGCCCTGAGTCCGAGCCTTACGAGCCTCTAGTAGCAGCAGTAAGAAAGGCTCCGCCATCAAGGGGTTCAAAATTTGGCTCAAGCAGAGCGAGGCCATACAACTCCCAGAATCCAACGCGCTGCCAGAGGTGCGGATGGTACAAGCATGCAAATCCTGACAAAGAATGCCCCGCCATCGCTGTGGAGTGTTATAAGTGCAGCCAGATTGGACACTTTGCCAAAGTCTGCAAGAACACACGGGGAAAGACAACCAGATATGGCAATCTCACCAGGCGACCTTTCATCAGACCATCCTCTGTGAGAGTAATCGAAAGCAACCAAGAGCACAATGACATGTTATCTATCAGTCCAATGCAACAAAAGGTACAAATACTCACTGTAACATCCCAACAACAGAGCAACGGTCCCTGGGTCAAAAAACAAATCAACGGCATATCATTACCTGTAATGGTAGACACTGGCTCCCCCTACACCATCGTGGATCTCAAGACCTTTTTGAGTGTACTCTCTGGCAAGATATATGACCTGCGAAGCACTTGTGTAAGAGCTACCGGTTATGGAAACACGCCCATCGAGATAATGGGATATGTGTGGGTGAACCTCAAGTTCCATGACAGAGAAACATATTGCAAACTCCTTGTAGCCAAAGATGGCTCCTCCGTTGTGGGATGGGAAGAACAAGCCGCTCTTCGAGTAAGAATACACCCTGGAGAAGAAATCCCCGTGCTGAGTGTGCTCAATAATGATATGGACATCAAATCTAATCTAGCAAAACAATTCCCCAAGGTGTTCTGCGACAAGATTGGACTCCTAAAAGGTTTCCAACACAGAATAGTCCTCAAAAGAGGTGCTGTCCCAGTGGCCCACCGAGTCCGCAGTATTCCCTTTGGAACAAAAGAGGCGTTGAAGAAGAAGCGCCTCTGCGATGAAAATATCATACAGCCCATCGAAAGTTCAGAATGGCTTGCCCCAATTGTCTTAGTAAAAAAAACGGACGATTCCATAAGAATGTGCATCGACTTGAGAGACCTAAACAAAAACATATGGGTTGACAGACACCCACTTCCCAATATATCTGAACTCCTATCGACCATGAAACCTGCAAAATACTTTACAACTCTGGACCTCTCCTCAGCCTATCACCAGATTGCTTTGGAAGAGAGCTCAAAGAACCTAACATCTTTTGTCACACCTCTCGGTGCATTCACGTTTAACAGAATGCCATTCGGACTCGCTTCAGCCGCAGCAGTCTTTCAGAGACTCATGTCACATCTATTTGGAGGACTTGATGGCATACACTGCTTCCAAGATGATATCCTCATATCAGCCAGTACAGAAGAAGAGCACAAGGCAAAACTTGTGGGTGTCCTACAGGTCATACAAAAAAGTGGGCTCACACTCAAATTAGAGAAATGCAACATAAAGTGCAACCGAGTTTCATACCTGGGCCATTCCATTGACGCCAACGGCATCAGCCCCAAGAGGAAACTCATGGACACCATAATGAATATCGCCGAGCCTCAAAATAAAGACCAATTAGTTTCCTCGGGATGACAGAATACTACTCCAAGTTTATAAGCAACTATGCTGATAAGACCAAAAACATGAGAAACATCTTGAAGAAGGCAACCAAATTCATATGGTCCACTGAATGCAAGAACGAATTCGAAGAAATCAAATTTCAAATTAACCAAGCCCCAGCCTTAGGAATGTTCGATTGTAAAGCTAAAACCATCATATCCGTAGATGCAAGTAAAACCGGACTGGGTGGTGTCCTAGAACAGCAACAAGATAAGGACATCGTGACGATCGCATTCGCATCGAGAGTACTGAGGGGAGCCGAACTAAACTATTCCACCATTGAGAGAGAAGCTCTGGGTCTGAGGTGGATTCTTCAGCATTTCAGGAACCTAATTTGGGGCTTACCCGTCATACTGAAAACAGACCATAAACCTCTAGTAAATGTCCTTCAGTCCAAAACTCCTCACCTTATATCACCGAGAATAAGACGTTGGTTCCTCGACATCATGCAATACAACCTCCAACTATGCTATACTCCTGGTCCACAAAACCAAGTAGCAGATTGTCTTTCCAGATTATCGACCAACATCGACACTGAGATTGCACCTCCAGATGAGGACATCATAGCTGTCGTAAACCCTGCCCTCTCGAGAGATGAATGGAAAATTAATGCCAATACTGATCCGGAACAGCGAGAAATCAGGGAAGCGATAGCTAATGACTGGGTGGAAACGGGAGAGGCTTTAACAACCTTCATTCCCTTCAAGGAAGAATTATCCATGGACGATGAGCATATCTTCAGAGGCGATCGAGTAATCCCACCCACCCAACTCAGAAAAAAAGTACTCCAACTGGCACACGAAGGTCACCTAGGAAGAAGCTTGACGAAAAACAAGTTGAGAAACAACTATTGGTGGCCAGGAATGTGGAAAGAAGCAGAAGAACTGGTCAAAAATTGCTCCACGTGTGCCATGAGTGACAAGTCCAGGATCTTAAGAAAGACCCCCTTACAGCCTATTGAACCTCCCAAACATGTGTGGTCTAAACTGGCAATCGACATCATGGGTCCATTCGAGAACCTCAAAACAGTCAAAGTATATATCACTTTACTTGTCGATTACACCTCTAAATGGACAGAATGGGGAATAGCTGAGGACAATGTGACCGCAAAGAAAGTCATAGATTTCCTGACAGAGATCTTCAGCAGGGAGGGAGACCCCAAGGAATTGGTTTCGGACAACGGGTCTCAGTTCATATCTATGGAATTTGCTGATTTCCTCAAGAAAAGGTCCATCAGCCACATAACATCTTTGTACCATCCAATTTCCAACGGACTTGTGGAACGCATGAACAGGCTCGTGAAGAGCGTAGTCCAACTGGCCACGGCCAACAACCTCCCGTGGAGAGAAACCCTCAAAGAAGCTTTGCATGCGTATAGAACTACCCCACACACCACCACGAACATAGAGCCCTTCACCCTCATGCGAGGTAGGGTTGCAACTAACCGATTTAGACCGGCGTGGATGTTCTTATACACAGGAGAAGCAAGGGTGAACATGGATCTACTTCAAAAGACAGTAAGAGAAAAACAAGCAAAATACAAAAGACAATACGACTCCAGACATGGAGTAAAAGAGATGATGGTTCGTGAAGGAGACTGGGTACGTGTCAAAGAACCGAAGAAAACTCTCAAGGGTGAATCCATCTTCAGACCTCCACAGAGAGTTGTGAGTTGTCATGGGAAGTCTGTCATCCTCGATGATGGAAAGAGATGGTCTGGAGATTATCTCATAAAAGTAACAAAAGACATCCAAGAGACCAGCATATCTAAGGACAACAGTCCTGACAAACCATCACAACACACCTCACATTCCCCAAGAGAATCCCTCTGTGAACATGTGGACAATGACAGACCTCACTCCATGCATCAAGGAGTCCCCACTGGAAGAATGTCCAGAAGGAACCGCAAAATCATCCAAAACTTCAACAATGACTATGTTTATTACTAATGTACCCCAGTTTACCCATCTTCCCTCTGCCTCTCCCACTTGACACCCTTTTTTTTCCCTTTCACTTTCCCGCTTTTCCCCCACCTGTTTTTCCTTTTTCTTTTGCCTCACGTGGGGGAGATGTTATGGTAATACATGCACAGGTCTCCTTAGAACCTTGTGCATGTAGATTCCATTTGAGAGTGCCTCGCCAGTTGATGCTTCCACTGCAGCTACCTGGGGGCCTCAAATAAAGCTCTTCTCTTCTCCCATACCTTGTGCCTCTTTATTTCAGCTAGCCAATCCTCTTTATAGATAATGTCCCTCAAAAGATGTATCCCTTACATCTTGAAGTGTTGGTAAATGATGAAAGCATATCAACTTCTGGAGGTTGATTACCGGCCTAACCTTCTGCTTCCATTTTACAAGGAATACATTGCTTAGGAAGATTTGCGTTATCGGTTTGGCCGGCCTTATTGCCCTTTTCTTAGAAGCTCTACTACTTCTTTGTCCACAAGTTCCTGCTCTCCCTCAGACACTGCAAACAGATGTGGCGGTTTCTCTTGATCGGACACATGACAAAAATCCAATCAAAACCCTTGCACTGTCACTAAGACCCACGTGTCTGCACTGCTAGCCTGCCACCTATCGGGGGAATTGCATTGCTTGAGCGCGTACGGCTGTGCTCTAACCTGCGCCCTGTTGCCGCCTCTCCAGCCCCGGCCCCTACCCAGCCCCTGCCGCAGGGGGCGGGGGGATTCAGGGTTTGGCCTTTGTCCTCCTGCAGCCACCAGTTGTTCCTTCCGTAGGAATGTGGCTTCCTCTGTGGCTGACTGAGCGACCCCTACCTCTGCCAGCCCTGGCGAAAACCCAGGGCACAAAGCCTCTTCTCAAAGATGTCTGGGCTTGGTCTAGCGCGGCAAAGGTGCTAACAAATCTAGACATGCCTTTAACAAAGGTGTCGCCGAACAAAAGGCCCTTTGACGCAGCCTCCAATGACGCCAATTTTGTTTTGCCGTGCTCCTTAAGCAGTGCAGCAGACTGTTCAATAAGGATCTCATGTTCATCCTACCATTTCCTCTTGCGGGACATGTGGCTAATAGCTCTGGGGCCCTGTTCAAAGGATACCCAGTCCCGGATAAAATCCAGATTATGGGACAAAGGCCCTAAGCCTGCCCACGCTGCCTTCTCCATCAACTGCCCCAGCAAGAGGTCTTGCAGCGAATTAGAAGGCCCTCGTCTGAGTGAACTGCTATTTAGTCTCCCCCCACAAACGCCATATTCCTTTATGTTCAGTAGACAAACCGATATGTGCCCTATAAGGGGATTATAATAAATTGACTAAAACGATTACCTGGGGCCTGTACCCATACCCTCTAAATTCTCCTGGGCTTTCACCCGTATCAGTTTGCAGGTTCGTGAAGAACTGTGGCCATATACTTTCTGTCGGGAAACCTTGGGATTGCCACGTTCCGATTGCGAGTCTCCCTTATAAAAAAGGTAATTTTGTAACAAAAGCACCTCTGCATTCTCACATAGATCGCTCTAGGGGTCTTGGGCCTTGCCCATGGAGCACCATACTGCGAACAGCACTGCTAGTGCAGTGCCTTTTCACTGCCACTAGGTGGTGTCACTGATGGAGGAGTTGTGTACTCGCCGGATTGGCTCTGTTGCAGACAGTAGGAAAAATAAGATTTGTGACTATACAGAGTACTATTCAGTCATCAGCGAATGCAGGAAGACGAAACTGCGACGTCCTGACAGCAATCCGTTCTGAGCGAGCCTCTGTTCGCTGCCAGAATAAAACACACACACAAGCCTTACTAACACACACAAGCCTTACTAAGTGCACTATTACATGCTGTTGCGCTAAGGTAAACAGCCAAAATAGCGAAGCAAAAAATCTGCTGCTCGAGCACCAAACAAAGAGGAAGTGGAGAGGGGTACTGGGGACGTGATCGACTGTAGCGCCATGATTATAGGACTAAAGCATGTGACATACCTGAGGGCAATAGAGTTTTCAAACTGCAAAGAATACATTGTCAAAGAAAATTCTAGTTGCTTTGAGTTGTGTTGAATGTTTCTTTTTTTTCTATGTACATTTTTCTGCTCGTGTTTTAGCAAAGTAAGAGTAAGCAGGGTATGAGCCTCGGTCCGGACATAGAATCCATTCCTCATACCACTGTGTATGGATTCCGACATGCCCAGTGCGCACATCTCAGAAGAAAACGTCTGATCCGCTCCTTCACGGCTCATCCATGCAGTTAAGAATCAAAATAGGTTTTCTTGTTTCCGTCACGTCACAACAGATGCATAAATGGTACACACAGAAAGATACATGCGACTAAAGCCTGGGGGTGGGGGGGGTTATCTGTACTTCTGCCCTCTATATGGTTGGGAGTCGGGACAGGGCAACCCCAGCCAAGACTTCCAATTTGTTAACATTGCACGAGCAGCAAGGCATAAGCTTTCAGGAGGTGATGCAGACAGGTTCTCACGTACAGTGAATCCCCAAACCCCCACAAAAGGTATGTCCACACACTGTTAGGTAATAACAGCTTCTTTATACAAAATAAAGGTTGCTACCAACATACATATAAATCTTCGTACGTATATAAATACTATTCAAAGAATGGCAACTATATACAATATGGGGTACCCACCACACAATGCTTGAATTCAGTAATAAATGCACCAACTGCAGGCAGTTTTAAATAGGCATGTGAAGAGGCGTAACAGCATAGATTAGGGAAGAAAGGCAAGTCAGCTATGAACAGTGGCAGAACGCTTTCTTTAGACTAGATAATTCTGTGTGAGGATCCGCCCCACCTGGGCAACCTGTAATGGAAAGGTTGGGGATCAATTTATCTGGTCTTCTACAGCCCAATCCAAAAATATTCAGTAACCCTCTACTTTCTTCTTAAAGGTTGTACCACACCAAAGTACCTGAGAGGCCACAGCAGAAAAGATCCAAGACGAATCTGGGACCCCTGAGGCTAGAATATGCTCTTCCTCGTCACAGTACATTTGGTGCCTTGGTAGGCGAAGTGGCAGAGTTTCTCAATTTTTCACACTACTCTTCCATTCGAGGATGGACCACCCTTGGAAGAAGGAGCCAATGGGATGCTAAGTCCAAGAAGAAAAATGGAACCTAAGTCTTTCGGAAGTGCAGCAGTTTGGCTCTCCTTGGTTGATTTCTCTCACTGTAGAAATCCTGGGATGATTAAACTTGCTGTGGGCTCCTTAAAGGCATGGCAGATGAGAATATCATCCCAGGGGACCTTCGATGACTACTGATGGCGACGGGTGCAGAGGTCACCTTTAGGTTTCAAAATAGCAGGGTTTTCCGTCCTTCGTTTCCTCCGTGCTGCAGCACGGACCTATGTATGGCTTCTGGCAACCTGGACTCGACCACGGACCTTCAAGTCTGGACCCTCTGACGTCTTTGTTGAATTCTGGTGGTGGGAAACCCACCAGCATACCTTCCTCTGCACTCAGCAACCCTAGAGTGGTCAGTAATGATGTCCCTTGAAGTATTGTTTTTCAGTTTGGAACTTATGCAGCTCTGGGTGTCAAAGTACTATGCCAGGGTACCCCCCACCCCCAAATCTACTGGGCGGTAAACAGCAAATGGCTTCCAGCAGTCACCAACACTCCCCCGGACCATGGGTGACACTAATGGACTTCTTCGACTCCAGATGTCTGGGTACTCCTCTAGAGGACTCATGAAGACCACTTTTCCGGATGGCAGGTGCACAGGAATGGCTTCCAGTGTACTTTAGATGAAGAGCAGCAGGTTTCATGATGGTCCCTCGTAGCTCGGGAAGAGGTCTCCTAAACAGCTCCTCTCTGGATCAGTCCTTGGAAGAACAAGGCAGTTTTTGGATTACACAAAAAATATAGCAGACGTCTCCTCCAGCTGGGCTTCAAGGAACCGCTTCCTCTTGCTTCAGCTTCTGAACAAACCGGTTAAACAAGAGGTCCCAAGATCTACACATGTGCTCCCCATTCGCTGTGGCTGAGCCAGGCTGAGTCAACCAACCACGCAGAAGAGCATTCATACAGACAGGCAGCCAATAAGGCTCAGAAACATTCAGGCCTTTCAATCCACCCACACATCCATAACAAAGAATGTGGATTGGGGTAAGCACCCAGCCTTTCAGCACACTAAACTGCATTCATATCAGTTTCAGTCAGGACTGTCAGTCATTGTGCCACACACAGAAACTAGACGCCCACAACACAGAACTCCATTCATACAGGTACCCTTGGGTGTACCCACAACACAGCCCCTGGGAAGGCTCCAGTCAGTACGACAGGAGGCAGCCCCAGAGCCATGTATGGTATTTCCACCCAACAGCTAGTCAGGACGTAAGGACATTCAGAGCTTTCCAGGACTTTGTTTCTATTGCCTTTTGCCTTGTTTCCCAAAGAGGCCTCAGTGGCTATCTTGCCTTCCTTCAGGAATACATTGATTCCTATGGCAGGGCCTGGATGTCTCAAAAATGGAGGACACTCAGAGCCACTGCCACGTCAGCATGTAGCTGCCACTAGCCCATATCCTGCTCTGTGGGGGATCACACAGGTGCCCAAAAACACACAATGCGTACAAGGGTGTACCCCCACCCATGGGTGCCATAAGGGTATCCCATGGGTGTTGTTCACTGACAGAAAAACATTAAGTGCTGCACTGCCACAGTCCAGGCTGGACCTCAGTGGCAGAAAACAGAGGTCGTAGAGCATCACAGTGACGTATTTACAAGATTTTAATGTGTAAAAAGGCCTGTTAGAACAGTCATCTGGAGGCCTGGATAGAAACCCAAAACGTGCTCCAATTTTCCAGGAAAGCAGAGAAGGAGGGGGCACCACCCGCCTGAGCCCGTCCGCAGTGACATTATCCACACCCCATATACATTTTTTCTATTTTTTTTTATTTCATTGTGCATTAGCTAACAGAAAATCTTGGCTTTTTACACACAGCAATAAAACTCAACATTTCTATTCCATAAAAGCAAATAATTAAAAAAAAAAAAAAAAAAAAAAAAAAAACACTTTTCCAAATTAAAATACAGTAGAAAGAAGATTTTAAACAGAACTATACAAGAAGGAAAAAACCCAGGTAAACATTGACCAGAAACTCAGGCAATATTCAGATGACCCCAGAGACCAAGTGTAATTTCCTGAAGAAAGTCTTTGCCAAAACGTGAGTGATTCCAATAATCGAGTATCGTGTGTAAATTTTGAGAATCTTTAAACTCTCCGATTTAAAGTCCCCGTCATTCAGACAGCAGATGAAAAACTGACTGCATTTTCATTTCCTCACACCAGTCACATATATTCGATGGATCATTTTCATTATCTCTAATGTGCTGGATTTCCAAAGTAGGTAGGATAGTCAATCTAAATCTCAAGAAATTTGAACAAATAGAGGGATCAGGAAATGTCTTCAAGTATGCTGGTAATGATGACTCCGGTTTATCAGTTAAAGTAAGGGACGAGGATCATTTAGCCAATTCTCATTTCCCCTATGGTCCTGATCCAATCCATACGTTTCATTCCCTCCTTTACTTTTAGTGGATTTTGTAACAGGATTTCAATACAGCTGACTGAGTCAGTTAGTATAGCCTCACATTTTGACCTTAACTTGTTTAAAAACAAATTATTTGAGTTCTACATGGAGGTTTTCAACTCCTCGTATAGGGATGATTTTGGAGGGTCTAGGATTGACCTATACACAGAGACCATTTCCACTCCATCGATGCTAGCATTGAGGTGAGACCATCTCATTCATACCTTATGCATGCGATAGGGAGGCAATTCAGGAGTTTAAGAATTCTACGCCAAATCTTGCCCTCAACTTTTCCCCCAGTCAATATACTTCTCTCTCAGGAAATCCAAATGAGTCCCGCCCAGATCTCTGGTCAGTTCCCCCAGAGCTGTAGACAAGCAGCCCCCTGTTAATCCATGTATGCAACCGTTAATATGTCAGTCTGCACCAACACAGATCCCCTCATCCCCACAGGGCTCTGGTAATCGCTGCCAGTTCCTTGAGTTGGGGGGATTGCAATTTCTCTGTCCACTTCTCCTGGTGAGCGAGATGTCAGTCGCTTCCCCACCATGCTCCACTTGCATCTGTGGTAAGCGTGATCAGGACAGACTGCACCAGAGAAAAACGCCGCTGTCAGGGCCTGAGACAGCGTCAGCTTCGCTTTGAAATCCTGTGAAGCTGATGCACCACCACAGGGATCAAGTGAAATTGTGGCCGTGGTACCACAAACACAGGTTATGACAGAGCCCCGACCAACATCCTAGCTGGATACCACTTCCATCCTGCACAACTACTGTAGCAACCCCTGAAGAATAGTTGTACCATCCAATGGCAGCAGCACCCAAACCAGGTCAGTCTGAAAGTATGCCCCAAAAGCCAATCCTACAAGGGCTCCAACCTGGGTTTCGCTTGATGGACCAAAAAACCCAGAGCAATCAGAGGGGAACACGTTGTATGCGTCCATTTTTCCAAAAAAGACCTCGATTGAGCCTTCACCAACCAGTCGTGCACGTAGGGAAATACCTGCACCCCCTCCAGATGTAATGAGGCCACCACCAGAGCAGAACCATCGTAAAAACCTGTGGGGCTGGTCGTAGGGAAAATGGTAGAGCCTTGAACTGAAATGAATGCCTCCCCATTACCAACCACAAATACTGATGCGCCATACGAATCAGAATGTGGAAATGGGCATCTTGCAGATCGAGAGATGCCAACCAGTCCCCCGCCCTCCCCACCAGAAGGATGATCTTTTGCAGAGTCTCCCATCTTGAAAAAAGGAGTTTGGTCACAAATCTACTGAGTGCCTCAAATCCATAACCAAGCGGAACTTCACTAGACCCTTCGGAACAAAAAAAGACGCAGGAATAGAATCCATGCCCCCTGCAAGACTTGTGCACCCTCTTGTCCAACACCTTCAAGGCCAGCATCTGGCGTGCATGCTAGGGCCACAGCTCGAGAACGCAAGAGATGTGCCATAAAGTCCATCTTGTACTCAAGTCTCACCACAAGATTGGCGCGGCACAGACATCAGAGGACATCTTCCACTGCGTCGCAGAAATGCTGCAGCAGACTACTGGTGACAGTCAGGTCTTATGCCGCGCTGAAGAAAGAACTTTGAGACTTAGTGCTGCACCATATGCTTCCAGTGCCGCGACTGGCAAGAAGACCCCAGCTTTCGAGCCTTGCGGAATTCAGACCGATGAGAATACAACCACTTGGTTTTGAGTCTAAGTTTATCCGCTTGCTTGTCCGCTTTAAAAAGTGGACACACCCTCCTCCAGCCAGTCCTGAAAGAACTTGGCCACCTCAAAAGGCAGTTTTAACACAGTCACCTCCTGGGAGCCCTCAGAGTGCCAGTCACGTAAAATGTGTCTCCTACCAGAAGCCACAGCCCCCATGGTCAGCTGCGGCCGACTCCAACACATCAAAAGAGAGGTCCAACAAAAACTGCATCTGGAGCCGCAGGTCTTTCAAAATGGGCAGACAATCAGTCCCAAATATAATTGAAAAATCCAGCCTCCGGAAGCCCATCAACACAGTCTGGGCAGCACACAAAGCATAAGTATTATTTCTCAAAGCAAGAGGTGCCCCAACATCAGACTTTTTTAAGGCAGCATCAGCCTTTTAACCTACGGGATGAGGCACAGCCACCTCCTCTGCTGCAATAGGGCACCGACACACCAAGGTGGCCAAACTATGATCTACAACCTCCGGCAAAGAGACTTCTTCCCCTTCAAAAAGGTACATCTTGCATATAAACTAGGCATGGAAATCCGCTCCAGGTCATACCATTCCGACATAATCTTGTCTTTGATGACCGGAATCAGCATCAACCCCGTCTTGGGCAACTTCGTAAATTGACTGACTTCTAGAGTCACCAACTGCTGCAGGAACCTCCTGAGGGTGGAACCCTATGTAATCCTCAATCTGCGCCAGCACTTTCCCCAGAATGTCTTGTCAAGGTATTTGCCTCTAGGATCACCATCCTCCTCAAGCGACCTCCAGTGAGGTGGACGACCAAGGGAAGAGGAAGCCACACCCACTCTCTGCCCATGAGAGCGGACTTTCTTCAGTCTTGAGGACAATCCTTCTTACACTCTGATCAGAGACATGACCCTTCTTTCCATGCCTTTGTTTCTTCCGCCCCTGGACAAGGGGGGCAACAGAAAACAGAATCCTCCCCAAACATCTCCACATGCTTGCATTTGCAAGTATGCTTACTCCCAGTTCGAGCCAGGGCTCCAGGGAAAACAGTAATAACCAACACACAACGCTGCAGCAGGACACACAAACACCTCAGTCCAGCCACAAACTACCAGCTACCAGGCATACAAGAGCTCTTTAAGACCATTGCTTGCTCCTACCTACACCTGAACCTACTTGCAATTAGGCTCAATGGCAGCCAGCAAGCCACCTGGTTAAAACACACCTGTTAATCAGAAATGCAACACTTAAAATAAAAGCAGGTCCTTCTCTCCCTACACCCATGCTGCCCCTGTTGGCATTGCAGGAGTAATGAAATGCCTCTGCTACCTGAAGAGGCAGACAGAGCAGGAATATCCTCCTTCTCTGCCCGGGTCCCCCTACAGCACAAGGCACATTGTCACACCTGCGCCACGCAGCCCTGACCGGCTGCATGACTCCAGACTAACAGTGGAACATGGGCAAAATGGTACACAACGCAACTTGCTCGGCCCAGTCCATAGTTATCATGCAGGCTGAAGCTGGCCCGCTCACTTTCTTCTGCCACGCAGCGCCTCCATAGCGGCCGTGCCACGTGGCAGGCATAACTGAGCAAGCGGGTCCTCGCCCACCCGCTTGGTCCAGAATACAAACATTATCAATGACACTAGGCGGGCCACAAGGCCAGCACGGTACCCCTCACCGGTGCATAGGTGCGGTATGATTTCTCATCATGGGCAACGGCAGTTGGCTCCACACTCCCGGCAGCATCTTCTTAACAAGAAACTGCCAGAGCAACATCAATCTAAGTTGTGCCCCATCACACAGAAGTGGGCCTAGGAGACATGCAGGCTGCTCTCCCCTCATCTTACCCATTTGCAGTGGAGAGTAACCACACCTTCCAGAAAACTTGGCAACTCACAGCTAAGCAGCAAGAGGACCAGGGTCCCTCTCCAGAGGAAAGGCACATTTTAACTGAAGAGGAATGGGTTTAGGAGGGTTATGGTCATTGCATCAAATTCCTTGCATCTAAATGCATTTTTCAGATGGAAAGAAAATCAGATGGAATGGCATTAGATGAAATGGCTTTAGATGCAATGGCCAGATACCATTTAGGAGGTATGCTTACTGGAGTGGTTAGAAAACAGTTCCCATGAGTGGAGGTAGGTCCTCAAAAGTAAGTAACGGGAAGAGGAATGTGGAGGCAAGAAAGGTTCTGCCATGGATGGATGCCTAAGCAAAGGTAAAGTAACTGGACGAGGAAGAAGGACGTGGACTAAGGAATGTTTCCGGTCATGGATGCTGAGGCTTCAAAAGAAAAGCACTGGGACGATGAAATTGAACTTGTTGGTAATATAGGACTGGGAGGGTAGCAAATAACATACAGCACATACACTGGAAAAGTACAGAGCCTCATGTAGTGGATCATGTAACCCATGGAAAGGAAAATAAGGAATGTTCATCGCCCTCTGCCCCCCCCCCCCCCGCCAAACCGCCACAACCAACCCCTTATCCTCAAGGCATTATTTAGGATGAGGTGGAGATCCTTTGTAGTCCATCCCATGCCGGGAAATGTTTCTCTACAGCTCAACCATACTTTAAACAGTTTGACATTGACATGGGTGCGCACCTATCAGTTGCGTGAATGAAGGATAAGCGGAGGGGGATCATCATTTACAGTCGCACCATGCAACTTCTTTCATGTGCGCTGGTGTAGCTTGAGGAGTTCGCGGGAAAAAAGTGGGGTGGGGCAGCCAGGGGGGAGTTGGGGGAATAGAGACAATGGGGCAAGGGCACTGGGTAGCCAAGGGAGTATAGTATATTACCCATATAATAGCCATCGAATCCAATAGGCCGCAGGTAAGTAAGCCACTTGAGGTTTTAACACTGACGTACCCTGCAATTCGGGGCACACTTGAATTTCTCAAGCACTCGGCCATGACAGTGTGCTGGGTAAATGTTGCAAGCTGATCGTTCCCAGGGAACTGGAGTCCCTGGGAAAGGAGTCCAACTGATACTTTCAAGGTGTGTGTCTCATGAGACCTGGCCACTGGCATTTAAGAGTTCTGGTGGTCATCACAAATACATCATGTACTATTTGTTATTGTGAGGTGGTGTGGGAAGGTTCATGACGTCATGTGGGAGGTTTTGGGGGGGGAGGGGTAAAGATTGCTTGCACCCATTGTTACCTGGTACTTTTCTGATTCTGCACTTTCTTTTGGTTTGAGATACATCACATCTGAAGCAGGAAGACTGGCCTAATGATTTGGCATAAGGACTGCCCTAAACATCTAACAGCCATGAACGCAGATGTCACAGACCGCAACCAGCCAAGCTATGGAATGCCTTACAGGCCTCAGAGATGGGTATCCATAGCCCTCCCTCTTCGAGAATGTACACAGTACAGTTCTGAAGCTGCTAACTGAAGTCCCAAGGTCGATAAGAGCCTGCCTTGCAACGACAATCTGAAGTTACGAAATGTACTTGATTCCCTCTCTTCGGCAAAATGACCTGTTATGAATAGTTCCGCTAATGGGAGGAGATTAATATGTAGCTTTGCACTGTACATATGTAGGAGCCAGGCCTGGGATGGGGCAGAGTCGAATACAGCCCTCCAGAGCCTGGTGTGTGTTACATTACAGCGCTTTTACATCCCTGGAATGCCTGAGATGGTGTGAGGGAGCTAGATGAGCACTAGTCTCGGGGGGGAGGGGTAGCAGGACGAACGAATGTAACACCCATCACCAACTAGTAACACCCATCAACAACTAGTAACTTATAGGGAGCCACAAAGGACTGACCATAGTCCCACCAATAAGCTTTGTAGAACTTTAACAGTGTTGCTAACTTTGCTTATACTAATAATGTTCAGACCTATAAAGTGTATAGCCACGGTAGGCGGTGCCGATAGTTCTCTTATTTCAGTTACGTTGATATTGATATTTTATTTGTATCGCGTTCGTACACAAAAGAGTTTCAAAGCACGACAAGGCAAGGGAGGGGAACAACGATCTTACTAGGCTCAGTGACATTGAGAAGGCTCAAGTGCCAGGGAGAGGTGGAAAGTGCTAAAATACAGAATACAAATAAATGATAAAATTAAAAAAAAAAAAAAATCAACTAACAGTGGTAGTGCAGCTAGCAAGTTTGTTGGTTTGGTAATGCGCACCGAACCCTCAGGTAGCTGGGCTAGGTTTAAGGTAACAAGACAGGGCGTGTCTGAATAAGTGCACTGCGCTGCTTGAATTGTGTTCTGCCAGCTGCGTCTGGACCTGCATAAACAGCGTTACTTCTTGCTTGGTGTACGCTCCTTTTTGGACTACTTTGGTAATCTTGTAGTTACCTGCCTTGGGAGACCCCCACACGCCATCCCCCTCCATGCCATGTGTTGCTCCCCTTTGTCCCCCCTCCTTGCTCTGTGTTGCTCCCCTTTGTCCCCCTACCCCCCTCCATGCTCCGTGTTGCTATCCTCATCCCCCCTCCCCACCTGGAATTGTCCCCTTGCCCCCTTTCCTCCTCTCTCCCCTTATCTTCTCCTTACCCCTCCATATCCCATGGCCCTCCTGTTATTTGTCTTTATGACCCTCCTGCCCTCTCTTCCCGTTACTCCTTTGGTGTGGTCTTTCTCTCCCTCTCTGCACTCTGATACCTCATATCCTTGCATAGACATGCTTGATGGCTGCATGTCTTATCCCCCCTCTCTTACTCCTATCCCCTCTTCCTCCCCCTCTTTCTGTCCCTCATGCCATTTGGCACTTACTCCTATCATTTGTCCCTTGACCTTTGATAGCAGCCTGTCTGCCCCCCGCCCTACTTGTTCCTCTCCCTCCCCCCCCCATCTTGCTCAAGTCTGAACCGCCACCAGACCAAACAAGTCACTTTTTTGTCCCTCCCCTCACTCCACCCTCTCTTCCTCCTGTTTTTTCACTTGCACTACATCAATTGTCGTCGGGCATAGTAATGTTACTGCTTGTTTGTTCCCATTTTTCTTCCCCCCCCTCCTCCTCCATAAATGTTTCAGCACTTGCACTATCAGAAATGTCACCAGGCTAAGTATGATAGTTATTTCACGTTCTGAATTGTTTCAAGGACTTGTAAGAATGTAATTTGTTTTCTCCCATGTTCCCTCCCTCCTTGAAGCGCTTTACACATTGTGTATAGGCGCTATACAAGTAAACAATCAATCAATCAAAATATCACGATCATTATGGGGGTTTGCAGGAATCCTCTGCCGTAAAACTGTTATTTAACCAAGGTCAAGGCTGACACCATTTATTCAAGCGAATAATTTAGCTCTAGGTTCCACAATTTGCATTTTAGCCACCCGACTGGTTGTAACTAAGGCTGAGAATTGAAAAATGAGAACACAAAAAATAACACTGGTGTGGTACTACCGCCAGCGTGGGGGTGCATACAGTAAATTCGTCCTTAGCGTCTTACAGATCCCCTATTTCAATCAATACAGTGATACATTATCGGACAAGTGTTCGATTTGTTACTGGGACTCCAAAACCAACGTATTCCTCTCATTCCGTACAATTGTACTGGCCGAAATGCACAGATATTGAGGTGGGGGAAGGGAAGCATTTCTACTAACCTAGATACAGCACCACTGGGATGAAGCCCCAACGGATGGCGAATTGGCCACATTTGAAGACCTGCTGCAGACGTTGTTTGGTTTCTTTACTCATTTTCACCATTGACCACAAACACCGCCACCTGCAGAGAAGGTCTTAAATCCAAGAGGACGGCAACTAGGCAAGGGCTGCAGGACTCAGAGACGTCTTTACGGCAACGTCGAAAAACAGTGTTGAAAAGAACAGCGTGGAGGAGTTGTAGGTCGATGGGAGCCCTTCACAGCAGGGTGTAGAAACCCGCACAGCAACTTTTCCAAACACTTATGAAAGTGGGGCATGGAACACCGCTACTCCATAAAAACTGAATAGAAGAACTCAGTTGCAGCTCACTGGAAAGCATGGAGTCATTGGATAAAGATTTTTTTTTAAATTAAATTAAAACGGACATAGGTTTAGTATATCTACGAAATTCAACATATTTATTGAGTAGTTCACTTCCTTACAGAAAGATTATTCGAAAGAAAAAATAAACGCACACACGCGGTGTTTATTTGTGATGTTACTCGTAAATAATTAAAAACACTTTAAAATGGCCGCCAGATTATGTACTGTTCTACAGCTGGTTTTTATAGTCGGAGGGCGAGAGATTCTACTTTGGTCCGTCATTTGTTTCTTCGATCCCACTTAAAAAAAACAGATACGTGAGTGCAACACAAGCATTTGACACCAGTAAATGATCGCTACTGAGGAGGAAGTAACATTTTGTGTGCCACATTTATTTACTTTGGTACATATTATAACACAGTGTTTGTCTAACTTCTTGTGTCTTTAAAGTACTTTGTATCGCTGGGTCCGATCCCATGTCGGTGTAAATTTACTTTAGAATCCTTAAATGAAAGAAAGAATTGCACAATCAAAATAAAACAGCCGCTGCCCTCTCAAAAAATGGGCAACAGTGTAGTGTGGTAAGATAATGGAGATCAAGCTAAGGGCAGTTCTGTGGGGGCCTGAAACCCTTGGCAAGCTTGCATTTTAAGGAACTTCCGCTCTACCAAAACTTTGTTCCTCTTTCTTGGGCACTTCACCAAACTCATGACACTCAACCTTTCGAGTCCAAAGGGCAGGTCAAAACACACAATTCGTTTAATATTATTTTATTTATTATAATCCATCCAATAACTTGTCTTTTTTTATAAAATTCCCATAATCTCCAGTTCACAATTACACACTATCCAAATGCTTCCTAGGAAGTCCTTCCTGGTGAAAACAGTCACACCTTGAAACAATTGTGTATAGGTGCTTTATAAATGCAATATCATATCATAACACACAATTTTGTTTTGGGTTGGTGAGAGTCCAATGAAGTGAATGGATAGATAAGGAGCTTCGTGGGTGAGTGAACACTTTCCCTGGCGGATGACACCCTCCAAAAGCACATGCGTTGAGAGGCATGCAAACATACCCAAATTAAAAAATGGCTGACGGAGATGGATTTCGGATGTCTTGTCCCCAAACTCGGCCCAAGCGCAAGGTCTCTCGACTTCACCATCATTTGCAACCTCTACTTCAAAGCCCACATCCCCAAGATTACTGTGACAAATCAACTTCCAGGGCACCAGTAGTCGGGGGATGAATATCGGTTTCTAAACCATCAATCAGCCCCACACCTCGAGTACACCAGAAGGGATATGAACAGATTGGAAACACAAGCAAACTATAAACCTCCTTTCCAATCTTGGTAACGTGGACGGAACGGCAGGCTTTTCTCCTCAAGGTCGTGGATCGTTGGTTAGATGCAACACAGCGATAATACAATTACTACCCAATGATAAAATGGACTATCCAGTCAAGGTTGTATACAAATAGCTTCTTTATTATTATTTGACAGTTCTAGCACACTACAAAATACAATTCACCCTGTAATGGAATGCAGAACACAGATAGTTCCAAGAAGGAAAAGGGATGCACTTTAGATACTGACAGGAAGGTAGTCGATAAAGTAATTAATCTCAATAGTTCAAGGATACTTGGTTTCAACACAAGAAGAGCAATGGGTTGTAAAATGTCACTAGGGGCCTTCAGAGAAGGACCAGAGGAACAGAACCACAATGTATCTTGCGTTTGTAGAAGTTCTTGGTGCTAGACGCGGTCGCGTCAGTTTCAGGGCTCTTTGCAGCTCCTGCGACAGAGTTCAAGACGGGAGACAGCTGCGGATTTCAGACGGCAGGCAGTTCGGCAAACGAGTCTGGACGGGCAGGCTGCCCTAGACGGCGGCTCAGGGTCAGGAATCGTCTCAGTGCTGGTTGGAGTGTCTGAAGCAAATGGTCGAGGTGCCTCGGATGACGTTAGCGACAGCGGTATGACAACAGTTAGTGGTGCAGTCAGTTGCAGCTCGAGGGGCTCTACTGGCTCGAAAATGTCCTTTTAGGCGGATGCAGGTTGATGCTTGTCGCTGTACTCCTCCTAGCTTCTTCACTGGGCTTGTGTCGTCCTTTAAGGCAGACGGCCCAAAGCTGAGAAGAGTGTTGCAGGCAACGGCCTTGTCCTTGGTTTGATTCAGAGACTGTCTGGCACTTCCCACCTAGGAAGCTTGCTTGCAGAGCCTAGCAGGGCACGCTGTGTGCCGGCTGGGTACCAGTTCTGGAGCTGCTGGAGGCCCCTCTTTGTTCAGTATCTCCCTCTGTTCCCTGGAAGATGTTTACGGGAGGGATCTTGCTTCCCTCTCAGAAACCCTGGCATTCCTTCACTGGCGGAAGCTGTAAGGCAGACTGTACCTTCATTTTGGGTCCAATGCTGAGTTCTTCTTGTTACTCCTTGTGCAGACTTCGCATGATCTGCTCAGAAGAGGGGCTCAGCCCCCTTTTAAAGCCATCTGGGCCACAGTGATTAGTGTAGGCTAAACCTACCATAATGAACCAATACTCGGTCCCCACCAACAATCTCATGTATGCCTGAGGTCATAACCAGAGTGCTTTGCAACAGAAAAGCTAAAGGGGTGAAAACACTCTCATTTCACCACCACCTGCCTTCGCCTGCAGGCGCACATCACTTCTTCTGTGACCATGAGGCGGCACAATCAAATTGACACTTCAGCAATGCTAGGTAAGCCCAGCTGGGCTGCTAGGCTTATTGCGCAATTCTTTGATGCTCACTGACTAAGGTCATAATTGTATGCCTGAATTATACAACATTGCTTCTGCCCACAATTGTGTGCTAACCAACGCTATTGCAGTTGGTGCTGCAGTCCAACTGTCCTTGTGGCCCAGTGGGGCTATTTATCATTCAAGGCCTTTTTATTACCAACACAGCCACTGCCACTGCAGCCCTTCCAAGCACCTTAGTGCCTCAACTCCCCTTTTGAATGCAGCTGCCACTATTGGCTATTTTAACCCTCCTAAGGCCAATCGGTGAGCCGGCAGGTGAGAGAGCCGGCCCACCAACCAAGGTCCATGTATAGCCCTGTCCAGAGCTAGAGAGAGCACCCCTCCCTGCAGCCACTCTGCAACACTCCCAAATGATTCACACAATCTTGGTTCCCTGCACGCTATGTCCACGATCAAAATGATAATTTCAAATTTCCCTGGGGAGCAATATGGATTGCATTGGTCTACCCACCTTCCTTGGACATTATGACTGCTCAAATTGTTGTCTGCATCTATCCCTACCTGCCTAATCTTAAACCTCAAATCTCTGCACTATCTGCACTATGCATCTTGATGTGCCTCATGCTGATTGCTTCTCTACTGCTTTCTTAATGCCCTGCTTCAAAAAGAAAACAAATAATGTAAGACTCTTTTCCTCTCTGGTGTGCTTTCAAGTGTGCATCCAGCATTTTGTACTGCTTTTGAGTGCTTGCAGGCTTAATTCGAATTTAGGTGTGCTTTCCAATTCTATGTCAAGTCCGGTGGGTCGGATTATGCTTTCTCTCTTTACTTACAACTCAGGCAGCATATAACAATTACAAACTCATAAAAAAGTACAATAAAAAACTACATTTCCCAGATAAATGTCTTTTTGTGTAGTCCATTTGTTTTATGACTATGAAAAACCATGTGACACTTTCCACCAGTCACGATGTCCCTTATCTTCCTCTACATCTGTGTGTCCTTCCTCTTTCTTTACTGCTCGGGCAGCCAGATAAGTACTATTGCGGATGGAATAGTTGAAAGGAATTTATATTGTTAAAGGGGCGTGTGCGAGAAACGTTGAATAGTTGCAGAGCATATCCGCAATATTTAGAGGTATTAATTATACCAAACAGTCCCGCGACAAGGCCTGAGGCTTCAGCGGGTGCAATGTCCTCCTTCTCACAGAGGGGGCACTGCTGCACGAAACAACACTGAGGGCGACGGGACCCTGCGAGATTCCGACACTCAGTAGTCATTGCACAGATTAAGAGGGAGCAGGTTGGTAGCGCTCCAAGAGAGGATCGATTGCTAAGCTGACATCAAACTCAGAAAGTCAGCAGAGAACGAGCGGCAGCGCATCGGACCATAACCACTACCAGCTGACATGAAGGATCAGCAAAGATATTCACAGGCATGCCACCTAGTGGCCAAACATAATACCGACAAAGAGCAAGTCGGCGGTTGGGAATTGTTCCCATAATATCTTTTAAAGGGGCAGCAGCTGTCATTGCAGAAGATGCTAAGTGCTGCTAAGCGGGCACAGACCCAAGTCAAACTGGTACTTTGATAGCCACGACCCACTTAGCTGCAACTGTAAAACGGGACCAGGCCCAAGATCCCTGCAATGAACTCACCAGCATTACGATGCACAACTCCAGCAAAGAGGTTGAAGAGCCCCATACCAGCAGACAGCGTCCAACAAAGCCAGAGCAGTACAGTGTGTACTGGGAACAGGTTTGGGGGAATGTCACATGGTAGGTGCTTGGTGGGAGATCTTATTAAGTTCTTCCAGGAGATGGAAGCCCTGAGGCGAGAAGCCCCAGAGAAGTTCTGAGAGGGGTAAGGGGGAAGAAAGAAGGCCCTAAAAGGTCTGCAGCAACCAAACCCCCCCGGGCACACCATGCAAGAAGGAAGGTGGTAAAAGGAGAGTGAGGCCTTGGGAGAGGAGAGGCATGGGATATACAGATGATGGGTCCTATTGAGAGGGCGTAGAAGAGGAAGAATGGGACGAGACATCAGAGGAAAGCTCAGGAGAGCGTGATACATCCTCCCAATCCCTCCTGACAGGCGTAAGGCTGCCAAGAAAAGGAAATGACAGAGGGAGGATGAGGAAATGGGCGAAGTATTTGACCCAGACTCACTCATACATCCCAGGTCAGCGGAGTGGGAGCCCCCCCGCCAAGATTGGAAATTATATAAAAAAGAGAATCCGTAACTCGCTGTCAAAGGAGGCCAGAAGCAAATTGCAGGCAGAATGCCTCAGGCGCCAAGTGCCGGAGAACACAGCGGAAACGCCAGATATAGATGAAAAGAAGATGTCTTTCATGTGGCACTACGGCAGGGACTTCAAGAAGGGAATAGATAGATCCTGGAGGTCATGCCAGGATAAGCTTCTAGATGTCCTGTGTCCGTTGGCAAAAATGTGGCAAATGGCTGAGGAGGCTAGACAACCGGAGCAAAGAGTGGACCCGGAAATCTTAGCGGGCTGGGCGCAGAGAGCAATAACGCCCTAACAACGGAACAAAGGAGGTCTATCCTCGTCAAGATAGACCCCAAGAAGAGCAAGCCAGCAACAGCTGAGTCGACATAGAGCAGTAAGGGAAAGATGTTCGGGGATGCATTCATCAAGGAAATTGTGAAGTTTGCTAATACCTACGCCATGATAGATAAGGGGCAAGCATCGCTGAAGAGAGTCTTTGGCCACATGATTTTCGGGAGGGCTGGCAGAGGTAGGGGCCGCTCGGCCAGCCGATTCTTCTCTTACAGGACCAACCCCAATAATAGAAACAACTGAAGAGGAGCACCGTCCCAACCCCTTCTTCCAGTCTAGTGGAAGGGATAGGGGTAGAGGCTGGAGAGGCAGCCACATAGGCGAGCAGACAAGTACAGGTGAGACAAGATACAGACTTACACAAACACCTGATGATAACAGGGACCCCAGTGGTAGGGGGGAAACAGCACAGTTCTTAGAACAGTGGAGAGAGTTATAAGGAGATGCATGGGTCGAAGAGACAGTGCAAGGTTTCCACCTAGAATTCTGGTGATAACAGATACAAACAGAAGCGCCGAGGCCCATAAGGTAAACACGAGAAGACGAAGAGTTGCTAGACAAGGTGATAGCGGAGCTAGAAAGGAAAGGCGTCATTACTCGGGTGGCCGACCCCTTGAACGGGTTTGTGAGCAATATGTTCTTGTTCAAGGGCAAAAAGAAGCACAGACCGGTGATAAACTTGAGGAACCTGAACAAATCTTAGTATACAGGCACTTCAAGATGGAGGGTATCCATCTGCTAAGGTATGTATTACAGAGGGAAGACTGGTTAGTCAGGATAGACCTCAAAGATGCATATCTGACGATCCCAGTATCACAAGAGGATCGGAAATTCCTACGGTTCTGGTTGAGAGGCCAGAAATGGCAGTTCATATGCCTCCCATTCGGTCTGGCATCAGCTCCTAGGCCTTTCCGAAGTTAATGCGGGCTATAGTGGCTCATCTCACGGAGCAGGGCATCATGCTGATAATATATTTAGATTACTTTTATCTGATGGGTCAGGGCAGGAAATGACTTCTAGAACAAGCGGAGAAGACAACCCAGTTATTACAGGAACTAGGTTTTCTGATAAACTGGGAGAAATCTGTGTTAGTGCCGTTGCAGACAATCGAGTTCCTGGGTTTCGTAGTGGACACGAAGACAGCCACGCTCAGTCTACCGATGTACAAAGTGAATACGATCAAGAAAGAGATCAGCTCAATAATAGCGAAGGAAGAATTGGCACTCTGAGAGTCAGTCAGACTCTTGGGAAGACTAGCTTCATCCATTCAGGTGATCTTACAGGGGCTGCTACATTACAGCGCTTTGCAACACCTGAAGATCTAATATCTGAGAAGAGGGTTATCGTGCGAAAAAAGGGTGACGATCTCTGCCGAGGCGAGGACGGAACTATGGTGGTGGTTCAAACTAGGGGTGTACCGAATAGTGAAATTACTATTCGGCCGAATACCGAATAGTTAGCAAAACTATTCTGCCAAAGCCGAATAGTGAGCCGAATAGTTGGTTTTTTAAATAAAATTTCCAGCACATAAGAAATACTGCTTCGCAAGACGGTAAAGAGCATGTGAATGCACGCATCATGGATGCACACATTGAGCTGCCCTTTTCAACCCCATTTGAGCATTTGCACAACCCAAAGAGGCCCTGGAAATAATTTTAAAATTGGCCCCATATTACACATTTTCATCAAGCCTAACCCTTTTCCTATGGGAAAATGTGGAAATACAGCAGAAAAGAGCCCAGTGTGCCAGTTCATAATACAAAAACACGCATGTAAGAATGATGTACCCTTCAGTGACTATGCTACACACAGAGACCTTGATGTAAATTCTGCACATATACAAAGAAACTGTACACGTGAAATGGGGGGGTGTGGGAGAACATCACGGGGCAACGGAGGGGATGGGGGGCGTGGGAGAACATCACGGGGCAACAGAGGGGGTGGGGAGACATGGCAGAACATCGCGGGACAATAAAGGGTGTGGTGGGACATGGCAGAACATCACGGGGCAACGGAGGGGGTGGGGAGACATGGGAGAGCATTGCGGGACAACAGAGGGAGTGGGGAGACATGGCAGAACATCACGGGGCAACGGAGGGGGTGGGGAGACATGGCAGAACATCGCAGACAACGCAGGGGGTGGGGGGACATGGCAGAACATCACGGACAACGGAGGGGGTGGGGGACATGGCAGAACATCACGGGGCAATGGAGGGGGTGGGGAGACATGGCAGAACATCACAGGGCAACGGAGGGGGTGGGGAGACATGGGAGAGCATTGCGGGACAACAGAGGGGGTGGGGGGACATGGCAGGACATCGCGGACAACGGAGGGGGCAGGGGGACATGGGAGAGCATTGCAGGACAACGAGGGGGTGGGGAGACATGGCAGAACATCACGGGGCAACGGAGGGGGTGGGGAGACATGGGAGAACATTGCTGGACAACGGAGGGTGTGGGGGGGTCATGGCAGGACATTGCGGACAACGGAGGGGGAGGGGGACATGGAAGAGCATGGCGGGACAACGGAGGGGGTGGGGAGACATGGCAGAACATTGCGGGACAATGGAGGGGGTGGGGGGACATGGGAGAGCATTGTGGGACAACGGAGGGGGTGGGGAGACATGGCAGAACATTGCGGGACAACAGAGGGGGTGGGGGGTGCCATGGCAGAACATTCCGGGACAACGGAGGGGGGGGCATGGGAGAACATTGCGGGACAACGGAGGGGGTGGGGGACATTGGAGAGCATTGTCGGGCCACCGTCTTTGCACCGGTGGCCCGACCATCATCAATATTATTGTGGTGAGGCCGTGGGTGTGCCGGGCACCCCCGCGGCCTCACCGTGCTGATGGGGGCTCACTTACCTGTGGGTCATGGAGGTCTCTCCGGGTGCTGATGGCATCTGCTGGAGCCCGTCCGTTGGCATAGGAAGCGAGGGAAGGGAAAAACTGTTCCCTTCCCCCACTTCCTATTTCAACACGTTCTGAGGCTGTTTCCTCTGTGGTCAGGCTGCAGAAGCCAAGAAGCAAACAGCTTATTTGGCTTCTGCAGCCTGAACACTGTAACACTTTCTATGATTGGCTGTCATCTCCCAAACAGGGAGAAGGCAGCTAATCATAGAAAGTGGACTTCGGCTTCGAGTCATTACACAGAAACTATTCTGCCAAAAAGCCAGATAGCTGTATTTCAGCCGAACTTCGGCAGAATAGTTACTCGAAGCCGAAGTTCGGTACACCCCTAGTTCAAACACATGGAAGCCTGGAACGGGAGAGTGATATCTGGCCCACCCGCAGAACTCATCAGAGAATCGGATGCCAGCCACTGGGGCTGGGGAGCCGTTGTGGAGAGATGACAACAGGAGACAGGTAGTCAGGAAAGGAGCTAGAGCTCCACATCAATTGTCTAGAGATACTGGTGGGTCCTTCACGGTGAGATGCTGGACCAGGACAAGGTTAACTGTTGCGTACTATTAAAGATGGACGTCTCAGTAGTTTGATACATAAAAAGGTTAGACGGGACAAGGTCCAAGGTTTTATCGGAGCTGTCAAAGGATGTTTGGCACATGTGTCTGGAAAACAAGATCAGCATCACAGCAGAATATCTTCCAGGTCTGCAGAACGTAATAGAAGACTGGAATTCAAGACATCTGAGAGACACCAGTGACCGGTAACTGGACAGATCAGTTTTCGAGGCCTTGATGGAACTGAAAGGGCCATGCAGAACAGATCTGTTGCATCCAGACTGAACACTCAGCTGGAGCGATTTTTCAGTTGGAGGCCCGATCCAGCAGCGGCGGCAACAGACACATTTTTTACAAGTGTGGAGGCAAGGAATACGCCTTTCCCCCATTCGCTATGATTCCGAGGATGATAGCGCAGGTCAGGAGAAAGCAGGTGACAGTAATTCTAATAACAACAGAATGGAGGAGTCAGGTATGGTTCCCAGACCTTCTGGAACAGTCAATCGAGAAGCCTTTGGTGTTACCACAGTTCAGAGAAATGATTCAGAATCCATTGGGAGAATATCACCTACTGAACCAGGACGGAGAGTTGAGACTGATTGCGTAGGCGATCTCCAAAATCTCTGGCAGAAACCAGGACTTTCGGGGAGAGGCTGGCAAATGTATCGAGGAAGAGTGGGCACCAGGTACCAGAAAGGCCTATAGATTGGCCTGGGCAGAGTGGACTAGTTGGTGTGTGGAATGGCATATACATACCAACAGAGCAGATGTCACGCAGATTGTACATTTCTTAGCAGCTTTGGCAGCGCAAGGGAAGACATATAGAACTGTAAATGCGTGTAGATCAGCCATATCAGCCGGCCACTCGAAAATAGAGAACGTGGCAGTGGGAGAACACCCACTTGTATGAAGACTCCTTAGAAGGGTAAGACTATTGAGACCACCATTACCCAAATACACTAAGACATAGGACGTAAATCTAGTGCTGAATATGTTTATAAACTGGCCAGATAATGACAAATTGACAAGTAAGGCAATATTGGCAAAGTTCACCACACTGCTCTGCCTCATACCCTGTAAGAGAGTTTCAGACAAGTTATGCTCAGTCCGGTGTCTAAAGAAATATGACACCAGACTGGGCATAAAATGTTGCATTCCACATCCAACAGGTTGATTGGCCTATAGTTCTTAGGATCCTCAATGTCTCAGGGAACAACCCACTATCCATTATACTTGAATTAAAAAAAAGCAAAATAATAATTGACCAAGTGTTCGAGTCGTTCCTTAAGACGTCAATTGTAAGATCGCTGAGTCCAGAGGACCCTGAGGATTTAGCCTTCTGAATCAATACACAGATTATTTCTGGATCCGCTTTAAGAATATGATTGGTCAATTTCCTGTTCAGCCTATTCGTTCTGTAGGGCCTTTAGGTGGAGGGTGTTTAAGGAATACACATCCTCAAAATGTTTTACCCACAGCATTCTGTTGACCAAGGGACTGAGATTGATTCAATGAATTTGCTATGGCCAAGTTTTAAGCATGATCTCAGCATTACCCTGCAAGAGGGTTGCTTTATGAATTTTGCAGTAGTTCTTAAGCTTTTTCTTTAAAGCCTGACGTTTGCAATTTTTTACCACTTGGTTATTCAAGCTGTTCTGTATGGCCTTTAATCCCTTTCTCAACACCCTTCTTTTTTTCTAAAACTTATGTTTTTATTGATTTTCAACAAAGCAAAACAATGAATAACCATGAACCACATTCCCCATAGACCCCAAACCCCCTGGGATAGGCCGGGCGCCAGTCTCCTGCTGTCGGCTTTCATATCAACTTAACCAGTTTCAACTTATCCCCAGTGTGATCCCAGTCTGTTGATCTCCTGTTGAGTTTGTGTTGCCCCCGAAACTAAGTTCAGTAGTCTCATTCTCCTCAGGCACCAGGCCCCTCTTGCGCCTGTTGAAGGTATCTCATCACCCTTGTCCAGTGTGCGAGAAAGCTCCGATGGTGTCCTTGTAGCGAGTATGTCTCCCACCCCAGTGCCGTGAAATTTCACTTTTTTCCCACCCATTCATGCTCCTGGCGGGGGCTTTCGATTTCCACTTCTGGGCTAAGGTAAGTGCCCCTGCCATCAACATTATCACATAGACTTTCTGATCAGCTTTTATGGGTAGGTCCTTTAGATAGTCCCCAATACCCAGCAATGCCAGACCCTTGTTCTCCCTGATTTTTATCTGTAGGGACTTGTCAAGAGCTCCATAAATTGTGCCCCAGTACTTCTCGATCTTCGGAAACTCCCACCAAATGTGGCCCTACGTCCCATCCCCACCACACTCCCTCCAGCACGTCCCTGATACCGACTCGTAGCACCTGTGCAGCCTTTCCGGGTCACGTGCCACTGCACCATCAGCTTTACCCACATTTCCAGAGTTTGTAGGGATTTGGTCAGCTTAGCGAAATGTCTCCAGAGTCAGAGCCATTCAGATTCCTGTTTTGCCTGCGCTGTTGATTCCTCCCATTTGGTCATTTATAATCTTGACCCTATTGCTCCCTCTGTCTGGCCAGCGCGTATGTGACCACCACTACATGGGCGTTCCCTGTGTCTAATGCTAGTTTCTTTTCAAATGGGGTCAGGTCCCTGGTCACCCCTGCACTCCCTGAGGGCAGCATCACCAAGTGTCGTATTTGGATAAACCTAAACCTTTCCCTTTCTCCTTTACATTGGTGAAATGATTTGATCTCATTTTCTTCAAACATATCCCACAGTTTTTGGCACCCTCCCTCCCACCAAGCGTGAAAGCCCTTGTCCCCCCGCCCCAGCGAGAACTGTGGGTAATCCAAAATGGGGGTACACAGGGATGAAAAAATTGTGAAGTCCGCTTTTGCTACCAGCTCATCCCAAGCTTCCCCCACTCCTGCCACTATCCCAACCCCAGCCTGTCAACCTTGGGTTTCCATAAGACTTCCTCTAGATTTCCCCCTACCATCTCCTCATCCATTGCCCTCCACAGCTTTCCCTGGTCGTCCCTCAGCCAGTCTCTTAGGACCCTTATCTGCACCGCCAACTAGTACACCCTAAAATCCGGCTGTCCCATTCCCCCCGTGGGCCACCTGGGCGGCATCATTACCTGCCTTACCAAACGCGGCTTCTTTTGGTTTCACACAAACCTCCCTGTGTGTCTTTGTAGGCCCTGAAAAAAGGTCAGGGGCACTTGTATTGGAAGGGTGGTAAAAATAATATAGAAGCCGGGGCAACACTGCCATCTTAAGCACACTGATTCTCCCCAGCCATGTAACGTTTATGCACTCCAGGAGAGGCGGGTAGTTAGCTGCAGCCATTGTGTCCAGAGACTTGGTGAAGTGGAACCCCAGGTACTTTAGGCTCTTTTGCACCCATCTATACGGATGTTCCCTTCTAATTGTTGCTTCCATCTGTGGAGGGACTGTCAAGTTTCATAGTTCTGATTTGTGGGTGTTCATTTTCAATCTTGTCACCCTCCTGAATGGGAGTTTTCAGGGTCCTGTATGGCTAGGGGCATGTCCTCCGCAAAAGCAGATATTTTGTGTTCTGTGCCCCCAAGGGTTATTCCCTTTATATCACTACTGTTTTCCCTGAAGGAATAAAGTAGCAGTTCCAGATTGATCGTGTAGAGGAGAGGCGATAGAGGGCAACCCTGCTTCGTGCCACGTTGGACCCTAATCAGGGGCGATAGCTGGCCGTTTATGGCCAGGCGTATCTTTGGGTTTTTGTAGTTGGCCTTTATTCTAGACATGTACCCCTTCCCAAATCCCATTCTCTGTATCGTAAGGAATAAGAACTCCCATTCGACCCTATCAAAAGCCTTTTCGGCATCTAGGGCAAGAATGAGGTCAGGCAATCCCTATTTGCTGGCCTTTCCTATAAGGTGAGCTACCCACCTTGTGTCATCGCTCCCTTGCCTTCCCCTTATAAAGCCTGATTGTTCCGGAGAGATCAGCCAGGGAAGACTATCCTCTAGGCGATTCGCCATTATTTTCCTATATATCTTGCTATCTACGTTTATCATTGCTATTGGTCTGTATGAGGTGCAGGCCAAGGGATCTTTACCTTGCTTAGGGATTAGGACCACCTTTGACTCCTCCATTGACAGAGTGATGGATTCTGTTCTGCCTATTTCATTGTAGAGGGGAATCATATATGGGATTAGCACTTCCCTGAAGGCCTAATTGAATTCAGCTGAAAACCCGTCCGGGCCCGGGGACTTGTTGATAGGTAGGGACATGATGGCTTTCCTTACCTCCTCTCCCGCTATCTCCTGTTCTAGTGCCTGCCGCTCCTGAGCAGTGATTTTTGTGAGTGGGTTCCTGCTAGCTAGGTAATCCTCCTGTTCTCCCAGTGATGCCCCCTCGGAGGTGTATACATTTGAGTAAAACTTCCCAAATTCCCTGATGATGTCCTCTACGTCTGTACTATACTCTCGTCCCTCTGTCTGGATTTTCAGGATTGTTTTTGCCTTTTCCCCCTTTTCAGCATCCTCGACAGAAGTCTATCCACCCTATTCGCCTTAACATAGTAGCTCTGTTTAAGATAAGGTAAGGAGCTTTCCACTGAAGGTGCCGGAATCATCTCCAGCTGTCCTCCCACTGCCCTATATTCCTTCCTAATTGCCCCATTCGCCTCAAACCCCCATCCTGGACATCAACTGCTTCAGCCACTCCTTAAGGTCTTCTTCCACCCATCGGATCTCCCCATCGTTCCTTGCTTTCATTGCTATTATCTATTATCCTCCCCCTGATGGTTGCCTTAAAAGCATCCCATCTAATCTGTTGCGAATTGTCACCTTCCTTGTTGTCCCCGAAATACTCTGCTATGCCTGACTTTAGCTCCTCCCTCAGCACTTGGTCTTTTAGTAGCTGGCCGGATACCGCCATGACCAGGTTCCCTGTGGTCCCCCTTTCCTTCTGTAGTGTAGTATGATAGGTGCATGATCTGAGAGGACCATAGCTCCCACCTCTCTCCCGCTACCCTTCCTAGCAGGGTTCTAGACACCCGGGCATAGTCAATCCTAGATGATGAACGGTGTACGTGTGATTAGTGGGTGTACCCCTCCCTTTCCCCCACTTACTCCCTCCCGACTTCCACTAGCCCCAGCCCATTTATTTTTGCTACCAATTCCTTTGAGGGCCCTCCCTGTGTTCCTTGCATCCTCTTACTTCTATTCTTGCCTGGGACCCATGCTAGGTTGAGGTCCCCAGTGAGTATTAGTGGGCTTTTTGCAAACTTCTCTAATCTGTTCAGTGTCACTTGGAGATAGTGGTCCTGCCCTTGATTGGGGACATAAACCTTGGCAATGGTGGACCCCTTGCTGGGGTCTTCAGGTTGAGTGCAATGTACCTCCCCTGAGAGTCCCTCTCCAGTCCCTCAACTGTTAGGTCTAAGTTATCTCGGAGGGCTATCAATACCGCTCCCCGTTTTGAACTGATCGTTCCCTTGATACACCTGCTGATAACCCCTTACTCTCACCCTGTCTCTGTCCTGCCTTTGGACATGCATCTCCTGGAGAGTTAAAATATCCGGTGTTTCCCATTTTAGATATCGCTCCAGCTTCCCTCTTTGTCTGGGAGTTTATGCCATTTATGTTTATGGAGATGATCTTAAGCCTACTTCCTTTCTCTGTCATCCCTCAGGTTAACTGTGTCATGCTTTACTTGTGGCCGCCCTGTCCGAACACCCTTTCCCTCCCCTACGCTCCCTAACTGTCATGACCCTTAACCCTGGCCCTCACTGGCAAGTCAGCCTTCCAGTTAGGGCCAGGGCAAAGGCCTTAAAACCTTATCCAAGACTCTCTTGGAGTCAGTCCTGGCGCCTTTGGCGCCAGGCTCATAACCATCATTAAGACCAACATTAGAATGGGACTATTTACTTGGGACTATTTAACTTGGGGGGTTCAGCCAACATAGGCACACACATAGCTCAGTTACAAGGAACTGAGCTATGTGGTCTAGTCTTTTGGGTGTGGCAGGCTTGGGACTACTTTACCTGGACTACTTTGGGTGTGGCAGGCCTGGGACTATTTTACCTGGACTACTTTACCTGAGACTATTTAAACCACACCCAAACAGCAGAACACGCTTCGTGTTATTCTGCTGTGGGCAGCGTAACGCTCACTGTGTCCAGTTCTTTGATGCCAGTTTACCTGAAACCAAGGACCTGCAGAGAGAGAAAGAACACTACGAAACTTACCTGGAATGGTGTCCTGTCTTCAATCCATTGCCGACTTCAGTTCCACTCACCTGAAGGTACAAACTCCATCATCCGGCACCACATGCATCCTGGAATACCATAACCTGGAAAGAGGAGGAAGAAAGACAGCATTAATAAGTGTTTACTCACGTTTTCTCCTGAACGAAGAAAGCCACACAATTGTGACCTGGGTAGTCATCTCCTGGTCAGTATCATTGCTGGAACATCACGGTGCTCGGCGAGGAACATCGCAACCTGCAAGGGGAGAAAAGACATAGGTTAGCAATATAAAAGGCGAAACAGCGCCACGCATCGCGCATTACTCACCGAACAGCATCGCGCACACCGCGCTTTCGCCTACCGGCCAATGCTCAACTTCAAACTGCATGACAACACCAAAATACCTTTCCATACCCAAAAGGAAAGAAGTAAGACATTATTATTCGAACTAAGAGGAACATAAGAACTGCAAATAAAGACTGTACAGCAGCAAACCTACAGAGTTGCAGCAGGCCTGGATTCCCACAGGGGGCTTGCACCATTGAAGTAACTTGGTCGCTGCTCGCCCCCCACATCTACGCGCCCCTGCCACGAGGAGCAGGACAGAGAATCCACCTTTTACAATATTAAGGTGAGGAGAAGGCCCAAGGGGGAGGAAGGAGTTGAGGCCAAGGGAGGTGGGAAACATAAAGACAATCTGGTATTGAATCCAGCTCTCCTATGTTGCAGACCCATCTTTAACCAGAGGCCTTACCAAGGGACCAGGAGAGGGTTCGAGAGGGCAAATCATCCAACCAGGGCTGGGTGGCTTCTCCATGGATACCAGGTGAGCGTAACACTAACCCCTTCTCCTCCCTGCCCCCCCTGTACCTCACCTGTGCCGGGGTAGCTCAACCGGCCTCTAGCCCCCTTAAACCTCTCCCTCGAGAATTGAGCCCCTTCCTGTCCCCAGCATAAGCAACTGCAGGTATCTCCATAACCTTTCCAAGATATTCTCCCCCTACTTACCCTCACAACAGGACCTCCTTCTGCTATCATCTTCAAGGCCCTCAAAAGGCTTCCAATTTGCTGGTTGTCCCCTGTGTCCCAATTATTCTTAGTTTAACTTTACGATTCCCATTCCCCCATGTTAAGTTCTTACTTTCATGCCGTGACCTCGAATGTTCTATCAGCTCTTCGGGCTGTTGGCCCTCCTTCTTGCTTTTCTTGTCCTTGGCCGTTGACCATTCCTAGCTTCTAGGCATGTCCTGGCACTGCTTGTGCATTCCTTTGGGCTGGGTTCCTCTTCGTCGATGCCCAGTAATCTTACTCCTTCTTCGTAGCATCCTCTCCTTCTCTGTTTACCCTGCCTCTCGAAGAGCACTCCAAACGGGAAGGTCCACCTGTACTTTATATCCTTGTCCCTCAGGACTTCCAAAATTGGGTCCATCCACTTCCTCTTTATTAGTGTCACCTGGGCGAGATCTTGAAAAAGAAGAATGGGTGTCCCATTATATAGTATTTGGTAGACCTTCCTTGACGCCTGCAGGATCTTTTCTTTTGTAGAGTAATCATGAATCACCACCAGCACGTCCCTCGGTCTGGCCCCAGGTTCCCCTCTCTGCAGCCCCACTCTGTGTACCCTGTCGATGCAGACTTCTTCCTTCCCATCTGGGTCTAGGAGATCCAAGAAGATGCTAGATACCGCTCCTCTCAAGTCCTTAACTGACACCTCCTCAGGCAGAGCTTTGATGCGTACATTAGATCTCTTGGATCTGTTCTCCTGGTACTCTGCCTGGATTTCCAGGTTGTGTGTCGCTGTGGCGAGCTGTTTCAGGAGGGTGTCTGCTTTCCTGGCATCATCCGCAAGGTCTTGGATTGCCTTTTCGTTGCTATCCACCCTTTCCTCAATCTCATTGACGTCCCTTTTGTTGCCTTTGAGGGCCTCCGCAAGGTCCTCCCTCATCTTTTCTATCTGTGTTTGTACTGTTTCTGTTATTTTGTCACCAAAATCTGTAAAAAACTGTTTGAGGAACATCGTTATGACCACTTCCACCCTGGCCTCTTGTAGTGGAGGGTTGTCTTTTTCGGGTTGATCATCATCTGCCTCCCTTTGTCAGGGAGACACTGTTTCACGTCCCCACATCCTCTGGAGATTAGAGTCTTGGGGCTTCCTGTACCCACTTGCTGCGACGGCAGTGTCTTTCCTCTTTGCCTTGGACATGGTAGCCTGGGATCCTAGATTCTGGTTGTGCTTTCCTAGCAGTTCCTTCGAGGGCACACCGCCGGTCCCGCCTTTGAGATAATTAATTTGGCATTTATATAGCGCTACGAACCCTCGGGTATCTGAGCACTGCTTATTGGCACCCACGGTGTGTGGTGCTCATTTATCGACCTCGGAAGGATGAAAGGCTGAGTTTGGCCCCGCCAGGATTCGAACCTGCGTTAGCAGGCTCTGCACGGATGTCAAAGCGAGCGCTCTACTCGCTATGCCACTTGACCGGCTTGTAGGAGATGTGTAGGATTCCCCCTCAGCTCGGGGGCCAGGCCTTATGATACCGCTTTAATTGGTTGATCTTTTGCTGCCCGTCTGGGGCATTCCTTCCCTCTTCACTGCTGGCTCTTGGTTCTTCGCCTCCTCCCACTTATGGCATTGCTCCTTGAGGCCCCTGGTCCTCGGGCCCACACTGTATTAGACCCCCTAATCCTCTTGGGTGTAGAGCCCGGCCTCCCTCTGGGCTTCTCATCCTGTCTCCACTACCTTGGGAGGCACTCGCCGATGCAGGCTGAGCGTTCCTCAATGTGGGGAATGGGGTTTGTCTTGCTGTGGGTCCTGCACTGAGCTTAATTCGGCTGCACTTAGTGCATTTTTCAAAAAACTTATGCGAAATAGGCACTAGAGATCGTAGAAAAAATAAAAAATAAAAACACTACTGCTAGTGCGCCTACTCCATTTGTATTCACACACTGTTCATTAATAGTGTGTTTATGTCATGATCCGCCGAATTTGCCTGTTCTGGACTTCATGGTCCATGATGCACCGCGGTGTAATCTCCGCGGTCCTTCCGTCATGGTTGGTGCTTTCGCAGCGCGGCACACCAGACTTTTCATGCAACGTACGGCTTCCTAGAAAAAGGCCATGCCCCCGCAGCACCGCGCGTCTCAATGCTACTGTTTGGTGTAGTGTAGACGTGCGTTTCCGAAGTTCACTCCGCACTCTCCTTGATACCTTGTTTCCTTCCTTCCTGGAACTCTTTTATTCCTTTCCCCTTACCTTGTTTTCGTGAGTATCTCCTGGAAAATCCCTGTGCTAGGAGTCGGGAGTCAGAGCCCGACTCCTTTCGAACCGACTCGCCTCCATCCTGGTTCCTCGCCCGGATACTGAACGATTCATAGCGGAAGGCTACAACCTCACGCTGGACTCTGAAGACCTGCGTCCAGGTTTATACAAGTCCCAGACAGTAAGAAAGAAGGAAGCTACGCCCAAGAAGGTCACAAGAAAGGAGAAACAGGTGAGAAAGGGAGAATGTTGTGACAGATTGAGACACCTCAAACTTGATCCAGAGACAGATATGGAAGCCGCAATCCAGGACCTCATGAAAGGCATTCAAGAATTAACCACTGAAGTTCAAAATCTTAAGGCTGAGAATGCTGCATTAAAGCAGCTGGTATTGTCCAGAGATTCTGCTGCCAGAGAAAGTGTCCTATTAGGCAGAGTTTGTTTGTTTGTTTGTTTATTTTATTTGTATAGCGCTCCAAACCCAGAGGTAGAAGGGCGCTTACGAAGACGGTTACATAGTTGTGATACATACAGATTCCAATTACAGCAGTTTACAAGGTATACAGACATGTTAGAGCAAAGGCAGGGTACTCCCTTATTGGGAGGATCTACAGTAATCGAGAACGACAATTTACAGAATTTACATAAATTTGAACCTATGGTGGGGTAACCTATGGTGGGGTTACTCATTGTTTAGGAGCCATCTGATGACATGTTTCCTGAAGAGCTGGAAGGACTCGATAGTTTTAATGTGGAGAGGTAAGGTGTTCCAGAGTTGGGAGGCAAGTACTGTGAAGCTAGCTCCTCCAGCTCTTTTTAAGAGGAATCCGGGTACGGACAAGCAAAGGGCATTGGAGGATCTAGTGGTTCTAGTGGCGAGTTTCATGGAGAATTTGTTGGTGAGATAAGGTGGGGCTAAGTGGTTTAAGGCCTTGTATGTGAGGCAGATTGATTTCAGGTCGATTTTTTGTCGGAAGGAGAGCCATTTGCAGGATTTCCTGGCAGTGGAGATGTGCTTCCGTCTGGGAATGTTGAGTGCTGCGCGTAGTGTGTTATTTTGAAGTATTTGTAGTTTATTGATTATGGATTGGTTGGCACCTAGGTACAGGCTGTTACAGTAATCCATTTTGGATTGTATAAGGGCTCTTGCAAGAGTAAGGCAGCTGTTGGAGGATAGGAAAGGTCTACTGGCCCTGATAAGTTTGCCGGTGTAAGCAGAGGCTGAGGCAATCATGTTAGTTTGTTTGGAGAGGTTGCGATTAGCATCAAGGTAAAAACCAAGCGTTTTTACGCTTTTGGCGATGGGGATGGTTTGACCATCGATAGCGATGTTGTTGTATTTGGGATTCAATTTTGCAAGGTTGCTGAGAGAGCCGACAAGGAGGAGCTCTGTTTTCTCATCGTTCAGGCAGAGGCCATGGGAGGCCATCCATGCCTGAATGATGGAAAATATCTCGTTTATCCGGGTGACGTCTGTCTGGTAGTTGCCTCTGATGGTAAGGAGTACCTGGGTGTCATATGCGTAATTTGTATAGGTGACACCCAGACGGTCCAGTTGGTCAAATAGAGGCTTTGTAAATATGTTATACAAAGTGGGGGAGACACAGGAGCCTTGTGGGACTCTGCAGGAGATGGGGATGGGGTCAGCAGCATCAGTGGCCGAGAAGACCCGCATTGTTATGTTTGCCAGAAAGGATTTTATCCAAGTGACTGCAGCAGATGAGAAGTGAGCTGCGGTGGCTAGGTGGCTGCAGAGGATTTTATGGTCGACCAGGTCGAAGGCCGCTGAGAGGTCTAACAGGAGTAGGATAGCGGTGTTGCCTTTGTCTTTAATTTCATCAATTTGGCTTTTGAGGTCAACAAGGGCAGTTTCTGTTCCGTGCTGCGGTCTGAAGCCGGATTGGCGTATTCCTAGTAGTTGGTTGGATTCTAGGTATTTATGAATCTGGAGGTAAGCGACTCTGTCCAAGATTTTTAGTAGGAAGGGAACTGTGGTGATGGGTCTGTAGTTGGTGGGGATGGCTGGGTCGAGGGATTGTTTTTTCAGGAGTGGAAGAAACCATGATTGTTTTAGATTGCTGGGGACAGAATTGTTGAGGAATGATAGGTTGATGAGTTCCGTGATGAAAAGGGAGAGGTCCCTGGCCGTGTCCTTTATGATCTGGGCGGGACAGCTATCTCCTTTGCAATTTGAGGGCTTAAAGGCATGGTCTAGTAAAACATTTTATTTAAAAAATAGATAGGCAACATAAAAAAAAATACTAGCATTCTCTTTTTTAAAACTTCCTATGGAAAATCTTGAGCTATTCAAGCTCAAAATTCGCAAAAGCAAGCACATGGGCGCATCCTTTTTGTGAAATGGTTGCCCTCCTGTGCTGGCTTTTACTTTTGCGGCACTAATGAAGGAAAAGCCAGCCAGCTGTAGTAAACAAAAGCTACCGCTGGGTGGCTTTCCCTTCATTAGTGCTGTACGTGGAGGACGGGGACCGGAAACCAGAGCAGGAAAGCTGCAGCTGAATCTCGGTAAGTGCTATTTATTTTAAAAAAAAAAGCACTAGTTGCGTTTTTTTTTCTAAGTTTTCCGGGCTGGAGGAGCCCGGAAAACTTAGAAATAAAACCGCAACTTTAAAAACGTTGTATTTATGTTTGCGGTCGCTTTTGAAGGAGGAGCCTGAGAAACACGGAAAGAAAAACCGCAGCGTTTTCCAACACAACCGCGTTGTGTTTCTGCCTGCTGTGGCTATCACGTTGGGAGCACCGGAGACCCAAAGTGAAAGCCACAGCAGGCAGAAACACAACGCGGTTGTGTTTACATGCCGCGTAGTGTTTCTGCCTACAGCTGATTTCCCATTTGGGGAGCCCGAGAGCCCCAAATGGGAAATGCTAAATGCTGCGTTGTTTCTGCCTAAATCTGCTTTCCCATTTGAGCCCGAGAGCCCCAAATGGGAAAGCAGATTCAGGCAAAAACAACGCTGTTGTTTTCCGCAATGCTGCGTTATTTCTGCCCCGTGGAGCCCGAGAGCCCCAAATGGGAAAGCATATTCAGGCAGAAACAACGCCGTTGTGTTGGAAAATGCTGCGGTTTTTCTTTCTGAGTTTCTCAGGCTCCTCCGAGCCGGAGGAGCCTGAGAAACTTGGAAAGAAAAACTGCAGCGTTTTCCAACACAATAACGTTGTATTTATGTTTGCGGTCGCTTCAAAAGCGACCGCAAACATAAATACAAAGTTTTTAAAGCTGCAGTTTTATTTCTAAGTTTTCCAGGCTCCTCCAGCCTGGAAAACTTCGAAAAAAAAACACAGCTAGTGCTTATTTTAAAAAATAAATAAATAGCACTTACCGAGATTCAGCTGCAGCTTTCCTGCTCTGGTCTCCGGTCGTCGTCCTACGCGTACAGCACTAATGAAGGGAAAGCCACCCAGCGGTAGCTTTTGTTTACTACAGCTGGCTGGCTTTTCCTTCATTAGTGCCGCAAAAGCAAAAGCCAGCACAGGAGGGCATCCATTTCACAAAATGGATGCGCCCGTGTGCTTGCTTTTGCAAATATTGAGCTTTAATAGCTCAAAATTTTACATAGGAAGTTTTAAAAAAGAGAATGCTAGTATTTTTTTTTTTATGTTGCCTATCTATTTTTTAAATAACATTTTTTACTAGACCATGCCTTTAAGTGAGGAGATGATTTTCTGAACTTCTATCGTGGTTACTTTCGTGAATGTAAAGCCTGATTTGGTATTGCTGGGCGTAGGTGAGCCAAGGTTGGTGAGTTTATTGTTGGTAAATTGTAGGCGTTTGTCCTCGATTTCAGTTTGGAGTCCTATGATTTTATTTATAAGGGCGTTTTGGATACTGGTGCACCAGGGTTTGTCTTTTGAGCAGGTATCCGTGGGCGGATTGAGATTTTCCAGCTCTTTTAGGATTTTAGTCAAGGAGTTAGGAGTAGTAGTCAAGTACAATGGATCGTCAAAAACTCTACGTGCCTTCCTAGATTCTTGCTTGGTACATTTCACTTTTAAACCCTACTATTTTTCCACCCCACAAGCTAAGCTTGGCTTCATGATATCTCATCTCACAGGCAATGCCTTAACCTGGGCAACTCCCTTAGTTAACGCCGGTGATGCTCTCCTGGATGATTACGATGGATTTGTGGAAGCCCTTAAGGCCATGTTTGATCGCCCTTAGCTCATTTACAGTGCTCAGGAAAGACTGCTCGAGTTCCAACAAGGAACCCAGGACATGCTCACGTATGTGACACGCTTCAAACAGTTAGTCAAAGAGGCTGATTGGTCCCCGGAAGCCAGCTTTACCCTCTTTCGTAGAGGTTTAAATGATGAGATAAAGGACGAATTAGCCAGAGTAGTCCGCCCAAGCTCCTTTCAAGCCCTCATGGACCTCTCCCTACAGATTGATTTTCAGATTCAGGAAAGGAAGGCGGAGAAGAGGAAATCCAAATCAACATCTCCTAAACCAGCCACGAACTATCCCGGTCCAAAAGAAGCAGCCACTACTCCAGCCTCTGAACCTGAACCAATCAACTAGGAGCTTTTCGAGGACCTCTTTCCCCCCAGGAAAGGATCCGTATGATCAATACTGGACTGTGCATGTATTGCGCCTCTGATAAACACCTCGCAAGGTAATGTCCTATAGCGCCACCTCAGCGTTCGGGAAATGCCAGCTCCCGATTCTAGGCGGAGCACAGCTTCGGGAGAAAAATGTATGCTCCTCATCTATTCCCTCCTTGAAGTCGCCTGGACAGAACAATCTTGTGATCCTGCAAACAGTCTTATCCTTTTCCAAAAAGGAATCCTACCCCATCCTGGCTTTAGTGGACTGTGGTGCCATGGACATTTTCATAGACCATGATTGGGTTGTCAAACATCACATCCCACGAGAAACCAAGGAGATAGTACAATGGGTCGAAGCCATTGACGGCAGACCTTGTCTTCTGGACCCATAACCCACCAAACCAAGGATTTACTGCTGTCAATAAATAATCATCAGGAAATCCTCAAATATGACATCGTTAAGTCGGCTCATTACCCCTTAGTTTTGGGCATGCCCTGGTTACAGAAGCACAATCCCTTCATCAATTGGGCAGCAGGATCCTTGTTTCACGGCTCAGAACATTGCATATCCCATTGTTTATCTCTTGCCATATTGCCAAGTCCTTCAGACGAACCCCAGGAACCTCAGCAATCGTCATTAACTGTCTCCAACATCATCCAGATTCCCCAAGCATACCAAACATACTCAGATGTTTTTTCAACAGCCATTGTTCAATCTCTTCTACCTCACAGACCTGAGGATTGTGCCATTGATACAGAGCCTTCAGCGGTGATTCCCTTTGGAAGAATGTTCATCTTGTCTGAACCAGAAGAGAGAGCCCTCCGAGAATATTTGGACACCAATTTAACAAATGGAACTATTCGACCTTCCAAGTCCCCAGCTGGCGCTTCTCTCTTCTTCGTCCCTAAAAAGACTGCAAGGAGCTTCGGCCATGTTTGGATTACCGTGGCCTCAACCAATGCACCCTCAAGGACCGCTACCCATTACCTCTTATTTTGGATATCCTGGAGGCAGTGAGAGGTGCTGTCATCTTCACAAAACTCAATCTCAGGGGTGCCTACCATCTCATTCGTATAAAGGAAGGCGATGAGTGGAACACCGCCTTCAGAACTCCCTTTGACCACTTTGAGTATCTGGTAATGCCCTTTGGTCTCGCTAATGCCCCCGCAGTATTCCAACGCTTCATGGATCAGGTTTTTTCTGACATGTTGTTCCTTTTCGTCATTGTATACCTAGACGATATACTGATTTACTCCAAGGAACCTCACAACCATCAAGAACACGTTAAGGCAGTTCTACAACGTTTACGTGACCATAAACTCTTGGTCAAACCTGAAAAATGTCTTTTCCATGTGTCAACCGTTCACTATCTTGGGTTTGTTCTTAGCTCCAAAGGTATCGGAATGGATCCTTCCAAGGTTGACTCCATCCTATCTTGGCCTGTTCCTACGACTGTGAAACATATTCAATCCTTCCTGGGGCTTGCTAATTTTTACAGGAAATTCATACCCGCGTTTTCTGACATTGTACACCCTATTGTAACACTCTTAAGGAAAGGCACTCTGTTTCAGTGGTCCACAGCTCAGGAATCGGCATTTCAACAATTGAAATAGGAATTCACTCGAGCTCCCATCCTAGCTCAACCTGATACAGATCGACCATTCTTAGTTGAGACAGATGCATCCGACTACGCCATCGGAGCAGTCTTGAAACAAGAACTTGATGATAAGATGTAACATCCCAATGCCTATTCATCCCGTTCCTTGACTCCTAGTGAACCTCATTATTCCATCCTGGAGGAAGAGTGTCTAGCCATCAGACAAGCCTTCACTGACTGGCGTCATCTCCTTTTGGGAGCCAGGCATCCAGAACCAGTTCGCACTACCATCGGAACTTACAAGTGTTACAATCCCTGGAGTGCAGAAACAGCCGTCAGGCCCGTTGGGCCTTCTTTTTTGCCCAATACCAGTTTCAAATTCTTCACCTTCCTGGAAGCTGATGCCTTGTCCAGACGTCCTGACTACGAACCTCTCGAAGCATGCTCCTTTCCCAAGATGTTTCCTGACTCTGTAATTGTAGCTCAAGCTGTTTCTCTCCTGGAGGACATTTGGGCTAAGACGTTTTCTTCCGAACTCTGGTTGGAATACCAAAAGAATAATCTTAGGAACCTTCAGCTGAAAGACGGATATCTGTTGAAGGAAAACTGGCTGGCAGTACCCACACAGGAACTCAGACGTAAGATCACAAGACTATGCCATGATACCCTCCATTCAGGACATCGAGGCATCACTGCCACCCTCCGTCTTTTACAGAGACAGTTCTGGTGGCCACGGATGAAAGACGACGTAAAAACCCATGTCCGATCCTGTGCAGTTTGTAACCAGAACAAACATGATAACAGAAGACCAGCAGGTCTCTTACACCAACTAGCAATGCCAACACAACCTTGGGAAGTCATCGCCACAGATTTTATCGTGGAATTACCCCCATCCAGAGGGTACACAACCATAATGGTTACTATCGATCTGTTTACACACATGACTCACTTTACACCCTTGTTAAAGCTACCTTCTTCATCCGAATCGGCTGGAATTTTCCTGGAACACATATTCAGACTTCATGGACTGCCTTCCAAAATCATCTCTGACAGAGGCACCCAATACATATCCCAATTTTGGAAACAACTATGCCAAATATTGGGGATTTAGCGTGCATTGTCATCAGGATATCACCCGCAAACCAATGGAGCAACAGAACAAGTCAACCAGACGCCAGGAGCAGTATCTTCGCTGTTTCTCCACCAAAGTCCAGGATGATTGGTCACTTCTGATTCCTGTAGCTGAGTTCGCTTACAACAATTTGGATCATTCTGCCACCAAAACCAGCCCGTTCTTCTGTAGCCAGGGGTTTCATCCTTCAGTTCTACTATCTATCCTGCCTCATCCAACCCCAGTCCCTGCGGCTGATTCCTGGATCGAAACATTAATCAATGTCCACAAAGACGCTAAAGAACGACTGGAAACGGCCAAAAAAGATGTCAAACGTTATGCAGACACCAAAAGAAGACCAAGCCCTCCTTACGCGGTCGGAGACAAGGTTTGGCTTTCCTCAAAACTGCTTCCCAGACATCTAAGACCAAATAAATTGGCCCCCAAGTATTACGGACCCTTCTCCATAAAAGAAATCATTAATCCAGTAGCCTATCGACTCCAGCTTCCGGATTCGTGGAAAAGGATTCATCCAGTCTTCCACACTTCCTTGCTAAAACCGTTTCTGCAATCCAACCAAACTGCTCCAAGACCCCCTCGAGTACCCGTCAATAAACAACTCAAGTTCGAGGTCTCCAGGATATGTGATTCCAGATACAGATGCGGCCAACTTCAGTATCTGGTTGAATGGAAAGGATACCCTCCCAGTGAGCGTACCTGGGAACCAGTCTGAAATATGAATGCCCCTCGTCTATTACAAAGATATCATCGGATCCACCCAGGCAAACCCAGAGGTGCGGGGCTTGGGAGGAGGCATGCTGTCATGATCCGCCGAATTCGCCCGTTCTGGACTTCTTGGTCCATGATGCACCGCGGTGTAAACTCTGCGGTCCTACCATCATGGCCGGAGCTTTCGCAGCGCGGCACACCAGCCTTTTCATGCAACGTATGGCTTCCTAGAAAAAGGTCACGCCCCTGCGGTGCCGCGCGCCTCAACGCTACTGTTTGGTGTAGTTAGACGTGCGTTTCCGAAGTTCGCTTCGCGCTCTCCTTGATACCTTGTTTCCTTCCTTCCTGGAACTCTTTCATTCCTTTCCCCTTACCTTGTTTTTGTGAGTATCTCCTGGAAAATCCCTGTGCTCGGAGTCGGAGCCCGACTCCTTTCGAACCGACTCGCCTCCATCCTGGTTCCTCGCCCGGATACTGAATGCTTCCTAAGGAAGGCTACATCCTCACGCTGGACTCCGAAGACCCGTGTCCAGGTTTATACAAGTCCCGGACAGTAAGAAAGGAGGAAGCTACGCCCAAGAAAGTCACAAGAAAGGAGAAACAGGTGAGAAAGGGAGAATCCTGTGACAGTTTAGGCACCCAAAGGTTTCAAGATATCAGTTCCAGATCCAGGCTGCAGCTCCGACCCAGTTGCTGTTGCAAAAACACGCGTTGGCAAAGTCAGTAGTTTTGGCTCGTTTGCAGGTATTCCACTGGGTTCTCCCTGATGTGCTCTCTCCCTGATGGTGGGTCAGCTAGGCCGGTTTTGGGTTCCTCCTGCCTGCTCTCCGCTCCTCTACACCACATTCTGCCTGCTACCCTCGGGAGGCTCAGCCAACTTAACTTGCCTTTTCTCCCTATGTGGCTCCTCTCGTTGTTTGCCTGGGCCGCTGCCGTCTTCCGCCCAGCCCGCCCTCAAGCCTGGGGGATCTCCTCTCTGCTCGGGTCGTGGTTGTGGCCCTCCTGCGCTTCTGGTGACTTCGGTTTAGCCCACCAACATGACTGGAGGGGGATACAGTACCCTTGCTGGGGGTTGCTCCTCACCCACGTGGGTTCTGCTATGCGGCCGGTCCCTCAGCTTGGAGCTCCGCTCTGCCACCTCCCCAGAGTCTCTTGCTCTGCTGCTGTGCATTCCCGTTTTGTCTCGCCCTAGTGTAGTTCTCCTCTCTGAGGTTCTGCTTGCCGCCTCTTATGCCTGGGGAGGGCAGAACGTTATTTTTATAGCGCTATTGCGGTCCCGGAGATCGGAGGAGTTGTGGTCATGGTGTTTCCAGCACTGCAGCCATCTTGTAATCCTCAACACCCTTCTTCTAAGGACTAAGTTCTTCCTTCCCTTGGCCTTACCTGCATGAAGATGTATTGTCTATACACATAGCTATTGTTTCATTGTAATTGTGGACACCAAAGCAGTCTATCTTTCTCTTGTATGAGGTAATATGCATAGTACTTAATAGACTTGGATTTAAGTTGAACACAATCCTAGGTGTCTATTTGATCTATTTCCAGCATTGTTTAAATTGAGCTCTCTAAGGGCGCTACTCCTTACGCTAGTGTAATCAACATTGAATCTCGTGCAAACCATACTGTGATCACTCCAGTTGTTTGGAAATACTAAAAAGTCTGCGCAGGCCCCAAACAAAATATAGTCAACAAAAACATAGTCCAGTGTAGATTAACTATTTCCCCTTTGCCATGTAGGAATGCGTTTGCCCAACCTTTCATCTTCGTGATTGATCATATACAAACCCAAAGATGTCATTATAGCCACCCATTTTAGGCCAGCTAAAGCCTTATAGTTCTGAGGGACGGGGTCCGGGATAACACCACGTGTGTCGTACCCCAGAAGAGAATCCGGACAATCAGTATTCAAGTCCCCAGCAACCAAAACCAGTCCACCCACATTCAACATTTTCTAAAGAATTATGCAATCTTGGATATATCCCAGAAAGGTGTCTATATCGGCCACCCCTCTATTACAATAGATGTTAATCAGGAGAAGCCTAACTGATGGATATTCCTTAGTTGAATAGCCAGAATCCCAAAGGGCATGTTGGGAATGGCAGCCGCAGACAAACCATGACCTGTGCAAATTGCAACAATCAAACCTCCTGAAGGTCTGCCCACCACTCCTACTTTTGCAGCCTGAAAAAAAACTCATAACCATCCAGTACCAGACAGGACACTAACCAACTTTACTACAGAAATATACAACTGTTTGATGTCAAACGGGCCCAAGCTTCTATATTCGCTTGTAGATGGGCAACATCTCAAAAATCCCAAGAAACAAGTTTAGCCCCGTCTCAAACAACCCTAGCCCCTTACTTAGGTCATTTATTTCCCTGGTATCACTGTGCTGGTGTTACAACCGCAGAATCAGATCGGGCGCACCTATTGTGTACCCGATTGGACACTCTTTCTATACAGTCAAACAGACCAGAGCTTGCCCAAACCTTCAGATCTCTGGGTACATGCCTCCCCATCATTTGAACATACTGCATCCCACATTTTTTAACTGTAAATACTAGGACATTGAGATTGGAAGATTCAGCTAGGACCTGCCCCATAACCAGGTGGGAATGGAAGTGGAATGCACATTCAATGGACTTAGAACGAGTAGGAAAATGGATCCTCTCTTTGTCCAAAGACAAAATGGCTCTTAGTGTTGGAATTTCGGAGAAAATGGTCAAAACATTTGTTCTGTTTAAACAAACCTCTACCCCACATGCCAGGGTACAAGACATAAAGACTTTGCAATCATACAAGTTAAAATTTAAAGATGAATTTAAAAATATTGACGGCCCTGAGAGAGCTGCTCCTGCTGAGATGAAAACCCGCCCTCCAGCACCCTCAAAGCCACGCTCCGGGACACATATGTTCCGTCAGTGCCCATTAGGGGCACGGAATTTGCCTGGAGAGGGCCGGTTGGGTACCTGGTCGAGTTTTTCTTCGCACTTCTCCGTTGTGTTCCCTGGACGGGCAAAGACGTTTCTATGTCACAGGAATTATTCGAGGCCCCTTCATATGGTCCGGAACAGGTCGTCCAAATCAACGTTTCCTTTGATGATAGGAAAGTTGGAGCTAGTACTTTCCCGGCCTTCCTCCGCTTTGTAGTAATTATATGATTTTTGGCATTGATGAGCATCATTTCTTCCCAAAGGGCCCGAACAGTAAGCTTTGTATACAGGGATTCCCAATCCTGAGCCCGAAATCGCAGGGCTGAAACTTTCCTGACCTGCACTCCCATCTGTTTGGGCCATCACTTCCACTCCTCTTCTCGATGTATCCTCAGGGATGGCAACTGGAAGACTGGGGAGCTGTTTCCTCTGTTGATGGACAGTGAACACAGTTTGGGTACATGACAAAACTACTGTATCAAACTGAACTCCCACGTCCCTTTTAACAATATCGTTACCACTTTGTAGGGAGACCTCAGTTCTTTCCTGGGGTTTTGTATTATTGACGTCAGGAGCTGTTAACTGCTGTCTCTACACCACCATCAATTGACCCGGACCATAAACTGGGCCCGATGCTTTCTAATCCTTTGGAGAAGGAGGCCCACACAATTGTCACAGTTCCTAAGTACTTCCTAGAGGAGGTGTTACTTTTTTTTTTACAAGCTTCTGGTTCTTAGATTTGTTTTATATTGTACACAAATGGAGACCCTTCCGATTTGGGGCCTCAAAACAGGTTTCTGCCTCCTCTACAGATTCAACTGTGCCATGTTGACTAGCAACCTTCGACAGCTGCTGAATTTCTACTGCACATTCCTGTATCACTGGAGATTCGTTTATAGGCTCTGCTTCTTCCTCCAAAGCCTCTATGATAATGGGATCTGAGGAGAGTTGCAGGCAACAAGAAGAGACAGGAGGAGGTACTAATAGCACTGTACATAGCATATCCCCCATTTTATCCAATTTCTGTGCAATAGCATTCAAGTAACTTGAATGGCCCTTAACATCCTCATAGACATTGTCATATAGTGCTATGAATGAACTTAGCACCATGTTTAGAGCCAGAAAACGAGATAATTCGGTGAGCCAGAGGCTGAAGCATCTCAAGATGGTCGCATAACGCTTATAGGTGGAGTAGCTGGGGCAAGTCAAACACCATAGAATCGACAAAGTCAATCATACTGAGATCGTTCACATGAGAGTGATTTATTATTGCAGTAGATTTTGGTCTGGCTATAAATCTGGCATCCGTACTAGACACAGACTTTTTGAAGAAATCAGTAATCATTGTCCCCACTATGGGGCGGCGCCTCTGTTGTCCCTTGGATTATAATGGCAAATAGGGACTAATGAACTGGTCATAAGCAATGACCCTGCTTTCTCTTTGTGAGTTGCAGTCATTCAAGGTAGCTGTTGAGCCCCGCTATATACATTTGTGAGTAAGTCAGCAACTATTGTATCTTCATGGTAAGACACACAGTTATCAATGCAAATCCGGACGATTTGGCCAATCCATGTGGCTGCTGTGGTTTTGCTGACACAGCACTGCTATTCACTTTCATAGGGGGGTTGGAACTGCCCTGACCTTACAAACGAGTGTGAGCCGCCCATACAGTTGTAAGGAACTCATGGTGGAAACAGTAAAGACATACACAAATGATCACAGTTGAAGGTTGTTTATTGAACTTTATAAAGGGAGAGATAAACACCTAATCTAAATCTAAATCTAAGACAGGAGCAAGCTACGACGATCAAATAATAATATGGCAGTCCTAGTGGCGTCTTGTCAAAATAAAAAGGGCCTATACTAAAAAACCTATTGCCAATCCTTACCACTAAGTTACAAAAAGAGTGTGTGATAATATTCAGCAGAAAAGAAAGAAGTGTTCACAAAAAGATAAGTCAGGATGGTATGGCTGGGTCTCCCTTCCCCGGGTTTTTAGCATGGGACAAGGCGGGGCTTTTGAGCACAGCACACTCCTCGGCCTCTCCAGCACCAGGTTCACAATTCCAGTTCAACGATACCAGAACTTTCAGGGGCCAAGTCACTTTTTTACAAAGTCTCTTGCCTTGGAAGGCCTGATGGATCAGAACAACAAACAAACAAAAGTTCCTTCGGTAATTTGGTACCTTGGCCGATTGCTCTTCGCTCCTTGGATCTCCCTCTGCTGGGCTCGGATCCTCCTTGCAACTTGGGCCTCCCTCCGTCGGGTACACTACAGCCTTTCAAATGCAGCTAGCACTATTCAAGAGACTTAATTTCTTTTTAAACAAGTTCCTACTGCGGACAACACTCGGCCGGGTTCACGCTTGTCGCACAATGTTCACAGGTGTATTACTCTTCACATCAATTTGCAGGCATCCCTCTGCATCCATCCATCGGGGTCACATAGCCATTTTCAATACAGTTAGCTTTTCCACTGGCATCTCTCTGTCGGGTTCACGTAGCCATTTTTAACACAGTTCATGATTTGCTCATCTCTTCCAAAGGCCAGGTTCCCTTTACCTAGATTTCTTTGGGCATCCCTCCGTCAGGTTCACACTTGCCTTATTTCACAATACATTCTCTTCAGAAAGTGGGGGGTCCCCTTCCCCTAGCTTTCTCTTGGCAGTGGGTCAGAGACTTTCGAGTGTACAAGGGATTCGACATGACCTTTGTAGGAGCACTCCAACACCTCACACCGCCCTTTCCTAGGGCCTTCTGGTACTTACAGATTAAATATGCGAGGGCCAGCGAGAGTCCTTCGACTGAGCACTCGTACGGACCTGAACACTCTGCAGCTGGCCCTTCTCTGGGCTTTCTCAAAAGTTGAAACACACAAGTTCTTTGTTCTCCAGTTCATCTAATGTTGCCACTTGCAACCTTGGGCTCAAACACAGTTCAGTTTTCTAACAGCTTCCTCCGGCTCACTGACTGTCTTGAGGCCGCTTGGCTTGGCTTGCTGCTGGAGTAAAGGACAGTGGCACGGTAGCCCGCATGCCTCCCTGCCTGTGTTATCAATGAGGGTGGCCCCTGTGCACTGATGACATATGTTTCTCTACATGTCAGCTATGTTTCCCAGTCTTCTAATTCCCTTTTCGGATGCTCTGTGGGTTTGTTATGTTATGTAATGTTATGGGAATTTCTGTAAGCGCACATACACCCGAAGGCAACATGGTGCTGAGGAGGCAAGGCGAAAGCCGGAGCAAAGCTAGAAAAGCAAAGTTTTTAGGCCTTGACGAAAGGTGAGGTGATCAGAAATGTCAGGCAAAGGAATAGGAAGGTTGTTCCATGATCTTGCAGCAGTAACTGAGAAAGCACGGCCACCCTTACGGCCCAGCTTAAACTGAGGTATGGCCACCCGACGGGTGGTGTGAGAGCACCAGGTTCACAATTCCAGTTCAACGATACCAGAACATTCAGGGGCCAAGTCACTTTTCTACAAAGTCTCTTGCCTTGGAAGGCCTGATGGATCAGAACAACAAACAAATAAAAGTTCCTTCGGTAATTTGGTACCTTGGCCGATTGCTCTTCGCTCCTTGGATCTCCCTCTGCTGGGCTCGGATCCTCCTTGCAACTTGGGCCTCCCTCCGTCGGGTACACTACAGCCTTTCAAATGCAGCTAGCACTATTCAAGAGACTTAATTCCTTTTTAAACAACTTCCTACTGCGGGCAACACTCGGCCGGGTTCACGCTTGTCGCACAATGTTCACAGGTGTATTACTCTTCACATCAATTCGCAGGCATCCCTCTGCATCCATCCATCGGGGTCACATAGCCATTTTCAATACAGTTAGCTTTTCCACTGGCATCTCTCTGTCGGGTTCACGTAGCCATTTTCAACACAGTTCATGATTTGCTCATCTCTTCTGAAGGCCAGGTTCCCTTTACCTAGATTTCTTTGGGCATCCCTCCGTCAGGTTCACACTTGCCTTATTTCACAATACATTCTCTTCAGAAAGTGGGGGGTCCCCTTCCCCTAGCTTTCTCTTGGCAGTGGGTCAGAGAGTTACAAGGGATTCGACATGACCTTTGTAGGAGCACTCCGATACCTCACACTGCCCTTTCCTAGGGCCTTCTGGTACTTACAGATTAAATATGCGAGGGCCAGCGAGAGTCCTTCGACTGAGCACTCGTACGGACCTGAACACTCTGCAGCTGGCCCTTCTCTGGGCTTTCTCAAAAGTTGAAACACACAAGTTCTTTGTTCTCCAGTTCATCTAATGTTGCCACTTGCAACCTTGGGCTCAAACACAGTTCAGTTTTCTAACAGCTTCCTCCGGCTCACTGACTGTCTTGAGGCCGCTTGGCTTGGCTTGCTGCTGGAGTAAAGGACAGTGGCACGGTAGCCCGCATGCCTCCCTGCCTGTGTTATCAATGAGGATGGCCCCTGTGCACTGATGACATATGTTTCTCTACACGTCAGCTATGTTTCCCAGTCTTCTAATTCCCTTTTCGGATGCTCTGTGGGTTTGTTATGTTATGTAATGTTATGGGAATTTCTGTAAGCGCACATACACCCGAAGGCAACATGGTGCTGAGGAGGCAAGGCGAAAGCCGGAGCGAAGCTATAAAAGCAAAGTTTTTAGGCCTCGACGAAAGGTGAGGTGATCAGAAATGACACGCAAAGGAATAGGAAGGTTGTTCCATGATCTTGAAGCAGTAACTGAGAAAGCACGGCCACCCTTACTGGCCAGCTTAAACTGAGGTATGGCCACCCACCGGGTGGTGTGAGAGCAAAGGGTGTGAGTGGGTTGGTAGGGAGTGAATTTTCTTTGTAGATATTCTGCTCCGGTTCCTTGAAAGGCCCGGTGTACTATACACATGGACTTGAACAAGATGCGCTGAGCAACAGGGAGCCAGTGTAGTTGTCTCAGTAAGGGAGTCATATGGGCTCCAAAAGGCAGGCGGATGATAGAACGGGCTGCAGCATTTTGAAGTAGCTGCAGATGCCCAATCAGGTAAGCAGGTTGGGCCAGATAGAGTGAGTTTCAGTAGTCCAAGACACTAAGGCCCAGGGCTCCCACCACTGGTGCCTGACTAGCAGAGAAGCGTACTCCCAGGTTCCTAATAGGACGGGTATAGGGAGAAGGCCCAGTGATGGGGGCCAGAAATCGGCCGTCCAGAACAGATGAGGGGTAGAAGTACCCACACCAAGACTTCAGTTTTAGTGCTGTTAAGCTTGAGCCAGTTCAGCGTCATCCATAATCCCAGTTCCTCCAGGCAGTTTTTTAGCCTGTTTGCTGTTTCAGGTTTTGTTAGGTCCAGACGGATCAGTATCTGGGTATCATAGCGTATGAGTAAAAGCAGAGCCCATGATATTCAATAAGAAACAGTAGATATCTTATGTAGATATTAAACAAAATAGCGGAGAGTGCCGAGCCCTGAGGGACACCACAAAAGAGAGAGGCAGGGGCAGAGCAAAAAGGAGGAAGCGAGACTGACTGAGAGCGGTTTGAGATGAAAAGGGCAAGGGCAATTCCCCTTTCTTCGTCCCTCCTAGTCTCACCGCATTTCCGTTTGACCTGCCGGTTTGGGTAGCTGTTTCCTCGTGCGTTTGGCCTTGCTCGTAGTGTGCTCTCATGTTCCACCTTTTATCCCTGTGGGGAAGGTAAAGGGCCGTTAGGTGTGCGTGATTATTGTCAATTGCCTGACCCTTGGCTTAGGACATGTCCGGTAAACAGTTTTAGTACTAGTGCATTGTTTGTCACAGTGTAAGAAATTGTTTGTGTTCAATAAAGGGTGGGTTAGAGCTTTAAAATATCCTACAGGGTAGGATGGGGGAAAGGTGTCATAAGGAAAAGGGTGGTTGGTTAGACCGGAAAGGTGAGTTTTGTAGAGTAGGTGAGATGAATAAGGGGCACTGTGGGAAGGGTAGTGGTTTATAAAAGCAGATTCCGAATTTGGGGGATAATAATTAGAGGGATGTGGACAAGAATGAGTGGGAGTATATGGGTAGGAAATAGGAAAACAGGCATTCTAGGAGATGTGGATTCCAAATGCAACAGGTTTTGAGATTCTAGGGGATGTATCAGAGACAGAGGGGTCTTTGGATAAGGGGGATTGTTTAAGTGGAAGGGAGGTAGATGTAATACAGCCTATGAAAATCTTAGAGACCTCGTCCTCCACTTCTTCGTCCATGGTATAATACCTGGTCGCACCTGGGGTACTTCCCCGAGCATAACCCCTGGTTCCCGTACCCAGGTGAACCTCCCTCACTCGTCCGCCCTGAGGATTGGTATCTGAGAGCGTCATCCCTTCCCTGGCCACCTAAATAAGGGATTCTCAAGGTCTACCCGGGAGAATACCCTCAGGTTTCTCACACAGTGTTCAGGGAAAAGAATGGTTTGATTAGCTAAAAAGACTGTCCTCTTCTCCCCTTCTCAAGGATACATTCTGCAACAAGGCAGCACATGGTTTAGCCGACAGAGGCTATAAATTCAGTGTGCTATGATTCCAAATGACTGAAATGCAATGTACTCTCTCCAGCATGATACCACTCCTCAACGATTTCAAGGTTTCCGGCAGAACCCTTGCTTCTGCATTCAGCCGCCGGCCTTGGACCTCAGACATTTTCACTTTGCTGTTGTTTCAATCGTTCAATCCCGTCAGGCCACACTCCTATGCCACTCTGCGGTCGGGAGGTGGGTTTTTATGTTGTAGCTCCTCTCATTTCAAACAAACAGTAAAACCAGACTGGTAAGCGCCTGCCTCACTCCACACAGGAAACATTTTTATGACACTCCGTGACACTGTGCGTTCTGTGGTGGGTTTTTATGTTGTGTAGCTCCTCCCAGTTGAAGCAAACAGTAAAACCAGAATGTTTTGCAAATATTCACAGCGCTGATAGAAGCAAACAGTAATACCGGACTGTTTTGAAAACGTTCACTGCTACCACAAACACTACAAAGCTCTTGCCTTGCTCCACACAGGAAACACTCCTAAGACACTCCGTTTGATCTTGTTCACAGACATCCTATATATTGGGAAAAACTGCTTTCTCCAAGATATCTTGGGCCATCTTGTCACCTACCTTGATTCAATAAGAGAGCTTCCTATTATTTTGCATTAAGAACTGCATATCCCCCCTATAGTCGGGGTCCACTACTCCAGCAAACACATCTAGGCCATACCTTCATGCTAACCCAGATTTGGATGTTAGTCAGATGTGCGCACCTTTGAGTGGAGTTAAGATTAGGCCAGTTGGAATTAGCTGTCTCTCTCCTGGCTCTATGGTAAATTCTGGGCTACTACAAAAGTCAAAACCAATGGACTCTCGTGGAGCCACAGTAGGGGCAGAGGTCTTAGTTGAGAGTTTACTCCATTTTAGGGTCCCCAGATTTGTGGCAATAAGAACCAATCCCACTCTGACACTCTATGTGAGGGTCTAGGAGTAAGAGGCAGACACAAGGGTGGCATGTTGATTGTCAAATACTTCTGTTAATAACAAAAATGGGGGGAGTTGTAGGAAATCCTAACACTGCCTCTAAGAGAGGTTTCCCTGCCTCAACAAAACTAGCTCAACAATATTGTTCTTACTGTCTTTTCCTTCTAATTTCACTCCCACCCACAGCTTTGGTTTACTCTACTGCCAAGGTCTCTGAGTGTCATTTGTGTATATCACCTGTCTACTCCTCTGTGGTGCACTTCCCCTGTGTGGGTTCCAGACCCCTTTCAGTTGGTCAGTTTCACAGTTCTCTTGATCAAATTCCACTTTCACCCCCAGCCTTGCTTTATTCCCCTGCCAATATCTGTGCGGGAAATTTGAAAATACTAAGTTTGGATTCCTTCTTTTCTGGTATTGGGATATTTTTTTCCCATATGGGTCCTAGACCCCCTTTAGTCTGCTCCTGTGTGACGGTAAGCGTTCTGCTTTGCTAGATCTCACTTTACTTAATGTTACTTGTACTCTCTGGGTCTCCCCAACCCTGGCGTCAGCTACCCTACAACCTGCATGGTGCTTGTGGTGGATCTCTGGTTGTGTTCGGGTCTCCCAGGATCTTCTCCAGCTTCTCCAGCTACCCAGAGCCTTCACTGGTCTACTGCAAGCCTCTCCAGCAGCCCGACAATGGGATCCTTGTGCTCCACTGGACCCGCTCCCGGCGAGAGAACGTCTCCCTCTGTGGGAAGCTTTCTGCTTCCTACGACATTTGTGGATGCGCTCCTCTCCCCAACTCCGTCTGCTTTCCAGGTTGGATCTCCCTTGCATAGCTTGCCAAGCTCTCAGTCCGTGCCTAGAGGTAGAAGGGGCCATCTCTCCATTCCCTCTCCTGTTTTAAATGACAGCGGGCCAATCAGCTGATGTGAATGACTAGACCGCATGTGTTGGTTCTTGACATTGATCCTCGTTGCTCTCGTCCCAGTACTGCCCAGCTCTTGGATACCTTATGAGTGTCTTTCTTTCTAGTGGTCTCCACCAGAGATGTATCACCAAAGTACATTGGAGGGGTAAGAGAATGGGTTTGAGGGAAGGTGGGTTGGTCAAAGGGAGGCTGAGTTCTCCATGTGTGGCCACTGCGTTCAATGGGGTCCTCCCTCCCCATGAGATCCTCCCGCTGAATACCACCCCCAGGGGGACTATCGGTTAGCAGTCTCACCACCCTGACCTCATGAGAAGGGCTTCCCCATCTAAAGCAGTGATGACTCCTCAGGATTCGTCACAGTCTATATGAATTCCTTCCACTGGGTCCTTTCCAGGCTTCAATAGGAGCGTGGTGCTTGATTCTGCCATAGCGTCTAAATTATTCCCCAAAGTCACAAAGGAATTAAACACTTTCATCAAGTGGGGTGTCAATGTGGTATGGAATATTTTGTAAAATATGTGTTAGGAAACCCATCCATGCCTGGTGCTTTGTTAAATCAGGAGAGTTTGGATGATAGTAAAAACTGTCCCTGTCCTTGTCAGAGAGCTTTGGGATACGGTTAGGGCAGAGAAAGTCTTTAAACAGTAGTGAGATTTCCGGGTTTTCCCCCAACAGCTTTGTATAGTATGTTTCTAGGATTTTAATATTTTCTGGATCCCTGTGTTGTGTTGACCCTTTCGGGTCTCAGAGCACCCCAATTCGGTTTTATGTGTTTTAGTTTTACCACCACTGTTTATTGGCTTTATCCCCTTTTGTGTAGTAACATTGTTTAGTGTGTAGAATAGCTTGGGCAGACCGGTCTGCCTGAAGTGTTTCCAGCTTTGAGCGGGCCGCCCAGAGAGCTATAAGGGATCTTGGTGAGTTTTTCATTTTATGTTCATTTCCCTATCCCGAATATTCTGTTCAAGTTCCTTATGGATCTGATCGTTTGCTCTTATTAGGCATCTTTCATCCCAATTAGTTACCCTATAAATGCTACTTTACCCATGTCCCAGATTAGACCTTAATCCATGGAAATCTGGTTGGTTTCCCTGAAATAATTATCAATTACTTCTGCTATATATCACCTAATTACAGGGTCTCTTATCAATATACTGTTCAGTTGCCATTGTGCATGAGGTGGAGGAGAGGGCAAAAGGTCCTGTAGTGTTAGTGAGAGTGGTGCATGATCAGAGATCAATATGGTGTCTATTTCTATTGCCAATATTTTCAAAACTAATGAGGATGCTGCTAGGAACATATATATCTTGAGTGGCTTTTGTGGAAAGCTGAATAGAAGGTGGTGAAGGAAACTACCACATCTCTATTCGACCCAATTCCCTGAATAATCTTAATTTTGCTTTGCAGTTCCTTAGGCCTGCTGTTGACAGCGGGGAGGTTTTGTCATTATGAGGGTCTACCCCTCAGTTAAAGTCGTCCCCAACGATTACCTCTGATTCCATGAAGGAGTTTATTATTGGGTGTGAGGGCGATAACACCTGCAGCACTGCCCGCAGCCGCCACAGATATGGCGGGCGAGACAGCTCCTGCAGTTCCACACACAGTTACAATGCACACAACGTTTGAGACAACGCCTTCAGGACCAGCCGCAGCACAAAAAGATAGGACAGGTGACACAACACCCGCAGCACCAACAGGCAAGCGGCCCGCAAGACAACACACTCTGATCAATGGGGCCGGAAGAGTGAATAACGCTGAGAGAGAGATTACAGCAGAATGTGTTGCAGCGGAACTTGGGACAGAGACCATGAACCCTTACCAGAAGTACTCAAAGACTCCCACGGGTCATACACAGTAATTGCAGTTGCTAGGGGCCTCATAATTACCAGGATTCCAGGGAGCCGACAGTCAGAGGAGGGAGAATGGCGGCCATAACAAGGGGTGGAGCTTTTCCTGTACAAAGAGAAAAGGACTTCCTGCGCAAGGAGGGCTATGATTGAATGGGGACCTGGGTAGACTGTATAAAAGGTGACAGGAAAGGTGATACATTGTCAGAGTTTTTCCCTTTTAGGTTTGCAGGAAGCAGGAAGGAGCTGAAGGTGGGTGGGCCTATGAGGATTAAAAGGAAGAAGCCAATCCATATCCAGAATGGAAAGTCCTGAGAAGGAGGGGAGTGAAGTAACTCTTCAGATGACCAATTTCTGTAACAATTATCAATAAATACTTACATAAATCCCCCCAACCCCCACTACTGGAGTGGCGTCCATCTGTCCATCTTACATTGGAATTAAGTGTTGTATAGAACTAGCCTTGGTTATCATTCAGCCATAGACCGCCAATGAGTGTTAGCAGATACATATGTAGCCCTCCCTTAATAGCCAAATATTTGCCCTCTGGGTCTACGAGTTTATCTTTGAGCTGAAATTGAGTATCCCGAGATAAAAGGATAGCCACTCCCCTCATCCTCTTCCTTGAGCTTGTGAAGAAACCATATGGGTATTCCCTATTTGCCAACGGTTTTTCATCTTGGGTTAGTAAATTAGTGTCTTCAAGGAAACCAATTCCCCACTTTAGTTCCTTCATTCTTTTCAATACTGACTTACGTTTAACTGGTGATTTGAGACCCTGAATGTTCCATAATCCCATGTGCAATTCAGCCATTGGGTTCATGGTTTAGCCCTTTTCCCTAAGATAAGGGTGGTGCACTCTGTAGAGAATATTTGTCTGGGTGTCGGTGACCATCGTAGATCGATCAGTTGTCAGTTGGTGGTGACGTAAACTTTCGAACGTAACCCTGAACAACCTGTGACATTCAACGCTCTTGGCATGCACCAGTAACACTGCCTAAGCAATTCCCTTTACACCACATCAGGACCTAGACTCCAGCCCCCCTGCACCCAAGTGGCCCCAAACCACTGCCGATGCACCCATCTTGTTTCCCCTTTTGCCCTCTGTCGTCTCTTGGATGATCATCGCCTCATACCAATCTTGTGCCCCTGGACTCTTATGTAAGAAAGCAGTAATTCAGTTTTCAAGTTCAGCTAGCCTATAACTTGCTTGTGATTCCCGCTAGGAGAACCTAGTTGTAAACGCTCCGGATGTGGCCATGTCTCCAAAGTGGCTGCTATTTCGGAGTGGATCCTTGTCGAGATGGCCTTTTCCTCTGGTCAACGGGCCTCTCATTCTGCTCCTCCAACTTCGGCCATTGCACTTCACCGTCTGTCGAGGTGATCGGCTCTTCCATGGATAATAGGGTTTCTGCTTCCTCCTCTTTGGAGATTATATATATTTTTTCGCTTGATTTTGAATATCATTCGGCATGCAAAGCCCCACTTATAGAATATTTTCCTATCCGTAACCATGATGTAACTACATTCAGACGACGATGTTTGAAATAGGTAGTGTGAAGGCGTCATGAAGCAAGACACAGACAACAGATTCCAAATTAAAAATGAAACAATTTATTAACTTAAATGTCAGGATGGAAAAAGACCTAACTTGCCCTATGTGTCATGTCCCACGCTCACTTCTCTGCGGGTGCAGGTTGCAGGAACTCTGCACGGCGTCACCCCTCAGGCACAGGCAGTTGGCGGTTGTATCCACGGTGGCACTGGTGGGTGTTTTTCGCTTCCCTAGTACCAGGGAGATCCCACGAGGCATCAGGACGTCCTCCAGTGCTAACAAACAACTCACCTACGCCACGGCTCTGGCTTATAACATTGGATCACGTGACATTATGGCCTGTGCTCTCCCTGGTAATGGTCTATGCTGGAAAACAGCCAGGGTTCACCTATTTAAGGCCGGCAGAGACTAGGAACTGCACGTCTTAACGCTCCTGTTCCTTTCAAGCTGTTGTCTTGCTCTGACCCTCGCTTCCTTGCTCTTGCCTTGCCCTTTGCTTTGGCCCTGTTCTGCTCCATTCTTCCCTTCTGGGCTTCTCTTTGCCTTATTCCTTTCTCTGCCTTGACCTTGCCTATTACCACCATTGGCAATTTGCGTAGGGGTAGCTCCCTATTGGCCCTTCAACACTGAGACCTAACACCTCCCGGTTCAGTGGTTTCCAGTGCCTTCACACCTCGGTGAGCCTGTGATGTGGGGGAACCGGTCCCTAAACAAGCTTGGGATTGCAGTTTTCTCTGGAGAGCAGGGTACTGGGACTCCTGCCTGTACTGACAACAGCATCTTGGACGTGACCCGGGCTGGTGCCCCCAAGAAGAACGATAAGTCATGCCGAACCTCCAATCACCGATCCGATAAGCAAAAACCCAGTGACCAGGCACTTGACACTATGCCAAGGTGGGATTTATGTTGTAATGTAAGCTTGGCTTGAGATTGACATCACTGGTTCCCTGAATGTGGTGATGTCGGTATGGAGTGTTTGTGTGCTGTGAGGTCACTGTGGAATGTTAGTGCCTGTGTTATTATCTGAACTGGCGTTCCATGTGGGACAGTTGGGAGGTGCTTGCTAGACTGATGGGACGTGCCGATGTTTCCTATGAACTATCTTGCCAATAAACCCATATACTCTTACCTGCTGGCTCAGGTGTGTTGTGTACCTTGCCACATCGTTACACTGGTGACAAGGATGGGATGTTGTGGAGGGAACAGCATCCAGGAACATCGCCCTGCAATCCACACGTCCTAGACTTCAGCCAGCTGCCTTGGCCCCAGAAACAGGGATATGGGTGCCATTTCCCAGCAGGCCGGGTGGTGCTGGGATAGGCGGTCCCTGTTTTGCACTGGTCCGGAGTGCATAAGGACACCGTGACAGACTTTAGGAGCCAGCGAGTGAAGTAGATTTGTGGGCTGGAAGGGCCTTCGTTCGGCTTGATGAGAGCGACTCCGTCCGGTGGTCCAGTGCCGGAATAAAGTGCCCAGTGCTGTTGACGGAGGTGTGGACTCCATCCGGTTATCTGCAGCGGGGGTGGCGGGAGCTCCTGGGTCAAGAACCGGGGGGGCCAGCAGAGTCATTGGAGGTGAGAAAGTGGCCGCGAGTAGGGCAGGGCAGAGAGGTGTCACCCCTGGAGACTGTGTGTTCTGGTCAGCGGGAGGTGCATTCCCGGCAGTGGATTGCGTGGATGCCCGTTGCCCCTGCAGTTACTGCGGCCCGGCCGGAGATGTGCCTGCCACGGTGTTAGTGGTGAAATGATGACGTTGTTGAGTCATCATGGAGCGTTCCAGTATGTCGAGCTGGAACGCGGAACACTTTTGAGATGTCACTTCTACGGCGTCCGTAGCGGGAGGATGACGTGTACTGGTCATTGCGGTGGGTCCCAGCAGGTGGCGCTGGAAGGCGGAAGTGACTTGTTGAACACTGCGAGTTCGGCGCAGGTTATGGTACGCTCCCTGTGTAGGACATGGAAGGGGGCGTGTAATGCACAAGGAGGTGTGGGTTTCCTTGGCCTCTTTTGCGTGTTTATCTACAAAGCGGGGGAGCAGGACGGGACGTGGAAGTCCTTGGTTTCCCTGGAAGAGTGCCGTGGGGAATCTGTGTGCATTTCTTTGGAATGGAAACGAGGATTGCACTTTAAAACATGTACCTTATGAATCGGAAGCTTCACTTGTCTTTGGGTTTGCAGAAGTGAGTTTTCGCCCGTGTAACCATGGGTGCAAACTCTGGTTTGGAGTCTACTTGGAATGGATTATTGGTTCTGCATTTGGTTTCACATAGATGTGCCATGACAAGAGGACGAAATGCGTTTGTATTGCAGAACTAATCTAAGTTCCTGTAAGGCCGTGTGAGTGGTGTCTCGTTTGTGTGTTGTGGCCTACTTTTGTTGTGCTCCGGAGTGTTCAACGTTAATGCCATTATGGCTATGTGTGTTTGTGTTGTGGGCCTTCTCTTTAAGAATTTTGGAATTTGAACATGAATTGCATTTGCTTTCATTGATTTTGTTGTGCGACAAGTTATATTATATTTGCAGTTTGTTTTTACTGTGGGTATTTGGACTCATGGGTGGTGGGTTCAATTTCATTGTGTGTTAACTTTTTTTTTGCAGGTGGAGGCCGAATTTATTGTTTTGGCAGGACTCGCGGGTGGGTCGGAGGACTCGTGGGTGTTGTGCATTTTATTATTTCTTGCACAGCTATTTGGCCAACTTCTTTTCCACAGCATAATTGAAGCTTGCGTTGTACAGTGGACACTGTCATGTAATGATTTTGGCATTTGTCTTTTTGTCTCTGTCTGCCATATGAACGCAGTGAGGGTGGTGTGGAGAGTGAGGTACTAGTGGCAGACACTTGAGGCCACTTGGGTAGTGATTCATTGCTGCTTTGTGGTTTGGCAAGGACTAGGAGTCCTAATGGGTGTGTTGTTAGGTGTACTGTAGCTGCGGTTGTGGTATACTGTGGTACAGTCGGCAGGGACGAAGGGTCCTGGAGATGTGTAGGTGTACTGTAGTGCGGTTGTGGTATACTTTGGTACAGTTGGCAGGGACTAGGGCTCCCGGGGATGCCTAGGTGTACTGTAGATGCGGTTGTGGTATACCGTGGTACAGTTGGCAGGGACTAGGGGTTCCGTTTTGTGTTCTAGTTATTGTTCTGGTTCTAGGGGTGGTGTTTTGAAGTCAACCATTATTTTGGTTGGCTTATGGATGTGTGTTGTTACGTTACCTCTGTGTTTTGCAGAGTGCTGTGGGGGACTGATGTGGTATCTGTGCTTGTTGTTTGCTCTCGGTTGTGCTGGATTAGTGCATGGGGGTGGCAGCCCCGGTGCCCTAGGGTGCAGACTAGGGTGGAAGGTTGTTCGTGCACTGAAGGTTTGGAGTGTTAGGGTACAGTATTTTCTTTGGGAACGCTGGAGCGTGGTAGGCTCTAGGTTTAAGGGGCAGCATGGAACAGGTGGTAGTGCTTAGTTTATTGTTTCTGTTCCTCAGGTGTTTTCCAGTCTAGGTTTCTAGGGAGTTGTTAGCCCTTTTTACACTTCGGTGGGTTCCTCTTATAGATTTGGTTTTGTGGGAAGGTGTTGTTGTTTATGGGAAGGTGTTGTTGTTTATTGGGTGTCTTTTGTGGCACGGGTTGTGTTAATATCTCTTGGTTGCCGCATGGGGTTTATTGTTGGTGATCAAATGTTCTGGCAGTGGGCCTCATTACGACCCTGGCGGAAATCGAAAAACGATGGCGGAAATGCAATACCGCCATCGAATAGCGCTCGGTGCGACTATGACCCGTCACCGCAAAGTACGAAGCCATTAGCGACACCGTAGTGAACGCCAACGCTAACTGCACCAAGCACGCGCGCGCGCGCCATGCCAAACCGCAAACACCACCATGGTGCAACGGTACGCCAATTCCGACCCTAGCGGACATGTACCTAACGCCATCAGGCACGGCGTAATGTACCATTCCGCCATGGCGAGAAGTACGGCATCGCGAATCAACCGTAAACGGCCCCACTGAGTGCCTGTACACCGCTCCCTGCCCACAAAGTACAACTCCCCGTAGGTGCAATGAAGCCACAATGCAACCATTGAAATGTACAAGTCACCCATGCATGCCAACGAACAAAAGAAACACAAGAGGGGCCAATGGGAGCTGCAGGGCACAGATGGCACGAATACAGAAGCCATCCCAATGGACATGACCACAGTCCCCCACCAAGAAACGCACGCAAACACAGGCACCTGTGACCAGCAATATTCCGAAAACCACATCATTCCACCAGTCCACCTGGCTGACCGGCATCTGTTACACAAAACCCAATCCCCCGCCCCTGAGCATGACAACATTCAAACTGGCATATTGGCAGCCCCCATCCCTGACCTCACTGGGCTTCGTAGGCAAACGCGCACAGCACAGTACCACGCAACTAAACCCCGAAGCTGGAACCCAATGCAGATCTCCTCACAATACATCGCCCCCCAAATAGGCATATGCCACATCACTTGCAAAGAAAAACGCTACACGGGCCAAATCAGAATAGAAATTTTATGCACATCAAAATCACCAAGCCCATACAGCCATCAGGCCATGAACTCCAAAACACAAATCACCATTGTGGGCTGCTTCCGCAAGAAATGACCAGCCACTACCTGTGTGTCGCCCTGTTCCCCCATGGTACACAGAGCCACATTCACGTACGAAAAGGCAACATGGAAGCGCACAGAACCGCAGGGCCGTCCCAATGGGGAGGCACTAGTCCAGCTGAAAGGCCGAAATGTTGCTCCGAGCCACCAGTACTGCGTAAGGGCATGTGGCCCATTGGCGATCGTCCCATAAGATCGTAATGCTGCTCCACTGATTAACACGAAGCAGCAGGTGTCGGGAGTAAATTCCATCTGCAGGAGTGGCATACAGATGGCAGTGGCAAAAGGGGAGGAGATACCTGTCAACCAAAAGAAAAGAAAAAGAACAGAATGGCCATCAGAACTACATACCAACAACTCACTTCAATGATCACACGAAATCCACAGCCATATGCATGCTAGCCCACTCCAAAGGAACATCACCACCCCAAAACCACTTGCGACTCATAACCATCTATATCGAGGTGCAAACACCATCACAAACGAGTGTCTGAGGGCGCCTCGAGACAGGGAGGGCTCAACAAGGCCAGATGGACGATGGTCCCACTATGGCAGCCCTGCATCACATAGCGTAGGGGAGGCGGATAGATCCCAAGAAGCCCTGTACATGGCAAACTCTGTATCAAATCACCTGCCCATGCATCCATCCATCATTCCCTCATCCCGGGATCAAAATGCCTGAATAATTACTCACATAACATTAGAAACATCCATTGAGTCTGTGCGTTATGCAGCCTGCTAAATCCACAGTGCCCCAGCCCGTAATTCCAGTGTTGTGAAGTAACATGTATTTGGGAACGGACGGCCTCATCGCCCACGTAGCTATTGCGCATCCCAAACTATTCATATCAATCATTGCTCCCTCGCCATGGGCCCTGTCTCAAGGACATAGAACAATAGAACGTTACATTTGCAGTCAGACCTGTGGGCATCTCCTCGCCGCTAGCTGGAAACCGAAAGCGCCGCCCTTCGAATTCCTCATTTGCAACATCACGTCGAAAAGGCATCTGTGGCCGTTTGAAATCACTAATTATTCCATCGAGTGCGGCTGTGTGTGAAAATGGCAACTGCCTTCACCCACGAATGGGACGCCCCGCCCGTCGTTGCAACTCGGTACAGTGATGCATGAGGGCCCACCGTTACTCGAGTACTACGTCCCACTGACCCCTCACAAGTCTGTTCGCGACTGCACAGATAGTATGTGAAACAATGGGACCACAGCAGAATGAACATATCAACCAATCTTACACGGCCATCGGGTACAAATACATGATTGCAATAGCAAGATACAATTCCCCGAATTGCAGCGTTGTGCGCGGGACGTGCTCGGCCAAAGGGGAGAGCAGTTTGCACAGGTGGAATCAATCACCACAGGTGGAGGCCATACAGCCTGAAAACACATAAATTGCACAGCCAGTCTCCTCCCACAACCACACCGAAATGCTACCGGCAGGACTCGCGATGTTGGCCCTGGGGGACCTGATAGCACTGCAAGTGCTCCGACTCCAAGAAGTAGACGAACACCAACTACAACCAGCCGCACGGAGGAGACGCAGGAGGAGGAGGAGGCTAAGGCAGGGCCAGCAAGGCCCACCAGCACAGCCACTACCACCACGCAGGCAGCCCGCAATTCCACGCCTCCGAGCACATCCGTTCAACCTCACTGATGAGCAGATCCACACCCTCTACCGTCTGGACCGGGACACCATAGCCGCCATTGTGGACATGACACAGGCTGACCTTGTCAGCATGATAGATAGCCCAACCGCCATCCCACCCCTACTGAAGGTGGTGTCTGTACTCCACTTCCTGGCCACAGGCACCTACCAGCACACAGTCGGACAGTTGCATGGCATTTCTCAGCCACTGTTCTCACGGACACTATTGCAAGTGCTCGATGCCCTCCTGAAGCACGCAGACGACTACATCTCTCTACCACGCTCGGAGCAGGAAATAACCAACACAAAAGTGGGATTCCATGCACTTGCCGGCATACCGGGTTGCATTGGTGCCATCGACTGCACCCATGTGGAATTGGTCGTCCCACATGCCATGGAGGCCCAGTACCGCAACCGAAAACAATTTCATTCCCTGAATGTACAGATGGTGTGTGACTCCAACAGGATCATTACACATTGTTGTGCCCGATTCCCTGGATCAACCCATGATTCTATGGTCTTGAGGAACTTTACAATACCACGCTACATGGAGCGACACGCAGGGAACAGATCCTGGCTACTCGGTGAGTCTCATTACATGCATGATGATGTGGGGTATGTGAATTGTCAATGACCTGCCAGGAAGGGGGGGGGGGTGTGCGTACGTATCAATGGCATTCCACATCATACGTTTCTCGTCCACATACAGGTGATGCTGGATATCCACTGAAGAGATGGCTCCTCACACCAGTCCGGAACCCACGGGACCAGCATGAGGAGGACTACAACCATGCCCACTCACGTACCCGTGTAGTCATTGAACAGGCATTCGGCCTACTGAAGACCCGTTTCCGCTGCCTCAGCAGGTCTGGCGGTGCACTCCTGTACCGCCATGAGAAGGTTGCAAAGATGGTGATGGCATGTGTCATGCTCCACAACATGTGCGTACGTAGAAATGTGCCCATGCCCCCTGACGCTGAACTGCAAGCACCTGATGATGGTCATGATGAGGGTGGGGATGTGGCAGCACCTCATGGAGTCTGCGAGGCACCGGAGGCCCGTGACATTCGTCAGCATCTCATTGATGTATGCTTCTAGCACTCACGCCTGGTGGCTGATACATGGACACGGGACTCGTGGCACTGCGTGTGTCTGGGACATGCACAATATGGACTGTACGCCTATGATGGCCTAGTACACAAAGATCAATGTCCACACTTCTCATTGGTTGATCGTGCACTTTTTATGGCATATGTGATATCATGTTGAACACCCTATCGACCCGCCACCCAAGTGAGCCCAACACACCCCCTCCACCCTCCTACCTCCCCCCCGAACACCAGTGTCCAAAGATGCTCATTGTCAGTGGGCTGTCGCTATTGCATGCCCCCTCTGCGGGTATCAGGGGCACCCCTGCCTGTGGAGCGCAGGTTCCTTCCAGATCTACGTTGGGGGCTGCCCTGGACGGAACTTGCAACGGATGATGTGTCTGCCTGCTCACGTCCATGCATGTCCCTAAGGGTTTGCGAGAGCTCAGTGAGCACACGGCGCACTGCGGCAAGTTCGGCACATACGTCTTTGGACGTCGCATGCAGTTCCCCCCTCAGGCTCTCGGTGCTTCTCTCAATTTGTGCCCTTAGCGTCTCTGTACCTCTCTCCATTTCTGCCCTAAGTGTCTCAGTTGATGTTTCTATGTCTGCCTTAGTGCCCCCACATTCATCGGCATGGTCCTTGAGGAGTGTGGCCAGTTGCTGCTGTTGTTCGATCAACTGGTCGAGGGACTGTTGCCTCTGCTGGGCCATGGCCATTTGCGGGGGTGTCACAGAGGGGCTGTTGACCTCATGTTGCCTTGCCACAGGGCTTGTGGGGGATGGCCAGTCGTCGTCTTGTGGGTGCCCCTGCGTGGTATCCTCATGTTGTACGGGATGGGACAGACAGGGGGATTGGGACAGGTCATGGATGGATCTGACTTCGGCATCCCCGTTTTCTGTGTCCGAGCATGCTGCCATCAATGGGGTGTCACCTATGGTGCTGCTGCCACCAGAGGCAGTGCCTTCTGTGGCATCCATTGGGGGGACCTGTGGTGGTGGTGTTGTGGGCATGCTGGCTGCTGGGGTGCCTGTTGATGTTCCCTCCTCTGTGCTGCCACCTGATTTGTGCTGCTGCCGTGTCTTCATGCGTGCAGCTGAGGTGGAGGGTCTCTGGCCGTTGGTCTTGGCCCTCTTTGCAGGTGTGCTGGTAGGGGTGTCCTGTAGCTCGTCGTTTGGATCGGACCCTGTGGTGGAGTAAAGGAGGGCGAGGGTTATTGATGGGTCAGTGGGAATTGGAATGGCATTGTATCACATGCATTGGGGTGGTACCTGAGGGTGATTTGGGTCGGGGTCTTGGAGGTGCTTTGATTTGTGTGTGGAGTGAGGGTGCAGTTGTTTGGCAGCCTGCAGTTAGGGTGTGCCTGCTGCACGTGTAGTGCGTGTATTAGGGGTTTTTAATTATTTATGTATTTATTGTGGGTTTTGACGTGCGCTTTCAGGCCGATGTGTGTGGACGTTCTCCTGGACATGTGTTTCTGTTGCACTATGTGGACGCATGGTACTTCACATGGATGGACTGTGTGGATTTGGCATTGTTTTATCTGGCCCACCTACCTGAATCTTCGGATGTCTGCACTCCTTTCTCCATCCCTCCGACTCCCTCTATGCTCTCCATTCCGATGGTGGAGGCACAGATTTCTTCCCAGGGGGTCAACTTGATGGGTGATTCAGGACCTCCCCCGGTGGCTGTGGCAATGTTGCGGTTGGCAGAGAGTATGCTGCGGACGCGTATCCGCAGGTCGTCCCATCGCTTGCGGCATTGCTGTGGGGTGCGGGGTGCGGTCCCCACCGCACTTACCCGCTGTGCCACCAGAGCCCATATGGCCTTCTTGTTTGCAAGTGCCGTCCTGGTCATTTGCGTGGAGAAGACGACGGCAGCATTCTCCTGGAGGGTCTCTGTTAGCACGGTGAGTTCCTCACGGGAGAAGTGGACCTGCCGCTTGCGGTCGCACGCTTTCTTCGCTACTTTTCCCATTTTTCTTGGTTTCGCGAGGGTGGTTGACGGGTTGGGGTGTGTTTCAGGGTAGTGATTTTAGTGGTTGTGTGGTTTTAGTGTTTTTATAGGTGTACGCCGGGATGTTTCCCGTTCCGGGCCCATGTTTTAACTTCCGTTTCCGTATATTTCCGGGCACCGTACTTTCCGGTAGGCGCACACTGCGGTGACCGCTAAGAGGGGTGGCGGTATTGCACCTAGGGCGCCGTACGGCGGCGGTGTGGGCCGTTTTGGGGTCATTTCCGCCATCGCGGACTTTGCACTTCCGCCGTGGCGTGGTGCTCGTGCCCGATGGGTCGGAATGGGCCGCACTTTGCTCCTTCGTACAATGGCGGAAACGCTATTTACGCTGTGGCGCTCCGGTCAGTCGCTTTCCGCAAGGGTCGTAATGAGGGCCAGTCTCTATTGTGGTGTACATTGGAGTTGTTTTGAGTGTGATTGTTCCTTCTATCTGAACAGCTTTTCCTGGGGTTGTGGTAGTTGTCTAATTGGGTTTTCTGGTGCAGTTGGCGCAGGTACGTGATGGCCACATGTATTTGTAAGGAGGTATAGATTTTGGAGTGCTGTAATTTCTAGGTGCTGTAAATCTTCAGGTTCAGAAATGAAAGGAGGGAGAGGTGTTGTAATGTAAGCTTGGCCTGAGAGTGACATCACTGGTTCCCTGAATGTGGTGATGTCAGTATGAAGTGTTTGTGTGCTGTGAGGTGACTGTGGAATGTCAGTGTCTGTGTTATTATCTGAACTGGCGTTCCATGTGGGACAGTTGGGAGGTGCTTTCTAGGCTGATGGGACGTGCTGATGTTTCCTATGAACTATCTTGCCAATAAACCCATATACTCTTACCTGCTGGTTCAGGTGTGTTGTGTACCTTGCCACATCGTTACAATTTACCTACTTAAATGAAACTAAGGAAAGTCTGAGTCAAAGGGTTCAATTCAAGAATCTTTCTGTGTCCAAAACCGATACTTGCCCTCACAACTAAATCTGTACAATGTGTAGAGATGGCAGCAACCCAAAAGAAACAGTGTTGAACACACAGTTCTGAAATTCTTCCAGCTCACAGCTACCTTTTAGCTCCCATCGCCAATGAAAATCAGTTGCGAAAGAAGTGATACAGTTTTTAACATTCCCCAGGGTTCCCTTACCCAAGTACTAAGCAACACAATTCCGACACAGGAGACCCCTGAGACTCTTTCCTCAAGTCAGCAACTGTCTCGAATCTCAAGTGTTCCTTTCTCCAAGATTGAGTTTCATTTTCCCCCAAAAATATCCTTGTCTTCCTAGTTTTCATTTCCAGAGTTCAGTTATTTCTGCTTCAGTTAATTCTGCTTTCAAATACATTTTCCTTTGGTTTGCAGCTTTTACACAGTTTGGTTTCCAATACTCCCCTCTTTCATTTAATGTTACAGTTCCAGGAACTCATTGTGGCAACAGTAAAGACAAGTGATATCAGTTCAAAGGTGTTTATTGAACTTTATAATGGGTGAAAAAACCTAAATCTAAGATGGGAGCAAACTACGACTATCAAATAATATTAAGGCAGTCTTAGTTGCGTCTTGCCAAGTAAAAAGGGCCTATACTAAAATAAACGATTGCCAATCCTTACTACTAAGTTACAAAAAGAGTGTGGAATAATGTCCACTAGAAAATAAAGAAGTGTTCACAAAAATGATAAAGTCAGGATGGTATGGCTGTGTCTCCCTTCCCCACGTTTTAAGCACGCGACAAAGCGGAATTTCTGAACACAGCACACTCATGGGCCTCGTCAGCACGAGGTTCACAATTCCAGTTCAACAATATCAAAACCTTCAGAAGCTAAGTCTCTTTCGTGACAAAGCCTCTTGCCTTAGAAGGCCTGCTGATTCACAACCACAAACAAACAAAAGTTCCTTTGGTGGTTTTGCACCTGGGCGATTGCTCTTCGCCCCTAGGATCTCCCTTCGCCAGGCTCAGATCCTCCTTGCAACTTGGGCCTCCCTCCGTTGGGTTCACTATGGCCTTTCAAATGTAGCTTGAAATTTTCTAGAGTCTTAGACCCTCATTAGGACCCTGGCGCTAAGTGTAAAAGGCTGCGGTGCCGTTAAACACTTAGCGCCTTACTACGAGGTCCCTTTGCGGGACCCGACCTGAACGGCTGGTCTAGACCAGCCGTTAAAGTAGGGACCCGCAAAGGGACTGTCGAGGTAAGTACGGTACCGCAATTTGCGGTACCGTACTTACTGCCTTCCCCAGTCCCATTGAGCCCTGTGGGGCAAAAATGGGAATGGGGAAGGGCCAATGTTCAATGGGGAATTACCGCCCCGCCAACCTTGGAATGAGGTGGTAATTCCCCATTGAACACTGGCGGACTCGTTACGATACCGGCACCAACCATGGTGCTAATAGCGCCATGGTTTAGCGCCAGTATCGTAATGAGGGCCTTAATGTCCTTTTGAACAATTTCTCCTTGTGGACAACCCTTGGCTGGGTTCACTCTTGTCTGATACACAGTTCAATTTGCTTTATCACAGTATGGAATTCCCTCTCATTAGCTGTCCCCTTGGCATCCCCCCATCGGGTCACAGTTTACTCCGCTTTATCTCAACCTGTCAACTTGGGCCTCCCTCCATCGTGTTCACTATGGCCTTTCTTTAACACAGTTCATGTATCTTTTCAACACAGATCATGATTTGCTTATTTTCATCAGAAAGCATGGGTTGCCTTCTCTTAGCTTTCTTTCAGCATCTCTCTGTCAGGTTCACACTTGCCTTATTTCACAGTTCTCCATCTTATCAGAAAGCGGGATTCCCTTCCCCTAGCTTTCTCTCTGCCATGGGTCAGAGACTTTTAATTGTACAAAGGATTTGGTGTAACCTTTGTAGGACTACTCTGACATCTCACGTTGCCCTTTCCCAGTGCCTTCTGGTACTTGCTGTTTTCAACAAAAAAGGGCCAGCGAGAGTGCTTCGACTGAGCACTCCTACGGCGCATGACCACTCTGCAGCTCGTCCCTCTCTGGGCTTTTACAAAAAGTTCAAACACACACAAGTTCTTAGTTTCAGGTTCTTGCGTTCATATAATGTTGCCACTTTGAACCTTGGGCTCAAAACACATCGGTTTGCTATCAGCTTCCTTCGACTCACTGGCTGTGTTGAACCTGTTGGCTGGTCTTGCCACTGGAGTCAAGGATGGTACCACAGTAGCCAGCACGCCTCCCTGCCTGTGTTATCAATGCTGGAGACCCCCATGCACCGTTGACATCTGTTCCTCCACATGCCAGCTGTAACTCCTAGTCTTATGATTTCCATCTCTGAGGCTTTGCGGGTCTAAGTTGAAAAGGGCAAGGGAAGTTGCCCCTCGTCGTCCTTCAAGGTCTTGCTGCCTTTCTCCTACATTTGAACTGGGGTTCAGTTTAGCTGTTTCCTCGTTCATTCGCCCATGATCGAAGTGTGCTTTCGTGCTCTGCCTTTTATCCCTGTGGGGAAGGTAAAGGGCCGTCAGGTGTGTATGGTTAGTGGCAATTGACTGACTCTGCCTGACCCGTGTGTTGGGACATGTCAGGTAAATGGCTATGGTGGTAGTCCATTGTCTGTTACAGTGTAAAAAAGTGTTTGCGTTGAAAAAGGGGGGTAGGGCTTCTGAATATCCTATAGGGTAGGATGGGGAAAGGTTTTTACAAAGAAGGGGTACCACATGTCAGCCCTTGGTGTCCCACTTCCACTCCCCGAAGACCCCTCAACCAGGTGATTCTCCCCCACACACACACACACACACACACTGATTCCTGACTTTCTTCCTAATTTCCTGCGTGGCGTCCTGTTCCTGATTTCTTCACCCTACTTGATCCTGATTCCAGATTTCATTGCAAAGCCAAGGCCTATGCATTGCTGAACCCCTTTTCAGCTAGGCCTCACATTCAGAAAATCCCCAAAACCCAAGGGAAGCATACTGATCCAACCTGGCTTGCTACTACTAGATGCATGCCTTCAAACTCACCATCCCACTGATCTCCAGTCTCCCGTAACCAGAAGAGCCAGTCCAGTGCAGTCCGGTGACCATAACGCCCCAGATGACCCTGTCCCGCCAGAGTTGCAAAAACAAAGAGGTGATGGCTGGAAGGTTTAGACTGAATCTTAACCACTGGCATTGAGAGTTGCCCAGCTGTCCTTGGTTAGACCCAATCCGTGTGATGACCAGAACCCTTGACGGTCCAAAATCCTAAATTAAAGTGGAATGTAAGTATTAATAGGAATCGTAGAAAACCATAGCATACCTTCCCTTGCCTTGTCTCATCCCAATCTCTAAACCATCCTATCCTTACCTTAATATCTTGTAACATTGTCAGAATCCTTATTGCAATCCCGTTCTTGATTGATCTTGCTAAGTGCCATTTCTTTAGTCATTTTTATCTTGTGTAAATCTTAAATTATCAATCCTCTTTCGAGTGGTCGGTCTGGTTCCGCCGGAGTGGGCGCTGGGGATCTGGGGTTGAAGTCATGAATCAACTCCAGAGCTTACTTTGTCCCTCTTTGATATTCTAGCCTGCCTGCTCTAATCTAAAGTAAAACTATAGTAAATATTTTCTTGTCCAAACTGAGTTTCTTTTCTGTTTTCACCACCCGATTCTTCTAAAAACGCCTCTCCTTGAACATTGCATATCTTCCTCAGTTTAATAGCTAGAGACTTCATTTCAACCCTGAATCATACCTAAAACCTATAGCTACATCCTGACCCAAAAACCGCAAAATCAGTGTATTTCACCCATTTTTCTTAAAAACCGTTTGGTTAATTTTAGGCGGGAATCGGCAATTTTGCAAAGTTTCACATATGTGATTTTTATTCTAAATTATTTCCAACCTTCCATTTGGATTCAAAGTGTTTACTTTTGCTCAAACTATAGCTTATGATTGTTAGTATCCTTCTAATGTTGCTCCCATAGAAAGTTGTACTGATTTAAGGATTTTTGCACACATTCATTGTTTTATTCAGCTATTTCCGAAATGTCATTTTAAAGTGTAAGATTTCAAACCCTTTTTTCTCTCTTGTTTGGGGAGGGAAGGTTAGATTCAAATTCTGCTTTCTATTCCTTTTCCTGATTCCCTGCTGCTTCCTTCTATCTATTTAGAATTGTTTATTTGTGGGTTGAGGAATATTGTAGGGGGAAATCCTAACATAAGTGCTATCTTTCCAAACAAACCAAAAGTGTTCTTTTCTCTGGTATTTTATATTTTGTGTTGCTAAAGAGTGAATTTAAGTGCCTTACATACATTCCTATCTGTTATTGTCACCACATTGGTGATTGCTGCTCCCTATTAAAAAAAATATATGTTTGATTTGAATTTTAAATAAATAAATAAATATTACCTTTACCAACCAGCCTGATTCCTGGTCCATCGTGATCTGGGGTATTTGGATATAATGAAATAAGCATTTCAACTGTGCGCTGCATACTAGGCTGACACCAGGGTGTATCGCCTGATTGAAATACTTAACAGATTTGGGGGCTTGTGCCGTGATTTTGAGTTTGAGTTACTACCTGTGACAGTCTAGCACAGCAGATTAACCTACAGGGTAGTGACACCTTGCTTGGTTGCTGCACTGTGCTACACTGTACAAGCGCCTCCCAAAACAAATACTCCAAGACCAGGCGGGTCTGTAAAAGTAAAAGTAAATCAACCCTGAAATAATTAATAAAGAAATTGATATTTCCAAAAAGACGATCCCTAGTATGACAAGGGAGCCCCTCCTACACAAGCTTTATCTCAGTAGTGAGTGGCCAGAACAGAATGAACATGTCTGGCTGCAGGAAATCACAGAACAGGCCACTGCCATGAACCTGGATACATGGCAGGACAACGGCCCATTACACCAAGCTCTCAGTGAATTGTACATGGCTCCAAAAGTTAAAGAGGAGCAAAGCAAAATTGCCAGAATTGCGGCCCACGTATACCTCCACATAGGAGTGATGCGGGAAAAGCACGCTGAAAACATAATTCTGGTACAGAATCAAATTGAATCACTAGAGAGAATCAGGGACTCAAACCCCTTCAATACCATGAACTCTGCCAGCTTCATGTCTACTGGCTCATATCAACCAGGGGCCATGGGGATGCTATAATTCAATAGAGTTGGTAACATGGGACTGACAGATCAGCGCCCCCCAGCAATTGATGGACGGGCACCCCTGTACAGATACCCAAATGTTAGGGCTGATACCTCTGACCAGGAAGACTCCTATGAGGGGAGAGTCAGGGAATTGGATCCACAAAAATACCGCCTTCCAAAAGATCAGTTTGTGAAATTTGGTGGGGAACTCCAGGAAATAAAGCCCAAAAAGAGTATCCTGATGACCGCTGCCAAGGTATGGCAGTGGGGTGGTCTGCCAATCCTGGGAGCATGGGAGAGCCAGAAGACTCTTCTGAGCACCAGAGGAATAGGGAAACTAGGCCCAAACATTCTGCAAGCCCTTCTCAAGCTCACAGAATCAGGAAGTGCCTAGAAGATCAAGGAGCCACCTCCAGTAGCAGTGCCTCTGAGTCTGAGGACGAGTGGACTCGGGCGACTAAAATCAAAAAAGGCAAACAAAGTTAAGAGAGCTATGCAAAAAGATCCCCTTAGACAGATCAAGGCCATTAGGAGTGTTAAAACTCCATATCATAAATATCTGGGAACACCTAGAATTATATGAACAGATGATGGACACTTTTCATCTGAAGTACAGACAGAATTGCATACAGTATGTGAAGTGGACATTTTCTCCTGAATACTCCAGTTTCTTTGCGGGACTGGAGGATCAGAACCACTCAAGATGGTCCACCCACAGGGCGGCTATCTTAAAACACTTCTCTGCACATAGAAACCCCCAAGAGGCCCGCAAGGCAGCCTACAATCTGCAGTGCGGGGAAGATCAGGCCCCACAAGAATTTGTGCAGGAGCTCAAACGTGCCTTTGCGCAGACCACCAGGAGGTTGCGCACAGATAGTCAGGAGTTCATCACCAACTTCTTCCATGCACTTCCCAAATATATAATGACCCAGCTGGTGAGGGACTTTCATGAGAAGAGATCACTGGACTGGGTCATAGAACAGGCGTCCTGCATTTATGAGGTACAAAAACCGGTAGATAGCAAAAACACAAACAAAAACCCCAAACCAGCCAACACCCCTGCTGCTGCTAAAATGGCGCAGGTGAATGTTTCCCCCATTTTAGATCTGGAGATGGGGGGCCTAAAAATATACCTGTTCAAAATCTATCAAATCAAGGAACCAGAAGGTCCTCGGGCAAGTCCCAGACAGGCTGTAGTCAGGGGGGTAATCCCACAAATGGGACACCTAACTCCCCTAATTACATCAGCCCCTGATACAAGGGTAACAAACCCATCCTGGGGTATGTGTGGACTCCCCCAACTCAAGGGGGGACCCAACCAGGTAGGTACCACCCCAGGAAACTTCCCTCCTAACTTTCCCCAGGAGATCAGTAATTCCCCAAATGCCGGGTTGAGTTTCTTTCCCCAATACCCTCAAAACATCAACCTACAGAACAACCCTCCTTTCTTTCCCCACTTTTCAGAGCCCAGACAGCCCAATCCGTGAGAGGGGAGGCTAAGGTTTGTAACGCTGACCTGGTATCCACGGGGACGTCACTCAGCCTGTTCTGACCTCTTACGACCTCAAACCCTTCCCTGGAGGCTATTCGACTGGAGATTGGTAGAGTTTACCTCCCTATTGTCTCTGTGTGCTTGAACCCCTTCTTCCCCGGGGTCCAACCCTTCCCTTTGATCCACAGCTCACCTTGTTTTCTTGGATAGTGTGCTCTGCATCCTGCCTTCAGCGCAGGGGCGCGTTGATAGATGCGGGCTCGTTGCTGCGTAGTTACTTCACTGGCAAGAGTCCGACAAGTACGTATAATGAGTCTTTTAAACAGTTCTCTTACTTCGTTCCTTCCCTTCCTTAGATGATGGCCGGTATCCGGGGATGGCGGCGTGCTGCTGAGATGAGTAGCGCTGAAGGTGAGTGAGAGCCCGATGCGCGATGCTCTCCTTTCGTATTTGCATTGAACTGAGTTCTTTTTCTGTGTCTTTTAGGTGCTGCAATGTTTTCAGCGTGGATGCCGGTTATGAAGAACAAATGCGGTGGGTAAGCGCGGTATGTGGCGCCTCTAGATGTTTCCACGCTAACCTGGAGTGTCTTTTCCCTCTTGCAGATGGATCAGAATTTCCGGAGACAGAGTTCCCCCAGAGAGGCTGGGATTCAGGTAAGCGTTTGAAGCTCATACAGTATTTAAAAATAAGCGAAGATTTGCAGAATGCTTACTAATGCCTTTTTTCTGTTCTTTTCCCTTTTCCTTAGGAAGCGGCGTGCCGGGATGGGAATGACTCCGCCGAAGATGCCCGCAGAACAGAAGGAGCGATGACTGATGGGCAGAAGCGCTGCAAGGTAAGGCTGTTCCTAACAGTGTTCTTGTTCTTGCAGGAGCTGAGCGCAGAAGAAAGATGCAGGCGTACTGGAGACCGATCCGAACACGGTGAGTATCACGCTGCAGGTGCAGAAAATGCAAAGCATGTTTCTCTGCCTGGGTGTGGCTTAAATAGTCTCTGGGTATCCCAGGGGCCTCTGGGCTGAACCACACCCAAAAGACTAGACCGCACATGCAGTTCTGGGAACTGAAATATGTGTGGGCATCCATCTTGTCCCCATCAATGCACTACAAGTCCAATCCCCAATGTTATCCTATGGGAGTGAGTGAGTCTGGAGCCACACGCACCAAGTCTGACTCCAAGTGGGTCTTTGGAGGGATGGAGAGGCCCTTTAGGGCCATGTAGGTGATCGTGGTCTGGCTCCAGCCTGACATCTTGGAGGGCTGGGGACATGAGGGGCAGGAATCAAGACAGCTCGCCCCCCCAAGGCCCCTCTCAAGGTGGCTCTTATGTCTGGTCCTGGTTTGTTTGGATGGTTTTGATGAAATCGTCTAAGCAAGCGAGGTGCATGGATGTGCTCACAAGGCTCCCATGTCCTGTCTTGTGGACCATACCCCTTCCAGTCTACTAAGTAGTATAATTTGGATATGACGTACTTCGAATCTAGGATGTCCTTGACTTCGAATTCTGGCTCCCCGGCGACTACTACTGGCTGCGGTGGCGTTGCTACCCGGGTCCCAGGTTGAACAGGTTTAAGGAGAGACACGTGGAACACAGGATGAATTTGCATGTTTGACGGCAAAGCTTGTCTGACCGCCACAGGATTTATCACGGAGGTCACAGTGAATGGACCCAGGTATCTTGGACGGAAAGTTCGGGCTCCTTTAATGGACACGTGTTTAGACGCCAGCCAGACTTTATCTCCCACTTGGTAGTTGGGGGCCTTTGCTCGGTGTTGATCAGCAAACTTCTTTTGGCGATTCTTAGCTTGAAGTAGGTGTTCAGCTGCCCTTTTAAAGGTTTGAGAAATGGTCGTGTGCAAGGTTTTGACTGCTGGCATTTCCAGGGTTGTAGGAACGTCCAACTCAAAAGTACGTGGGTGCTTGCCATACATGGTATAAAAGGGTGTCTGCCCAGTGCTGGTGTGTAGGGAATTATTATAAGCATATTCAGCTATCCATAATAGGTCGAACCAGCTTCCTTCAGCTTGGTGTAACATGCAACGCAGATACTGCTCGAGCGTCTGATTTGTCCTCTCAGTTTGACCATCCGTTTTGGGATGGTGACTGGTGGATAGCCAGATGTCGATCTGGGCCATAGACAAGCATTTTCTCCAGAAGTTAGATACGAATTGAGTACCTAGGTCTGAGACCAAAACTGAAGGAAACCCATGGAGCCGTACGATGCCTACAAGAAATACCTTTGCCGGAGTGGAAGCATTTGGGACCCCCTTAAGAGGAATGAAATGTGCCATTTTTGAAAATAGGTCCACGACCACAAGAATAGTGTTAAACCCTTGACTGGGTGGTAAGTCAGTAATAAAATCGAGGGACAACGTGTGCAGGGTGCTGGTAGGATTTCCAATGGTTGTAATAGCCCAGCCGGTTTCTGCTTGGATGACTTGTTTTGAGCACACACTCCACACGATAGGATGAATTGGATAATGTCTTTACGCCACGTGGGCCACCAATAATTTAGTTTTACCTTGGCTAGGGTTTTAGCGATTCCGGGATGGCCCTCGATCAAGGAATCATGATAACTGGACATGACTTGTTCTCGTAGTTCTTGGTTTGGTAAGAATAAACGATTCCTGAAGTAGGGCAACTGATGTTTTATCATGTAATGTTCTCCTTGTGCACTCCACGCTTGTAATTGCTCCGGACTCATCAGGTTTTGGATTTCTTCATGTAATTCTTTCTGAGTTATGGTTGCTGTGATTCCTAGGAGCTTGTCACTCGGGATGATTGCTATTGGGTCAGGGGTCTGATACCCTTGCTCTTCCACCCCCATACGGGAAAGGGCATCGGCCTTCCCGTTTTTCACCCCTGGTCGAAATGTAATCACGTAGTCATATTCAGCGAAAAAAAGAGCCCAACGTAGTTGTCGTGAGGATTGGGCCTTTGCCGTTTTTAGGTATTGGAGGTTCCGGTGGTCAGTTATTACGGTGATTGTGTGTCTGGCGCCCAAGAGATAGTGCTGCCATGCCTTAAAGGCTGTCTTAATGGCCAGGAGTTCTTTGTCTGTGATAGCGTAATTGAGTTCAGGGTGTGTGAATTTACGCGACCAGAAGGCAACAGGGTGTAACTGGCCCGTTTCTGGGTCCTTTTGTGAGAGGACGGCTCCCATAACCATGCTTGAGGCGTCCGTTTCCACCAGGTATGGGAGACCAGGACGAGGGTGGCGTAAGATTGGGGCAGATGTGAATCTTGCTTTGAGTTCCTGGAAAGCCTCCTCGGCTTCTGTTGTCCACTGGAACTTTTTGTTGCTTTTCCTTAGTAATGACGTGATGGGATGCACGATTTGCGAAAATCCTGGGATGAACCAGCAGTAGAAGTTTGCAAAACCCAGCATACTTTGAACCCCCTTGAATGAATTTGGGGATGGCCAGTTCAGGATAGCATCTACCTTGTGTACATCCATTCGGATTCCATTCGGGCTGAAAATAAAGCCCAGGAATTCCACCTCAGAGACGTGGAATGAGCACTTTTCGAGCTTGGCGTAGAGCTGGTGTTGACGGCGTTTCTCCAATACGGATCGGACGTATTTAACGTGGTCCTGCTTTGATGCGGAAGATACTAGGATATCGTTGATGTACACTAGAGCACAGACATCAATCAATTCCCGTATGACATCGTTCATGAAGTACTGTAATGCAGCAGGCGCGTTGCAAAGGCCAAAGGGCATTACTTGATATTCGTACAAGCCGTATTTGGTGCGAAAAGCGGTTTTCCATTCTTTCCCCTGTTTTACGCGAACAAGGTGATATGCCCCCCTCAGGTCTAGTTTTGTGTAGATTTGGGCATCTTTGACTTGATCAAGCAATTGAGGGATCAGTGGCAGGGGGTAGCGATTTCTTACGGTAATCTGGTTCAGTGCGCGATAGTCGATGCACGTTCTAAAGTCCCCCTCCTTTTTCGGTACGAAGAATAGAGGACTGGATGCTGGAGACTTCGAGGGATGGATGAACCCGTTGGCCTAGTATTGGTCAAGATAGGACTTCAGGTGCTGGTTTTCTGGTTCCGTGAGTGCGTAAATTCGCCCACAAGGGATTTGTGCGCCGGGTATCAGGTCGATTTGGCAATCGTATGGTCTATGCGGTGACAGGGTATTAGCCTGTTCTTTCTGAAGACATCTTGAAAGTCCTGGTATTCACTTGGTAGGGTGCCGATTGCCACAGTCGCAAGCGTGGAGGCTCTGGTGTCTATTGGTTGTTTCTCTTGGCGATAACATGTGTGGGCGCAAGTCTCGGGAAAGGCCAATTCTTTTGCTCGCCAATCGATTCGAGGATTGTGAGCTACCAACCATGGCATTCCCAAAATCAACCGGAACTGTGGTGCCTTAATGAGGTCGAAAATGATAGATTCTTGGTGTCCATCCTGGCACAGAAGGGTTAAAGCTGCAGTGCATTGGGATACTGGACCAGAAGCTATTTCCCTGCCGTCGACTGTGGTAACAGTGTTGGTGGGTGATTTAGGGTGTATCGGAAGCCCCATCTTTGCCGCAAGATCCTGGTTGCTGTAATTCCCAACGGCTCCACTGTCTATGTACGCTCTTACTGCGTGCATCCGAGATGGTTGTTGGTGATTGATCAAGACCACAGATAGTGCAAAATGGGAGGTCTGTAGTTCACTTTCTTCGCTCGACAAGTGGACCCCTACACTTGCCAGGCAGGGGAGTTTTCCGATTCCTTGATGGTATCTTCCTTGTCCGTGGCCCCTACCGTCCTCCTCTGTGGCTTCATAGGGCACTCTTTAAGGAAATGACCTGACCAGTCCGCGGCGCTACCACTCAGGTAGGATAGCACAAAAGCGACCCGTGATTGGTCATTCGGAAAGGCCCCTGGCCTACAAAGGAAGTGCAGGCGGCACTGGTTCATGAACATTGCAAACCTCTTGGGATCCCCCGTAAATCGCTCGGGCGGGGCCAAGGGAACTGCTCCAGGAAGGGTTATGTGAACGGGATTGGCTGATGGCGCTGGCATCGAGGGCACGCTTCCCGGCAATGGTGCATGCCCTGCTTGTGACTGGAGAAGTTGCTGGCTTAAATCATCAGTGCGTTCTTTGGCTACTATCAGCTCTCTCCTCAGAGTGTTGGTCTCCTGCCTGGCTGCATGTTCTTCGGAACGTAGCTGCCCCAACATGTGGGCTAACTGGTCGGTTTCTGACGTTTCCATGACGCCCAGGCGGATTTTGATGTGAGGCTTTGCGTTCGGTAAGCTCACATGGTATCCATGGGGATGTCACTCAGCCTGTTCTGACCTCTTACGACCTCGAACCCTTCCCTGGAGACTATTCGACTGGAGACTGGGCCTGAAACACAGGATTGGTAGAGTTTAACTCCTTGTTGTCTCTGTGTGCTTGAACCCCTTCTTCCCCGGGGTCCAACACTTCCCTTTGATCCACAGCTCACCTTGTTTTCTTGGATAGTGTGCTCTCCGTCCTGCCTTCAGCGCAGGGGTGCGTTGATTGATGCGGGCTCGGTGCTGCCTAGTTACTTCACTGGCAAGAGTCCGACAGGTAAGTATAATGAGTCTTTTGAACAGTTCTCTAACTTCGTTCCTTTCCTTCCTTTGATGATGGCCGGCGTCTGGGGATGGCGGCATGCTGCTGAGACGAGTAGCGCTGAAGGTGAGTGGGAGCGTGATGCGTGATGCACCCCTTTCGTATTTGCATTGAACTGAGTTCTTTTTCTGTGACTTTTAGGTGCTGCGACGTTTTCAGCGTGGATGCCGGTTATGAAGAACAAATGCGATGGGTAAGCGGGGTATGCAGCGCCTCTAGACTCTAACCTGGAGTGTCTTTTCCCTCTTGCAGATGGATGAGAAGTTCCGGAGACAGAGTTCCCCCAGAGCGGCTGGGATTCAGGTAAGCGTTTGAAGCTCGTACAGTATTTAAAAATAAGCGAAGATTTGCAGTATGCTTACTAATGCCTTTTTTCTGTTCTTTTCCCTTTTCCTTAGGAAGCAGCATGCCGGGATGGGAATGACTCCGCCGAAGATGCCCGCAGAACAGAAGGAGCGATGACTGATGGCCAGAAGCGCCGCAAGGTAAGGCTGTTCCTAACGTTATTCCTGTTCTTGCAGGAGCTGAGCGCAGAAGAAAGATGCAGGCCTACTGGAGACCGATCCGAACACGGTGAGTGTCACGCTGCAGGTGCAGAAAACGCAAAGCATGTTTCTCAGCCTGGGTGTGGCTTAAATAGTCTCTGGGTATCCCAGGTGCATCTGGGCTGAACCACACCCAAAAGACTAGACCGCACATGCAGTTCTGGGAACCGAAATATGTGGGGGCATCCATCTTGACCCCATCAATGCACTACAAGTCCAATACCCAATGTTATCCTATGGGAGTGAGTGAGTCTGGTGCCACAAGCGCCAAGTCTGACTCCAAGTGGGTCTTTGGAGGGATGGAGAGGCCCTTCAGGGCCATGTTGGTGATTGTGGCCTGGCTCCAGCCTGACATCTTGGAGGGCTGGGGACATGAGGGGCAGGAATCATGACAGGGTGGAGGGTTACTCAAATTTTCCAAACCCAGGGTATTAAGGGAGAAGAGATAGTTACCCTTCCCGTGATTCACCTAGGATGGACCAGAGACCCCCGTACCAGCCGGAACGGGTGTCTCAACTGGAGCGCCAGGTCCAGAACCTGTCCCAGGATCTGGGTCACATGTTGAGGGCTCAGCAGAACCCTCAGATGAACATAGTGGCTCAGAACCCCACAAACCAAGGGTCTGGTACGCCAGAACAATGCCGGGTAGAGAACCCCGACAACTCACCGGTTCCAGAGGAGGAGGCACAGGTGGAAGGGAGGTGTAAAGCCTTAGAGGAAGCTTCCTTCCCCACCCATGAAAAGCCCCTGGACACCCAGGAACTGGAACCAAAATCTCCTGCCCCCGAAAGTCTGCAACCCAAGGAACAGAGGGCGTGTAGGAGAAATAAAGAACCCAAAAAGACCCCTTTTGTGGAGGAGGTTAGTGTCCTCCAATTTGAAGGGGAAAGTTCCTAAGAGGGTTCTTGAAAAATAATCCTCTCCTTCAGGGACTGGGGAACTCCTCCCAAATAAAAATGGGTCCCAAGAGATCCTAAAGAAGACTGGGTGAATGTGGGGACTGAGTTAGAATCGCCCATTATTTAACCCAAGAATGATAATCTAGGAAACCACACTGCCCAAACCTATTCTGGTGACTGCCTCCAAAAAGGGGGCTGGTGGGCAGCCCAGAATCAGAACCAGGGGAGCCCAAAACTCCACAAATATCCAACTGTTACATTTTTCTTGAAGATCCCCAAGCTACCACACAGAATCATGCACAAACTACACCTGTATCAGAATCAAGAATCAAGAAATTGACCAACCAACTGGCCCAAAATGCACATTATCTCTGCCCCCCTGAGGAGAAGGAGGGAAGATTTCATGCCCCGGTCCAAATACAAGGGCAGTGTACAGTGTCGGCACTGGTTGACACTGGATCCAAAGCAACTCTTCTGTCAAAGAGGGCCTTTGATCAGCTGAATTCAGGAAGGGGGGAGAGATACCAGATCCCTCTTACCCCTCTTCCTGGACAAATTCAGAACTTCGATGGGAATGAAATTCCTGTTGAGGGGACTGCGGATCTGGAAATTAAAATTGGGCGACACAAGGTGTAACACACGGTCAAAGTCGTGACTCCGGAGGGCACTCCCTGTCTTCTGGGGAATGACATCCTGCGAAGGTTGTCCCCCCTAATAGAATGTGTAAACAAGGTCCTCTGTACCCAGACCAACCGACCAATAAAATTAAAACATAGTGTCAACCATGTTAGTTTAAATGGCACATGCCACATGGTTGAACAAAAGCATTCCATTTTCAAAATTACCAAATCCCTGACGTGATAGTAATTGCTGTAGGACAACAAACTGGTGATGGGAATTCCTCTCCATTTCTGAAAATCAACCTTCCTTCCAGTTTCAAGTGGCATTCCACACTGGAAGGAAATACTCTGAAATTCCATACTGATTCACAATCGGAAAATCCCAATTCCATAGTCAAAATGATGAGAAACCAGCTCAAAGTTTAGCTGACCTTCAGAAGAGTAGAGAACAGTTATTCATCCCTATTCGGTTAAATGAGGGGAAGGAATCTGTACTCGCCCGAGTGTGCGTGAACAACGGTAAGAGCTTCATCAACGAATCCATGTTCCGAAAAACTCCCAAAAGATCCAGCCATTCCCACATTTAAATTGATTGACGAATGAGAAATGGATCTGGAAACTCCCAGTTCCAAACATCTCTGCTCAAAATTTCTGTAGGCAACACAAACATAGTACATAACTGTTGGGTCTTGCGAGATGTCCCTGCTGCATTGTATTTAACAGTGACATTCTCAATCGCTTTGCCATTAATTTGGACCTGATAAACTACAAAGCCTGGTCCCAATTAGGGGGTAATCCCATGGACTTTGATGATTCAGAAAAAGAAGTTCAATCAGCCCAATTGTTGCCGTATGCAGTTGAAATTCAAATTGGAGAGGAAGTCACCATCCCAGGACAGACACAACTATTCCCACTTGAATTAAAAATGAAAAGAGGACAGAAACTGCAAAATCCTGATGCATATGTTCACCTCAATGCCCATCTCCAACAGCAAGGGTTGGGGTTAAACCCAACCCCATTAGTCAATGTAGAACACAACACCATTCCAATATTGATGGATAACAGCGACCTTAAGAGTGTCGCTCTGGGCGCAGGCACCATTATTGGAATGGCGGTTGATGACTGACATTTTTCCATAGATTTAAGTAATGAACTGATAGGATCAATCCCCAATGAATGTTTTGGCAGTGATAGCGACAATGACATAACACCGGACAGGCTCTTCACCCGGCAAGGGGGGAATTTCCTGGTGTACTCTTCCTGCCCTTATGGTAAGGAAGAGGTAACCTGTGACTTCAGGAGGGATGATGTGATCTGCCAGGTCCACAAGGACTGCTTTCCCTGCCTGGAACCCTCTGTCAAGGTCAATACTTTAACCAGGGACCTCCCCACCCAGCTGGACGAGGCCACGGAAATAGCCAAACCAGAGGTCTTTCCGGGCTTCAGGCAAATGGTTGAAGAGAGAGTCAACCTAGCTGATGCCTGCGAAACTCTGGAGCAAAAGCGAAGTTGAAACAAGTTTTCTTAGATTTTCAAGATCTCTTTGCAGTGGACTCATATGACCGTGGTCGCACCGAAATCCATACAACAACAATTCCCATGGACCATGGCATGACTCTAGTGTTTGTGAAGCAATATCGCTTGCCTCTTGCATCCATGGAGTCCCTCACAGAAATAATCAAAAACCTAGAGTCCCGTGGGATAATTTGTCCAGTCCACAGCACCTTTAATAATCTGGTGCTGGGGATTTTAAAATCGAACGGCCAGTGGAGACTCTGTGCTGACCTAAGGGAGCTAAACAAATGGGACCCTATGTCCCAATGGCCTCTCCCCTACATTGATCAAGGGCTGGCTCAGATCCAGGGGTCAAAGGTATGCACTGCCATTGACCTGACCAATAGATACTGGACCGTACCTGTCAGTAGGGAGGACCAATACAAGCTGGCCTTTACCTTCGGGGGGCAGCAATACACTTGGACCCGGACTCTCTTCGGATACATCAACTCTGGCAATGAATTTAACATATTTTTTTTATTTCTTTTTTATTTTTTATTTGTATTGGATAATAAAATCATCCTTTCAAATTTTATTTACATCATCATAATTTCATTATTATACACATTTATGACATCTTGCAAATCGTAATTCATACTTTTCATAGTTCATGCAAGTATAAATCATAATTCATAGTTCATAGTTCATAATTCATGCAAGGAATAAACCATAAAATTTCCACAGCTCACCGCAATCACCCTCTAAAATCAGGGATCAATCAAAATGATATTATGTCCGGAAAAATACTCAATAAAAAATAAATGATTGCTATTTGAACCATTAACTTTCCGTTATTAAATAAAAGGTGCCACACTACCTTTGGTTCCATGTTGTTACATGAACTTACAAAATCATCACTGAAGTGTCTACTCCTCAGTTCTATTAGGTTAGGGCACTTAGTTAAAACATATTCTAAATTTTCCTTGCTGAATTTGTTACTACAAAAGCGACAATATTCCAACTCTTTTGAGATCATCCTTCTTCTCACCAGAATTTCACGTGTTGGCCACAGATTCAACCTGAACCTTAAATATAGATTACGCATTTGAGGGCTAGGGAATTTGGAAAGATAGTCTGCCATACTTCGAAAGTGCTTATGTGCAAATGGATTGGACTTAAAGTCAATATAACTAAAACATAGATTCCGATTTACAATCCAATCATATTGGTATAATTTGGCTTTCGCTCGATCAGGATTCTCAAGCAATAAATCCAACGTTATTGATGCATCAGCCAACGCGTGCAGTACGTATTCACACCAACCTTTGGTGAAATCGTGATCACGAGCAAGCAGCTGTTTTGCCATGATTCCCAAAAGATTCGAGGCTTTTAGACCTAAAATACTTTTTCTTAGTGTGGCAGCCATTTTCCACTTCACTTATACTTCGAGGGATAATAAACCTAATTCGTGTCTAATCAATGGCAGAGGGACGGATTTTGGTAACATCAGTAGCTCCTTCCAAAACCGGGATTCACATTTTTGCCAGCTTGTACTTGCCACAATTAAACACTCAGTACCATACAATATAGTCGGAATGATCTTTTGTTGGTAAAAAGCCATTATATGACTTATAGTGAATTTCCCAAATTTCCCTTTTAGCATTTTCGCTCGTCGTATAAGCGAATGAAGTTTATTGTATCTCTCTAGTTCATTAATTTTATTTGACACTGTAACTGCAACAATTAATCCCAAGTATCTATACTGCTCTACCTTAGATAGAGTTCTGTTTTGAAGCTGCCACTTGTAATTTTTGACTTTTGTCTTCGGATGTGGAGGACAAACCATAATCTGTGTTTTAGAAAAATTAATGATTAGATTGTTTTTCATCACAAAGTCATTCAACTTATCAAGCAGCCGTTGTAACCCTACCGGAGTTTGGGATAAGAGAATAAGATCATCCGCATACAATAAGTGCGAGATGTTTTCTGTCCCTAATTTTGGTGGGTCACATTTTAGAGATCTTATTTCAGTGCCTAGTTCTAGCAAGAAAAAGTTAAAGACTGATGAGGCCAATATGCAACCTTGTTTTACCCCTCGGAATGTCTTCAGCTTGTCAGATATTTTTCCATCTAAGGTTAATCTTACTTGTACTGTGGAGTTACTGTGAAAACGCATAATCAGAAACAGTAGGGACTGAGGGCAATTATGTTGCATTAGTTTTTGATACAAGATATTCCTATCAATCGAATCAAAAGCAGATTGAAAGTCTATATATATGCTATGTACAGCACTTGGTTCTTTTTAGCATATTTATTTTTTAGCATATTCACTGTCATAAGATTAGGCATAGTACCCAATCCAGCTACAAAACCCGTTTGAAAGGGGTCATTTAGATCGTTCTTCAACGTCCATTCTCTAAAGTCTCTCAACACCAATCTAGTAAAAATCTTGCCAGACGCGTCAAGCAATGCAATGGGTTTATAACTAGACAGGCTCGAGCGGTCACCATTTTTATATATGGGGACCAACAAAGAGTGCGTCCAGGAGGTAGGCAATGATTGGTTCATATTAATTAACCTGATTATTTCAAATAGTATCCTTGCCCATAGTTCTGGACGCTTTTTGAAGGTCCTATTTGATAGCCCATCAGGTCCACAGGCACCGGAGTTACTGATCTTATTTATGAAGAATATAATATCTTCCAAATCATACTTTTGAAAGAAAGTACCCAGATCCTGAGGAATAGTAGCTATCGAGTTGGGAGGGGCTGCATAATTCTCCAAAATATGAGCACACCACACTTGCTCAGTAACATTGTTTGCTTGCATAATGTTCTGTGAGTAATGCGTTGACTTACTCAATAAAGCCCAGATTTGTCCTAGGTTTTTCGATTGTATTTTCGCCAACATATTTTCACCATCCTGCTGTAGTCTAAGTCCTCTTGTTGCTCTAAACCAATTTTTATACGTTGTTTTAATATGTGCCAACGCGGGTCCTCTTTCCTTCAAGGTCAAACACTTAACTGCCCTTATTTGACATCGATACTCAGTCTTTTTTGCTCTAGCGGCAGCATCATATACATGTAACTGTGGATGATCTGAGTGATCCCTACGCCCTCCTTTGCTTCTTCCGTCGGCTTGAAAGTGTTGTAACATATCAGCATAACACGGTTGCAAATCATCTCCCCCTGTACACCTTTGACTTTCAAGTTGATCTTTGAGCCATGTTAAAGATCTCTCTGACCATCATAGCCTATTACCATGATTATTTACAACAAGATTTTCTTTCATTAGATTTTTTTTTCCAGTTGTTGATTCATCATTAACTGTCCACTGCATCACTAGTTGGTTGTGATCACTCTGGGTATTTTCCACAATGTAAAACTTAGTGATCACCTCAAACATATTAATATTCACATAAATAAAGTCAATTATGGAAACACTACCACCACGATGCCACGTTGGGTGGGGGGGAATATCGGATGGAAACACACCATTCAACCTTATCAAATTGTTTGATGAGACAAATTCAGCCCATTTATTCAGTCTTGGATTGTACTTTAGGGGCTGGTCATTGGTACAGTCTAGATTGAAGTCTCCCACAATTATAATTCGCGAAATTGATGAATCCATTGCAATAAGAATACATAGGTCTCCAAATGCTTTGATAAATGACCCATCCGATAGTCCCACTGGATTCCAATAGACATTTATCAGCCCATACGATTCATTGTTAACTTTTACTTTGACCAATTGGAGAAATTCATTCGGCATTTCCCATGCTTGTGCGCTGATCCCCTCTTTAGATTTAATGGCAATAAGTAGACCAGACGTCGGTCTTCCTTGCAAAGCCTGTGATGCAGGATTTAAAAAAAGATCAAAGCCATCCCACGCAGGTACCGACATTAGCCATGTTTCCTGTAACATAATTATATCGAATTGCAGTAGATCATTGTTGTCATTATTTATCAGATGGACAAAACCCCTTGTGTTCCAACTACTTAGTGCAAGATTTTTAGTTGCAGTTGATTGTACTAGTTAGGCTCGATCTGTTATTTAATTACAATTACAGTTACACACTTTAACCTGTTAAGTATTTCTTTTCCGAGAAGCAAGGGTAGACTTTTTGAGATTGGAATTCTGCGGAACTTCGTTTTTGATTTCAAATTTTGCCGTTGTTTCGGCAAGTAATGTAAATCCCAAGGAAGTCAATTCCGTTTTAGCAAGCCAGATTGTATTTTGCACCAACCACGAGTTCATCCATATTCTTACACATTGGCGATTCCCTTTGTCCGGGAATTCCACCAACTCCAAGTCCGTGGACGAAATATCCTCAAGACTTGGTATGTCCGAGAATATCGCTCTTCTATTTAGTTCATCTTGCACTGCCGGAGAGGCATTGCAAGACAGCCTCAATGAGTAATTTGCCAGCGATTTTCTCTTGGCAGTAGCGGGTTGAGACACCGACCCAACTTTTGTAACCGCTGCCACTGAGGGCATAGAACTTCCTTGTTTAGCGCTGGTACTTAAAGCATTTTGTATTATGTTTAAAAATTCCGGTGTAATTTGTGAGATCAAGGAATTCTGAGGTATAATAGGACTTAGATATTCTTTGGTCTTTTGTGAGATTTCAGGATTCACCATGTGTTTCTTTCCCACTCCCAATGGCAGATTATTTGACTCTATTGTTGCAGGTGTATTTATGGATGGCACAGAATTTGTAACCAACCTTTGTTCTTTAAAACTAACACTTTTAGTCTTTTTATACGAAGGCATTGGTTCCGGCTTATCCATGTGAACCACCAACTTGCTACTCATGTAGGCATCTACCGCCTTTCTTATCTCCTGGCGATGGAAATCTCTTATATTCAGGCCCGGCACAATGGGCCTCATTTCCCCAGAATCAGAAGATTTCTCACCTGGCGCTTTATCCCTCTTGGACTCAGTCTGGAGATTCGGATCTGTTATCTCCTCAACCAGAGCATCTAGGGGGGCATATGATAGTACTGGTTGCAATGCGCCATTTCCCGTTCAATCAGCCTTTGAGTAGGTACGCACATGATATTTTTTTGCAATAGCTTGAGAAGTTGTGATTGCATTGTTAGTTGGGATACTTAATTTTTTGATAAATGTTTGTATTTTTGCCCCCTTTTTGTTTGTGGGCATTGGTTGATTTTTTGTTAACTTTTTATTCATAGGGTTACTCTGCTTTGTGCCACTTTTTGCCTGTTTGGTGAAAACTGTATAGGCCACTTTATCTTCCTTCATCACAGTATCAGTCGCAGATCGCCCCCCCACAGCTTCAATCTTTGTACACTTATCCGCCTGCATAGCAATTTTGACAGGCTCCAGGCCCTCCAACACCTCACCTATAAAACAATCCATTTGTGGAATAGGTTTGTACCCCGCCCCAGCAGCCATGTTCCCTGCTATAGAGCATGTATTTACATCAGGGCGCGTTATACTTGGATTATCACTTTTCGATTTCATTTTGTGCATAGCTTTCTTTTGCCATAGAAGCAAATGCTCAATTTGAAATGTTTGCTTACGGACCTGTTCAGTCAAGGTATCATATAATTTGAACAGTGCAGCCAATGCAAATTGAGTAGCTTTTAACACGATTTCCATGAGTACATCACTATTTGGGACCGGGTTACCTGTTTCTATTTTCTGCGAAGGTTCCACATCATTGGGTTCTGTTGGTTCCTGCACTACCTCCCCACATCTTGGAGCCCCCTCATGTGGAGTTACACATTTTCTCGGAGTTGGGGCACAATATGACTCATTTACACTTGAATATCCCGAACCAATCGTGGAAAACATGTCAGGTGTTTTCGATAAATTATCTGTGAGCAATTGTGCAGAAAACCCAGAATTAAAGAAATTCAAATCAATTATGGCATCATCTTCACCACCATCCCCTACCATTTTAGAGGCATTATCAACAGCTATACATTGCACCGAGTTCAACAAACTGGTGTCCGTTATTGAAGTATTCAAATTTGTCATTATGGTCTTTGAGACTGTGCCTAACATAATGTTTTTTTTACTTACATTTACTCCCTGCTGTGGTGGTTTACCATGATTACCATTTCTCCCAAACAATGCATCAATCACATTTACATTAGAGTCATTAATAATAATAGGCTGAGTACCTGTATACACAACCCCAACCAAGTGCTGTTGAATACTCGGCGGTAAAGAGTCTTTGCAAAATTTCCTAATATCCGTCCCATGACTTATGACGGTTTTTACCTTATTTGCCTTTCACAAGACCTTCGGCGTAGACGTATTACTTAAATGTCAGTTTAAGACATTTTGATTGTTTCGACTCTCCACACCCAGTGCGCTGAGCGGATTTATGCCCTTTGGCATACCTGCCTTCAAAGACCTGGCCATAAAACCACACACACCCTCGTCCCGACGAGTCAGGACAGAAGAAAGAGAAACCACAAAAAGGAAAAAGGCTGTAAGGAAAAACGCACCTCTCCCGTCTCTCCGCTCCCCTTTACTCCAGAGCAGGGAGGCAACGATGTGCCTGATGGAACTTTCTCGGAGCGTTCCAAACTATTACAGAATCCCCAGACCGTGGTCACCTAAGCTTGGCAAGGTGCACCCGCACCTCGCACGCGAACCGCGAACAGCCAACAGTACTTAGCTTGTACTTTACGGTGCGCGGCGCGGGTGCGCCAATGTGCCGGTATTTATTGGAATGGGCCGGACGTAGAACAAACAGAGGGCGTGACCAAGTTCCAGCAACAGTACTTTAAGAAATAGAGAAAAAAGAAAAGAAAAGAAAGACAGAAAAAGGAGGTTTTAAATTTATGACAAGCAGATAGGAAAGAAATAATTCTCACTATAAACCTATCCCAAGTCTATAAGAATTTCAATGGGCTCGTAATATGAATAACAGTGCGGGCACATAGTTTTTCTATGGGCTCTTAATACAACCGAGGATGCGGACACACAGTTTTCAATGGAGTCCACTATGCACGCTACGTGCAAGCACAAAAGTCACCTCCTACTTCCTGACTGGAGGGTCAGGCACTTTGCTTGTCTCCGGCAAATACGTCCTCTAGGGCTGCAAAAGAAAACAACACGCCACGTGCCGGTTCGTGTTCCAATGTCTGAGATGCAAAATCCCTCAGCAACGTTAATCCAGGAGAGTATCAAGCCAGCAAGCCAACAGTACTTAGCTTGTACTTTGGGGTGCGCGGCGGGGTTGCGCCAAGGTGCCGGTATTTATTGGAATGGGCCGGACGTAGAACAAACAGAGGGCGGGACCAACTTCCAGCAACAGTACCTCCTACTTCCTGAATGGAGGGTCAGGCACTTCGCGTGTCTCCGGCAAAGATGTCCTCCAGTGCAGCTAGAACTCGCGGCCAGCAACGATGGCTGGCGGGGATGGCCGAGGGGGTCTCCTACCGGCAGTGCTGGGGAGAGGGGGGACTCTACTCGCTCCGCGTTCCCGGAACTGCAGATCCAAGGTCCTCGTCTTTCCCTTGTTAAGATCCTGGGGAAGAGTCAGGCTCCTGGCAGCAAACACAGGCTACAGCGACAGTAAACAGACTTGCGTGTAACATATTCTTACACAAGGCCATGCCCGACTTGGGTGAAAGGGGTAACCTGGCCTATGTAGGTGATAAAAGCTCAACTGTGGAGGAACACATAGCGGAAATCCGTTATGTTCTAACCCAGTTGAGGGTTGCCGGAGCAAAACTATCCTTCCAAGAGGCACAGTGGTGCAGGACCTGTGTCAATTTCTTGGGGCATGAGATAACTCCTGAGGGTCTCTGTCCCCAGAAAAAGAAAGTGGAAGCACTGCTGAAACTAAAAGACCACACAACTCTGCGTGAGCTAAGGAGCCTCCTTGGACTGACTAATTGCAGTAGGAAGTTCATTGAGGATCACGCAGAGATCACAAGACCCCTGATCCATCTGTTGAAGGGGGGGGGTCAAGTGGGAGAGGGGTCCAGAACAAACCGAGGCAGTAAAGCAACTCAAAAGAAGCCTCTCTCAAGCACCTTGTCCAGCTCACCCTGTCAAAAACAAGGAGTTATTCTTGGAGACAGGGTTCTCAAATACATGCTTGACCACAGTATTATATCAAAAGCATGACAAGGTCAATAAAGTCCTCTCCTATGCAAGCAAGACTTTATCCTCTGTGGAGGAAAAATTCAACAAGTGTGAGAAGGCACTCCTGGCAACGGTGTGGGCATTGAAAAATTACCACCCATTCATCCAGGGGAACACATCATAGTGGAGACTCCACAATAGCCTTTGCAATTTCTCCAAAGTGACAGGATCTGGCCCGGAAATGTGAGTAATTCCAGAATTACATCCTGAATTCTGTCAATGCAAGGCTTTCCTGTGGAGGTCAGATATGGCCAAAAAAAGAAGAGTCACCTCGCGCAATCTCTGGCTGTCTTGCATGATTGTGCTGGAGAAAACTGTCTGTCATGATGCCTACCCCCGGGCATCCGGATCGAGTCCATCAGCCCCGGGAGCAGGTATCCAGATACTCATTAAAACCCCAACAGCCCCGGCTGGGGGCTGTTTGGATTCAGTCCTGGCACCTTAGGCACCAGGCTCATCATAGAAATCAGTCCTGGTGCCTCGGATCCCCGAACTACTAGACCAAGTAAAGGATGCTTGCATCTACTCTAAATTAGATCTCCGAGGGGCATATCATCTGGTACGTGTAAAGAAAAGCGACGAATGGAAGACTGCTTTTCGCACCAAGTACGGATTATTCAAATATCAGGTGATGTCCTACGGGTTGTGCAATGCACCAGCAGCCTTCCAGTATTTTATGAACGATGTTCTTCGTGAACTCATTGACGTTTGTGTTGTTGTATACATAGATGATATTCTAGTGTACTCCTCCTCAGAATCAGACAATGTTAAGCACATTCGTGCAGTCCTTGAGAAACTACGCCAGTACAAGTTATATGCAAAATTGGAAAAATGTGTTTTTCATGCTACATAAGTTGAATTCCTTGGATTTATCCTGACTCCAAAAGGAGTCCGAATGGACTCTCGAAAGGTGGACACAATTCTCAAGTGGCCATCACCCAGTTCAGTTAAAGGGGTGCAAAGCATGCTTGGATTTGTTAATTTCTACCGCAGATTTATTCCTGACTTCTCATGTGTTGTACACCCCATCACAGCACTTTTGCGAAAAAACAAACGCTTCTTGTGGACCGAAGAGGCTGAAAAAGCCTTCCAAGAACTGAAATTGAAATTCACGTCGGCACCTGTCTTAAAGCATCCACGCCCCGAGCTCCCATACATAGTTTAAACCGATGCATCCAGTTTAGCCATTGGGGCTGTCCTGTCCCAGAAGGATCCAGAAACCGGTCAACTTCATCCAGTAGCATTTTGGTCCAGAAAATTCTCGGCCCCCGAATTAAACTATGCGGTTACCGATAAAGAGTTGTTCGCCATCAAATCCGCCTTCAAGGCTTGGCGGCATTATCTTCTCGGTGCCAGGCATACCATTACTGTAATCACCGATCACAGGAACATTGCAATATTTAAAAACAGCCAAGGCCCAATCATCGCGTCAACTTCGATGGGCCTTATTCCTTGCCGAATTCAATTTCGTGATCACTTACCGACCAGGTTGTAAGAATGGTAAGGCAGATGCTTTATCCCGTATTGGGATGGGAGAAGCATATTCGAACCCGGAACCGCTGCCTATAATTCCTGAACAAAGAATTCTTGGGATAACTACTCTACAGACCTTAGAAGATATTCATTTAAAGATCCAACAACTTTTCGATTCAGCAGCCCTGCAGGACTGGGTTAAAAAGGGCCAAGATTATTCAGTTGTCAATGACCTACCTTACTATCAAGGGCGTCTATTTCTACCACACAAGGAACTACAAGAACAAGTCATCTCCAATTACCATGAAGCTCTGATGGAAGGGCACCCAGGTATTGCAATAACTGAAGCTAAAATTAAAAGACAATTCTGGTGGCCCACCTGGCAAAAAGATGTAAAGTCATTTGTACTGTCTTGTGTCATCTGCGCCCAGAACAAAAGCCAAAAGAAGAAACCAGCTGGTCTTTTACAACCTTTAGATATTCCGCCCACACCATGGCACACTTTGTCTTCAGACTTTATTTCAGATCTACCGCCATTTAATGGATTCAACACCATTCTAGTTATTGTGGATCTTTTTTCCAAGATGGCCCACTTTATTCCTTTAAAAGGATTACCTTCTGCTTCAATCTTGGCCAATCTTGGCCAAGGAATTTCTTGAAAATATTGTTCGAATACATGGATTTCCTTCCGTCAGTTCATTTCACAATTTTGGCAGAAGTGTTGTCAATTGGCACAAATCGACGTAAGGTTATCAACCAGTCACCATCCCCAAATCGATGGTCAGACGGAGAGAACCAACCAGACTCTTGAACAATACCTACGTTGTATGCTCCACCAAAACCGAAGGTAATTGGAAGGACATTTTATGGATTTCTGAATACGCATACAATAACTCTGTACATTCAGGAACCGGACAAAGCCCCGTTTATACCATATATGGACATCATCCTCGAACCTCAGAACTCGATTCGCCCCAGCATTAAGAAATGCCGGCAGTAACTCATCTGCATTCTACTGTTACACAAGCCTTTAAAGAGGCAACAAAACATTTGAAACAAGCAAAAGAGAAATACAAGAAAAATGCTGATCAACATAGAAGTGAGACCCCACCATATCGAATCGGAGACCAAGTTTGGCTGGCTACAAGACATATTCCTCTGAAAGGAACTCAGACTTTTAATCCTAGATATTTGGGACCTTACACCATTAAGGCCATTATCAACCGGTGGCCGTCAAATTAGAATTACCCTCTAATATGCGGATTCATCCTGTCTTTCATGTTTTACTTCTAAAACCAGTTCAACCCGGGACAAGATTAACCAAACCACCTGACCCCATCCTAATAGATGGAGAACCTGAATTCGAGGTAAAAAACATCCTGGACTCTAAAATGGTTAAATCAAGACTTTTTTATTTAATCGACTGGAAGGGTTATGGACCACAAGAAAGGTCATGGGAACCTAGTGACCATGTTCATGCTCCTCGACTGGTGAAAAAATTCCATCGGGACTTCCCAGACAAGCCAGGGCCAAGGGTAAGAACAACTTTAGGAGGGGTCTTGGGGGGGGAGTGCTGTCATGATGCCTACCCCCGGGCATCCGGATCGAGTCCATCAGCCCCGGGAGCAGGCATCCAGATACTCATTAAAACCCCAACAGCCCCGGCTGGGGGCTCTTTGGATTCAGTCCTGGCGCCTTAGGCACCAGGCTCATAGACTTTACTTACCTTATGCAGACCATGCTGCAAATGAGTCCAAGCCATCGTGAGGCCTGGATGGGACTATTTTATTACAGGGACGATTTTTCACTCAGGTGTGGTTCTGGGGAACTTCTTACCTGGGACTACTTTGCAGGCTATTTAAACCACGCCCGAACAGCAGCCCATGCTTTGCGTTATTCTGCATCCAGCAGCGTGACGCTCACCGTGTCTGCAAGTCAGCATCTAGTCTTCTGCCACACCCGCCTCGAATCCAGAGCTCCTAGACAAAAGGCAAAGAAAGGAGAAGAGGTTAGATCACAGACATTATCTGATTCCTTACCTGATTCCGGACCCAGCAAATCTCCGAGCCTGGATAAGACATTATTTCAGCACGCGTTGCTTCGCCAGCAGCAGCGCTGCGTTATACTCACCAGTCCACCGCATCTTTCGACTCGGCGCTGCCTCCATCATTTTCTTCGTCGAAACCCAGCGCCTGGGGGGAAAACAAAAGGAATAATTAGGTGAGCCGAGAAAACCAACAAGGACAATCTCTTTGCCAACATAGGCTTACCTGCTTTACCACCGGAGGTATTATTCTTTAATTCACTGCATCTTCCTATGCCGCACCTATAAAGGGAGAGAAAACAGCAAGTTAAACTCATGCAACTTTTACCGGACAGAATTTGGTAATACAGACTCTTACCTGAACGCCATTAGCTGCCTCCAGGCAATATTCTTTTGGACCCAGCTGCAACCTAACGAGGGAATGGAACAAGAGTGAACATTGGACATATTGAACTCTTTGAACTTTATAGACACTGGAGTCAATATTCCTCCGGAACTCCTCCAGTAACTTCAACCCAGTGAAGTAACTGGTATCTATGCGCCCCTGCATGCCATGCAGGATGGAGAGCTATCATTTAAAAACATAAGGTGAGGTTACCAAAAGGGAATATCGGAGGTGATTAGTGGGGAGAACGAGAACTGTTGGGGGGCCATCACTAAAGTCCACAGGTGGCTAAATCCCTTTCTCCACTTGCAGGAGAATACTTCTACGAGTCCAGCAGACAAGATTAGGTGGGCCAGTCCAGACTGTCATCTCTTCACTACGCATCAAGTTGGTGGAGACCGCAGCTGTCCGGGTCCGATCGACGCCCCTGTGGGAACCAGGTGAGCGTAACACTGTCTCAAGGACGAAAGTCTTAAAACCCAGGACCACATGGAGGCGTACCTGAATTCCCCGCACAAAGTCTATGAAGAAGACAAGTGTGAGGGAATGCCCACTGTTTATGTGAATCGGTGCTCCTACCATGTTGACAACAACAGGGAAAAAGAACTCGTGGCCGGCGGTGGGAATGCCTGGGTGAATGATGCCCCAGAACCCTCCGCTGGGTACAAAATCGGTCCCCGCAGTAGTCAGGTAGCAGAGCTGATGGCAGTTCATCAAGCTATCCTCACTGCTGTCCAACACTAACTCCACAAACTGGTCATAATCACTGATTCAGATTATGTCCGGAACGGGTTTGTGGAGCACCTGGTTAAATGGAAAACCAGAGGCATGCTATGTGCTAACAACAAACCACTCAAGCATTGCAAGCTAATACAAAATTATGATGATATGGTCACCTCTAGTGGGATGACCATCTACTGGAAAAAGATCAAGGGTCATTCCAGAATAGAGGGACCAGACAAAACTGGAAATGACCTAGCTGATCAGATGGCCAAAACCAGAGCCATCCAGGGGGATCTCCTTGAGATCGATTTCCTGTTGGGGGAAATCCAGGTAACTGCTGTCACTAGGTCCCAGACAAATGCTCACAATGAACTCTCAACTGGACAGTGGAGGAAGGAGACCCCAGATGCTGATTTAATCACGGCTCAAAAAGGGGATCCAATCATTGGTAAGTTTTTTCGACAGATTGAGGACCCTGAGAACTTTCCCCTGACGGATACCGATTGCATTGGGAAAGAAGACCTCAGAGTGTTGATGAAATGTCCAAAAATGTTCCGAATCCAAGACGGTTTGTTGGTGAGGAGATCCATATCTGGCTGTGACCAGTGGGTGGTCCCTACCTCATTCCGAAGCCTGATGCCAAGTCATGCCCACGATGCGGACACAGCCGGTCGTCAGGGGTTTCATACTACATTAGAAATCTTGCGAGAGGTTGCATACTGGCCACACATGGGGCAGGACCTCAACCAATACTTGACGGGGTGCCTTGTGTGTGAACAATTTCAGCCAACATCACTCACACACCAAGCTCCCCTCCAAAAGAGGGGGATGACACTGCCTTGGTCAGATTTACAAGTAGATTTCATCGTGCCCGTGATTCGCTCCTCTAGGGGGAACAAGTACATGTTAACCATAACATGCTTGTTTACTAAATGGGTGGAATGTCTCCCGGCCCCAAATTGCAAGACAGAAACAGCAGCTGCCCTGATGATCAATCACATCTTCTCGCGTTTTGGACTACCCCAAAGGATTGAGTCAGACCGAGGTAATCACTTCACCAGCGAAGTGATGACAAAGATGTGGGAGATACTTGGGTTAAAAGGAAACTACATATTGCATACCGGCTGTCCTCTAGTGGTAGAGAGAGGTACAATAAAACTATTGTGAGCATATTAAAAATGTTTGTGGCAGACTCTGGGCCAAGTTGGGATATTCAATTACCACTTGTCCTGATGGCCATCAGATCTACCCCTTCTTCTGCAACTAAGATGTTTCCATTTGAGCTGATAACTGGACGAAGGATGGTGCTACCCCAGAATCTGCTCTATAGAACACAAGAGCAGACATTAATAAATGCCTCCGCAACTCATAAGTATGTTGAGAATCTGTGAAAACACCTTCAACATGCTTTTGCGTATGCTCAGCGGAATCTAGAAAGATATGCAGACAGCATGAAGACCCACTATGATATAAAGACAACCAAAAAGGAATACCAAGTAGGAGTCAGGGTCTACTTGTACAATTTCCAAAGGAACCAAACCGAAGAGCGCACATTTTTGCCTAGCTGGCAGGGACCTTTTGAAATTGTGGAGAAAATCTCACCAGTCGCCTACAGAATCCGCATCCCCAAGGGTGACTTGACAGAAGAAAAGTGGGTCCACATCAATCAGCTAAAGAGTTGCCACCCCAGGCACACTTTGCAGCAAATAGGCGAGTCCATAGGAAACCCAGTGGGGGATACTTCTGATGCATAGTCATATTTCAATGTTCACAGAATACATGTATATCCCACTGCTGAAATCCCGATATGGAGGACAGTTAGTGGGAAAATTGTCATAACCAGTTTGTGTTCTATTTCATAGATTTGCACTGATAATACCGTCATAGATTTGCACTGATAATACCGTCGTTACCAAGGAGGACCTCCTCGGGGACCCAGAAGAAAAAACCCAAGGAAATCTAGGGTGTCACTCCACACCAGAAAAGAAAACCTGCGAGAAGGCTGCGGGTATCGTTCCACATTCCAAACCAGAGGCAGCAAGGAGAGCGTGTCGCATATATTGCTGATGGAGGAAGGACTCATACGCGACTGAACCTGTTTTTCAAGAAAAGAAAAAATAATCCCACTTGCCCGACTCCCCCACGACTGGAAGTCCAGACAAAGTCGGCAGAGGGAAATCTGTGGGATATTTTGACCCACTCAGCTGTGCTATGCTACATCACTTTGCTGCATTGGTGCAAGAACAGCACAAAATGGCCGCGCTGACGCCTGTGCGTGCCAAGATCTCTAAACTGCGGTTTTTAACCACCAGAAAATGGCTGCACCCCCTGCCACACACATTTCAGGTGGGGTGGAACAGAGTAATCACTGCAGGAATTCTCCAGTGTGCTCTGCAACATTGAACATGGAGTGAAGTGAAAGAGGCAGCATTATTTTGCTGAAAACCCAAAATGCCTCTTTAAAATGACACTTTCTCAACCTTAAAAGTGCTGCTTGGTGCTAAATTCATCAATTTCTCATGTATCACTGTGATCAAAAAGGCCCTGCAATGCCCAGGATCATTCATTGTGGCTCAGAGGAACAGGGCCTCATTTGAATGACAGCTCCTGTCAAAGTATCTTTGGAAAAGCAACCAGGGACTTTGTTTTTCATTTTACATGGGAGACGCAGCTAAAACTTTGCAAGCGTATCTAAAGAATCAGCTGGAAGAGAAAGACTCTAAACAGATGCCTGATACATGTATCCATGCTGCAAACAACTCCAGCACTCAAGGAAAGAACTAGAGCTGCACAAAGTGTGTATTTGCTGCAGATGAAAACCGAATTTAAAGAAATAAGTAAAATGTGTTTTTCCTGACTGAAGAGCAAAATCGCCTATTTAAGTACATGGTTGTTTAAAGGCATGCTCATTTAGAAATGTAAAAATATTTCTTGCTGGTAAAAGTACTCCTATAAACTGTTTAAATTCCATAGGTTGAAAGTGAAGATTTAAAAGGAGGAAATAAAAGCTAAAACCCAGGATAAGTTGGTAAACTATATAACAAAAAAACTTACTCTGCCAGTGCTAGCCCTGAGAAAGGGTGACACCTCATAAACTGCTGGCACAGGAAAGGCTAATTGCTAGCTTGGAGGCTTTGAATACCCAGGACAAAGGGACTTCCCAAGTCGTCATCAGACATTCGTCTTTTCTCCAGGCTGAGACATTAGCAGGCTAAAACTGTCACCTTTCAAGTGGGAGGGGCAGGAAACTTCAGTCAAGAGAGAGGCCCCTCATCTTGCTTCAAAGGTATTGACATTTGGTTGCAGTTGGGGAAAAAAGAAAAAAAAACTGATAAGTGACAATAGACTTCCTTTTGGTTTTAAAAAGCCTATTTTGTAACTGAACTTCAAGACATTTAACTTTGCAGCAAGAATGAGTAAAAATATGAAAGTTGGTAGTTTTAAATCTAATTTTATGCTCTTTCTGTGAAGGCTTAGTAGAACTCAGTACTGCACAAGGAACAGAAGTTGTAAAGAATGACAGATTGTGGGGAAAGTATTGATATTGCGAACATAACATTTTGTACACATATTCCAGGGGTAAATGCACATCTGTGTACAAAGTTGGGAAATTTTAGGCCAAATCGTTCATAGTTAAAATTCCTAACATGTAGCAGAAAGGCAAAACCAGGTCCCACAGACTTGGGGTTTGGATTGAAATGTGACCCACAAAATATGTAACCTGTGTAGCTAATTTTCAAAGTGGTTATAACTGTATAGATATGTATTTATGGCAAAGTTAGATTTTGGTTCCAGTAGCCGGGGAGGTTTCTAGACATTGTAAAAGTAAACCCATAAACATGACATCCTTTTCTGTGATCCAATCAGCAAAGAGGAAGGCAGAAACTATGCTGTTGCCCAATCCTAGAATCATGGGTGTGGGTAGTAAGCCTGCCACTGCCATATAATGTAGTGATGCCATTTGACATGATAAATAAGGGATCCTGACAGCACACACACACACTGATTCCTGACTTTCTTCCCGATTTCCTGCGTGGCGTCCTGTTCCTGATTTCTTCATCCTACTTCATCCTGATTCCAGATTTCATTGCAAAGCCAAGGTCTATGCATTGCTCCACCCCTTTTCAGCTAGGCCTCAAACTCTAAAAATCCCCAAAACCCAAGGGAAGCATCCTGATCCAACCTGGCTTGCTACTACTAGATGCATGCCTGCAAATTCGCCATTCCACTGATCTCCAGTATCCAGTAACCAGAAGGGCCAGTCCAGTGCAGTCCATTGACCAGAACGGGCCAGATGACCCTGTTCCACCAGAGTTGCCCAGCTGTCCTTGGTTAGACCCAATCCGTGTGATGACCAGAACCCTTGACGGTCCAAAATCCTAAATTCAAGTGGACTGTAAGTATTAATAGGAATCATAGAAAACCATAGCATACCTTGCCTTGCCTCATCCCAATCTCTAACCATCCTATCCTTACCTTAATATCTTGTAACACTGTCAGAATCCTTATTGCAATCCTGTCCCATTTCTTTATACATTTTTATCTTGTGTAAATCTTAAATTATCAATCCTCTTTCGAGTGGTCGGTCTGGTTCCTCCAGAACGGGCGCTGGGGATCTGGGGTTGAAGTCATGAATCAACTCCAGGGCTTACTTTGTCCCTCTTTGGTATTCTAGCCTGACTGCTCTAGTCTAGAGTAAAACTATAGTAAATATTTTCTTGTCCAAACTGAGTTTCTTTTCTGTTTTCACCACCCGATTTTTCTAAAAATGCCTCTCATTCAACATTGCATATCTACCTCAGTTTAATAGCTAGCGACTTCATTTCAACTCTGCATTATACCTAAGACCTATTGCTACATCCCAACCCAAAAACCGCACTCAAAAGTGTACTTCACCCATTTTTCTTAAAAACTGATTGGTTAATTAAATTGTGTGATTTTCATTATAAATTATGTCCAACCTTCCATTTGGAGTCAAAGTGTTTACTTTTGCTCAAACTATAGCTTATAAATGTTAGTATCCTTCCAATGTTGCTCCCATAGAAAGTTGTACTGATTTAAGGATTTTTGCACACATTCACTGTTTTATTCAGCCATTTCCGAAATGTCATTTTAAAGTGTAAGATATCAAATCCGTTTTTCTCTCTTGTTTGGGGAGGGAAGGTTAGATTCGAATTCTGCTTTCTATTCTTTATTCCTGATTACCTGCTGATTCCTTCTATCTATTTAGAATTGTTTATTTGTTGGTTGAGGAATATTGCAGGGGGAAATCCTAACTTGGTGCTTTTCCAAATAAATTAAAAGTGTTCTTTTCTCTGGTATTTTATATTTTGTCTTGCTAAAGAGTGAATTTAAGTGCCTTACATACATTCCTATCTGTTATTGTCACCACATTGGTGATTGCTGCTCCGTATTAAAAAAAATATGTTTGATTTGAATTTTAAATAAATAAATTACCTTTACCAACCAGCCTGATTCCTGGTCCATCGTGACCTGGGGTATTAGAGAAGGGGTGTGATATGAGTGGTATATCACTCAAAATATTGAACCTATAGATATAATAAAATAAGCATTTCAGATGTGCGCTGCATACTAGGCTGAGACCAGGGTGCATCGCCTGATTGAAATACTTAACAAAACTCTCTTGTGCACTGCAGCCTAGAATGTTATGCAATAGTATTCAATGGGAGCTCCCCCGGGACGTAGACACATGAAACTACAGGTGAGCATTGCTTGGTGATCAGCCACCATTATAATGTCTGATCACACTAGTAACCTGGCACCTGACAGAAGTGAACTGCCTCCCTTCACCATCCCCAGCCAAGCCACTGTTTCTTTTGGCACTCAATCTGCTCTCTTCCCAAGAATGCCTTCCGTCAATGGAACGCTGTGACATTGCTGAGCTGTATGGGCCTGTGGTGTTCTGCCTTGGATATTCTGCTTGAAACTTGCTACTGCTACCCGGCACTTCACTCCTACCTTCTTCTCGCTTCACTGCCTCTGCACCATCAAGTCAAATCTCTCATTGGCGAGTGGAGTGGGTTTGCAAGATACTTTTTCCGCCGCCGTTTAGCTCAACATGGGCCTTTCAAGCGCTAGCGGGCCCCGGTTGCGTCACTGGCCAGAACGAGAGTGTTCTCCATCTTGGATTTGGATTTCGGCCTCCGTTCGAGCCTCTCTCTGCAGTCCCTGGATTTACTTATAGAAATCCATACAAGAGTTTGTTTGGCAGCATGGCATGTCTCCCCCCTCCTCAGAACAGTTTTTCAGGGGCTTAACCATTGTTAGGGAGTCCGTTCCACTTGAGTGTTGTAGGAGCTCATGGGAGCTGCTTCCGCATGGCTCGCTACATAGCTACGCCCCCACTGTGGAACTTTCTTAACTCTGAAGTCTGCCACTGTGAGATTCTGTCACTTTGATCTTAGAGCCTGTGAGTTTTCATCTTTAAATCTAGCTGCTGCAAATTTTAATTTTGAATCCAGCCATAGTTGGACTTGCTTAATTTAACTTTGACCTTCTGCCACTGTGTGACTCTATCAATTAATTTCTCCCACTCCGTCACTTTGAAAGTTGTCACTGTGAGATTCTGTCATTTTGAGCAAAGCCTCTGTGAATTTTAACTTTGAATTTTGCCACTGTGAGATTGTCATGATGCCTACCCCCGGGGACCCAGACCAGGTCCAGCAACCCCAGAAGCAGGCATCAAGTTATTTTGAGCAAGCCCAAAAACCCCTGCTAGGGTCTGTTTGGGTGCGGTGCAGGCGCCTATGGCGCCAGGCTCATATGGAGAGTCAGTCCTGGCACCATAGGCACCAGGCTCATAGAGTAGAATTTACCTGATGCAGACCATGCAGACCATGCTGCAAGCTTACCTGATGCAGACCATGCTGCAAGAGCTCCAAGCCAAATGAGGCTTGGAAGGGACTATTTTAACTAGGCACTATTTTTTACTTGGGCATGGCTGGGGCGGAATACTTACCTGGGACTACTTTGAGGCTATTTAAACCACGCCCGAAGAGCAGCACACGCTGCACGTTATTCTGCATCCAGCAGCGTAACGCTCACTGTGCCTGCAAGTCTGCATCCAGTCTTCTGCCACGCCCGCCTCGAGTTTGGAGCTCCTAGAAAAAGGGAGAAAGAAGGAGAAAAGGTTAGAACAAGAGCACTACCTTTGATCCTTACCTGAATTCCCGATCCATCGTGCCTTCGAGCTGGAAGAAAGAAGTTATTTTATGCGCGTCGCCTCGCCTGCTGCAGCGCTGCGCTGAACTCACCGGCCTTCGCAGCATCTTCACATTCCACCGCATCCTCCTGCATGTTCCCGCCGCATTCCGGCACCTAAGGAGTAGACAAGAACAGCAAGGTGAGCCAAGGGAATACACAGAGGAATATTAGTTACCCCCCCATAGACTTACCTGATTTTACCACCTGGGGTACTATTCCTCTTCACGGGTCGGCACAGCTTCCACTGCATCTTCGCCGAACCCCAGCCCCTAAGGGGAAACAAAAGAACAGCAAGGTGAAACAAAGGGACTATCAAGGGGAACTCTCCTCACCTCACCACAATAGACTTACCTGATTTTACCGCCGGAGGTATTATTCCCCGAGACTTCATACTTTCTCTCACTCAGCGCCTGACTAAGGGAGAAAGCAACAGGTTACATATTGACATTATTTATCGAACTGTGTTGGAAATACAAATCCTTGCCAGAATATTACCGGTTGCCACGAGGAACTCTTCACTAGGGCCAAGCTGCAATCTGCAGGGAATCGGACAAGAGTGAAAGTCAGGCATTTGAACTCTTACGAACTACATACTTTTCGGAGTCAATATTGTTCTGGAACTCCCCAATTCCTTCGAGCCAGTGAAGCAACTGGTTATCAACGCGCCCCTGCGCTCAATGCAGGATGTAGAGCTTATCTTTTCAAACCATCAGGTGAGACTATAAGAGGGGACATCAAAGGTGATCCGTGGGGAGAACAGCGGGGGTGGGGGGATTTACACTCAACTCCACCGGTGGTTAATTCCCCTTTCTACATTTGCAGAAGAATATTCCTACGGGCCAAGCAAACGAAGCTAGGAGAGCCAGTCCAGTCCGTCATCTCGGCCCTACGCGTCACATTGGTGGAGACCGCAACTGTCCAGTTCAGATTGACGCCTATGTGGGAGCCAGGTGAGCGTAACAGAACGCGAAGCCTACCCACAAATTCCCACCCCGGCGTTATGGATACCTCAGAGACTGACCAATTGGCCCAATTACTAGGGGAATTGAGGGCTGAAGCGCATTCCGCCCGTCAAGAAACCAATGCTCTTAGGAGAGAACTGATGACCTTGCTAGGCAACTATTGCAAAGCCAGGCTGGACAAGCACCCCAACCTGGTTCCAGAGGAAATCCAGCTCCTGTGTTATCGAGTAACCCTGTGCAAATAAACCTACATGGAAATATTCCATTAGCTCCACCCGAACGCTTTTCCGGAGATCCCAAAAGGTTCGCCGTGTTTATGAACCAATGCCGCTTGCACTTTTTATGGAGACCTGGAGCCTTCCCAAACGATCAAGCCAAGGTAGCCTTTGTATTGTCATATCTCAGCGGCAGTGCAGCTGATTGGTCAATTCCACTAGTTACTCAGGATGACCCAATTCTTCGGGATTTTAAGGGCTTTCAAACGAGCATGGAAAGACTATTTGCCCGGCACTCCCAAGGACAGGCCCTGGATAACAAACTTTTGTCCCTACAACAGGGTAACCAGGACCTTCTATCCTACATCGCAACCTTTAATAGGTTGATAGTGGAAACTGGATGACCTGAGGTAAAACAAATCACGTTATTTCATCGAGGGCTTCGAGGAGAACTCAAGGACTTCTTGGCTCAAGTCGTGAACCCACCTCAAGACTGCGCTGAAAATATAGACTTAGTGGTCCAGTTAGATCACAGACTTCAGAACAGAAAGGCTGATCGAGCCAAGTTTGAGAATCGGGTGTTGGTCAAAACCCACGCTAACCCCAAAGGAGCAGATGCTTCAAAACCCATGCAAATTGGAGGGGTTAAAGGACCCTTAACCCAGAAGGAAAGAGAAAGGAGACGTCAAATGCAATTGCGTCTATATTGTGGAACTTCTGGGCATTTTCTCTGGGATTGCCCTGTAAAACCACCCAAGAAGGTGGTAGGAGCTGCTGATAAAAGCTATATGGAGTCAGACTCGGGAAAGGACCACGTCGAAAAGCATAGAGGTCCGCTTGCGAGCTTGAAGAAGGATACTCAGACCTCGCATTTCATCACACCAATGGTCCTCGTAGATCCAGGGCAGCCAATCGCGTATGCACGCAGTAAGGGAATACATTGATAGCGGGGCCATAGGAAACTATGTGGACTATGAATTGGCTTCCAGGATGAATCTACCCCTCTGCCGAAAAACCACCTCAGATGTCATCACCACAGTCGATGGAACTGAAATTGCCTCTGGGCCTGTAACTCATTCCACCGCAGAGATGACACTATTGGGTCAGGATGGGCATCGAGAGACTATTGTGTTTGATCTAATCAAAGCCCCACAGTTCCAAATAATACTGGGGATACCTTGGTTGGAAACACATAATCCTTGTATTGATTGGCGAGAGAAGAGAATAACCTTCCCGGATTGTGCACAAACCTGTTACCCAAAGAAAAATCAGAACGCAGGCCTGGCCACATTAACCACAGCAGTCATGTAACTACCTTCAGAATACCAAGAATTCCAGGATGTCTTCCAAAAAGAACAGGAAAACACCTTACCTCCTCACAGATGGTACGATTGTCAAATCGATCTCATACCCGGTGCACAACCCCCTTTTAGCAGGATCTATGCCCTTACGGAACTTGAGAACCTTCACTTATGACAATAATTAGACCAGTACCTTGCCAATGGCTTTATTCGCCCATCCAAGTCCCCTGCATCTTCAGCTTTGTTCTTCGTGCCCAAAAAGGAAGGTGATCTCAGAACGTGCATAGACTACCGCGCATTGAACCAGATAACTGTTAAGAACCGATACCCATTGCCTCTGATCCCTGAACTACTAGACCAAGTGAAGGATGCTTGTATATACACTAAATTAGATCTCCGGGGGGCATACCATCTGGTACATGCAAAAGAGGGCGACGAATGGAAGACTGCTTTTCGCACTAAGTATGGGTTATCCGAATACCAGGTGATGCCTTTCGGGTTGTGCAATGCACCAGCAGCCTTTCAATACTTCATGAACGATGTCCTTCGTGAACTCATTGACGTTTGTGTTGTCGTATATATCAATGATATTCTAGTATACTCCTCTTCAGAATCTGACCATGTGAAGCACGTCCGAGCGGTCCTTGAGAAATTGCGCCAGCACAAACTATATGCAAAACTAGAAAAATGCGTTTTTCATGCCACAGAAGTTGAATTCCTTGGGTTTATCCTGACCCCAAAGGGAGTCCGAATGGACTCTCGAATGGTGGACGCAATCCTTAAGTGGCCACTTCTACCAAAAATCCCAGATTTTTCACATGTCGTACATCCCATCACAGCACTCTTGCGAAAAAATAAACGCTTTATGTGGACTGAAGAGGCTGAAAATGCCTTCCAAGAGCTGAAAGCGAAATTCACATCTGCACCGGTATTAAAGCACCCGCGCCCTGACCTTCCATACATAGTGGAAACTGATGCATCCAGTCTAGCCATGGGAGTTGTCCTGTCTCAAAAGGACCCGGAAACTGGCCAGCTTCACCCAGTAGCATTTTGGTCCAGAAAGTTCTCGGCACCCGAGTTAAACTATGCGGTTACCGACAAGGAGTTATTAGCCATTAAATCCGCCTTCAAGGCTTGGCGGCACTATCTTCTCGGTGCCAGGCATACCATTACTGTGATCACCGATCACCGGAACTTACAGTATTTAAAGACAGCCAAGGCCCAATCGTTACGTCAACTCCGATGGGCATTGTTCTTTGCCGAGTTCGATTTCGTGATAACCTATCGACCAGGTTGTAAGAATGGTAAAGCAGACGCCTTATCCCGAATAGGGATGGGAGAGGCAGAAGTGAACCCAGAACCAGTACCTATAATTTCCGAACAAAGGATTCTTGGCATGACTACTCTACAGACACTAGAGGATATTCAAGTAAAGATCCAACAACTCTTCGATCCAACAGCCCTGCAGGACAGCCCTTCCTTAAGTTGCAACTGAGTTCGTGAGAAGAAGGTCTCGTAGCTGCTGCTGGCGTTCAGGTAAGAGTCTGTGTTACCCAACGCTGTCCGGTAACTATTGCATGCGTTAACGTGTTGTTTTTCTCCCTCTTTACAGATGCGGCATATGAAAATGTGGAGAGTTATGGAATAATACCGCCGGTGGTAAGTCTATGGTGGTAAGAGGTTGTATTTGTTGATTCCCTTGGCTCACCTTGTTTTTTCTTGTGTCCCCTAGGTGCCCGATTACAGCGAAGAAATGATGGAAACAGTGCCAGATTGAAAGATGCTGTGAGAACTGGTGAGTATGGCGCCGTGCTGGAGCTGGCGAAGCGACGCGTGCAGGACTGATGTACTTTCCAGGTCCGGAGATGAAATGGTTCCGGAATTAGGTGAGGAATTTGAAATAAGTTCATATTCTAACCTTGTCCTTTTCTTCTTCTTTATTCTAGGAGCTCTGGATTCGAGGCGGCGTGGCAGAAGACTGGATGCTGGCTGCAGGCACGCGGGCGTGGCAGAAGACTGGATGCTGGCTGCAGGCACGGTGAGCATCACGCTGCTGGATGCAGAATAACGCGAAGCATGTGCTGCTGTTTGGGTGTGGTTTAAATAGCCTCCAAAGTAGTTTCAGGTAAGAAGTTCCCTAGAGCCACGCCCGAGTAAAAAATAGTCCCTGTAACAAAATAGTCCCACCCAGGCCTCATGTAAGCTTGGACTCTTTTGCAGCATGGTCTGCATCAGGTAAGTAAAGTCTATGAGCCTGGCGCCTATGGCGCCAGGACTGATTTCTATGATGAGCCTGGCGCCTAAGGCGCCAGGACTAAACCCAGACAGCCCCTAGCCGGGGCTGCTGAGGTTTAAACAAATGTCTGGATGCCTGCTCCCAGAGCTGAGGGCCTTGGTCATGATGCCTGGGGCCTGACAGCACTCCCCCCCAAGGCCACTCCTAAAGTTGTTCTTCCCCCTGCCCCTGGTTTGTCTGGGAGGTTCCGATGGAATCTTTTCACCAACCGAGGTGCATGAACGTGGTCGCTAGGCTCCCATGATCTTTCTTGTGGTCCGTAGCCCTTCCAATCGATCAAATAAAAAAGTTTTGATTTTATCATCTTGGAGTCCAGGATATTTTTTACCTCGAATTCAGTTTCTCCATCTATCAAGATGGGGTCAGGTGGTTTGGTTAATCTTGTCCCTGGTTGAACTGGTTTTAGAAGTGAAACATGAAAGACAGGATGAATTCGCATATTAGAGGGTAATTCCAATTTGACGTCCACCGGGTTGATAATGGCCTTAATGGTGTAAGGTCCCAAATATCTAGGATTGAAAGTCTGAGTTCCCTTCAGAGGTATATATTTTGTAGCCAGCAAAACTCGATCCCCAATCTGGTATTGTGGAGTTTCACTTCTATGTTGATCAGCATTTTTCTTGTATTTCTCTTTTGCTTGTTTCAAATGTTCTGTGGCTTCCTTAAAGGCTTGTGTAATAGTAGAGTGCAAATGACCAACTGCGGGCATTTCTAAGTGCTGAGGCGAATCGAGTTCTGAGGTTCGAGGGTGATGTCCATATATGGTATAAAAAAGGCTTTGTCCGGTTCCTGAATGTACAGAGTTATTGTATGCGTACTCGGAAATCCATAAAATATCTTTCCAATTGCTTTCGGTCTGGTGTAGCATTCAGCGTAGGTACTGTTCAAGGGTCTGGTTGGTCCTTTCCGTCTGACCATCGGTCTGGGGATGGTGACTTGTTGATAGCCTCACGTTGATTTGTGCCAGTTGACAACATTTCTTCCAAAAATGCGAGATAAATTGACTACCTCGGTCAGAAACCAATACGGAAGGGAATCCGTGTAATCGAACAATGTTTTCGAGGAACTCCTTGGCCAGAATCGAAGCAGAAGGTAACCCCTTTAAAGGAATAAAGTGGGCCATCTTGGAAAAAAGATCCACAACAACTAGGATGGTGTTAAATCCATTACATGGAGGTAGATCTGTAATAAAGTCTAAAGACAAGGTGTGCCATGGTGTAGGTGGGATATCCAAAGGTTGTAAAAGGCCAGCTGTTTTTTTCTTCTGGCTTTTGTTTTGGGCGCAAATACCACAAGACATCACAAATGACTTTACATCTTTTCGCCAAGTGTGCCACCAAAACTGTCTCTTAATTTTCGCTTCAGTTTTTGCAATACCTGGGTGCCCTTCCATCAGGGTGTCATGGTATTTGGAGATGACTAGTTCTTGTATTTCCTTGTGTGGTAGAAATAGTCGTCCTTGATAGTAAGGTAGGTCATTGATGACTCAGTAGTCCGGGCCTTTCTTTACCCAGTCCTGCAGGGTTGCTGGATCGAAGAGTTGTTGGATTTTTCAATTAATATCTTCTAGTGTCTGTAGAGTAGTTATGCCAAGAATTCTTTGCTCGGGAATTATTGGCACCGGTTCCGGGTTTGCATATGCTTCTCCCATCCCTATTCGGGATAAGGCATCTGCTTTGCCATTTTTGCAGCCTGGTCGATAAGTGATCACGAAATCGAATTCGGCAAAGAACAATGCCCATCGAAGTTGTCGCGATGATTGGGCTTTGGCTGTTTTTAAATACTGCAGGTTCCGGTGATCAGTGATTACGGTAATAGTATGCATGGCACCAAAAAGATAGTGTCGCCAAGCCTTAAAGGCGGATTTGATGGCTAATAGCTCTTTATCGGTAACCGCATAGTTTAACTCAGGTGCTGAGAACTTTCTGGACCAAAACACTACAGGTTGAAGTTGACCGGTTTCAGGATCCTTCTGGGACAGGACAGCTCCCATGGCTAAACTGGATGCATCAGTTTCTACTATGTATGGAAGCGCAGGGCGTGGATGCTTTAAGACAGATGCTGATGTGAATTTCGCTTTCAGCTCTTGGAAGGCCTTTTCAGCCTCTTCGGTCCACAAGAAGCGTTTGTTTTTTCGCAAAAGTGCTGTGATGGGGTGTACAACATGGGAGAGGTCCGGAATGAATCTGCTGTAGAAATTAGCAAAACCGAGCATGCTTTTTACCCCTTTGACTGAACTGGGTGATGGCCACTTGAGAATTGCGTCCACCTTTCGAGAGTCCATTCGGACTCCTTTTGGAGTCAGGATAAATCCAAGAAATTCAACTTCCGTAGCATGAAAAACACATTTTTCCAATTTTGCATATAACTTGTGCCGGCGTAGTTTTCCAAGGACTGCACGCACGTGCTTAACATGGTCTGATTCTGAGGAGGAGTACATTAGAATATCATCTATGTATTCGACGACACAGACGTCAGAGAGTTCACGAAGGACATCGTTCATAAACTACTGGAAGGCTGCTGGTGCATTGCACAACCCGAAGGGCATCACCTGATATTCGAATAATCCTTCGCCTTTCTTGACACGTACCAGATGATATGCCCCTCGGAGATCTAACTTAGTGTAGATACAAGCATCCTTTACTTGGTCTAGTAATTTGGGGATCAGAGGCAATGGGTATCGGTTTTTTACCGTAATCTGATTTAATGCGCGGTAATCTATGCACGTTCTAAGGTCACCTTCCTTTTTTAGCACGAAGAATAAAGTTGAGGATGCAGGAGACTTGGAAGGACGAATAAAGCCATTAGCAAGGTATTGGTCCAAGTATTGCCATAGGTGACGATTTTCAGGTTCCGTGAGGGCGTAGATTCTACTGCATGGGGGTTGTGCACCGGGTAGGAGGTCGATTTGACAATCGTATAATCTGTGAGGAGGTAATGTATTGGCCTGTTCTTTTTGAAAAACATCCTGAAATTCTTGGTATTCCTGAGGTAACTGCATGGGTTAACGACTGTAGCCAGGCCTTTGTTCAAAGTTTTCTCCAGGTAACAGGTCTGTGCACAATCCAGGAAGGTTATTCTCTTCTCTCGCCAATCTATACAAGGATTATGTGTTTCGAACCATGGCATCCCCAGTATTATCTGGAACTGTGGGGCTTTGATTAGATCAAACACAATAGTCTCTCGATGCCCATCTTGACTCAACAGTGTCATCTCTGTAGGCGAATGAGTTACAGGCCCCGAGGCAATCTCAGTTCCATCAACTGTGGTGATGACATCCGAAGTGGTCTTTTTGCAAAGAGGTAGATTCATCCTTGACACCAATTCAAGGTCCATATAGTTTTCCTACGGCCCGCTATCTATGTATGCCCTTACTGCGTGCATACGTGATGGCTGCCTGGGATCAAGTAGGACCATTGGGATGATCAGATGCAAGATCTGAGTGTCCTTCTTTAAACTCGGCAAGCAGACCTCTATGCTTGTCGGGCGTGGTCGTTTCCCGAATCAGACTCTATGTGGCTTTTTTCAGCAACTCCTACCACCTTCTTGGGTGGTTTTGTAGGGCAATCCCGTAGAAAATGTCCTGAGGTTCCACAGTACAGACACAACTGCATCTGTCGTCTTCTTTCTCTTTGCTTTTGAGTTAAGGGTCCTTTAACCCCCCCGATCTGCATAGGTTCAGATGCATCTGTTCCTTTGGGGGCAATGTTGAGTTTAACCAATACCCGGTTCTCGAACTTAGCTCGATCAGTCTTTTGGTTCTGAAGTCGGTGGTCTAGCTGGACCACTAAGTCTATAAATTCTGTGCAATCCTGAGGTGGGTTCACAACTTGAGCCAAGACATCTTTGAGTTCTCCCCGAAGTCCACGATGAAACAATGTAATTTGTTTTTCCTCCGGCCACCCGGTTTCCACCACCAACCTATTGAAGGTTGCAATATAGGTTAGCAGATCCTGGTTACCTTGTCGTAAGGATAAAAGTGCGTTCTCCAGGGCTTGACCCTGTGAGTGTCTGGCGAATAGTTTTTCCATGCTCCTTTGAAAACCCTGAAAATCCCGGTGAAGAGGATCATCCTGGTTGACTAATGGAATGGACCAATCTGCTGCGCTGCCACTAAGATATGACGATACAAAGGCTACTTTGGCTTGGTCATTTGGAAATGCTCCCGGTCTGCATAAAAAGTGCAAGCGGCATTGGGTCATAAACACGGCGAACCTTTTGGGGTCCCCAGCAAAGCGTTTGGGTGGAGCTAACGGAATATTTCCTGGTAAAACCACTTGCACTGGATTGCTTGATGAAACGGGGGTTGGTTTCCCCCATATCCAGGTAGGGGCGTTTGGCCAGCTTGGTTTTGCAGTAGTTGCCTAGCCAGATCATCCGTGCGCTCCTTTGAGACAATTAGTTCTCTCCTGAGGGCATTAGTCTCTTGGCGAGCGGCATGTACTTCCGCCCTAAATTCCTCCAATAATTGGGCCAGTTGGTCGGTTTCGGAGGTTTCCATAACACCCGGGTGGGTATTTGTAGAGAGGCTTCGCGTTCTGTTACGCTCACCTGGACCCCACAGGGGTGTCGATCGGACCCGGACAGCTGCGGTCTCCTTCAACGTGATGCCTAGTGCAGAGATGACTGTCTGGACTGGCCCGCCTAGTCTTGTCTGCTGGACCCGAAGAAGTATTTTCCTTAAGTTCGAAAAAAATGAGCACTCCATCCTGCGTGTCTTGCAGGGGCGCGTAGATACGAGTTACTTCACTGGTTTGAAGGCGTTGGGAGAGTTCCGGTAAGTATTGACTCTGAAGTCCCTGGCGGGATTGGTAAGTATCAAGTTCAAAGAGTTCAATGTGCCCGATGTTCACTCTTGTCCCCTTCCTTCCTTAAGTTGCAACTGAGTTCGTGAGAAGAAGGTCTCGTAGCTGCTGCTGGCATTCAGGTAAGAGTCTGTGTTACCCAACGCTGTCCGGTAACTATTGCATGCGTTAAGGTTTTGTTTTTCTCCCTCTTTACAGATGCGGCATATGAAAATGTGGAGAGTTATGGAATAATACTGCCGGTGGTAAGACTATGGTGGTAAGAGGTTGTATTTGCTGATTCCCTTGGCTCACCTTGTTTTTTCTTGTGTCCCCTAATTGCCGGATTACGGCGAAGAAATGATGGAGACGGTGCCAGATCGAAAGATGCTGTGAGAACTGGTGAGTATGGCGCCGTGCTGGAGCTGGCGAAGCGACGCGTGCAGGACTGATGTACTTTCCAGGTCCAGGGATGAAATGGTTCTGGAATTAGGTGAGGAATTTGAAATAAGTTTGTTTTCTAATCTTGTCCTTTTCTTCTTCTTTATTCTAGGAACTCCGGATTCGAGGCAGGCGTGGCAGAAGACTGGATGCTGGCTGCAGGCACGCGGGCGTGGCAGAAGACTGGATGCTGGCTGCAGGCACGGTGAGCGTCACGCTGCTGGATGCAGAATAACGCGAAGCATGTACTGCTGTTTGGGTGTGGTTTAAATAGCCTCCAAAGATGTTCCAGGTAAGAAGTTCCCTAGAGCCACGCCCGAGTAAAAAATAGTCCCTGTAACAAAATAGTCCCATCCAGGCCTCATGTAGGCTTGGACTCTTTTGCAGCATGGTCTGCATCAGGTAAGTAAAGTCTATGTGCCTGGCGCCTAAGGCGCCAGGACTGATTTCTATGATGAGCCTGGCGCCTAAGGCGCCAGGACTGAACCCAGACAGCCCCTAGGGGCTGCTGAGGTTTAAACAAATGTCTGGATGTCTGCTCCCGGAACTGAGGGCCTTGGTCCTGATGCCCGGGGGTAGGCATCATGACAGGATTTGCCTCCACACCACTTCCCACGTCGTGCTTTCTCTCAGCATTCTGGCCGGTGTCAGCACAGGTTGCGGCACAACTCAGCCTCTGCAGCTATCCCTCCTGGTTGTCAGCTGTGGCAGATTTAGATTTCCTGGCATAATTGAACAACTTCCAAACACTAGACCACTGTATTGGTTTACAGGTTTTAGTAATCTTCATTGCTCTGCCTCTTTTTCTCATCAGTTTGTACCATGGTATTCCTTGTGTGATTTTGAGGAAGCTGCTGTTGGAGCTCATTGGGAGTAATCATCACAACTCATTGTCTCTTCCACATCTCAGTTGTTGACACACTGGTCCTTGCGTGATATTTGGGAATACTTGAAGTGGTTGAGGGAGTGCGTTAGGACATGAGGAATGGCCATCAGGGCATGAGGAATGGAGGGAGCATAAACAAAAGGCAATGGGGGGTATCTGACTTTCTCCAATGATGTTGTATCATCTCCCTGAGGGTCGCCTTCCCCCATGGTGTCCTCTCTCATATAGCCACCCCAAGGTGAGGATCAGGATCAGGTAGCATCAGCCGTCCCATGGCCACATGAGGAGATGCTACCGCTGGGAAAGGAGTGATGACATCATCAGATTCATCACAATACCAACCCATAAATTACTCCTTCTGCACTTAGTCTTAGACCATCAAACCAACCTTTCATTCCTACTCATTTACAGACTGCCGACATACAACCCTACATTCACGGACATACTTGTGGACACCATCAACAACATCACTATGAAATAGGACCACCTGATCATACTCAGAAATTCCAATATCTAGTTTGAAGAAGAAAACAGCAACCAACCTAAAACACTAACAAATCTACAAGCAACAATGCATCTACAGCAATTGGCCAAGGGAGCAAAACACATAGCAAACTATGTGTCTTTTTAAGAATGTTCCTCCCAGGCAGCGCAGAGGATGTGCACAGCAGAAGCGTCTCTTCCATGCTGAAGTCCGGCCACAATCTGGCCCATCTGCGTCCATCCACATTCCAGACGGGATCTGGGTGGAAAATTCCCAGTATAAGTATGGATGTATGTCCGGGAACACGCTTGTTTTCTTTTCCCCTCGCAACCTTGTGGCCTCCAGGCTGGCTTGCACAGCCTTATTCCATGGTCTCGGTACCACCTGGTTTGCTTGCGCATGTGAAATGTGCGGTCGCTAAGAGCTCATGCCCTTTCTTTTTACTAATTGCTTCAGGAACACATTCAAAACTTTTTTATTACCGAAACTGGGCTAATTGAGTTCTCAGGCCCCTGCCTTGTGCAAGCTTTGCCACTTGATTACCACATTTTGTGTCTTGACTGTCCTCCTCTTCAATTTGGCGGTAGAATTGCACCACTTGCGGTTTGCATGCTCCATCCTCCTTTTTTCTCATAACCTCAATATGGAGGCTCTCATGAGTCGTAAATGTTTATCTACGGCTAACTCAGTTCATGTCTGTGTTCTTTACCGCCCTCGCACTGCGGACCCCTTTTTTTCATTTGCCCTTTCCGAAGTCATTGCGCATCTCCATCTGTGCTATCAAGACTTAATTATTCTAGGTGATTTTAATCTTCAGCCCAATGATCCCTTGGACTCTCACGCGGGTTCACTTATTTCTGCCTTTTCAGATCTTGGCCTTTTTCAACTGGTCACAGTCTCGACCCATGTGCTGGGCTATACCTTAGATCTCTTATTTTCTGCACCCGGATTGGCGTCCATTTTCCAGCCAGCCCTTTGGTCTAGGCCAATCATTTTTTTATTCCTTTTGTCATGAATAGATTGGCTGAGGTGACGCAATCCATTTGTTGTCGCCCCTCTATCATAGGTGGCGCGCTATTAGCATATCAGATATGGTGGACATTACACTTATCTGTCCCTCCACACAGGGTACCAACATCACAACCTTAGTCTCAGCCTGACCTCTACGCCCAACCTTTTGGCCCATTTGAAGCAATCTAAACCACAGAGGCTACCCTCGTAGCCGTGGTTCTCTCCCGAACTGGCAGCTCTTTGCCTGCTTAGCTGGCAGGTAGAACAGAAATGGCGGGTTTCTTACTGACCTACTAGCCGTCTAAAGTTACGCCTAGCTACAGCTGTTTATCAACATGCAGTCTTTGTAGCTAAGTGTTTTCTTTCCCCTCTAAACTGGCTGTTGCTGTGAACCAACCCAGGGAATTATTTTGGTTGGTCAAGTCATTGTCATCCTTCACTGTTGCCGGTACTGTTGAGGCTACTCAGGGGCTGTGCAATTCCCTGGCTGACATCTTTGTGGACAGAATTGCCTCGATAGGCCAGAAAATAGTCAACCCGGGGTCCCAGTTACCTTTACCCACAGGCCCTGGTAGGCCCCTGCCTTCACCTCATAACTGGTCTTGTTTATCAGTTTTTAGCAATGATGATATTTGGAGGGCTACCTTTGCCCTCAAGTCAACCTCTCCTGCCTACCCAATTCCACTACCTATCTTCAAGAACGTCATTTCACTGATCGTTCCTTGGGTATCATCTGCTGTTAATCACTCTTTCTCAAACAGTTATATCCTTGCCTCTTTAAAACACGCTATGGTGATCCCACTTATAAAAATATCTGCCTTGGGCCCCTCTGTTCTTTCTAACTTTCATCCTATCTCTCTTCTTCCTTTCTCCATAAAGCTCCTTGAGTCTCTGGTGATGTCTTTACTTTGCTCATTCTTGGGCGACTCTGGACTCTTAGACCCTTTTCAATCCGGTTTTCAACACGGTCGAGGGACGGGAGGATGACCTGTCCTGCATCGTGGATCAGGGTGGTGTGGGGGCACTGATTTTGTTAGACTTATTGGCTGCCTTTAACACCATTGATCATGCTGTAGTGATGGACAGGCTCGGCCTGGTGGGAATCTCGGGCCCGGTGCCTGTTTCAGTTCTTTTCTCTCGGGGTGCACAGAGTCTCTTCTTTTTTTGCATTTTTGTTCTACTCCTTTGCCTGTCTCCTGTGGGGTCCGTGAGAAACCTGAAAGTGTCTCCCTAACTAGTCCCTGTGGATCTGTCATCCAGTTGGCCAGGACACGGCCATCGCTATTGGATCCAGTTCCTGGGTGTGGACCAGTGAGGAGGATCACTTGAATGGGGGTTCTTGGGGAGTGTGACACTGATGTGTGACACACGGTATCCCCTTCTTTAAACACCTATTCCCCAACCTACCACGTAGGGAATTCCAAAACACTACCCCCCCTTTTCTGACACAAACACTTTTGCACAACACGAAAAACAACAGACTAACACCACAGCCATTTACCTGACATGTCAGGCAAAGTTAGGCAGTTGACCAGAATCACACACACCTGACGATCCTTTCCCTTCTCCACAGGGATAAAAGGTGGAGCATAACAGCACCCTACAAACAAGGCAGACTGCACAACGTGAGAGTTAACTGAGCACAGCAGTTCAAGAGGAGGCGAAAGACAGCACAATTCGAGAGGATACTGAAGGAAGGCAGACTTCAGTATTAGTGGAAATACAGGTTTATTTGAAGCTTAATGGGTACAGACCCCCAGCACATCCTTTCTCCAGGCTGGGACAACAATAACTGCTTCAGAACCAATTGCAAGACCAAACATTCTATCTAAACATCACTGAGCATATAAACATTCCACCAATAACCCTAAGTACATCATATGGTGGAATGCTCTGTCAAATATCTACAGAGAACACTGGCAACATTGCCAACTATTTACATGTATACATAAGCAACATCATAACATATCTCCCTCTCTTATCACACACACCCTCTCCTCACAACAGCTATTCTATTTTTATTCCACACCTGTCCTCCACTCACTCTTACAACACCTTTCATCACTGCAACCACACACACTGGATTTGAATATAACAGATCACCTTTCCTTTTTATCACATCTTTTCTCATCCTCACTTAATCACCACACTCCACTCTGAGTTCCTTTTTCCCTCTTCTCACATTCTCTCTCATAACATACTGCTCTTTCTTCCCTTTTAGACTTCTTCTTAATTCTTCAACCACACAATCCGAATCACCTCCTCTTCGTAACCAGGGAGGACATACTTCTGAATATCCCTTACGACCCCTCATGAGTTCGAATGGAGACACATCCCTGACAGAATGCGGAGCCATCCTCAACACACACATTGTTTCCCGAACCGCCATCTTTCTATTTATTCCGCAAACACCAGCCAAACGAATACCTTCCATTATGCATCTGTTCATCGTCTCCACCAACCCGTTCCCTTTGGGATGGTATAATGCTGCTCTCTTACTGATTTTTCTACATCCTTGCACATACTCCTTAAAACAACCACCTGTAAACTGCAAGGCATTATCCGTAAGAATATAACTTGGAAAACCCTATCTTGCAAAAATCTCATGCAATTATGTGACAATACTTCCACCGTTCACTTCTCTGACCACCCTACATTCACACCACCTGGAGAACATGTCCACCAAAACAACAATAAATCTACTTTGTCCAAAACCCATCTCGACCGCACCGAGGATATCTATGGCCACCTCATCCCACACTTTGGGTGGCACTTCATTCATCATCATGAGTTGCTTCTTTGCTATGACACCTTTGCAACTTTCTATACAAGCTACGCAACCCGCAACTTTTTTTCCACTTCTCTATCAAATCCGGGCCACCAGTAGTCGGCCCTTAACACTGCCTTGGTTTTACTAACTCCAATATGCCCTTTATGGGCTATATCAATAATGAGTTGTCTGATTTCTTCAGGCACAACTGCTCGCCACCAACAAAATACTCCTCCATCCTCCTTACTCAGTTTATCGCGAACCTCCCAAAATGGCCTCTCCCCTTGAGACAATTCCCCTTTGCTGGGCCAATCACTACAGAGGTATAACTTCACTTTTAATAAGACATTATCACTATTCAAGGACCTTGTCCACTCATCCTTATCTATGATACCATCACACGTGGCAAAAACCAATTCCATCGCCTCATCCTGTTGGTTTTTCTCCTCCCTTCTAGCTAGTCTCGATAAACAATCGGCTAACACATTGTCCTTCCCTGACACAACACACATTTCAAAACTATGGCATTGTAAATGCATGACCCGCTGTCATGATTCCTGCCCCTCATGTCCCCAGCCCTCCAAGATGTCAGGCTGGAGCCAGGCCATGATCACCTACATGGCCCTCAAGGGCCTCTCCATCCCTCCAAAGACCCACTTGGAGTCAGACTTGGCGCTTGTGGCACCAGACTCACTCACTCCCATAGGATAACATTGGGGATTGGACTTGTAGTGCATTGATGGGGACACGATGGGTGCCCCCACATATTTTGGTTCCCTGAACTGCATGTGCAGTCTAGTCTTTTGGGTGTGGTTCAGCCCAGAGACAACTGAGATACCCAGAGACTATTTAAGCCACGCCCAGGCTGAGAAACATGCTTTGTGTTTTCTGCACCTGCAGTGTGACACTCACCATGTTCGGATCGGTCTCCAGTAGGCCTGCATCTTTCTTCTGCGCTCAGCTCCTGCAAGAACAAGAACACCGTTAGGAACAGCCTTACCTTGCAGCGCTTCTGCCCATCATTCATTGCTCCTTCAGTTCTGCGGACATCTTCGGCGGTGTCATTCCCATCCCGGCACGCCGCTTCCTAAGGAAAAGTGAAAAGAACAGAAAAAAGGCATTAGTAAGCATTCAGCAAATCTTCGCTTATTTTTAAAGACTGTATGAGCTTCAAACGCTTACCTGAGTTCCAGCCGCTCTGGGGGAACTCTGTCTTCGGAACTTCTCATCCATCTGCAAGAGGGAAAAGACACTCCAGGTTAGCGTGGAAAACATCTAGAGGCGCCGCATACCGTGCTTACTCACCGCATTTCTTCTTCATAACCGGTATCCATGCTGAAAACATTGCGGCACCTAAAAGACACAGAAAAAGAACGCAGTTCAATACAAATACGAAAGGGTCGCATCGCTGTTAAGACGGATTTCTGAACTCTGTCCTGGCCGCAGAAGTTCAGAAGGCCAACCTAATTACTTGGAAAAGGGTAACCTCTGGACAAGCCAGACCAAACAGGGTAGCGATCGTGGCGGTCAAGACTAGGTCTCAAGAGGGGTGAGGGTGACTGAAAGCCCGCAATGAGCACACAAAGCAAGGACACTTACAAATTACTCCAAACAGGTGCTATATTAAAAATATATACACATTTATTCCAAGGCCTTTGCAACAGTGACCGTAGCGAGAAATCACAATAAAACTCTAGTAAACCAACACATACCAAACCAATACAATATATATACAAATACAAACGAGTCTAAAGCGTTAGATGCACGAAATGTGTAGTCCACCTAGAAAGGGAGGAAAACAGGCAGTGCGAAATAATGATTAGACCCAGTCCGCCTTCAGAGGCACCTAACTAAAAGGAAGTCCAAGCCCTGCGAAGAGTGGAGCCTTGTGCTCAAAAGTACCTGCACACGCTGGTGCCAACGGGCAAAAAGGGGAGTCTCTTCGAGGGAATCAGGCAGTTCAGTTTGGTGCACAAATGAAGAACAGAGTTCCGCGACTCAAGTGCAGCCTCCACTGTGGGCAGAAGCAGATCGCGAGTACAGAAAGGCGTGCTGTTTGACACAGCGGGGAAAAGCTATGGGCTCCTGCAGGAGGGCGACCAGTTCCTAGCTATGCTACTCACCGGTCCCCGATGCAAGCAGACCAAGGCTTCTCCGCGTCAGTTTCAGTGCCTGCAGGTTCAGGGGAGCAGGGGACGTCTCGTCGTCGTGTAGATTCTGCAGCAGCAGAGTTGAGTTAAAGATGTCCCAAAAACGAAGGGAACCCGCACAGTTTGTTACCACAGCAGGGCAACGGAGCGGCCGTGTGTATCTTAGCCAAATGTACACTACTCACTTCAGACCTGGGAATGCCAAGTGTACGAATCTTGTGCGAGTGACAAGGACTCGAAATACAACACAACTTGGAGGCGGTTACAGAGCAAGACTCCTGGGTAGGCTGGTCAGTCTGCTGGATGGCCCAGAGACACTTCCGAAGTCTTACGTGCAGGAGATGGTGAAGATGCTGAGAACAGCTGTTCCCGCTATTCCAATGGTCGAAGTACCAGTACAGGCCTTCTGGTTCAATCAAAGGTAGAAAGGGTTTCACAATGCGACAGCAGTGCAGAAGAGCAGTCCTTCAGCGGGTCACCAGCGATTCCTCGGTTCAGCCTCGTTGTTGCAGGATACTTGGCTCCTGTATTCCTTTGTTCGTGAGAACTCAGGAGATCGACATGGTAGTGGCGTTTCCAGCCCCCTCTTATCCACGGTTCCCTTCGCGCCAAAACGGAGGGGACCCAATGGGAGATCCGCTCATCAAACACTCACACCATACGTGGACCTATCACGGACCACGGTGGTCCCAGGCATTCATACCACACTAGACTCTCTGGCACCCAGGATGTGTATTGGGACCAGACATCCCAGCCCACATCCTGGAGGCACACACAAGGCTTGTAGAAGCCCGCGAAAGCATATGTGTTTCGCGGGAAAGTACATGCCCAAATAAGGAAGGCCCCGGGTCGGCTCGACCTGGGGAAGGTGAAGGGGGCAAGACGGTCAGCGGACAGGACAAAGAGCCTCGTGGTCTGGCCATTTTGGGAGCCAGGCCACCATTTTGGGCTAAGAGCGAGAAACGCGCTTAAAACGCCAAAATGAGCTCAAAAACACAAGAAACGATCGCTGCCACCATTCCCGTCCGTGATTCACTTGCACCGATCAGTTACAATCCAAACAGAGTATCTAGGGCCTGTAGAAGGCTAGAGACCCAAGAGAGCAGTAATTTAGCTTACAGTGCCCGCTTGTGTCATGTTGCACGAAAGCTGCAACATGATAAAGAAACTACGGAAAACAGCGTTTCCCGGTACTGACTGTCTTAAGGGCATGTCAGTTTCCCTGTAAGAATGGAGCGAAAGCCCAGAGGAGTGCGGCAGAAGGCTGCACTTCTCTGGCAAAGTCTAGATCATGGTGAAAACAACAGCAAAAAGTTTAGGGGCTGCCACATGGAAGGAAAATTACCCACAATTAAGAAATCTTTCCTAACACTCGCCCTTCCCAGACTATGGACAGGGGGAACTAATCCACCCCTGGATGAGCTCTTGTTCAGGTCGGTTAAACATTGTGGACAACCCATCAGCATTGCTATGTTGGACACCTGGCCTATGCTCAATAGTGAAGTCGAAGCCTTGTAGACTTATGGACCACCTAAGCAACTTTGGATTCTCTCCCTTCATGTTCATTAGCCACTTTAAGGGCTTATGGTCAATTTGCACAGTGAAGTGGGTCCTATAGAGGTAGGGCCTCAGCTTCCGTAGGGCCCACACAACAGAGAAACATTCTTTCTCCACTGTGGACCATCTGAGCTCTCTGTCCTTAAGCTGGCGACTAATAAAACCAATAGGGTGTTCCTTACCCTTCTCATCTACTTGCGATAGTACAGCTCCTATCCCAGTGTCAGAGGAATCCGTCTGCACAATAAAAGGTCTTTGATAATCAGGGGCCCTGAGGACAGGGGCCTGGCACAAGCAGCCTTTTAAGCCATTGAAGGCCTTCTCACACTCGTCGGTCCAAGTTACCTTCTTGGGTTTCTTCGGAGTGGTGAGGGCAGTCAGAGGGGCAGCTATGGTGCCATAGTCTGCCATGAAGTTGCAGTAATACCCTGTGAGTCCTAAGAAGGCTCTCACTTGGGTCTGTGTAGTGGGGGTAGGCCAGTCTTGTACTGCTTGTACTTTACTGGGAAGAGGCTGTATCCTCCCTCCACCTACTTCATGTCCAAGGTATACCACTGAGCCTTGTCCAATCTGGCATTTACTAGCCTTTATGGTCAAGTGTGCTTTCTGAAGAGCCTGGAGCACAATCCCGAGGTGTTTCACATGGTCTTCCCAGGTGGCACTGAAAACAGCTGTATCGTCCAGATATGCATGACAGAATTCGTCCAACCCATTCAACACATGATTCACAAGCCACTGGAAAGTGGCAGGTGCATTTTTCAACCCGAACAGCATTACCCTGAAATGGTAAAGGCCGTCTGGAGTAGAAAACGCTGTCTTCTCCTTGGCATGTTCTGCCAACGCTATTTGCCAATAGCCAGCAGTGAGGTCAAACGTGCTGAGGTACTTGGAGGCACCCAAAGTATCCACCAGCTCATCTGTTCGAGGCAAGGGGTTTGCATCTGTCTTGGTGACAGCATTCAGAGCCCTGTAATCCACGCAGAACCTCAATTCAGAAGTGCCTGCCTTTGGAACCAAAACCACAGGGCTGGACCAAGGACTACTAGAGGGTTCAATCACCCCAAGGTCTAACATCTTGTTGTCCTCGGTCTTAATGTAAGACCGTACTTTGTCTGACATCCTGTATCCCCTACTTTTGGTAGGTACACTGTCTCCTGTGTCTATGTTATGTCTGCACCAAGGTGTCAAACCAGGCGACTGTGAAAACAGGGGGGAAAACTGCCTAAGCAAACTTTTCACCTCAGCCTGCTGATTAGAAGTCAGGTGAGGGGCCACTCGGACACCCTCAAAGGAGCTATCTGAAGGACCGCTTTGGAACAGGTAGGGGAGAGGTTCAGACTCCTCTTCCTCAACGTCTGAAGCCAGTAGCAGTGCTGCGATTTCGACTCTTGGGACTAAAGCCTTCAGCCTATTTACGTGAAACACTTTTGGAGCCTGTCCAGGCCTTCCAAGGTCCACTAAATAGTTAACCTCACCCAGGGGCTCCACCACTGTGTAAGGGCCTGACCATTTGTCCTGTAAAGCTCGAGGCCTTATGGGATTCATGATCAGGACTTGCTGACCAGGTGTAAAGTTGATGAGGGAAGCTTTCTGGTCGTACCAATGTTTCACCAGCGCTTGTCCTGCCTTCAATTTATCACTAGCCAAGCCCATCAGAAGTACCAATCCGTATTCTGAGCCCCAGCACATAATCTACTACGTTGGTAGTAACAGGGGGAGTGGGCATCTCCCATCCCTCTTTGACTATGGCTAAGGGTCCCCGTACAGGATGACCGAACAGAAGTTCGAAGGGGCTGAAGCCAACACCCTCCTGTGGTACCTCTCGGTAGGCAAACAGTAAGCATGGTAAAAGAAGATCCCATTTTCTTCTCTGAGGTTCTTCCAGAGCCCCAATCATGCTCTTTAACGTTCTGTTGAAACGTTCCACCAGACCATTGGTCTGGTGGTCGCATCCAGGTGAGAACTTGTAAGTGACCCCACATTCTTTCCACATAGCCTGCATATACTTTGACATAAAGTTGCTGCCACGATCCGACACAACTTCTTTAGGGAAGCCAACCCTAGTAAATATGCCAAGTAACGCTTTTGCAACTGACTTGGCAGTTACAGTGTTCAATGGGATGGCCTCAGGATATCTGGTTGCATGGTCGACCAGCACCAGGATAAACCTATTGCCTGAGGATGTTTGCGGGTCAAGGGGACCAACGATGTCGATCCCTCCCTTTTCGAATGGTATTCCCACAACTGGGAGTGGTACCAATGGAGCTTGGATTGTCGAGCCAACCTTACCAGATAACTGGCAGGAGGCACAACTCCTGCAGTGACTTTCTACTTGCACCCCCATCTTGGGCCAGTAGAAGTGCATGGATAACCTTTGCTTGGTCCTCTTAATACCAAGGTGACCAGCAAGGGGCACTTCATGCGCCAACTGCAGGAGGAAGGGTCTTACAGCAAGGGGAACCACCAACCTCCTATGGTCTCCTTCTGTAGACTCTGTGGGCTCACTATACAGGAGTCCACCTTCCCAATAAATCTGATGCGTCCCAGGAGGTTCACCCTCAAGCTGGGAGCAGGCCTGTCTCCTTAGGCCTTCCAGAGATGGGCACTCACGTTGGCCTTTACTGAATTCTTTCCTGTCAGGACCACCTTCTACTAACAAGTCTTTTAGTTCCGGATGGTCGTTGGGGTCAAATACTTCAGGCATCACCACCTCCTCATCAGGCCCGGGCGATTGACCAACTTCCTCCACCGCAGTGGTAGGCGAGCTCGGGGGAATATTCTCTTTCCCTCGTCTTGACTTGTTTACGCCTTTCGCCTTGGGTTTCCCCTTCGGCTGGGGCGGTGTATTGGTCTTGCCCAATGCTGCCCGTGTTTGAGACCGTGTGCAGGGTCTGTCGGCAGTGTCTCCTACGAGCCCTAAGGCTCTGAGATCATTCCCTAACAAGACCTTTCCTGGGACGTTTCTCTGAATGCTCACTGGAATCCTGACTGCTGTACCATTTAAAGTAAGATTTACAGGTATTACTGGAAACATGCGAGGTGGGCCGTCAGCCAACTTAGTGGGCATCAGAGTAGCTCTGGCAACTTCCTCTGAGTCCACCAAGGTAGAATCCACTACAGTCCGACTGCACCCACTATCCCTAAGAGCTGGAGTATCTACTCCATTGATCAGCACACTGTCTTTAAAGTAGTGCTTGGTATTATCTGGAATCCTAGCATAAGCCTCTGCGACTTTAGGCTCCCAGGAACCCAGGGAAACTAAAACTACCTCAGCTTCTATCCCGCTGGGGAAGGAGTCTGAGGAGAAGGATGCTCCTGTAATCTCTTCTTCCTCGTAGGTGGAGAAGGCCAGATTAGCGGAGTGGACCCCCAAAGGTTTAACCTTACACCGGGGATCCCCCTTCACGTGGTCAGTTGCTCCACAAGCAAAACAAGATCCATTGGGTCTGTTTACATAGGGAGGCTTATTGTAACCAGAGTTCTGTTTCGGAGGCTGACCTTCACTACCCTGTGAGTTCTCTTGTGTCTTACCCTTATTTTTCTTTTTGTGGCCCTTTTGAGAAGAAGATTTATCAGATTCTCTACCCTCCTTATCTTTGGACTTTTTCCCTTCCTCCTGCTTACCAGGATGAGTTTTGTCCTTATGGGACACTCGATGTGACACCCATAAGTCTGCTGCAATGGCCAGCTTCTTAGGATCTATCTCCTTCGAATTGGCCAAATGCTGCTTAAGCTCCGGGGAAGAAGATGCAAAAATGTGTTCCAGCATGACAAGATTTATCATGCCTTCAAAGGTAGAAACCTTATAACCTTCGACCCAGCCAGTCAAGTTTTTTAAGGATTCGGTTACATAAGATACCCAAGTACCACCTTCTTTTTTCTTGTACTCTTGGAATCGTTTTAAATATTGGGCCGGAGTCTTTCTAAACTTTAAAATGAGAGTTTGCTTTAACATTGCGAAATCACCTTGCTCAGCCTTCGACATTTCCATAATGGCACTACAGCCAGAATGGGGCAGTCTGCTGAGTAACCAGGCAATCTTATCAGCATTGTCAACTTCTTGAACTTCACATGCATACTCAAACGTATTCAGCCAGTCCATAATGTCATTCCTTTCCTCGTACACACTGAGCAGATCTTTCGGAAACCATGGATGAGAGGAGGCCCCAGACCCATGTCCAGGACCCTTGGACCCATTTGTAACCTGAAGCTTGGCCAGTTCCAACTGGTGATCCCTGTCTTTCTGTTTTTCTGCCTGTTCGATTTGTAGTTTGGCTATGCTGAACTCAAGCTCCTTCTGCCTAAACCGCAGCTCTTGCTTCTTGAATTCAAGCATAGCATCCCCATCACCACTGGCAGAGGAAACATTAGACATCTCATCCTCCCTGTCCTCGTGGTCGCGGTGGATCAGTGCAGCGGCAGAACCGTCGGTTCTACCAGTGAGAGCAGCCCCACCTCCTTCCGCACTGTCTTCAGAAGTTATAGCGTCAAGCTGCGCTTCTTGCCACGCCACGATTCTTTGGATCATATCCAATTTGGTGCCTTGAGAGGAAACACCTCGCTCCGCACACATCTTTTTCAATGTTTCGGATTTGGAAGCATTTAAAGTTAACAAGGTATTTGTTTCCATACTGTTAGATAGGACTATGGCCTTTTTAAAGTTATACTACGACAATTCACTACGTGTCCTGGTAGGAATAACTTGAAATGCCTTAGTTCGTTCGCAACACTGGATACCTTCAGTCGTATCCCACCGCTGTACACCAATTTGTTAAGACAGATTTCTGAACTCTGTCCTGGCGGCGCAGAGGTTCAGAAGGCCAACCTAATTACTTGGAGCAGGGTAACCTCTGGACAAGCCAGACCAATCAGGGTAGCGATCGCGGCGGTCAAGGCTAGGTCTCAAGAGGGGTGAGAGTGACTGAAAGCCCGCAATGAGCACACAAAGCAAGGACACTTACAAATTACTCCAAACAGGTGTTATATTAAGAATATATACACATTTATTCCAAGGCCTTTGCAACAATGACCGTAGCGAGAAATCACAATAAAACTCTAGTAAACCAACACATACCAAACCAATACAATATATATACAAATACAAACGAGTCTAAAGCGTTAGATGCACGAAATGTGTAGTCCACCTAGAAGGGGAGGAAAACAGGCAGTGCAAAATAATGATTAGACCCAGTCCGCCTTCAGAGGCACCTAACTAAAAGGAAGTCTAAGCCCTACAAAGAGTGGAGCCTTGTGCTCAAACGTACCTGGACACGCTGGTGCCAACGGGCAAAAAGGGGAGTCTCTTCGAGGGAATCAGGCAGTTCAGTTTGGTGCACAAATGAAGAACAGAGTTCCGCGACTCAAGCGCAGCCTCCACTGTGGGCAGAAGCAGAGCGCGAGTACAGAAAGGCGTGCTGTTTGACACAGCGGGGAAAAGCTATGGGCTCCTGCAGGAGGGCAACCAGTTCCTAGCTATGCTACTCACCGGTCCCCGATGCAAGCAGACCCAGGCTTCTCCGCGTCAGTTTCAGTGCTGGCAGGTTCAGGGAAGCAGGGGACGTCTCGTCGTCGTGTAGATTCTGCAGCAGCAGAGTTGAGTTAAAGATGTCCCAAACGAAGTGAACCTGCACAGTTTGTTACCACAGCAGGGCAACGGAGCTGCCGTGTATATCTTAGCCAAATGTACACTACTCACTTCAGACCTGGGAATGCCAAGTGTACGAATCGTGTGAGAGTGACAAGGACTCGAAATACAACACAACCTGGTGGCGGTTACAGAGCAAGACTACTGGGTAGGCTGGTCAGTCTGCTGGATGGCCCAGAGACACTTCCGAAGGCTTACGTGCAGGAGATGGTAAAGATGCAGAGAATAGCTGTTCCCGCTATTTCAAGGGTCGAAGTACCAGTACAGGCCTTCTGGTTCGATCAGAGGTAGAAAGGATTTCACAAGGCGACAGCAGTGCAGAGGGGCAGTCCTTCAGCGGGTCACCAGCAATTCCTCGGTTCAGCCTCATGGTTGCAGGATACTTGGCTCCTATATTCCTTTGTTCGTGAGAACTCAGGAGATCAACATGGTAGTGGCTTTTCCAGCCCCCTCTTATCCACGGTTCCCTTCGCGCCAAAACGGAGGGGACCCAGTGGGAGATCCACTCATCAAACACTCACACCATACGTGGACCTATCACGGACCACGGTGGTCCCAGGCATTCATACCACACTAGACTCACTGGCACCCAGGATGTGTATTGGGACCAGACATCCCAGCCCACATCCTGGAGGCACACACAAGGCTTGTAGAAGCCCACGAAAGCATCTGTGTTTCGCGGGAAAGTACATGCCCAAATAAGGAAGGCCCCGGGTCGGCTTGACCTGGGGAAGGTGAAGGGGACAAAGAGCCTCGTGGTCTGGCCATTTTGACAGCCAGGCCACCATTTTGGGCTAAGCGCGAGGAACGCGCTTAAAACGCCAAAAGGAGCTCAAAAACACAAGAAACGATCCCTGCCATCATTCCTGTCCGTGATTCACTTGCACCGATCAGTTACAATCCAAACAGAGTATCTAGGGCCTGTAGAAGGCTAGAGACCCAAGAGAGCAGTAACTTAGCTTACAGTGCCCTCTTGTGTCATGTTGCACGAAAGCTGCAACATGATAAAGAAACTACGGAAAACAGCATTTCCCGGTACTGACTGTCTTAAGGGCATGTCAGTTTCCCCATAAGAATGGAGCGAAAGCCCAGAGGAGTGCGGCAGAAGGCTGCACTTCTCTGGCAAAGTCTAGATCATGGTGAAAACAACAGCAAAAAGTTTAGGGGTTGCCACATGGAAGGAAAATTACCCACAATTAAGAAATCTTTCCTAACACGCGCATCGCGCTCTCACTCGCCTTCAGCGCTACTCATCTCAGCAGCACATCACCATCCCCGGACGCCGGCCATCATCTAAGAAAGGAAAGTAACGAAGTTAGAGAACTGTTCAAAAGACTCATTATGCTTACCTGTCGGACTCTTGCCAGTGAAGTAACTAGGCAGCAACGAGCCCGCATTAATCAACGTGCCCATGCGCTGAAAGCAGGACAGAGAGCACACTTTCCAAGAAAACAAGGTGAGCTGTGGATCAAAGGGAAGGGTTGGACCCCGGGGAAGAAGGGGTTCAAGCACAGAGAGACAATAGGGAGTTAAACTCTACCAATCCTCTGTTTCAGGCCTAGTCTCCAGTCGAGTAGACTCAAGGGAAGGGTTCGAGGTCGTAAGAGGTCAGAACAGGCTCAGTGACGTCCCCGTGGATAACAGGTGAGCGTTACACCCATCCAGCCACTCTTCTGGATGCCTTATCCAAACCTTTACATTCAAAAATAGCCTTTAAAGATATGTGATCCATTTCAATTGTAAAATGTGTGTACCCCATACAGAACTCTTGAACTTGTCCACTGCCAGAAACAGCCCAACGCTTCCTTTTCCAATACAGAATATCTTAACTCCATACCTCTTAGTGCTCTGGATGCATGCACAATGATTTCCTCCTCTCCTTTGGAATTCATCTGGTATAGCACAGCTCCTAAACCTATGTCACTAGCATCAATGCTGAGGATGCTCCTTCTCCTCGTATCAAATTTATTTAATGGAGCAGCCAAATCTATTTCCTCCTTAGTCATCTCAAACTCATTCTGACACCTTTCATTCCAGACAAACTCCTCCCCATTCCTGAGCAATTTCCTCATTTCAGTAACTCTTTCTGGATAGTTCTTTATAGCTTTTTGATAGAACTCCAGTATTCCTAAAAAGGAACATAATTCCCCTTTTGAATTGGGTTTGACCACATATTTGATCGCACTCACCATTGAACTTTTGGGCTTTACTCCTTGGGCCGAAATCTCACGGCCTAAATACTCCACCTTATCAACACAGAAGACACACTTTTCCTTCCTCAATGTTATCCCTCTATCACCCAAAACTTCGAACACTTTCCCTAATCTCTTAGCATGCACTTTTACACTATCCCGTGACACCAAAATGTAATCTTGGAAGCAGAATACACCTTCAATTGTATTAAATATTTTGTCCATTATCCATTGAAATACTGAGGAAGCTGACGCAAGACCGAAAAACTTTCTCCTGTACTGAAAGACACCTTCATGCATGATGAAAGATGTCAACTTTCTACAGTTTTCCTCAAACTCCACCTGGTGATAGGCTGACGCCATATCAAGTTTTTATAAAAATCTTACCCTGACCCACCATGGCCAGCATTTCCCCCATATTGGGTAAGGGATGTCTATCAACAAGCACAAACCTGTTCACTTCTCGCAAATCCACACATATATGCAAATCCCCTGTGGGCTTCTTAACAATTACCAATGGGGATGTCCATTTTATGCCCTCCCTCTTTCAATTATCCCCATACTCAACAACTTCTGCAATTTTCTCTTCACTTCGTATCTCAATGCCAAGGGTACAGGTCTTAATTTGGCACTCACAGGCACACAACCCTTTTTTGTATAATCTGGTGTTGCATCCCTCTCACTTTGCCTCTACCTTTCCTAAAAACCCTTTCATGGAGATCCTCGATTGATGTGCTTATCTGTAACACTTGATCATCTTGGTTGGGGTCTAATCTCACCATCAATTTCTTCTGGTCCTGCCAACTAAACAGCATCATCCCCTTGTAGGTAATGTAAACTTTTCCCTTGGCAAATCTTCCTTTCAACTCAAAATCAGCCTCAAAATATCCTACGATTGTATCCACCCGGATTTATATTGGGTTTTAGTAGATTCCTAACATCACCTCATATTTGTTCCTCAAATACTTTCCTAAACATTCATGATATCTTGGCCTCTGAGTCCGCCATCATCACAGCACTTTTACCATTTAATTTCACATTGGCATATGCATGCTCACATTCATTTTCATCTCCATCTTGTACTACATTTACTGTGATGTTTTCTTCTTTGACACTCTCATCTTCCTCCAAACACACATTCCCATCCTCATCATTTGCCACAATAAACCTCCTTTGGTCAGTTTGATAGTTTTTACTACAATTGGCGAAATGACCTCACCTTTTACACTTGGCGCACATAGCCCTTCTTCCTGGGCACACGATAGAGGCTGCAAAATGTGTGTTGCTCGCACACCTGAAGCATAACCATTCCTTTTCATCCCTTTTCTCGCTTTTCCATTTGGTAGTTTTGTAATCAACTCTTTCTTTCACATTGGGTCTATCCTCTGCCTTTTTCTTCTGTTTCACATCTACCACGTTCAGGACGCGAAATTTCCTTCATTGCTATTCTTCTCCACTATTTTCACCACGCAGGCCATGGAATGTTCCACACTCTTCGCAATGTTCAACACTTCCTCCAGAGATGGTTCATCCCTCAACCATAGTTCCTCACGTATTTTGTTACTGCTGCAATTAATCACAAATTGGCCTCTGATGTGCTCATCAAAGGATTCCTTGAATTCGCATGAAAGAGCTTAGTGCCTCAGAGCTGTTACCAATTCTTGTACACTTTCTCCTGGTTCTTGGGCCCTAATCCCAAAATGTTACCTTTTGAGTATCGTGCTCGTTTTGGGGTTAAAGTAAATATCAAGCTTCTTTAATGCAATGTCTAAGTCTGACATTCCGTCTCCCTAACCCTCTTTTGAAAGATCTGGTAATGTATCATAATCTTGCTGACCTTCATAGCCCAAGAAATGCATGAGCAAAGATATTTTTCTGTCCATTGAAAAACAATTGCCACATCCAGCTCTGATGTAGTGTAGAAACCCGTTCTTCCACTGCAACCACTTTACTTTCGGGTTTCCAGGGAATGCCATAAACAAAGATGGCCCTGGCAGACCTGTCAGTGCAATGCTCTTGTTTGAGCTTTGTCTCTTTAACTGGTTGAAGTATTATTTGTTCTCTCTTCAAATGACCAGCATACTTCTTCCTTTCTTGTGTCCCTTTGCCTTAGAGTGTTACAGACAGTTCTGCATTAACTTAGTTTATTACAAATGAGCAGACTTACAATTGGATATGCAGACATGCACAGCCTATTCAGCTTGTGATGTGGTTTGCAAGTAAGGTATAAAAGCAGCTCTCTTGCTTCAAAATTACTCCAGTCTTTCTTTAATTATATTGAATACTCTGTTTTTTACGATCTTCCCCCTGCGTTACATCGCATGCACGTATAAACATTTGTTTTCTTTTTGCACATGCGTGAAAGCGTAATGTCCTCTCATGTCAAATCAGGCAGCTTATTGTTTTTTCGTGTTTTGGATGTAGTAGGTCAATCCGCCTTACAACTCGTCATGCAATGTTTTTACCATTAGAGGTTCGACAGGTTTGCTTAATAGGAGCTTTCCCCATGACACCCTTCTCCTTAGGCACACTTGGGGATATGGGAGGGAAGACAATAGTCACTATCGCTGGCAGCTGCATATGCCACTTAAAGCAGAGCAGCTTCTTTTGCTTCCCAGACAGCTGCTGCTCAGATGGACTTTTCTTACTTCCACAACGGCTGCTGCATACGCGGTAGGTGGAGCGGCTGAGCGGCTATCTCGTGTGCCTCGGGTCTGATAGCATCCTCATCACCAATGAAGGAAGGAAGACTCCAGGATTAGTGAAAATACAGGTTTATTTGAAGCTTAATGGGTACAGACGCCCAGCACATCCTTTTTCCAGGCTGGGACAACAATAGCTGATTCAGAACCAATTGCAAGACCAAACATTCTACCTAAACATCACTGAGCATGTAAACATTCCTCCAAGAATCTTAATTACATCATATGGTGCAATGCTCTGTCAACTATCTACAGAGAGCACTGGCAACATTGACAACTATTTACATGTACACATAAGCAACATCATAACAGATACCAAGGGGAGAAGTGACCTTGCCCTTATCAACAGAGACCCGTGAAACCTCAAGAGAACTAATCATTAAATGATTGTGTAGTGGTTCTACGGCCTCTGAAGGTAAATTCGGCCTCCCAGACCCATGGGCCTTTTAGTGGGAACACTGTGACGCGGGCCCCGAGGGCAAATACTGTCTGTCAAACATCCCCACAAAAGAAAATGATTGACCAAGCCATGCAAACAGATGTATGCACCAAATACTCTCTGGGATCCTTTGGGCCACCTCTGTCAGACAAGGAAAGAGTAAAACTCTCCAGCGTAGACTCTACACAGGAAATTGATCCACCTTCATCTTCACAGGAGCCAAGTGCTGAACTTAAAGTGGTTATTCAGCCCATAGCCATGAATGCCAAATTGAGAAGGTTATCCTCACGCAACCTACAAATAAAAAAACACAAATTCCATTATTAAGTAACTCAAACTCTTCTGACTTTGTAATGGATAAGAGAAACTTTATTATCACCAATATTCAGAAAACTAAAGAAAAAGAGTCCAAAGAATCGTTGCGACACAAGATTCTTGCATGGCTGCGCCAGAGAACAGGCCCAGGTGTAGTCAGACTCAATGATTTACTGATCATTAAAAGGATAGACCTGAGTGACTGCTGCTCATTTCCTAATAGTGACTGTATTTTAGTGGGCTGGGGGATGAGCTCCTTACCCGCGTATCTCAGATGCTGCAAATATTTGCCTAAAGGGTCATCAAACTGCAATTTAATTCTCTGATTCCAGCTCGTGATGCTAGTCATTTGTCTGATCGTTTGGTCTATTTCCTTCCACCTTGAGCCTTTTTGTTATTGTTGTATATTTTGTATCTTTGTTTTCTGTCATGTCTGCATCCTCAAGCCTTTGGGTTAATAGGTGCGCAATATAAATAATAAACATAAACATAATCGTAAAACCGCAAATAATAACCAGCATGTGTTGCAACAGATGTCAACGGAGCCCTGGGCACCTTCTCCACTGACAGCCACGCCGGGGAGAGAAGCATGGGCCAATGCTACTGACCTTGACTCTGCAGACAAGAAAGCAGAGCAGTACATCACAACCAGTGAGTTGAGGGGAAAGCCATTAAAGAAACAGACCTATGTTGAACAAAAGTAGCAAGCTGCTAATTGAACTTCGAACAAACAAAGAAACTACTGAGAAAGTGGGGGAAAAGCCTGCAACAGAGGCATCCGGCACCACATGGGTGCTCACGCAGAAAACTCTAGGTGATTACCCGAAGGTAGAGACTACCATAACGTGAAAGCCAACGGGAAGAGGCGAAGCGAGGTCAAAGTGGTCATACAGGGGTCTTGTAAAATCCTCTGTACTGTTGAAGGTCTTTGACCGACAGATGATTGTAAAGAAGAGAAATTAATCCTGCATGGTGAAATCAGTTAGGATGTGGGTTTTGAAAAATTGGCAAGAGAGAACTAAAGTCTCATAGTTTTTGCTAAATGTTGACGAGAGTAAACCTGGCAGTTTAAAGCGACATTTAAGATTTGTGAATGCAAGACCGGGGAAAGTGAATGTCCCCCTTGTCAGTTGATTCCTGTGAAAAGTTATCACCCAAAAGTTCATTGAGAAAAGGAACTGTTTAGTTGTTTTGTGGTATGGGACTGATGAGGGGTCTGCGCCTGGAAGTGGGGGACCCAGGAGTGACGTCGTCACTCGAAGGAGTTGTGGAACAAAACCTTTTGTCTGCTTGTTGAATGCATCAGGCCCTCGAAAGGCAAGAGGCATTTTTTGAAAGGAGACTTAAACGTCAAAGAACCTGATAGCTGAAACAGAACTGTTGGCTTGTGCTGAGAAAGCTCTAGAGTGTGCTGTGCTCCAAGGTCCCACCTTGTCCCATGCTGAAAACATGGGGAAGGGAGACCCCTGCCAATCACATCCTGACTTATTATTTGAGAACACTTTCTTTATTGAACCCTTATTCCACACTCTTTCTGTAATTAGTTGTAAATATTGGCAATAGTGTTTTTTAGTATAGGGCATTAGTATAGGCCATTGGTATAGGCCATTTTATTTTGACACAACACCACAAGGACTGCCTTATTTTTCATTTGATGGTCGACGCTTGTTCCCATCTTAGATTTAGGCTTAGCTAAAATGTTTTTCCACCCTGCATTTACAGTTTAATAAACACCCTTGAACTGTGATCACTTTTGTCTGTCTTTACTGTTTCCACCACAAGTTCCTTACAGGTCCCACAGGGGCCTGCTCTCTCCCCTCTCCTTTTTAATATCTATATCCAGCCTTTGGTTCTTCTTATTCACTATTTTGGGTTTAGGTGTTATTCTTATGCGGATGACACCCAAATATTGATGTTCCATGTGCTAATGTCCCTACAAAAATGTCGCTAAAAAATGGCTGTGGTTTGCAGGGACATTATCACATTGAACATGCAGGGGACACCCCCGCAAACCCCAAAACCTTTTTTCTTTCAAGGGGAGCGGGGGACATCCCTGGAGCCCCTGCTGCCTTTGACCCCATATATATTGTCACCATATATAAAGTTGCCACTGCCTTTTCCCGGCGACCAAATGTATGGCGACCATATGGGGATAATATTACCAGACACCAATTTTGAACTGTCTTGACCTACTTCACAGCATTTGGCTGCTTGCTGTCAGGCCTGCTAGATGGCGGTTAACACCTGAATGAGCAATAATTGGCTCCTCTTAAATGGCAACAAAACCAAAGCCCTGGTCATGGGTTTGACTACTGGCACGGCTCTCTGGACTGCTGACCTTTGGCCCCCTTCTTTGGGCCCTTTGCCTATGCCAGGCATGGTTAAAAATCTAGGAATTTAACTTTCATCCACACTGTCCTTCGAACCACAGGTTAGTGAAGTGTGCCAGTCAGTCTATTTTAAACTTAAGGTTCTTGGTAAAGTCCTCCCCTGCCTTCCTTCTCATATCCATCCTGTAGTGATATCATCTATGGTGGCAGGTGGTATGGACTACTGCAATGTGCAATATCTTGCAAAGCCCCTCTATCGAGGTCACCGCCTCCAGATCATGCAAAACATTGCTGCAAGAATGGCCATGGGTTGATTTTCAGTTTCTCTGTTTGGTACACCAGGCCGTCTATGGCCAGGGCCCCGAGTTTCTGCAGGAGAAATGTCTTACCTATGTTCTCTCCCATTCCCTTTTCTCTGCTTCCTTGTTCTTGGTCCAGGTGCCTCGCTTTTACCGCTCAAGAACCAGAGGTCAAGCTTTTTCAGTGATAGCGATCAGGCTATGGAGCTCTCTTCCGCTGGCCCTGCATGCGAGACAGGACCATTTGTCATTTCATTGTGCATTAAAGACTTTTCTTTTTAAACAAAATGTTTGGATGTTTTTCCATTTTTGCTGGGTGTTTTAGTCAACCTCTCTTACCAGTAGCGCCATGATGCCCTTGATGGTGTAGGTGCGCATTATAAATGCTTAATAAATGAATAAATAAATAAATAAAGCAGACCCTAGTAGAAAACGTTCACAAAAGAAACCTGATCAACAGCTGCACCCCAGATGGAGATCCTCTGGAGCGACCACTTCATAATACCTTTTGAGATCCACATGCAGTGTTAGGAAGGCATGACATCAACAGTAAGATAGACACAAGTGACCACAGTTCAAGGGTGTTTATTGAACTTCTAAAAAGGTTTGAAAAATGCCTATCTAATCATAAATCTAAAGATGGGAGCAAGCTGCGACCATCAAATAATAATAATGGCGTCCTAGTGGTGTCTTGTCAAAATATTGGTCTATATTAATAAATCTATGACCAATCCTTACTTCTAAATACAAATAGTGTGGGGAAAAATGTTATGTAAAAGAAAGAAGTGTTCAAGAAATGATATGTCAGGATGTTTCCGGCCGTTGGTCTCCCTTTTCCAAGTTTTCAGCACAGGATAAGGCGGTACACTCGAGCTTAGCACAGTCTCTGGCTTCACTAGCACAAGGGTGAAGTTCAACCATTAGCATCAGGGCCTTTTGTGCCCAAGTCACTTTGCCTTCCAAAGTCTCTTCTTGCAAAGGGCCATATAGGACAAACAAACAAAAAGTTATTTTGCACTCGGAATTTCACACATACTCAATTTCTCAGGTGATTCACTATTCATATTGGATCCCACTCAGCTGGGCTCACATCCCCTTTAACACAATGCATGCAGGAGTTTCATGTATCCAATTGGTCAGGTGATTCACAGTTCACCCTGGATCCCCGTCAGCCGAGCTCTGATCCATTTTGCCACAATGTTCATTCAGTCTCCCTCTGCAGGGCTTGGACCAATTTAATTCACTTTAACGCACACTTGCTTCATTCCAAAAGCTTTCAATTGATCTCCCTCGTTGGGGGTCGGACAATCTTTCTCTATTTTGTCATCAATGTATTCAATTGATCTCCCTCATTCGTGCTCAGACCAACTTTCTCTATTTTGTCATCAACTTGCTTGGCAGTATCAACATCGAAGACTTTCGAATGTGCACAGGAGTCTGTTTGGCCCATCACAGGACCACTTCGATGTACAGTTCTTTGCCACTCTTTCACCTTTCTCAACTCTCGTAGGATACCTTACAGAGACCTTTGAATGCGCACGCGGTGCCGGACCACTCTGTCAAGGGTATCGTATCTTGGTTTCAAAGTTTAATCACTCATCTGTTGTTCAATCTTACTTGCGTTGGTTATCACATGCGTTTCACACACTGTTTGCTTCAGCGCTCATCATACAATGTTACTGCTTGCAACCTTGGCTTCAACACAGACCGGTCTGGTTTCAGTCTCCCCAACTCACCGGCTGTGTTGATTTCACTGGCACTGCTTTGCTGTAGGAGCCAAGGAATGTACCACAGTGGCAAGTGATTCTCCCCACCTTGAATATGGACGCAGGAGGGCGACACCTGGAGGGGTGTACTTCCAACACACTTCCCTCCTTGTCACTTCCCTCCTGTTGATCCCATTCTGTTTTGCCATCTTTCTCCTCGTGTTAAACTGCCATCTTGGAACTGCTGCTTCCTCGTGTGTTTTGCCTTGCTTAGAGCGTGCTCTCATGCTCTGCCTTTTATCCGTGTGGGGAAGTTTAATGGAAGTCAGGTGTGTGTGATGGTCAATAATTGCCTGACCCTGCCTGACCATTGTATTGGGACATGTCAGGTACACTACTCTGGTATTAGTCAATTTTCTCTCATAGCGGGCTGTCCGTGAGAAAGTGTTTGTATTGGAAAGGGGTGTGGGGTATGAGCTCCTAAGTATCCTAGCTGGCAGGATGGGGTAAAGGTGTTACATGGAAGGCGATACTGTGTCTCACCATCTGGTGTCCCACTACCCAAAAATCCCTCACCCAGGTGATACTCCCGCACTGGTCCATCCCCAGGAACTGGATCCAAAAGCGATGGCCGTGTCCTGGCCACCTGGGTGACAGATCAGCAGGGACTAGCGGGTGGGACACCTTCAGGTTTCTCACAGCAGTAAGAATACTAACTAACCTCCCAAAAACTCCTCCAATTCAGAAAAGAACCTCGAAATCCATTAACATCACAGAACTAAACACCAGGCTGCAATCCACTAAACCATCAATCACCATCTTGGACTCACCCAACATAAAAGAAAGAACTGAGACAATCCAAAAATGGATCACAAAAACACTCGATGACATTGCATCTCTCACTAAAGAAAACAATGGCAAGGTGGTTCACATCTGACCTCAGAGCCCTAAAAAAAAGAAACAGGAAACTAGAACAAGAATGGAGGAAAAACTACAATTAACAGAAATAAATCACATACCAAAGACATGTATGACTATACAAAGCCGAAATACTCAAAGCAATAAAATATATTACAACAAACGTATCACAAATGCAAGCAGCTCCCAGAAAGACATGTTCAGCATCATCAATGAGCTAAGAAACCCAACTGCTTGCAACAACACCCTGACAAAAACCTTGCAATGACCTTGCAGACCACTTCAAAAACAAAATCACAAACATCTAGCAAGACATCAACAGCATGCCCAAAAATAACAACATCTTCCTTAACCAACCAATGCCGGTGCCAACTACAAGATTAAACAAGTACTCACCAATTTTGACAGAGAAATTCACGATTCAAGTGAACTAAAGCAACAGAGCCAGCTCACCAGCAGACCTTTGCACACCAGACATGTGTAGAAGACCATCCTTCCACAAAAAACACCTGCAGAATACTTCCACAACCTCTTCAAGATTTCACTAGCCACAGGAAATGTGCCACAAGCCTTCAAATTGGCATACATCAAGCCACTCCTTAAAGACCCATTCGGAAACACAGAAGACCTAACCAACTACAATTTCAAACACCCAGTAAACGGCAAAACTCCTAGAAAGCTACATTTACAAACAAATCCTGGAACATGTACAAAATAATCAGAGACTAGACCAGGCAGAAGTTGGCTTCAGGCCCATGAGAAGAACGGAAACAGCATTAATATCTATGTGGGGTGATCTAAAAACCAACGCAGCCTCCAACATTAAATCGGCACTAATACCACTAGATCTATCAGTAGCCTTCGACACAGTCCACCACAAAACACTCATCAAAAGACGTGAAGAAATAGGAATCGGCAACAGAGCATTACTATGGTTAAAATCTTTCCTAGCATAAAGAACAGAAACAATGTGGCTAAACCCCTTCAACTCAGAACCCTGCACATCAACCTGCAAAGTTTGACAAGGATCATCCCTTGCCACTGCTCTTCAACATCTACATGACCCCTCTCCTCAACCTCATCATGGACCTCATCATAAGTTGGGTGGTATCCTGGCGGTAATTGCGCCGGGATACCGTCCAACACAATTAGCATTACCACTACTCGGCCCGGTGCAAATTGTGCTGGATCACGAGTACTGGCAAGGTGGAAAATCCCCATCCCCATTCCCCGATGTGACAAGAAAAGGAGACTGTGGCCATTGTACCCAATGGGGATGGGTGGCGCTATTACTACCAACGCAAATACTGCTGGCGGTAATAGCACTGAAAATGCCCATACCGCCAACACTTTTACCTCCAGCTCAAAGCTGGGTGTGAATGCGTCCAGGTAGGGCCATACTCAGGATTGGGCGGAGCGGTTAATATGGTAGTAATAGCATTACCGCTGCATTTTGCCACTCCGCCCAACTCCTGATGAGGTCCATAGTCTCACTTGCTACAACTAGGCAGATGACACACAAATCATCTACAAAATCAACACTAGTGGAAAACAAGACCCAACCCATGTCAACTGCTTCACAGAAATAAACCATTGGATAAGTACCAAGAACAGCCTTAAACTTAGACCCGACAAAATAGAAATCATGATCATGCTCAATAACCCATCGAACAAACATCACATTCCATGGCCTGCCAAAATGGGAAATCAACCAGAGCCTTTCAAAGTGATTAATAACCTCATAATATTAATGTGCAATGACTTAACACTCGATCCGCAAAGTCAATGCAGTAATAAAGTGTTTATTCCAACTACACACAATCAGGCAGATACTACCTTTCTTCACATTCCCACATAGAACACTTGCCATCATCTACCTCGTTATGTCAAGAATAGACTACACGAGCAGCATCTATCTCAGAATGCCGGACTACCTTCCCAAAAAACTATTGTGAATACAGAACGCAGCAGCAAGACTCCTCCTCAGACTCACTTCGAGAGAACACATCACACCAGCACTGAGAACCCTACATTGGCTAGCAGTCAAAATAATGATTTTCTTCAAAACACTATGCATGATCTAGAGAGCAATCCACGGTCAAGGAGCACAATTCATACAGGGAAAAATCTCCATCTACAAACCAAACTGAACACGTCCAGCAACGACATTCACCTCGAGCCAAATCAATACTGAAGGCAGACATTTGGTGGATCAGCATTCTCCTGCATCTTGGGACAATTATGGAACTCCCTCACGAAGGACATACGAACGAAAGAAAACCACCTAAAATTCCAAAAATTGCTAGAAACATGGCCTTTTAAGTCACTGAGCTAAACAGGAAACATTGTCGAAGAGAAACAGCCAACACAGCACAAAAGAAACACCCAAAACAAATTAAACCTAAAAAAATGAAATCTGGATGCCCCAACGAAATAAAGCATTTTAACAAAATTCACTGTAGAAGAATATGAACCCTGCCAGATCAACATAACCACCACACAGAAGAGCACAGATGACTAATATCACTAACAAACCCTACTAAAAGCCTTCCAACATCCTGCATACTCACCGTCAAATACCAAACAGAACAAACATATTCCTCTACTGGAGCAGAAACCTACAGCCACCACAAAATGCAAACACTCAGCAACACCCAACTAAAAACAACACACTACAGAAAACTAAACCAACTACACACAAATCATCCCACACACACTCAGACAACAAACACTACCTAACCCTTACCAACTAAAAATAAACCCAGCACACAGTGACACGTTTTTCTGTACTGAAGCTACCAACAGAACATCAAAGCTCTCTAGCACTTTCTTTCTATATTCCATTAACTAAGCTCTCCCAGCCATCCTTTTTCAGATCTTCCATAATGCCTGGAGACCATAAAAATGCCAACGATGTGCGGTATAAATCACAATAACATAACGTAAATGTCTTTCCCAACAAAACTGCCACCATACCAAATGAATCACTGAGGCATTGCTTATAACTAAGGCTTCCGGTTTGACTACATCTATTTATTTTGTCCACATTTCTGTCTCTATTTGGCATGTTATATGTATTTACATATATTTTTTGCCCTGTAAAAAATAAGTTGCAACTAGTACTTTTATGTTTTTATTCATATGCAAAAGGGACATTACTTAGCACTTGGAATGTAGGTATCATGTTGTGCACAAAGGTGGATTTCCTAGTCAATACAAATGTGGCACTATTTGCTCATCATCATAACTCACATGGGGCACACATGCAATGGGTATATGCAAAGAAAGTTTCCTTTAACTCACCTATTGTCAAACCATCATTAAAATGGGGATGGGTTTATTGTCCTGTGATGTGGCCTGACAAAAGCAAAGGGAGGAGGAAGGGGGTAGTGCAGTTTAGCAGGGTGTGAGAAGGCAGCATCTTCTAACAGTACTGCATGAGGAGGAAGACAGTCGGGGAACCATTCTATGTGGTGCAAGGTGATAGGACCAGGGGTGCAGCACACTGGAATTTTGCTATTTCTATAACCACTGGACTCATATTTGCATTGCGTATTTGCATTGCGAGTCTTTGAAGGCTTGAGGTGTACAACGATGTATTTATGATAATGGCATGCATGATCTTCTACTCAGTGCTTGCAAACCAGGTGTCAAGATCACACCTTACCTTAGCTGTCAGAAGGTTCCTTCTTAAGGCGAAAGTAGCGTCCAAACCCCTGGCCATCCACCCCGACCCAGGAGTGAAAACTGGCTCTTAGCCCTGCCGAGGGGTGCAGATTCAATTAAGTGGGAAAAGCCCTCATGGAAAAAACCCACTGCTGAAGAGAGGGGTCTTTTGTCTCACAATTCCACCAGAATCCAGGATTGTAGTCCTGAAGGCTTCACATGGAAGAAGAACTGATGGAGCTCGAAGATGAAGCAGTGGCAGGAAGACTGCAGCAGAAGTAAGTGGGCTGCTGGAAACGAAGAGCGTGGAGAGACAGAGTAGCGAAGGAGCTTGGAGCGAGGAAACAAAGAATGGGAGCAAACGTAGAACAGCAGGAGGGAGATGAATCTGGAAGTTAACAGAGCGAACTACAACGAGCGAAAAAATTACTCATGTTCTTTTGGAAGAATTATTCTTTATTTTGCAACAACGAACAATATTGCGACTCATAGCTGGGAGTCTCTTTGTAAGCTAATTAGTTATTCAGTGGTTAGTTTTGGGTTTCCGGGTGCATGACGTCAGCACGCGCGGAAACATGCCAGCCCCATGCAAGCTTCCATATTGGTATGGGGAGTGAGTGCACCAATGTCGCCAAAGAGACCACGTCCAGAAACCAGGGCTGCAGCTGTGAATCATGACATCATGCTCCTGTCCAAGCTGTGTTCCACTGAGCCTGTATTGAAAGGATCAATGAAAGCAGCAAAGCAGTTAAGGCGCGTGAACATTTTGCACAGGTGACCATGTTCTGTCACTTGCTATTTACCCTTTACAATTGACCAGGTATTGTATTCTCCCTTGATGAAAATGAGAATCACAAATACCATCTATTTCATTGTCAAGTGTGGAGTCTCAGAGTATGGGAGGTGGATATTTCTTGGTTTTCTGTAAATCAGTGGCTTCAACGTAAAGCTTCAGTAGGGAGGCATAAACAGATGGATGGATTTGTCTCCAACTCAAAGGTAGACACAATTGAAATGCAACATGATTGATCACTTTTATAACTTTGAATGGTCCGTAGTAGCTTTGAGAGAATGTATAGGCTCTTAAACGAAGAGGCAAGTATTGTGAGGACAGTCATACAAGATTGCCTAACTTCAAAGGAGGATTATCAGAATGTTTATTGGTTTATTGGTCTTTTGCTCATTGTGTAAATTCTTCAAGGTTTTATTTTGTGTCTGATGTAACTTTTGAGTAGCTTCTTCTGCTGAAGGAACATTCAGAAGAAGAGGAAGATTTAACCAGCAAGCATGAAATCCATAGGTGCAATAAAATTGACTAATTCCTAATGAAGTATGAAAAGTCTGCTGTAGAAAGCAGAGTAACCCAGTTATCACAAGTAGCAGAAGCAAAGCATCAAATATATTATTTGATGGTTTGATTTGTTCTTTCAGTTAAACTATTGGTTTAAGGGCGATATCCTGAAGAAAGTGAGCAGCAAATAACCAAAGATTTGCAGAAGGCGGTCCAGAACTTGGAGGCATATTAAGTAGCCGGACCAGAGGTATGTGGTATCCCATGTATGTGGAATATTTCCTTTATGGAGGCTTCACTCATCTCTTTAGCAGTAAGTAGTGATTTACGAGGGATAAAATGATCCAAATTGGAAAAAAAGCAATAGCCACCATTATGACTGCACAACCATTGGAAAGAGAAATATCCACAATAAAGTCAGTAGATATGGTATGCCAAAGAGTCATAGGGAGATCAGCTTGAGTGAGTTTCCCAAAAGGCTTGCTATGAGTGATTTGGTTTGAGCGCATGTAGGAGAAGATTTGACATAGCGTTCGATGTCCTTGTCTAATGTGGGCCACCAGAAGTGTTGTTTAACTAATGCTGAGGTGTTTCAGTCATGGCACATTTTCCAACCTTCTCTTTGAAGTAGCAAAGTGGGGTAAAAAGAGTTGCTATTCATGAAATAAGAGTCCTGAGGTTTCCGTGGCTCATGGGAACACAGACTGATCTTCGGTTTGCCTTTGTACTGCTTTTTCGACTTGTTGAAGAAAACTGTCGACTATAGCAACAAAGGACTTCTGAGAAAACATGGTCTTTGTCTTGTCAACGTGGTCAGTGATGCTTCAGAAGCTTTGGGACAAGGCATCAGCTACTATATTGTTTGCATGAGGAATGTGAGTGAATAACACATCAAAATGATGAAAGAAATGTGCCCATATGCTTGACGCTGTTCCTGGCAAGCTTACTTGTTGGCAAGAAGTTATTTTTCTAATACAGAATGGTTTAATTTGGCATTAATGTCTTAGAATAAAAGGCCACTGGATGGTCTTAATCGTCGTCTTGAACCTGTTTTAGTACGGCTCTGACAGCATGATCGGAAGTGTCAGATTCCAAAATAAAGGCTCAATCTGCTCTAGGCAGATAGAGAACAGGTGCAGTAGTAACATTTAGCTGCTTAAATGCATTTTCTGCTTCCTTAGACCAGCAGAAGGCGACTTTCTTTTTAAGAAGAGACCTAATAGGTGATATTATACGTGAAATGTCTGGAACAAATTTGCAATAAAAATTAGCCAGATGAACATTTTTTGGATCTCTTCAACAGAACGGGGAGCTTCCCGTTGTAGTATAACCTTGACCTTCCGTGGATCCATAGAAACACCTTTATCAAAGAGCACATACTCCAGATATGAGACTTCAGTAAGACCAAAGACACATTTCTCCGGTTGGCCTTAAGATGGTTTTCCTCAACCTGCCTTAATACCTCACATACATGTCGATGATGGTTTTCCTCTCTTTATGAAACAATTAAGATCTAAATAGACAATGGGGGTCATTACAAGTTTGCTGGTATCCCATCTGGTAATTCTGGTGGGATGCTGGCAAACTGGCATATTGTTTCCGCTGCTTGATATCCCGATATTACTGGGATGTTATTGGCGGCGGAAACGGCAGTAAATACCAATTCCATGGAGTCACATAGGACTCCATGGAGGGGATTGCCGGTATTTCTGGCACCAGTAATACCAGTGTTGGAAATACTGTCTGTTTTTTGCTGTTGAGGGCCTGATTTACCTGCAGCTCTTGGCTGGAGGTATATCAGTGACCCTCACCGGCAGATCTGTAGTTTGCCGGCCTGGGAAAACTGCCAGTCATGGAATTATCAGCAATTTTACTGGCCCGGCAAACCTATAATGACCCCTATGGTCAATACATCTTTGAAATACCACTGGGGCATTGACCAGACCGAAGGGCAATACTTGGTACTGGCAGTTACCAAAGCGGGCCCGGAAATCAGTTTTCCACTCAGCTCCTTCTTTTATGCTGATAAGATGGTACAAGGCCTTCTGGGGCCTGGGGCCTGAATACCTTCAACTCTCTCTTCCTAAATATCTTCCTTCTCGAGCTCTTCGCTCATCCGCCTCCAACTCCCTCTGGGTCAGCCGCTTCTCCAAGCAACGAGTTGGGGGTAGATCTCTCTCCGCAGCAGGGGCCTCCCTCTGGAACAGCCTTCCTGCCTCCCTGAAACTTGAGGAGAACCATCTCCAGTTCCGGAAGCACCTCAAAACCTTCCTCTTTGCCTCCGCTTTCTCTCCCCCTCTCCCCTGCTAAAATCACTGAACCTGCACTGAATCTGCAATCGGGCCACTCACTGATCTTGGTCCTTGGCCCAGCCACTCTACCCTGCACTGCCTCCCTGGCTACCCCTGCACTGCGGGACTGTAGTTTGGATCAAGTCAAATGACAATAATTCTGAGTGATGAAGTATGCCCATTTGTAATGGTAGGGTGTTTGCCACTATCGGACCTCCTTCCACGGGGCGTCCTTCAACCCCCTGGACTGGTAAGGCTACCTTGGTTTTTTTAACCAAAAGGTATCACTTTGTCTATGGTGCAAGCATTGTCCATAAATATTCCATCTGCTCCAGAATCAACCAAGGCAGTAGTGTCATTCCTGCCTAGATTAGGAATCATTATAAACACTTGAAGAACTAACAAAGTAGTAGTAGAGGTTTCATGATTGCATTCAGTAGAAAGTAAGGGCCTTGCTTCTTTTTCCGAACTGTCATTCCTCCTAAGGTAGGGAGCAGGCATTTCCCGAATGCCTTGAAGGACCCAATGGACAAGTCCGAAGGGATGTTCTGCGGACCCACAATACATGCAAAGAACCTTGGACCTTCACTGATTCCTTTCTACATCAGATAATGGGCCTCTGGCTGCATCAATTTGCATAGGATGAGGACCTTCATTATCTCTCAGCAGAGTGCGAAATTGAGGTGAGCTGGGAGTTATTCAGCTCGTGCTTGTAGTCTAGAAGAGCCTGGTTAGCTTGATACCGACATTTACCAGGAGCTGCATTTGGTTTCCCATGCCAATTAATGATGATACTCTGTGCGTTGGATTGACTCCCTTAATAAACACTAGGATAGATTAGGATACATCTACACAACATTTAAAGCATAAAGGGTTATAAATTGTGGAACGCTATGTACTAGGTCCTTGTTTACAAATTGTAGCTCCTGGTCACTGGTTAATGCTGGATATGCAGTAGCTGCTTTTAGCTCCTGTTTACCCAATCCTAATTTCAAACCCTGTTTCAGGATGGGAGGAGGAACACAAAGAAAGTTCCTGTTCTTTTTCTTCTCAGCCTTCCTTTCCTTTTACTGGAAATCTTTTTGCAAAACCAACTTGAGGAGTTCATCAAAACTCTTATGACGTGGCACACATGCTATCTCATCTTTTAATTCCTCCTTAAATCCCTTGCAAACAGGGTATAGAAAGCCTCCTCAGGCCACACAGTAGTCTTACCAATTGTCGAAACATAGTAACATAGGGCAAGGCATCCATAGACCTTTGAGCAAATTCCAATAGTGTGTCTTGTGTGGTTTAAGTAACCTCAGGACCATCATATATTCCCATAAAGCAGGTGATAAATCCTGGATAACTATCCAAGAACACAAAAACTTGCCACATAATTCCCATGTTTCTGAACCGCAGAGAGAGCTTCACTGGCTGCCTGTCACATCTTGCACACAGTTCAACATGCTTACCTTGTTACACAAATGTGTGCATGTTCTTCGCCGCATTACCTCTTGAAGAGACTGATCAAATAGTAACCTAGCAGAACTTTAACTTTAAGGTCTTCGGGAACTTGGTTACTCACATGCACTAAAGCAAGACACACCATGGGCAACAAAAGATCTTTCGTAACATTAGCTCCTCAAGCCTGGAACATCTTACCTTGGTTCTCTGGCAGGAAACCAACTTCCAGCATTTTCGTAAACATCTAAAGTCTCTTTTATTTACATAAACTTTAGTAGCCTATGCTACCCCTCAGGTGTGACTTGTGCTTCATGTTCTGTCCTTTGTCGTTTTGTGCACTCTGATGCCTGCAGGCTTCGGCCAAATATGAATAAATATAATTAATAAATAAGATGGGATCCTTTTCTGTCACTCTGGCTGGCCTCCCTTGGCCCTCTTCCTGCTCCCACCTGTGAGGCTAAGAACCTCGGGGTCATCTTCGAGGCCACAGTCTCCTTTTCTCGTCACATCTCTGACGTCCCTAAGAAGTAAAACTACCAACTGTACCTCCTCACAGGTATTCTTTCTTTCCTCCCCTTCCACCAGAAGCTCACTGTCTCTAGAGCTCGGGTTCTCTCTAGGCTGGACTACTGCAACTGCCTCTTTTTAAATCTGCCTGCTCTTACCATCTGCACTCTGCAACTCATCCACAACAGGACTGCGAGACATGTCCTTGGCCTCAATCCCAGGGATCATATGTCTCCAGCACTGAAATATCTGCATTGGCTCCCGGTGGCTGCAAGGATTACGTTCAAGACCCTCTGCATTGTCCACAAGGCCTTCTGGGGCCAGGGAGATGACTCCCGATGCACTCTGCTTGAGCCGTGGTATTGGATTGGTGACTGCGACAAGGGAGATTTCTCCCTCTGCGCTTTACTTGAGATGTGGTATTGGCTCGGCCACTGTGACGAGGGAGATAACTCCTGATGCACTCTGCTTGGGTAGTGGTATTTAATTGGCCACTGTGACAAGGGAGATAACTCCTGATGCACTCTGCTTGGGCAGTGGTATTGGGCTGACCACTGCGACAAGGGAGATGACTCAAGTTGCACTTGGCCTGAGTTGGGCCTCTTCTCCGACCCCACTTAGTCTTTCTGCTGTTGCAGTTACCTGTGGTGCCTGTGATGCCTTGGGGACATGGATCTGGTTCTTCCCGAGGTCATGGGGTCTCTCCTTCTTGCTTTCTGTGTGCTCTGTGCCAGGCTGGTGGTCTCCGTGTCATTTCTGGACCCGAAGGTCCACCTTCTAGTGGTCATGCCACCACCACTCTGCTGGCTCACAGGATCCTCCAGCAACGTCCTGTTCTTTTTGTCTCCCCCACAGAGATGGGACTGCTCCTGCTGCAGCGTTCTAAATTTGAATTTAGATGGCTTGGTTTGTGTACTCCTGGCTTCTGCAGTGAGAGCTCCTTAGTACGCTCCCACTTTCTTCTTTATGCTGTTGACTCTGCCCTCATGTAACATCAACAGCATCTTGGAAAGTCTCTTTGGCACTCTTCATGCCTCCACTGAGCAGCCTTGTTACATTACTTGCCTGGCTTTGCATATGGTTAATCTATATGCCTCTCATGGTCTTCTCTGTCCCAGTATGTTTTACATGTGTCACCGTCATGGCTTTACAATAGCACATGGTTCCACTATCAATGATGGGAGAAAAGGGTGACCATGAGGCTAGGGGGTTGTGTGACAGGGTTTTATCGAGGTTTCCCACCAGGTGGACGTTTTTATCCCCAGGAGGGGAGTCCTTCCCTATGAGGTCCTCCCACATATCATCACCCCTAGAGTGACTACTGGGTAGTAGCCTCACCTCCATAGTCTTGTAGGAAAAGGCCCCCCCCCCAGGGAGAAGTGACGAGACCTGGTGAATCATCACAATACGCACCCCAGCAGGGCAAACAGTGAATCTAAAACCTTACCTGATCCCGGAGGCAAGGAGGGAAATTATGGAGACCGAACTCCATGAGATGCTCAAGGTCAATATCATTGAACCCTCAGAGAGTCAGTGGTCGTCCCTCATTGTGTTAGTAGCCAAATCGTCATGGAGATTCTGCAGAGATTTTAGGAAATTCAATTCCATCTCCACTTTTGATAATTACCCCATGCCCAGAATTGACAAGCTCATTGAAAAGTGAGGGTTGTCCAAATACATATCCACTCTTGACCTAACCAAAGGTTAAAGCCTACCAATAGGGAAAGAAACTGCTTTTTTCCATCCAACAAGGGCTCTTTCAATTTACGGTACTGCCTTTTGCGTTATACAGTGCTCCTACCACATTCCAGCGATTGATGGATACAATCCTAAAAATGTATTCTATCTTCTCCTGAGTCTATTTAGATGACATCATTATGCATAGTAAGAACTGGCCCGAACACATGCACTATCTTTATGTGATCGCAAGAACCCCCAGAGAATAGGTTTAACAGCCAACCCCCAAAAGTCACCTGTATCCAAAACCAAAAGCTTTCCTTGGATTGACAGGCTATTACAGAAGATTTATATTGAATTATTCCACCTTGGTCGCCAATCTTACTGACAAGCTCGGGAACTCCGACCCCAAAAGCTTGTCTGGGAAAGTGAAGACAGGCAAAGCTTTGAAGGCCTCAAACAATTCCTATGTCTAGAGCCTGTCTTTAAGATGCCTGACATCAACCAAGAGTTTATTCTTCAAACAAATCCATCTAAGGCCGGACTGGGAGCTGTATTGTCACAAGAACATGATGGCTTAGAAACTCTGTCTTCTACACAAGCCAAGAATTGTTCCCTAGAGAACAACCATATACCACAGTGGAACTTGAAGCCCTATCCATCAAGTGGACCATCCTGGACCTATGTTATTATCTCAGAGGAAGGAAGTTCTGGCTCGTGACTGCCTACTCCACAATAACCTGGATGACTCTGAGAAAAGATTGTAACGCCTGAGTCATGAATTTGTTTTTAGATCTACAACCATTTTGCTTCTTGGTAGAACACCAAGAAGGACAAGAATACGCTAATGGGGACTGTTAAAGTCGTTTTACCACTTCATAATCAGGGGGGAGCCTCTCATTTAATGAAGGGGTATGTGATGAATCTGGTCAATTCATCCCTTCTTCCCAGAGGGGACCACCCCCTTTGAGGCTAGGGAGGTGAGCCTGCTTAGTAAGACCCTCCTTAATGGTCTGGGCATGTGGGAATTCCCAGGGACTGACTCTCCTCTTGAGGGCAAGTACTCCCATTCCAATATGCTATTACCAGTCCAAAACACACTTTCTGCCTATATGGGTGTTGGAAAGACTTTGGTATCTCCCAATATGACTATAACCAACAAAGACCATTTTCTCACTCTATTGGCTTCCGGTAATGCTGAACATCGTCTGAAGGCCATAATCAAAGAAGACAGACACAATTATTTTTGTTCTGATGCCGTGCATAAAAGCAGTTCGGACTGCGAATGGAGGAGAGATTCCTACGGACTGAGGAGAGTTATTGCTATACTGAGGCGAGCCTCTGTAGAGACAATGTCCTGGAGGGGTAGAGCTGCACCAAGCCTCGCAGGAAGAAGCGAGACCCTCTTGCTGGAGTTTGAGAGGCAGCCGCACTGACCAGGCAAGAGGCTCCCGTCAGGAGAGGATTGAAATGGAATGAAAACCTTGTTCCCTGGTGGTGTAACCAATGGAGAACAGTAGTGAGCCTGGGGCCTGGCAACTGACGCCGAGAGCAGAGAAAGGAAAGGAGGTCGGGTTCCCTAGCTCCACACAGGAAATGCCTTTGCTGATCAGAGGCGTACCGACCGCGAAGTGAAAGCTGCCAAAGCGAGGACACCAGTGAGGGTTATGAAGTTTGGTTTCCAAGATTGCTGAAACTGACAAAGATACGAGAGTCTGAGAAAAAACAGAACAGACTCATGACCCAGATAAAACAGAGTGAAAGAGATATGCACACTGTATATCAAGGCCGGAGAAGCTGCCAAGAGTATGAGAGCCTAAGAGAACCGAACGGACACACACCCTATTAAAGAAGGAGTGAAAGGGGTATGTGTGCTTTATGTGAAGAGTTAGAAATCTGAAAAACATATGAGGAACTGATAAAGTCAGACAGACATATGTCAAAATGCCAACTAGGTAACGGGAAACAGTAATACCTGTCCGGGCAGAAACCCTACCTTTATTAATTGGACTGAGAATCAATAATCCTGCAAAGAGCCACCGGACTCTAAGGTGGGATACAGAGAAGTGTGTTTAAAGTGATCTTGGAGGTATTTGACCACTGATAAAAATCTGAGAAAAGTAATATTAAAAGAATTCTTATTTTCCAAAAGGGAACAGAGAAAGCAATACACGGGATATTTATGTTTTTAACCACAAACACTATAAGAAGACTGTGAACTGTGTCAAAATATTCCAAAGGAACTTTGAGACTAAGAACAAGTCATCTATGAGTGGAGACAGGCCGAAGCCCATTCCGAGGCTATTGTGCAAGCCTCCCTTTTTCCTTTTAGTTACATTTTCTAAAGTGGTAGTTTACTAGAATTTGGACTCTTTCTTTTTGGACTTCGACAAGCATCCTTAGTTTTTAGTTTGGAAGGTAGGGAACTTCCCTCATAGCGAAAGGGTCGGATAGGCATTTTTCTTTTCGTTTAAATAAACCACATTGAAACATGATCTATTGCAGTCCTTCTTCTGGTTCACCACAGCAGACTCAGACTTGTGCCTTTCCTCCTGCTCATAAAGGCCCTGAAGGTCAGCAGACCCCATACACATGGCCCTGAATTTCAGGGGCGAGGGGGGGGAGTGAGGGGAGCTGGAGCTCAATTAGCCCAATGGTGTTGTGTCCATGGGCACTGCTGGTGGGAATTATTCAAGCGCGAGATCAGGGACTGGTGAGAGTGACTCGAGTGCCACATCGGGAACTGATGTGGACAGCCTGAGTGACAGTTACAGCACTTGTAAAAGGGAACTTCGACACAAATTCGGGAACTGGGGAAAAATTGAGAGACATGATGATAGTGAAAAAAGCAAAAGTAAAATGCAAAAAATTGCCCCATCATCTCAATTCCTACTGACTAGCAGTAAAGTGGAAATGGTGCTGAAAGAGATACAACCATTACCTAAATGCTGTATGTGGGGCAAATTATGGGGTAAACAGAAAGGTATAATTGATAATGCACGGCTTAGGCACAGGTGGGCAAGAACAATTTGAAAATGGGCAAGAATTCAGTAGAGAAGGAGATGAGTTTGAATTCAGATGAAATATGTATGCAAACGTGGATAAGCATTATCATGCAAAGGTGGGTGTCATTTTAGAATGCTAACATTTTTGGATAAGTCACAGGATGAAGGAAAACACAGTGCAAGTATTACCTTACAGTGCTTAGGGGGCTAGTTTCATGCAATGTTAGGGCACAATTGGATGAGCATCACTGCAACCAATTGATGCTTCACTGCAAGGAGGGAAATGTGAGAAAAAAAGCATTATTATTCCATTGATAATGTCTTGCTGATTGCTAATCGTGTTTAACATACCATGCACAGTTTGAGTGTGTTGGTGTTAGGGGTACTCACAAACAGTATAGAAGAGTGGAAGGTCAATCTTCTCGAAGATAGATGGAACCCCAGACCATGAGATGGGGTCTCCTAATTTTAGGGTGACCTTTCCCTGGAAGTACCACTCTGCCTGTTTAAATAATCACAAGCAAATGTGCAATTCAATTGAGAGAGTAGACAAATACCACCAGGTATGCGCCAGGCTGTAAAACAATAAGCAACAGTTTTAGTACCAAAGAGTATTGGGAAACAACATCTAATATGCAAGTAAGGAAGTCTGATACGAACCTGATAATGTGAACGGTAAACTGTAATTCCAGGGTATAGTCTGGTGGCAAAAATAAAACTCTGTGTAACTCTCTTGAAGGAGGTATAGAAAGAAAAATAATCCAAAGGAAGGACCTAGGAGCGAAAAGGGAAGGGGAATTAGTTTGGTTAGTAGGGAGGTACCCCGGGTGGCACGAAGACGCAGCTAATGATAATCCCTGTGCACAAATACTGCATAGTGTCCAAAGTCCAGTGCACAAATGTAATCCCCAGGTATGAACTCTATGGTACCCAAGTTCCACAGTGGGCTTTAGCCAGGAATCAAATTAACCAAACAAAAGGGAATTTCAAATTCAATCTGGGGCCCATGCAATGGTCGTTACCATGTGAGCAGAGAGCTGAAGTACAAAATCGGAATCCAAAAGGGGCAGTCAGGAGGCAAATTCAGGGTTGCAGGATAAGTCTAAAGGGTGCAGTGCTTTATGGGAAACACGGAAGTCTAGCAACGTGTTTCCTTAGCGCCTCGCGTCGGGTAACCAAGGCGACTTGAGGTTTACCCGATTCCAGTGCAACAACAGCAGTATGTAGCGTTTGTTCACGGCATCTGTGTAGGCGCCATGGCAACTGCCAACGTCGCAGAATCGAAAAAGAAGGACTATGATGTTTGCGTGCAGCATGTTTTCTACGGATCGTGACTGTTGGAAAATAAGGAAAAAGCAACTACTTTTGAATACGACGATTCAGAGGATCTCGTCACTTTTCCCCAGAGGGGAGCCCTTCCATGTGAGGCTAGGGAAGTGAGCCTGCTATGCAACAATTCCCCTAAAGGTGGCAGCAATAGGGATCTAACAGGGAGAGACTCCCCACATGGGGACAATGACACTCATTCCATGATGGAACTCCCTAACGCCCTTGCCTTTGAGACCATGACATCATTGAGGTTCTCCTAGAATCAACCTGAAAGCAAGACAGTTTGTTACTGCAAAATTCGTTCCTTTCCTCACTTAAAACTTAATACTACCAAGACGAGGAGGAGAAAAAGGAACATAAAGATTGATAATAAGTCATCTCCCAAAAGTACTGAGAAGAGGTAGATTGAAGGAGTGATGGAAACTACTCCTTTTCCAGTACTGAGATGAGGTGGCCCTCAATGAGGCATGTAGAATACGCCATTGATACAAATGAAGGACTGTGACACTCTGCTGGGGAGGACCCAGCTTCAGGACATAAAAAACATGAATAACTATATTTCACCAAATACCATTTCCCCGAATGAGAACTCTTTGAAGTTTTTTTTCTTCGAATTTGGTTGGGTAAGTGGTTAAAGTTTAAAACATAGATGGGGGTGGGGTAAGGGAATAAGATAAGGCGGGAGTGGGAGGAGGCAGGAGGTCCCACCGCAAAATAAAACAATATATACATATTTTTTCAAAGATTTCACCATTAGGAGAAATGTATTCGTTGAAATCACATACATCCTAAAAAACAAGAATGGTCTTAATGAAGAGAGAACCCGGCATGAAGTCTGTCAGCCCTGGGAGATTCAAACCCGGGAACGAGGAAGTGAGCAGGAGAAGCTGGTCCTCAGTCATGAGGACACCCTGGAACAGTCGTCAGAGCACTCTGTAGTCAGATGGCAACCTGACCTATGCAGAAGCTGGAGAGAGGCCGACGGTGGCATGATCCTAGAGAGGTGGATCGTGTGGTCCTTCAACTACACCAACACCGAAAGGCCAAGAAACCCTCAGAGCCAGCACGTTACAGCAGGAAGCAGAGAGAGAGACACAAAGAGCATTCAACAAGAGCAAGGAATATATTTCTAACGGTGAGAAAGAATAACTGTTAGAGATTTAACCAAGCCCAAAGAAGCTCCATAGAGGAATGACAAGGGCTTATCAGAACTGTTACAAGAGACCATCACAAACCAGCCCACAAAGTTGAACTGGTTAGGCCAGGAGAAGAGAGTCGATCTCCTGGCCTCATTCTGTTTGCTGAATACCGTTCATTAGTGTTTGGGTCAGAGTAGGGCAGTTTTGGACAGAGTCCTCATTCTTTAGTTTGACAACCACCCTGATGACGAGCACCCGAGTTAGAATTCAGTTAGATAGGGCAACCTATCTAGTTATACGGAAAGATAGGTCCTTTTCTTATTATTTGAATAAAACCTTGAGTTTGAAAAGCCACCCCTTTGTCCGAGTCCTTCTTCTGACTTACCACACAAAACAAAGATATATGTGGTACATGATTGCACCATGAGCTGTCTCAAAGGTTGGGTGGATCTAAAGAAAGAAACAACAAACCAGCAGAGGGTGCTCTCAAAGGGCATGTGAAGTCTACTGTAAGGGTGCAGAAGGAAGAGACTGACACACAGGTGGCATAGTGGTTGCTACAGCTCTGCCTCATCCTTCTGCTCTTAACTCTTAGATCAAGGGCGTCTCTGGCCCAGGCGTCCGAAGCAAAGGGCAGACAAAGAAAAGGGCAATTCCACCACCCCCGTGCTTCCAGGCTCCAGGGCTGCAGCCTTGGTGAGCGCAACATCGGAGAAGCACATTAGCAGGGGTGCTGTGCTGTGTCGTCCCCCTGGAGGGTGGCGCGCAGCCACCAGCAAGGAGGCGTGGGTCGCACCCGCGCAAAAAGATCTGGGTTCCCCCCGGAGTCGCGGCCATCAGTAAAGAGGCGCAGGTCGCATCCACGCGAGAAGAACCGAGAAGAACCGGGTTCCCCGGGGTCAGCAGAGGAGCTGTGTGGCAGCCCAGGCGGGTGACAGTTGTGAGACCGGGCCCCCCTCCCCTCCGGGCGGGCCCACGAAGAGCACGGCAGCTGCCCGACGGGTGAGGGTGGACAGCAGGCGCCGGAGCAGTCCTTCCCCCGGCTGAGGTGGCGGCGGAGGTGGCTGGAGGCGCGAGACTTCGGGCGCACCGGTGGGGTGCCCATCAGCCCAGATTGCGCAAAGTGAGGGTGGGGGGAGTGACTCGCCCCTCGCTCGACAGCAGAGTTGGCCCCCGCAGGTATGGTGAAGCGCGGGGAGCGGGAGGTGCAGGGGGAGCAGCCGAATGACGAGGCAAGATTCCAGGGGGGAAATGCAGGCCCTGAGAGAATCTCTGGCTCAAACATTTCAAGACCAGTTTCAACTTATGAGAACCGACCTCAATGTGGCACTGGGGGAAATCCGACAAGAAGTAGCTCAACAAGGGGAAAGGACTGATTTATTGGAAAGGGGCTTCCAGGAGAGCGAGAGGGAAACAACGGCTAATAGTGATGCCATAGATCGACTGGACACTGTGACGAGGAACATGGAGGCGATGCTCGAGGACTTGGAAAACAGATCCCGTAGGATCAACATCCGGATTAAGGCGCTTCCAGAGCCAGTGACGGATCGACATCTGAAGGAGGAATGTCAACGCATATTTGCGGAACTTTTGGGTGAAGGGGACCCGAGCTTCCTAACACTGGATAGGGCCGACAGAGTTGGCCGGGTTCCGGGCAGTCCCAATACAAGGCCAAGGGAAGTCAGGGTCGCCTTCGCCAGATACGGTCAGAATGAAGCGTTGCTGCGAGCGGCTAGACAAAGTGAGCCCGTCCTCTACAAAGGGCAGGAAATACTGTTTTTCCAGGACCTGGCTGCGAGCACACTGCTGAAAAGAAGGGGTATGGGTTTGGTACTGAAGGAGCTGTCCAAGAAGGGGATACAATACAAGTGGACCCTCCCTTTTGGCTTAATGTTTGAGTGGGAGGGGATTCAGAAGCAGGCGACCACGCTCCAGGAGGCAGCCAACATTATAAGTCTGGAGTTGGAGAATGAAGGGGGGGGTGCGTAGGGGACCCTACATCCTGTGGAGGTCAAAGGGAGAGGAGCAGACCCTGGGAATGGGCGACTGTGGGGGAGCGGGGCAAGAGGAAGGGTGCATTGCGGGGCCCTGCGGGGGGGGTTAAAAGCTTGGAGCCCTGAGGGGGAGGGAGGTCATAATGTGGAGGGGGATGGGTGACCTAACTGATTGGCGCCTTGGTGGTATATGTGGGTGGTGGACTCATGGGCTGCGTGAGGAGCCTATGGGGGAGGAGTAGAAACATGTTGGAACAAGCAAGGACAGGACTGTCCATGGGGTGGGGGATGGATGGTGGGAGATTGGGGGGGAGGGTGCGGCCTAGCCCAAAGGTGAGGGTTCTGGGCAAGGTGGGGCATGGGAGGGGTGGGGAAAGGGACAGGGAGGGGGCCATAGTGCTCAAAAGAGAATGTTTTGGTGTCTCGGGGAATAGGGGAGGGTTGGGGAGGAGGACGGAAGGGCAGCTTGCGGGCATGGGGCATAACCCCATTTCGGTTTCAGGTGGCTGACTCATAACGTGAGAGGGTTAAATTCTCCCCTTAAGCGGGCTAAACTAGAACAATTCACTCAAACGCATGTGCCGGATGTTTTGGCCTTGCAGGAGACCCATTTGCTGCGCAAAGACCAGGGCCGTCTACGTCTCAAGGGTTTCCCACAGATCTTTTTTGTGTCAGGTCCCACAAAGAAAGGGGGGGTGGAGCTGGCATTTGGGAGAGGTATAGACTTTAGGATCCAAGATATCCTGAGGGACAAAAATGGGAGGTTCATCCTGGTAAGGGGAGGGGGGTGCTACTTACACTATACCCTTGGTTTACGGCCCAAATGTGGGACAGGACAAGTTTGCGAGGGAGACTCTGGGCGCGATGGCAGGGTTTGCAAGGGGGCAAATCATCCTGATGGGTGACCTTAATTTGGCCTGGGACAAGCGGCTGGATCGAACACAGCACGCAGGCAGAGAGGGGGGGTGGTGGCCTCCCCACAGCTGCGGGAGCGGTTTAAGGGGGCAGGCTTAAGGGATGTGTGAAGGGTGTTGAGTGGGGAGGAAGAGGGTGACACGTTTCTTTCAGATGTGCATAGAACCCAATCTAGAATTGATTACATCTGGGTCTCGGCGAGTCTGGTGGGAGGGGTAGAGCAAGTGGAGACTGGCCCCATGGAAATTGCCGATCACAGGGTTGTGCAGATGAAAATGCAGTTGGGTAGGCGAAGGCCAGGGGTTTGGAGTTGGAATTTTCCTGGGGAACTTCTGAGGGACCAGGTGATCAGGGAGGAGATAGGCAACAACATTAAAGCTTTCTTTGAAAGAAATAATGGGACGGATACAAGTCTCAGCACAAGGGGGGACTCGTTCAAGGCCACTCTGAGAGGGGAACTTATCGCCCTGAAGGCAGAGAGGAATAAACAACAGAGGCTGTTGGAGACCCAGCTGGAAGGGGAGGTGGAGGTTGCAAGGGTGAGGCTGAAGGAGGCCCCGACAAGGAAGAGTATAGGTTGGCAGAGGGGCAATTGAGGATCTTGAGGACCAAAAAGGCAGAGGGAGCTATGTTAAAGGTCAGGCAGAAATTTTACACAAAGGCAAATAAGGCAAACTCGCTTCTAGCGGGCCTGCTGAGGGGCAGCAGGGAACAAAATACAATCTCAGCCTTGAGGGATGAAAGGGGGGAGAGACTCACCCGAACTGAGGAGATTAGGGAGCAACTAGTCAGATTTTACAAAGCCCTGTACACGTCTCAGGGTGCGGTCAACCAGCATCAGAAGGACTTCTTGGGAGCTTTGACCCTACCCCATCTCTCTAGGGAAGTCGGGGAGGATCTGGGACGGGCCATTACGGAGGATGAGGTGCAGGCTGTCATCACGTCACTTCCCAGTAATAAGGCCCCGGGCCCTGACGGCTACCCGGTCTCGTTTTACAAAACCTTTTCCGCCATATTGGTCCGACACCTTGCACATCTTTTTAACTCATTCGGCACCACGGGCTGCATTACTCCTTCAATGGAGGAGGCCAAAATTACACTCATACATAATACATAAGGCAGGCAAGGACCCAGAGGAATGCACCTCCTATAGACCCATTGCTCTTATAAACTCAGACGCAAAATTCTACACTAAAATCTTGGCGAGGCGCTTGGAGATGCACCTCCCTACACTGATCCATCAAGATCAGACGGGGTTTGTACAGGGATGGCAAACGGCTGATAACATCAGACAGGTGGCTCACTTGGTTGAGAAAATGCAGAATAACCCCACCCGGCGATTCTCCTAGCTTTGGATGCCGAGAAGGCGTTCGACCGGGTGGAGTGGTCCTTTCTGTTTCTGGCCATGGAAAGAATGGGTATAGGTGCAGGGTTCATCAACATGGTGCAGGTGAATTATAGAGCCCCTACCACGTGCTTACTTGTGAACGGCGCAATGTCGTGACCCTTCAAGCTTGGACGAGGTACTCAACAGGGGTGCCGCCTTTCCCCGCTGCTGTACGCTCTGTACTTGGAGCCCCTACTTGTGGCGATACGGGAGGCTGAGAATATCCAGGGCATTCCTTTCGGGAGGCATCAGCATAAGGTGGCGGCGTTCGCCGATGACATGCTGCTCACTCTGACGAGCCCAGGGGAGTCCATAGAGACATGTATGCTACTATTGTCCACGTTCGGGGAAATTTCTGGTCTGCGGGTGAATTTGCAGACATCTGAAGTAATTAATCTGTCGCTGAAGGGCGATGAGGGAAGGGTCTTAAGGGCATCCTCTACATTCAAGTGGAATACGATACCTGGGGATTTGGGTTACCCCTCAGTTGTCGGGATGGTACAGGGCGAATTACACTCTCACGCTAGCGTCAATTAAAAAAGACCTCAGGAAGTGGAGCTCCCTAAGAATATCATGGTTGGGAAGAGGTTTGGTGCTCAAAATGGTGGACAAGGCAGTTTGGGACTTTGTCTGGGAGGGCAGGAAGCTGCGCTTGGCCAAACGGCTATTGGCAGCATCTAAGAGGGTGGGGGGTTTAGCCTTACCGAGCTGCCGCCGCTATTACGAGGCTGCGCAGCTCAGGGTAATCCGGGAATGGTTTTCAGCGAAATATAATAAACAGTCGGTTAAGATGGATAGAGCGGTAGCTTGGCACCATCTGGGAGAGGTACTCTGACTCCCGCGCAGGTTGAGACCGGCACATCTCTATATGAGCAGCATAACAAAGGGGTTGGTTGAAATTTGGGACGGGGCAGTGGAGTAATTGGGGATTACTACCTTTCTGTCGCCGTTCACCCCCATCTTCAATAATGGGGATTTCACCCAGGGCAGGGAAAAGGGGGCATTCCTGAGGTGGGAGAGTGGGGGTTGCAGGGTCATCAGAGATTTGTTTTGCGGTCAGAATATGAAATCCTTTGAAGAATGCAAACGGGAGTTTGCGGTGGGCGAGGGGGAACGACTCAAATACTTTCAGCTCAGACACTGGGAGATGACCACAGAGGTTCGGAGGGTGGCAACTCACGAGCTGACACAGTTCGAGCGATACCTCCTGATGCACGAGGGGTTCAAAGGATTGATTTCGGTTCTTTATAGGCTACTGGAGAGTGCCGGTCCGAGTATGAAATGGCTGTATATGTCCAGATGGGAGGGGCTGCTGGTGGCCGGAATGGACTGGGAGGACTGGGAGAGGCTTTGGAAACTGATCCCGAAGGTGGCCAGGACTGCCCAGCTACAGGAGGCCTGGTACAAGTACCTATTCGGCTGGCATTACACCCCGGCTTGCCTTCATGCAATAAGCCCAACAACACCCGGGACATGCTGGAGGGGTTGTGGTAAAGAAGGCACAGAGGTTCACATTTGGTGGGATTGCCCTAATATTAGACCCTTCTGGAGGGATATTTCTCAGGCGCTAGACCAGGCGTTTGGGGAAGGCACGAGTCAGGACCCTCGCGAGATCCTATTGGGAAGGAGGCGAGAGTCGGGGGGGGGCAATCTAAGGCAAAGGTTGTCTTCATACTAGCAGTGATGGCTCTCATTGCCCAACGGTGGAAGAGCCCCAGGATCCCAACGGAGCAGGACTGGCTGAGGAAAATGTGGGAGATTGTATCATTGCAGTGGGCTACATTTGCGGTTAACTGCAATTTAGGGAACTTTGCGGCGGAATGGGTAGAGACCTTGGACTACTTAAAGGGGGAGTTCCGAGAGCAGTGGCAACCTCATAGTCTCAAACTGTTGGACATACATGTCTAAGTCACCGGATGAGAAAGGGATGGGGAGTTGGAGGCGCTATGGCAATGTTGGGGGGGAGGGAGTAGGGGCAAGTTTGTGGGTTTTGTTGTTGTTGCAAGTTATTAAAACAATAAAGAGAAGTTAAAAAAAAACAGGTTCACAGGTTCTCCCCTGTTCCTTTAAAACCATCAAGGACCACATTGACACCCTGGCTCTTGTGCTGGCTGACTTCTGCAACCACTCCTTCACCACCGGAGTCTTCCCTTCCCTCCTGAAGCACTCCCTTGTGCACCCTCTTCTTAGGAAACCCTCAGCTGACCCCTCCTGTCCGGCTATCACCCGATCTCCATCACTCCTTACCTGAGCAAACTCTTGGAAAAGCTGGCCATCTCCCAGCTTAATCTTCACACTGAATCTGTTGGTTGCCTCCATGACCATCAGTCTGTCTTCAGAGCCACCAGAAGCACAAAAACTGCTCTCCTGAACATCCGTAAAGACCTTTTTTCCAACCTCGATTCTAATACCCCCTTGTCCTCATCTTACTTGATTTCTCTTCTGCCTTTGACACAGTAAACCATGGCATCCTGCTCAACCGTCTCCGTGATAACCTGGGTATCACCGATTAGGCCCTGGCCTGGCTGACCTCTTTCCTCTCTGATCGACCCTCCCAGATCCAACTTGGGTCCTTCCTCTCCTCTATCTCTCTCTCTCTACCTGTGGTGTTCCCCATGGGTCTAACCACTCGCCCTGGCTATTCAACCAATACCTGGTACTTCTTGCTCACCGCATTGCCACTCTCCGCCCCAACTTTCAGTGCTATGCGGATGACACCAAGCTTTTTTCAGGCTCCCCTCTGCCACCTGATCACCATCTCTCATTTCTGACTGTCTGTCTGTTATCCAGGAGTGGTGTGCCGCCAATTATCTCTGCCTTAATTCCAGTGAGACTGAGATTCTCCTCATCGGCACACCTGCTCCCTCCTTTCCTGTCACTTTCTGGTGGCTGGGAGGATTACGTTCAAAACCCTCTGTATTGTCCACAAGACCTTCTGGGGCCTCAATACCTTCAACTCCCTCTTTGTGTAAATATCTTGCTTCTCGAGCCCTTCGCTCCTCCGGCTCCAACTCCCTCAGGGTCATTCGTTTCTCCAAACAACGAGTTGGTGGTAGATCTCTTTCCTTGGCTGGAGCCTCCCTCTGGAACAGCCACTCTGCCTCTCTGAAACTTGAGGAGAACCATCTCCGGAAGCACCTCAAGACCTTCCTCTTTACTTCTGCTTCATCTCTTCCTCTCCCCTGCTAAACTCCTGGTTGAAATTGAAACTGCATTGGTCACCTGGGTACCCTCTGATCTTGGCCCCAGGTTCCCTCCCAGCCAGTTGCACTTCTGCACTGGTTGCCCCCCTGGCAACTCCTGCACTCGGGGTCTGTTTCTGTATCCCTACCGTCCCCTACCAGCACTTGACACTTGATGTCTGCACTTGCCCTTGCACTTGCCACCAGCTGGCCTCCCTTTTTATTTATTTGTATTTATTTGTTTTATTTGTTCTGTTCTACTGTGTGATCCCATGTACTTCACTGCCCCCTCCCCTATCCCCTCACACTTTTCCCCTCGCCCCTGCACTTGCGCGATCTAAACGTCATCTGGCCTAGTCAGATCGTTGTCTGTCTTCCCTTTGTTCCCCCTCCCTTACCTTGTTGCGCCTTGGAACACTTTTGTATAGGCACGTTATAAATGTCATTTCATATCATATCATATCATATCATATCATATGATAGACTTTTATTCACCAATAAAATAAGGAGAAAACATAATTTTCCCTATCTCTATGAGGTGTTTCCCTGCCTCAACTAAAGTGCTAAAGGGTCTGTCCTGGGATTCATTCTTGGGATTCGTGCTGCATCTGCATACTTCTCCTTTTGGTCGGCAGCTCTGAAGCTGCTGGCTTCCTCCAACGTTCTGGATCACGCTGTCCCTCTGCTTTCTCCAGTCTTGCTGTTCATCTTCCAGCAACCGGGTAGGTCCTTCCACATCGGACCCGGTAGAGACACCTGCTTCCCGCTGACAGCGTCCCAGTCTACAGCCCTTACTTCATTTGGTGCCGAACCTCTGCTCTGCTCTCAGCTCCTCTGTGGATGGCTTGACAAACTCCCTAGTCCATCTTCTGTTTGTATGTTCATGTTTGTAGTGGCCCTTATTGCAAAACTAGAATGCTCATGTTTACTTTTGGTAGTGATCTTCTTAGTTCTACACCTCCTCCTCCCCCCAATCTTTGTGATGCAAGTCTTACTCGCATAGTCTGGGCTCTTCTACTTTACAGTGGTTCTTATGTCACAGGCCCTACACAGGTATATGATGTGGTTGGGCATAGTACTGGGTTGTACCATAGGCGCAGGATGAGGAGGGTATGATTACAAGGGGATCATACCACATTCTCCCAAGATGTATGTCCCTATCCCAAGAGCGGTATCTCTGCCCATGAGATCCTTCCTCTGTACACCAATGCCTTCTAAAGCTGATGACAGGGCCTCTATTGTTTCCACCGTAGTAGGTTTAGTCAGAGTTGGGTTGTTCCTTTTTTGTGTTCTTGCCCTCAGTTCTATTTGGGCAATTTTGGATATCCATTGGTCAAATTGTGATCCATGTATCTTTCCCCAAGATGTTAATCTGTATTGTTGTTTGGGGGTATGGCCATGGGTGCAGTTGACTTTCTTCTTTTCATCCTCCTCCAACCACAGGGGAGTATTTCTGACCGTATGGCACATCCCTTTCTTCCACTATCTAATTGTACCCATCATTTTTTCCTTGAAGTATGGTGGGGACATTGTACATGGTTTTGTTTCCTGCGTGCAGAAAGGTTTGGTATTTTTCCTACCTTAAATCTTCGTTTCTTTAGGAGAGACTTCCCTGGATGTTATTACCGGTCCTGGCATAGATAATACTAGCATAGGACAGTCATGTACTCGGTTCAGTAATCCCTCATCCTGTTTGGGTTCTTGCAATGATGGTATGGTGGGGGCATCAGACCTATTTAAGGGGGAATGTCTCGTCAGATAACCGAACTCTCTACGAGAGTAACATGTTTGGTTTCGGGACGGTGGTGTGGAGGATGGTATTACTTCATCTTCCCATCCTACTATGAGAGTGTCCATAGACGGTTCGCTATCCCTGGGTCTTTTGGGTGCTATTGCCCCCTAAATGCTTTGGTAATTTCCAACTCCTGGGAAGTAGGAAGGGGTTTTACTAATGTAGGTGATCCTCCATTTTCTCCTGATCTAGCTGAAAGCTATGTTGGCATGAGACCCTAAAAGGAGGGATTTCGCGATTCTCCAGTCCACCTTCTGGGAAGGACAGATCTGGAGTTTTCCCCCTAAAACATGTGAGATTTTATTGCTTTATCCATGGAGGAAGTAAGGGGCATCAGGAACATTTGGTCTGTATTCACCTGCATTTTGGGGTATATTGGGTGTATGGAGTGGTCGAGGGCAATTCTCTTTTTATCTGTCTGTAACGCTCACCTGATTCCCGTAGAGGCGCCGGTCTTGACTGGGCATATACCGTATCTTCAAAGGTGATGTGTAACACACGGCTGGCTCTTTGGGCTGGACCTCTGTGCACTGTATGTCTGACTCGAAGGGTAAGATGTCTGCAGATAGAAAATATGGGATTAAGGAACTGGGTTATTGAATGTCTCTCTCTTCTTCCCTTTTTCTTCTCCTGTAGAACCCCAAAGGTTAACGCTCTCACCTTAGGTAAGTGAACGCCGTGCTCTCCATCTGCCTCGGGGCAGGGTGCTGTAACCAGTTTCTTCACTGGATAAGGGGAGCAGGCCTCTTGACTTCAGAGGACTGCTGTCCGTCGTTTACTGCACGAACGGTAAGTTTCGAGTAATTGTAATGTCTTTAAAGTCTTTAGTAATGATGTTTCTTGTTTTGCAGGGTTCCGGCGATGGCGGATGACGGGCTGAAGTGAGTTGAAGATGGAGCCCGTGTGATGAATAGAAGCGCCTGGAAGCACGTAAGTAAGCGCTTGTTGCCTGCTTCACGATGCGCTCTAAATGTCTTTTTATTTTGCAGGTACAAGTTCGGAGCGGCTGCAGGGTGCCGGAATACCCACTGGGTTAGATGTGGAAAGGAGTAATGGCACGTGAGTATTAAAGTTCCCCAATGTCTTTAAACGCACCTTGTTTTGTCTTTCAGATGCGGGATGCAGCGCCGAAGGCCTCCGGAGCGTGCGAAGAGTTGGTAAGCTTTTGTCTTTCAGATGCCGGAATGCAGTGTGAAGACCTCCGGAGCGCACGAGGAGTAGGTAAGCCTTTGTCTTTCAGATGCCGGAATGCAGCGCGAGGCGTTGGTGACAGCCGATGGACCAGGTAAGTGAAGAGCTGTCACTGAAGACCGTAATGCTAACCTGTTCTTTCTTGTCTTTATAGGTGTTGCTGAAGACTGGATTCAGGATGGTAAGCCTTTTTCCTTAGGCCCAGGATCAGATGCAGAAGACACGATGAGCGTTCTGCTGCAGAGGATGCAGAATAACGCAAAGCAAGATTCATCCATCGGGTGTGGTTTAAATAGCCTCCTGTAGTGCTTAGAAGTCTCCTTCCACAGCCACGCCTAGGTAAGAAAAGAGTTCCTGCTTTCCAGAAGAGTTCCAGTGTTCTGAATCTAGGGAGTGGCTCCTGCCCCACCCAACAGGAAAAGTAGTTCCAAACAGAAGAGGATCAGAGGCTCAACTGGCAGGCAAGTAAGCAGCATGGTCTGCTGCAGGTAAGTCCACCCAAGCATTATGAGCCCGGCGCTTCCAGCGCTGGGACTGGGCATATTTATGAGCCTGGTGCCACTGGCGCCAGGACTGGGTCCAAAAGGTCCCAATTGGGACTGGTTGGCACTCGGAACCTGGGTTATGGATCTGCTTCCAAGGGAGTTGGGAAAACCCTGACCTTTTGGAAGCAGAGATCATGACACTGTCTCAATCCCCCCCTGGATTGCATATGGGTCCCCTTATGGAGAGTAGATTGGGTTGCCGATGCTTTCTCTGACAGGTATCCTAACCAGGCCTTCATGGATTTGGAGAATTGGTTGGGATCTCTACCCAGTGATTCGGGCGTTTTAACCCTCTTAAGGTATGGAGTGCTATTCTTAGCTCCAAGGTGACCTGCTCCTCCAAGTCCTATAGTGTTGTTACCCCGGTGGGATGGCATTGAGTCTTTAACCTCTAGAACATTAAGGCTTTCTATTGCCAGGTGGAAGGACCTTTCCCAAGATGTTAGAAAACTGGGGAGGTTTGTATTTTCCAATGAGGACTTGCCCTCAGCCTGATTGTGACCAAAGTTAGAGTCTTGCTCAGTCTCCCATTTTGAGGAATAGAAAAACATTTCTTGGGTCCTATTCTCCCTTTGTTGATTCTCAGGGTGATCTTCCCCTTTCTCTTGATGGGTCTGGCTAGATAAAAGTTCCCATAGGTTCTCATGTATCAAGCGTCCCATCACCCCCCCTTTCAATCTTAACTGGATTCGACAAGAAGTTCAAGAGGACAAACTTAATTTCCTATCTACAGAGCAGGAGGGGTAGTAATTGTAGCTCTCTCTTTTGGCCATTTTCTCCAAGGGGTAGAATATAGATGACCAAACTGGTGGGGAGGTTTACCCGTAGATCGAAAGTGTTTATAGTCTTGTCTCTGACAGGAACCAGGTACTATCAGCGACAAAAAAGTTTATAACTGTTCCCAATGACTGTTTACCGGAAGAATAGCCTATTAGATTAATGGGAGGATTATAATTCCATTCTAGAACTTGGGTGGTTGTGATTCATGCTGGTGTCTGTCTGAGTATGATATTGAAAAGGAGATGGACAGGCTTGCCCTCGATTGCAAACGTAGGTGTTAAACTGATTACACGCGCCAGATCTTGTTTAGAAGTGGACACAGTAGGACAGGAGTACATTGCGTCAAGTTAACCGCTTCCTTGAGGGTCCCCAATCTGTATTGATTTGGTGATATCCCACCCCTGACACGATATATGAGGGTGCAGAAGGAGGAGACTGACACACAGGTTGCATAGGGGTTGCTATATATTTTTATTCGCCAAGAAAATAAAGAGAAAACATTCTGTATCTCCATGAGGGGTTTCCATACCTCAACTAAAGTTCTAATTGGTCTGTCAGAATGTTCTTGTAAACCAGAGTCCATCGTCATGCGTCAAAATCTTTAATTCTGTCCCTTGCACTTAAAACTAAACTAGAAGGTTGTGTCAATGTTCATAGTCCAGAAAAATGACTCAGTTCTCCTGACTCCCTCCCATTGGCCTCCTGGGTAGATTGTCCTTTTTGTTCAGTAGATGTAGCACTACCAGGGGAATGAATCCCTTCTCCTGGTATCTTGGTTTCACCATCACTTCACACTGCGCAGTACCCAGGGTGAATGCTCTCTTCCCCTGGTGATCCTTGTTTCGCATTTTTCTGCCTTTCCCAACAGTTCACACAGAAATATAATTCTTGACCCAGATTTCCCCAGCATAGCCTACTTGACCTTCTGGCTTGCCAAGTACTGCCACAAGAAAGAGGGCCGTTCTAACTTTCCTTCTTTGTTTGTGGGTGCCAGACCTGTATTTCTCTATTCAGCTCATTGGGAAGACCTGGTTCCCTATCTTGCCAAGCACTGTTATGAAGAAGATGATTTACAAAGTTCTTTTGACTCTCTCTCGCTCTCAAGTTGTGGGGTTATGTACTGTCCCCTATCTGGGAGTACCTCTGCTTTTCCAATCACAATGTTTCTGTCAGGATTAATCAGGTGAGTACAAAGGCAGCGAATATGGCAAGGGAAATGTGCACAAAATCGCACAGTGGATAACCTTGAATCAAACAATGTGCACACAAGAACCACGACTCATATATACTAGAACCCAGGAGTGCAGATAGAGTGAAACAAAAATACCAATATATGAAAAGGGATGTGGGGTAAGCACTTAGAACCTCCTTATGACTGAAAGGAAAGTCGGCAAACTCCTTACCCACTATGCTATTACAGATACTGACAGCGCTAAGCCCACGTAGAGGGCAAGCAAGGACAGGATCTGTGTGCTGACACTCTGGATGATACTGAATAAGGAACTTAGAAACAGTACTCACGAGAACCGGAAAGACCACTTGAATGTCAGTAAACCCACGAACCCAGTTGATCAAACAGGGACCCAGAAGGCTATAACAGCAATGGGTGGAGGATAACTAAATACATAAGACCTAAGTCAAGGAGCAAGTAGGAATTGTGATTAAAGAAATAGTGAGGAAAACAAAAGGCATTCACACAGGGACTAGTTACAACAGCACCCCACACCTAAATAATCAAATGGGAAATAAATGCTCAAGTGTAATGGAAAACATGGAATGGATCCCAATAGAAAGTAAGGATCAGGAGCAGGGAAAATGATATCACAAAAGGAAACCTTTCCCACCCATCCAAGGAGAAAAGGCAGGAAGCTAAATCTAAAAAGGGAAAGACTAATGCATCACGTTTTTCAGTAGCAAAGGACAGCATCAAAGAAACAGAAAACACAGGCAAATTGGGCTGCATCAAAGGGTAAAGCACAGAGAAAGGCTGCCTGCAGACAGAGGAAGACAGAAAGGGAAATCCAGAAAGCAGAAATCAATTAAGCACATGAATCCGAAATCCAGGGCGGAGGAACAAGAAACAGGAACTAGGAACTAGGCACAAAAGCTAGGAACAAGGAACAAGAGACCAGTCACAACAGGAACACTGCAACGATGACCAGCGCTGGACTGAAGCAAACTGAGGCTTTTAAAGCTGCTTAACGAGCACACCCCTCAGGTGTGCCGCCTGCTGCACCTGCAGCCACAGGTGTTGCCTATCCTCCACCCAACCTTGTCCTGCAAGGGAGGAGGTGAAGCAGTGAGCCAGGCATTCTGGGAAGCATAGTCATTTGATTAAAGTAGCATGCTGGCTGCCAAAAACCTGGAATGGATCCGGAAGGGAAGTAACTTGGAAAATAAGGTTTTAGCGCTCCCAATTCATCACAGCACTGTAGCATTAGGTTCGGAGGAAATGTCCAGTAGGGAATAAACCCCAAAACATGCCCCCAAGTGGCAGGAACGGGAGCGATGGGAGCGAGTCGTGACAGTTTCTCTCTTTCTCTGTGGGTCTTTTACTACCCCTATTCTCATGTTGGATTTCTCTGACACTCCCCCTTAAGTGCCAATGCTATCTTTGGTCCCCACTAGCTGGCCCGGTTTCTTCCATCTTGGCAGGCTTGGGTCTATCCTGGGACTCGTCCTTGGGCTTTGCACTGCCTCCGTGTACTTCTCTCTTCGGTTGACAGCTCTGCAGCTGCTGATTTCCTCCAGTGATTTCCTCCAGTGTTCTTGCCTCCTCTGGATCAAACAGTCTCTGCTATCTCCCGCCTGGCTGTTCTTTTTTCAGCCACCAGATTAGTCCTTCAACGTCAGACCCGGTAGATGCGCCTGTTTCCCACTGACAGCGTTCCGGTCTGCAGCCCTTACTTTGTTTGTGACCAAACCGCTGCTCGGTCCTCGTCTCTTAAAGTGATGGCTTGACAAATGGCTTGACGAATTCTCTGATCCATCTTCTGTTTTGATGTTGGTGTTGGTGGTGGCCCTTAGTGGAGAACTAGAATGCTCACGTCTACTTTTGGTAGTGATCTTCATAGTTCCGCACCTCCTCCTCCTTCGAGTATTTGTGATGCAAGTCTTACTTGTGTAGTTTGTGCTCTTCTTCATATCAGTGGATCTTATGACACTGGCCCTACACAGGTACATGCAGTTGTTGGGTACAGTACTGGGGTGTACCATAGGTGTAGATTGAGGAGGGTTGATTGAGATGGGTGTCATAGTACGTTCTCCCTAGATGTCTGCCCATATCCCCAGAGGGAGAGTCTCTCCCCATGAGATCCTCCCGCTGTGCACCACTCGCAGCTGGTCTATTGGGTAGTGGCCACACCAGCCTAGCCTCGTGGGAAGGGGCTCCTTCTTAGGGAGAAGTCAAGACATCTAGGGATTTGTCACACCACTCATCACTAGTTATGTTCCTAAACTCTTCAAGTGTCCTGACACCATCCCGGAATCTAGTTTCAGATCTTGCAGAACCAATATGGTGCGTTTTGGTCACTTCCTTTGTGAAATCCTGGAACATCTACATTTTCAAGGGATGTGCTTGATTCTTCTTTCATTCTTTTACAATCCTGTACTGTCCAGAACTCCTGCTACTACTCTGCATGCTTACCTGAAAAGGTAAAGAGCCAAACTCCAGTCTACAATTCATTCACTTCTTTCAGCTTTGCCTTACCTCAAACCATGCAAACAACATAGTCAGGAGGTGGAGTCCTAAATGCTTGCAGCTGGGTCAACTGTCAGTTGCTCTCACCAGTGAGGGGCACACTTCTAAAAGATATCTCATTTTTCATTTCAGTGTTCCGTCCACTGACGTTCCTTGAAGACTTATGTCACTCTGGACAAGAATTTCACCCTAATTGTTTGACTGTTCTTCTTTGTTTCGAGATTAAAATACACCTGTGTACTGGTTTGCAGCATGAGGCTTGGTTTACAAACTCCTTGCTTCCAGTTTGAAGCCTGCAGTGCAAGCTCTGTTCCCAACACGAAGCCTGTGCTTAAAGATTTCTTGTGTGGTGTTGATACATGTGTGTTGCCCAGTAACCAATGGAGCACAATTTTCTTGTTTCCAGTTCGTACATATTGTAACAGAATTATGTTCCTTGTAAATAACTGTTAATGATTTTTTGCAAATACAATAACATAGTGCATAATATATAATAACAATATTTAAATGCAATGTTAAATATAAAATGCCTAATGTTAGACAAAGTATAAACTTGTATAACGGCAATAGATTATCATACTTGAATAACCTGATAAATAATATAGAAGACATGAAAAGAAGCACTACAGAAGCATGCAGAGAGGGGGTAAAAATCACAGAACTAAAATATTATTATTTTTATGTACACGTTCATGGAGGTTTAGGAACATTTACATTGCGATCAAAGTGTTGAATTCCAGCAATCAGAGGGTTGTAATTGAGACATTCATTGAAAGGAGCCCACTTAGTTCAATACAGGATTCAAGTCAATCAGTGGAATACAATACATTTCACAATTCATTGATGGTAAGGTCTTGGGCATCTTTCCAATGTTTAGTAGTAACCTGGTATGCTGGAAAATAAAACAGATTAAATGCATTTGGGAAATTAGTAAACTTAAGAATTTATGAATCGACAGAATTATTTAAAATATTTTCGAATGTTAAAGGGGCACACTATTTTCATATATTTTGCAATATAGGCTAGATCAGAGACCAAGAAGAGCTAACAAAACTAGATAGATCATGTGTTTGTAGGTCCAACAGGTATCATGTTGTAGAGAATCAAATCTAGAAGTATTGGGGAGTGGAAAAAGCTCTATGCATTATAAAAAATATTCATTTAGTCAAATTAACTGCAATGCTGATATTAAAGATTCGGATCCATATTTTCTTACAACATTCAATCGGAATATCAAAGGAACCGTCCGTTTCCCAAGACAGTTCAGCTTTCTCGTATTTTTTTTGTATAGCATTCTCTTTTCTCTTTACTGTTATGGATACCCTTGCTCCATGATACATTGATGTCAATTTCTGGCAGTAACACGGATACGCGAAATGGCACTAAAGTCTAGTATAATCTTCTCCTTTCTTTAGTGTCAATTACAGAGTGAGCCAAAGATCTGGCGTCTGAGCGTGTTTCCTGCGTCTTCATTTCTTTTCTGCTTGTGCCTTTTTGTCCTGGATTTCCAGAACCTGGCTGAGGTTTAATTGTACCAGTCACTGGCTCCCAGATCCATCCCAGGTTTTCCCTAAAATCCGGCTACAGATTCATTTCAGCATCTCCTGTGTGACATGGACATGGCCCTGAACAAAAAGGGGGTGGGCCAAGAGTGGGCTTTAAAACCTTTGATGTGAATATGCAACCCTGGGGGAAATCACAGGCACAGATTAGCCAAAGCGGACAGGTGACACTGTGGACAAATGCAAAGAGGGAGGAGGTGAATATCATGAAAGGCAGGACTATAAAATCCCCACATTCAGATCCATGAATGAGTGTTGTTCATGTGAGGTTGCGAGGAGAGTTTGTGGATCGGGAGATCAGGCGGCGGAGTGCAGAAGGTAGAGCAGGGTGCTGAGGTTTTAGTGGAAGAGTTGGATGAGAGTTCAGATAAAGAATTTTGTGACAGAGTGGTAGCAAGCTTGGGAAGACTATAGTAATTGTGGTGTAGGTGTCAAGGTGTGTGAGTGTGAGGAGAAAAGGGTGTAGCAAAGAGGGAGGTGTGAGAGTAGGGGAAGAGGTGATGTTGATAGAGAAAGGTGAGAGTGGTACAGAGTGAAAGAGTGTGTGTGAGAGGGAGGAGGGGAGTGTCATGATCTCTGCTTCCAAAAGGTCAGGGTTTTCCCAACTCCCTTGGAAGCAGATCCATAACCCAGGTTCCGAGTGCCAACCAGTCCCAATGGGGACCTTTTGGACCCAGTCCTGGCGCCAGTGGCACCAGGCTCATAAATATGCCCAGTCCCAGCGCTGGAAGCGCCGGGCTCATAATGCTTGGGTGGACTTACCTGCAGCAGACCATGCTGCTTACTTGCCTGCCAGTTGAGCCTCTGATCCTCTTCTGTTTGGAACTACTTTTCCTGTTGGGTGGGGCAGGAGCCACTCCCTAGATGCAGAACACTGGAACTCTTCTGGAAGGCAGGAACTCTTTTCTTACCAGAAACTCTTTTCTTACTTAGGCGTGGCTGTGGAAGGAGACACCTAAGCACTACAGGAGGCTATTTAAACCACACCCGGTGGATGAATCTTGCTTTGCGTTATTCTGCATCCTCTGCAGCAGAACGCTCATCGTGTCTTCTGCATCTGATCCTGGGCCTAAGGAAAAAGGCTTACCATCCTGAATCCAGTCTTCAGCAACACCTATAAAGACAAGAAAGAACAGGTTAGCATTCCGGCATCTGAAAGGCAAAGGCTTACCTACTCTTCGTGCGCTCCGGAGGTCTTCACACTGTATTCCGGCATCTGAAAGACAAAAGCTTACCAACTCTTCGCACGCTCCAGAGGCCGTCGGCGCTGCATCCCGCATCTGAAAGACAAAACAAGGTGCGTTTAAAGACATTGGGGAACTTTAATACTCACGTGCCATTACTCCTTTCCACATCTAACCCAGTGGGTATCCCGGCACCCTGCAGCCGCTCCGAACTTGTACCTGCAAAATAAAAAGACAGTTAGAGCGCATTGTGAAGCTGGCAACAAGCGCTTACTTACGTGCTTCCAGGCGCTTCTATTCATCACACGGGCTCCATCTTCAAGGCACTTCAGCCCGTCATCCGCCATCGCCGGAACCCTGCAAAACAAGAGACATCATTATTAAAGAATTTAAAGACATTTGAGTTACTCGAAACTTACCGTTCGTGCAGTAAACGACGGACAGCAGTCCTCTGAAGTCAAGAGGCCTGCGCTACCTATCCGGTGAAGAAACTGGTTACAGCACCCTGCCCCGAGGCAGATGGAGAGCTCGGCATTCACTTACCTAAGGTGAGAGCGTTAACCTGTGGGGGTCTACAGGAGAGGAGAAGAGGAAAGAGATAGGGACACCCCAATAACCCCAGTTCATTAACCCCATATTTTCTATCTGCAGACATCTTACTCTGCACGTCAGGCATACAGGGCACAGAGGTCCAGCCCAAAGAGCCAACCGGGTGCTGCACATCACCTTTGAAGATACGGTAGTCGCCCAGTCAAGACCGGCGCCTCTGCGAGAATCAGGTGAGCGTTACAGAACGCAAAGCCTACCGCAAAACTCTCGCCCAGGCGCTATGGAAACCTCGGATACTGACCACCTAGCCCGGTTACTTGGGGAACTAAGGGCAGAAGTGCATGCAGCTCATCAGGAAACGAACGCTCTAAGAAGGGAACTAATTATTTCCAAGGAGAGAACAGATGATCTTGCTAGACAATTGCTACAGTCACAAGCCGGACAGACCCCGCTACCCGCATCAGGGGCAAATCTTCCTTCAACATCCTCTATGAATCCAGTGCAGATCAACCTACCTGGGAATGTACCTCTGGCTCCGCCCGAACGATTTTCTGGTGACCCAAAGAGGTTTGCGGTATTTATCAATCAGTGCCGGTTGCACTTCTTATGCCGGCCAGCAGCCTTTCCAACTGATCAAGCTAAAGTAGCTTTTGTACTTTCGTACCTTAGTGGCAATGCGGCAGACTGGTCGATCCCTCTAGTTAATCAAGATGATCCGGTTCTCCATGATTTTCAAGCCTTTCAGCTTAGTATGGAAAAACTGTTCGCAAGACATGCACAGGGGCAGGCCTTGGACAATGAGCTTCTTTCGTTGCGACAGGGTAATCAAGACCTTTTGGCTTATATTGCATCTTTCAATAGACTAATAGTGGAAACTCAATGGCCTGAGGACAAAAGGATTACGCTGTTTTATAGAGGTCTACGTGGAGAGCTCAAAGACGTTTTAGCCCAAGTAGTGAATCCCCCACAAGACTGTTCGGATTATATAGACTTGGTCGTTCAAATAGATCACAGACTGCAGAACAGGAAGGCCGATCATTCCAAGTTTGATGCCTGAGTATTTTCCAAACCGCCAACTCCTTCCAAAGGAGTAGACTCCGGGGAACCCATGCAAATAGGGGGTCTGAAAGGTCCTCTAACACAAAGGGAGCGGGAAAGGAGAAAACAGTTGCAATTATGCCTATATTGCGGAAACTCAGGGCACTTTCTTCGAGACTGTCCGGTGAAACCTGCCAAGAAGGCAGTAGGAGCTGCAGTTACCACAGTTACAAACTCTGAGCAGGGAAACGACCTTGCCCGACAAGAATAGAGGTCCTCTTGCCGAGCGTGAAAACCAGTTCCGTGACCTCGCATTTCGTGATACCTATGGTCCTCATTAGCCCTGATAATCCGGATCGATTACATGCAATTGAAGCTTACGTCGACAGCGGTGCCATCGGCAATTATGTGGATCATGAAATGGTTTTGAGGATGAATCTAACTCTTTGTCCCAAGGCTGTAAAGGACGTCATTACTACGGTGGATGGTACGGAGATAGCCTCCGGGCCAGTAACGCATACCACTCAAGAGGTGACGCTAGTAAGTCAAGATGGACACCATGAGAAGATCGTGTTCGATGTGATCAAGGCCCCTCAGTTCCAGATTATTCTAGGAATACCTTGGTTAGAGAAACACAATCCTCTGATCGATTGGCGAGCAAGAACGGTCCAGTTTCCAGAATGTGTCTCTACTTGTCACCCTCCACCTGGTGTTGCACTGGCAGCAATTTCTTCAGAGACTCCCCAGTTACCTCCCGAATACCTAGAATACCAAGATGTTTTCCGGAAGGATCAGGCTAACTCTCTACCTCCTCATAGGTCTTATGACTGCCAGATAGACCTGATACCTGGATCTACTCCTCCTTGTAGTAGAATTTATGCCCTCACCGAGCCTGAGAACCTTCACCTTCGACAATACCTGGATCAATACCTGGCAAATGGGTTTATTCGTCCTTCCAAGTCCCCTGCCTCTTCAGCTTTGTTCTTCGTTCCAAAAAAGGAAGGAGACCTTAGAACTTGTATCGATTATCGCTCCCTGAACCAGATCACCGTTAAGAATAGATATCCGTTACCTTTGATCCCTGAACTCCTGGACCAAGTCAGAAAAGCATGCATATATACAAAGCTGGATCTTAGAGGAGCTTACCACTTGGTACGAGTAAAAGAGGGCAATGAATGGAAGACGGCCTTCCGCACCAAGTATGGACTATTTGAATATCAGGTCATGCCCTTCGGACTTTGCAATGCGCCGGCCGCCTTTCAATATTTTATGAACGATGTCCTCAGAGAGCTCATAGATGTGTGTGTTGTTGTTTACATCGACGACATTCTCGTTTATTCTTCATCGGAATCTGAACATCGGAAACACGTGAAAATGGTCCTCGAAAGATTGCGTCAACACAAACTTTTCGCTAAGTTGGAAAAATGTGTTTTCAACGTGACTGAAGTTGAATTCTTGGGATTCATATTATCGCCTGGCGGAGTGCGTATGGATTCAAAGAAGGTAGATGCAGTTCTCAAATGGCCATCACCATCTTCCGTAAAAGGTGTGCAAAGCATGTTAGGCTTCGCTAACTTTTACCGCAGGTTTATGCCCGAGTTCTCTCGAATAGTCCAGCCCATCACTGCCTTGTTAAAGAAAAACAAACGTTTTGAATGGTCTACCGAGGCGGAACAAGCTTTCCAGGATTTGAAGACTAAATTTATCTCTGCACCAATCTTAAAACACCCTCGCCCCGAACTCCCCTACATCGTGGAAACTGATGCTTCAAGCCTTGCCATGGGGGCAGTTCTATCACAAAAGGACCCGGTAACCAATCAGTTGCATCCCGTGGCATTTTGGTCCCGCAAATTCTCGCCTCCTGAAGTCAATTACACGATTACTGACAAGGAACTTCTGGCTATCAAGTCTGCCTTTAAGGCTTGGCGGCATTATCTGCTGGGGGCCCGACACACCGTTACTGTGATTACGGATCACCGAAACCTGCAATATTTGAAAACCGCAAAAGCCCAATCCTCTAGACAACTCCGTTGGGCATTATTCTTTGCCGAGTTTGACTTCATAATTACCTATCGACCTGGTACAAAAAACGGTAAAGCCGATGCCCTTTCTCGGATGGGAGTGGAAGAACACTTGATCAACCCTAAACCTGTACCAATCATTCCCGAACAAAGAATTCTGGGTGTAATCGCCACAGAATCCATAGAGGAAGTTAAGGATAAAGCCAGGCAACTTGTAACTCCAGCAGACATACAGAATTGGCATCTGCAGGGAAAGGACTTTGCAGTAAAGGACAACTTATTGTATTTCCAAGAACGATTATACCTACCCAGCACAGATTTACAGAAAAAAGTAATCTCTTGTTATCACGACTCTTTAATGGAAGGTCATCCCGGTATAGCCAAGACCTCAGAAAAGATCAAGCGCTACTTCTGGTGGCCGTCTTGGAAAAAAGATATCAGAGACTTTATAATGTCCTGTGGAGTATGCGCCCAAAACAAGAGTCAAAAGGAAAGACCAGCAGGCCTCTTACGCCCTATTGACATCCCACCTCGCCCATGGCATACGCTTTCTCTGGACTTCATCACCGATCTACCTCCATGCTCCGGATACAATACGATTCTAGTAATCGTGGACTTATTCTCCAAGATGGCGCATTTCATTCCGCTCAAAGGCTTGCCAACAGCAGCAACTCTGGCCCGAGAATTTCTCGAAAACATCGTCCGACTGCACGGTTTTCCTTCGGTTCTAATTTCGGATCGAGGTAGTCAATTTATTTCTCATTTTTGGCGAAGTTGCTGTCGGTCGGCTCAAATTGATGTGAGGCTATCGACCAGTCACCACCCTCAGACCGACGGACAAACCGAGAGGACCAATCAAACTCTGGAACAGTATTTACGCTGCATGCTGCAACAAACTGAAAAAACTTGGAAAGATATCCTTTGGATAGCCGAGTATGCCTACAATAACTCTGTCCATTCGGGAACTGGGAAAACCCCATTTTTTCTTTTGTACGGCAGTCACCCTCGAACCTCGGAGTTGGATCCCCTCCAAGATCTTGAAACACCAGCAGTAGACTACCTGCATTCTACAATCACCCAAGCCTTTAAGGATGCTGTTTCTCACCTTCAAAGGGCTAAAGAACAATACAAGAAAGGAGCAGATCAACATCGGAAGGAAGCCCCTCACTATCAAGTAGGGGATCAAGTCTGGTTACCCACCAAATATCTATCTCTAAAAGGGCCACGCACATTCAACCCAAGATACCTTGGTCCCTATTCCATCACTACCATAGTAAACCCAGTAGCGGTCAAGTTGGACTTGCCCCCGCACATGAAGATACATCCGGTCTTCCACGTCTCTCTGTTAAAACCCGTGCAACCTCAAACCCGACTAACCAAATCTCCAAAACCTATCCTAGTTGATGGAGAACTCGAGTTTGAAGTCAAAAGCATTCTGGACTCCAAGATCTCCAAATCTAAACTATTCTACCTAATTGACTGGAAAGGCTACGGCCCCCAAGAGAGATCCTGGGAACCTGCTGAATATGTCCACGCTCCTCGCCTAATCAAAAGATTTCACCGAACATTTCCTGACAAGCCAAAACCCCCGGAGAAGCCCGGTTTGGGAGGGGCCTTGAGGGGGGGTACTGTCATGATCTCTGCTTCCAAAAGGTCAGGGTTTTCCCAACTCCCTTGGAAGCAGATGCATAACCCAGGTTCCGAGTGCCAACCAGTCCCAATGGGGACCTTTTGGACCCAGTCCTGGCGCCAGTGGCACCAGGCTCATAAATATGCCCAGTCCCAGCGCTGGAAGCGCCGGGCTCATAATGCTTGGGTGGACTTACTTGCAGCAGACCATGCTGCTTACTTGCCTGCCAGTTGAGCCTCTGATCCTCTTCTGTTTGGAACTACTTTTCCTGTTGGGTGGGGCTGGAGCCACTCCCTAGATGCAGAACACTGGAACTCTTCTGGAAGGCAGGAACTCTTTTCTTACCAGGAACTCTTTTCTTACTTAGGAGTGGCTGTGGAAGGAGACACCTAAGCACTACAGGAGGCTATTTAAACCACACCCGGTGGATGAATCTTGCTTTGCGTTATTCTGCATCTTCTGCAGCAGAACGCTCATCGTGTCTTCTGCATCTGATCCTGGGCCTAAGGAAAAAGGCTTACCATCCTGAATCCAGTCTTCAGCAACACCTATAAAGACAAGAAAGAACAGGTTAGCATTCCGGCATCTGAAAGGCAAAGGCTTACCTACTCTTCGTGCGCTCCGGAGGTCTTCACACTGTATTCCGGCATCTGAAAGACAAAAGCTTACCAACTCTTCGCACGCTCCGGAGGCCGTCGGCGCTGCATCCCGCATCTGAAAGACAAAACAAGGTGCGTTTAAAGACATTGGGGAACTTTAATACTCACGTGCCATTACTCCTTTCCACATCTAACCCAGTGGGTATCCCGGCACCCTGCAGCCGCTCCGAACTTGTACCTGCAAAATAAAAAGACAGTTAGAGCGCATTGTGAAGCTGGCAACAAGCGCTTACTTACGTGCTTCCAGGCGCTTCTATTCATCACACGGGCTCCATCTTCAAGGCACTTCAGCCCGTCATCCGCCATCGCCGGAACCCTGCAAAACAAGAGACATCATTATTAAAGAATTTAAAGACATTTGAGTTACTCGAAACTTACCGTTCGTGCAGTAAACGACAGACAGCAGTCCTCTGAAGTCAAGAGGCCTGCGCTACCTATCCGGTGAAGAAACTGGTTACAGCACCCTGCCCCGAGGCAGATGGAGAGCTCGGCATTCACTTACCTAAGGTGAGAGCGTTAACCTGTGGGGGTCTACAGGAGAGGAGAAGAGGAAAGAGATAGGGACACCCCAATAACCCCAGTTCATTAACCCCGTATTTTCTATCTGCAGACATCTTACTCTGCACGTCAGGCATACAGGGCACAGAGGTCCAGCCCAAAGAGCCAACCGGGTGCTGCACATCACCTTTGAAGATACGGTAGTCGCCCAGTCAAGACCGGCGCCTCTGCGAGAATCAGGTGAGCGTTACAGGGAGTAGGCTCTGTTCTAGACCTTTATATTAGTCTATCGGATAGTGGAAAGACATCCCATCCCCAAATGAGACAGTTTAAAGTACCACTTAGCTAGACGCAAATCTCCAGCACTGAAGTGAACAGCTGTCCCGTTAAGGGGGAACCTTTCATGTGATCAACACGAAGGTAATGAGTGCAGCGCTACTACGACTAGTTTGTCCCGTATACTCAAGGGATTTTCTTTGAAGGTCCGTGGGTCCCATGATGAACACTGTAGACCCATGGATACATTGTTCTAACTCTGTGACTCTGAGCAGAGAGAAGATCACACAGAAAGCAGCATACACTGGGGAAACCAAGTATCCCTCTCCTCTTGCACACCATGCTAACACTGGATCAAACTATACAGAAAGCTTACTTAGCATGTTTCCAATTAGTAATCCACCCACTGGAAACACTTAGGGCCTCATTGCAAGTTTGACGGTATTCTGGTAGTAAATCTGCCGGAATACTGCCAAGCGGAGTTACCGTTACCGGCACTTGGTGTGGCAGAATTTCCACTGGTGGTAATTCCACCAGCAGTAATTCTTTCAATTTTGCTTATTTTGGCAGTAAGGCAGCAGAATTACCTCCAGAATTTTGATGGAGGTTTTTCCTCCACCTCACCACCAAATTTGTAGTACATCGATATTGATATTTGCTATTTGATTTGATATTTCACAAAAGTCTGAATCTGTACATCTCTGACAAACCTCACTTTGATCATTGTGAGACTATGTTCGCTAAATTAAAAATTAATCCTGTTACCACCCCTCAGTATTTTGCTTCTGTATAGGCCACCTGAGGCTACACCTCTGTTTGAGGAACGACTTCTGGCTTTTCTTGGCTGTATTTCTGAACCACATTTGTTCTTACTAGTTCTGGGTGATTTCAATTCACAATTTATGGGCCAATGATCCTTCACGCTGACATGCAAGGAGCAGGAACTAGGCTGACCCAGATGAGTATTAACAGACAAGATGCTTATTCTTCTTAGTTTCATAGTTACAGCTTATAGGCGGGAGAGAAGGTCTTTAGCATCTGCACTCGTCCCTTTCCATACTCCCAGTCCCCAACCGTCAACCACAGAACCTCCAGGCCTCCCGCACTCCACATTCCACCCAACATTCTATGACGCCTAGCTTGCACACATAACCATTCTCATTCATTCAAGATACTACACAGTGTCTCTTTTACACACCCTAGGAAACCTTGGTTTTGAACAACATACTACAGAAGCAACCCACTTTGGTAGCAATATCCTAGACTGGATTGTGTCATTTAATATGGTATGATGTGTATGATAGGTTATTTATAATGTGCTTAATACCCAGAGGTTTCTAAGCTCGGACCTGGGGATCGAACCTGTGTGGCTTCATGTCTTCTTACTTCCAAGGCGAGCACGTTGCCACAGAGCTATCATCCCGAGACAATGGAGGTTGCATATGTCAAGGCCCATACTTGTCCCTGGTCGGATCACCTTTCTCTTGCTTTTGAGGATTCCATTTCTTCAGTGATGGTAAAATGCCCCTATCCATCAAACAAATTGTTCTTACTAGGAAACCTATGGGGATTATTCACAAGCTTTTTGCCTCAACCGCATTCCCTCTTCTTCCTTCTTTGGATGATGACTTATCTCTTGATGACTTTACTTTAATCTTCAGGAGGGCTGCCAACCAGTTGTACGAACTCCTAGCCCCCCTCAAACAGTCATCCTCTTTTAAAGTACTCATTGCCAGGGCAGCATAAAGGTGAGCAGAACGCCATTGGCGCAAACACCCATCTGACTGGCCAGTCCTAGGGCTTATAAGTCCACTGTGAAAGTTTTTAAGAATATCCTGCTGAAAGCCAAGGAAGAAAAACTCAATGCCAGGATTGAGACAGCTAAATCTAAGCTAAGGGAACTGTTTAAAGTTCTTCAAGAACTAAAGGGTAGTCCAGTGGACACTCTCCCTGAGGCAGACAATGAATGGTGCCAGCATATTCAAGATAGTTTCACCCAGAAAATTAAATTGCAACAACAAGTGTAAGTAAAGAGGTCAAAACACTAGGTGTGTACCTCGATTCCACCCTTTCACTAAAAAAACAAATAAATGCCACCATCTCATCCACCACCTATACCAACAAACTGATCAACATCTGCAGACCTTTTCTTTCCTCCTCTAGCTGCCTCACTTAATCTAGAGCGCTGATATTGTACATATTAGATTACTGTAACACACTTTTTCTGGGCACCACCACTAAACTAAAAATCTGAACAGACTCCAGATTCTTCAAAACAATGCCTTAAGATGCGCTCTTAACCTCCCGCGTAAGGCTCACATCTCCACGGCCAACAAAGAAGTCCACTGGCTCCCAATTCGAGACAGAATCAAGTTAAGAACCTTGGTCATCACTCACAAGTGTCTGTCACTGACTGCCCCACGCTACCTATCTGACAAATTCTCTAGACACAGCACCACTAGACCCACTAGAACTCCCTACCTGCACCAACTAAAGGTTCCCAAATTCAATCGAAAAACAGCAGCAGGTTCCAGCTTCCCAGTTCTTGCAGCTCAATGTTGGAATACATTCCCTCTTGCAATCAGAGCGGAAGCTTCCTTCTGGCCATTCAGAGCTATGGTGAAATCCTGGCTATCTGCCTAATCATTCTGCTACTCGTCTACACACCTTCTACTCACTCCACCAATTTCTACCGTATGCCTTAACTATTTCTTGTAACGGACCACCATGTAACCTGGTCCCTCACTATCTATGATATTTATCTCATGACATGTACTGTATATTTTGATTGAATGTATGTACCTTGTGCTTCGCGTAACGATGTGTAACCATGTTGTCCACATGATTATGCGCCCAGCTACCTGAGGGTTCGGACACGCTATATAAATAAACAAACTGAACTAAACTAAGCAGACCAAATTAACCTCCTTCAATCCTGTGGTAAAGCAACACTCTTGGTTCTTTATCCACACGATTCACCATCTCCTTGCTTCACCCTTCATGAGGTATCAGAAGGTGAAGTTCAAGACACTATACTCAAGCTGAAACCTACATCGTGCAACGGGATAGTTTTCCTGCTTTGCTTTTTCAAGAGTTTCAGACTTCTCTTGTGCCTTGGGTAACTACCCTTGTTAATCGGTCTTTCACTGAAGCCTCTGTTCCAGATAGAATTAAGGAGGCCTGGTTCTCACCACTATTAAAAAAGGAGAATCTAGATGCCAGTGATCCCGGAAACTTCCTTTTACCAACGTCCCCTTCTTACTGATAATTCAGGACAAACTTGCTCTTAACCAATATCAAAGCTTTGCGGATCAAGATAATATTCTCGCTACTGGCCAGTCCGGGTTCTGTGTGAATTGTGGAACCAAAACCGCTCTACTAGATCTCAATTCCAACATTGCACAGATAATTGATAAAGGCGGCCAGGCATTGTTACTTCTCCTTGACCTCTCAGCCGCCTTTGATCTGGCCGATCATGACATTTTGGCTGATAGACTGGTCAAGTTTGGCAGGTGTTCCGACTCTGTGGCAAGCTGGTTCAGATTGTTTCTTGGTTCACGAACCACTTATGTAACTAAGGACAACACACAATCTCAAAAAGCTGTTCTGAGACCAACAGGGCCATGATAGCAGCTGCTATCATTAACACCAAAATAGATTATTGCAATAGCCTGCTCATTGGATCCTCCCAGGCAAATGTAAAAAGTCTACAGGTGATGCAGAATGGAGCAGTCCGGGCCCTTTGTGGTCTGGACTGTTGAACCCATGTCACTGAGGCCAGAAGGTAACTGCACTGGCTGCCTGTCAGTCAATGAATTAGGTTTAAAGGCACCATGCTAGTCTATAAATGTCTGACAGGTGGAAATCCTAATTATCTTTCAGCCATAGTCTCTCAAATTCCCTTTAGGTGAACTATTCGCTCCAACAAAGATATTCTCCTGCAGCAACCACAAGTTTTGCTGAAAAGGACTGGAGGCTCAGGCTTCCATGCCTGGACCCAGAGTCTTTGGAATCAGCTTCCCTCTGCTCTAAAGGGTTGTGAGTCAAGTGCCGAATTTAAAAAAAACTAAAACCACATCTTTTTGACCTAGGTACAGGCGCGACACCTATGCACTCAGACTGACTCAGACTGACTTTTTCGCCTGTAAATGCCATTTCTGGTTTTTGTTGTAACTGTCTTGTGAGTGCCTTGACGCCCATGGGTGTATGGTGCAATATAAGAATTGAATAGATAGATAGATAGATAGATAGATAGATAGATAGATAGATAGATAGATAGATAGATAGATAGATAGATAGATAGACAGATAGATAGAGTTGCGGTAATGCAACAACTGTTCATGTAATGAGGCCTTAGTATTATATTATATATAATTATATTATATGCACTTACTCTGCCTTACTCTGCCTATGCAGACTATTATCGTCTCAGAATTTCAAGGGCTCTGAACGAATGTTTTTTTTCCCCATGTTCCCACCCTCCTTGAGTGCTTTGAAACCCTTGCTTTGTGTATAGGCGCTTTATAAATAAACATTACCATTAGTCCTCAGCTCAATGCAAGCAGCGTCAGGGAAGGTCAGAACAGCAAATCTGAAATCCAAGATGGTGGAGAGGCCGGTTATAGGATTGCTCTAACTCACTAGGTAATAAGACCAACCCTCACTCAGAAGGAACTGGAGGAACATCCAGTCAAAAGAACATTACCAGGGGAAAGTAATTTGTTCTTCGAAAAGGATTGTGTCCACCCACGTATTCCACATATTCAATAGACTACCATAGCAGTGCCTTGTAGGAGGTGGGAAAGGGAGAATTTATTTTAGATTCACACTGTGTAATACACCCTTTCCAAATTGGGTTTCCTTGCCCGATAGGGAATCCAAGCAATAATGCTTTGTGAAGGTATGCAGCGAAGTCCAGGTGGCTGCATTGCAAATATCTTGCACCGGCACCCCCCCTCTGACTGGCAGAGGAAGGGGCTACTCCTCTTAGTTGAATGTGCCCTTAGGCCTTGGGAAACCTCTTTTCCAGCTAGATTGTAGCATTCAGAAATACACAAGATAATCCAATGAGACAGGGTTTGTTCTGTAACCGCTTGTCCCATCCTATGGCCCAAATAGCCAACAAAAAGTTGCTCACCCTGTCTCAATTTAGAGAGCCTATTAATGTAAAAATGTAACACTCTCCTAGGGTCCAGTCTGTGGAGTCTTTCCTCCTCTCTAGATGGATGAGGAGGAGGGTAAAAAGCAGGCAAAACAATTGTTTTCACCAAATGGAATTCTGACACCACCTTAGGTATAAACAAGGGGCTGACCCTCAAAACGACTTTGTCTTTATAAAAGATTGTGAACGGTGGCTTAGATGACAAAGCTTGAAGGTCACTAACTCTGCGAGCAGAGGTGATGGCTGTCAAAAACACCAATTTTAAGGAAAGCATCCTGAGAGGCCAGGAATGCAAAGGCTCAAAAGGTACACCCATCAGGAAACTCAAGACTAGGTTAAGGGAAAATAAAGGGAATCGGCGGGAAGATTTTAGCCAACCCTTTCAAAAATTGAATGACAATACGGACCTTGAAGTTGGAACTCTGTTCTGGCGAGCGATTACAAATGGACAGTGCAGTCAGATACCCTTTGGCTGTAGAAACCTGTAGCCCTTGATGGGTTAGTTGTAGAAGGAAGGATAACACAGAAGGTGTGTAATGGGTCAATTCCTTTATCTCTACACCAGCTGCAAATATTGTTCTAATGGCAGCTGTATAGAGATTTCGTCGCTGGTCTTCTGGCTGAAAGCAACACCTCCATCACGTCTTCCGGAAGGTCCAAATCTTTGTACCTTAACCTCTCAGAGACCATCCATGAAGGTTGAGGGTCCTGATTTCTGGGTGAAGAATTCAACCTCTCTCTTGAGAGAGCAGATCCTCTCTCTGGAGAAGACAAATTGGAGGACAGATGGACATTTCCAGAAGTTCTGGGTACCACATCCTTCTGGCCCAATCTGGAGCAGCCAGGTTCATGGACTTCCAAACGTTCTCTACCTCCTGAGAACATGAGGAATGACGGGGACTGGTAGAAATGCATAGGGAAGCGAAAAAATCCCAATCCACCCGAATGTGTCCCCCAGAGCTCCTCTCTTAGGAAATACCGTGGCGCAGATTAGGTTGCATTTTCTGTTGACACTGGACACCAACAGATCCACTTGAGGGGTTCCCTGAAGGGCCGAAGATCTCCAGAAAGACTTCCTGAGCTAATTCCCACTCGTGGGAGACTTTGCTCTGCCTGCTCAGAGTGTCCGCCACAGTGTTCTCCTCTCTGGCTAGGTCAACCGCTGCAAGAGAGATTCCTACTTGCAGTGACGAAAACCAGATCTGCATTGCCTCGCTGCACAGTGGTAATGTCCCTAAACATCCTCTCTTGTTTAGGTAATGCATGGCCACCATGTTGTCCGTCATTATCAGGGCATATTTCCCGCATACAGAGGGCAGAAAGGCCATTAGCACTAGTCTAATTACCATCAGCGCCAAAAGGTTGATGTGTAGTTTGGACTCTAACGGAGCCCACCATCTGCTGATCATCAGATTGTTGGTATGTCACCCCAACCTGTGAGAGAGGTGTCCGTAACTACATTATTTCCGGCCATGGTTGTCAAAAAGGTTCCCCTTTCAAAACGTTCTCTTCACAGGCCCAACAGAGGAGATCCTGCGTGACCTTGTTCGGGATCTGAAGTAGATCCCTCATTCTGGCAGAGAACTGTGACATTTGGGATCTGAGGGCCCACTGAAGGGATTTCATCCTCAGATGGGCTTCCAGCACCAGAAAAATGCAGGATACCATGAGGCTCAGCAACCTCAGAAAATCGAAAACCAGAAGTCGTTGGGCACTCTGAAATTAGCTTACCATCTGCGAAATGGGAAGAGCCCTTACCTCGGGAGGCGAATCTTTCCGCAAGGTAGAGTCCAGGACTGCTCCAATAAATTGCAGCTTTTGGGAAGGTGTCATCTGGGACTTCTTGAAGTTGAGGGAGAAGCCCAGTTTGTGGAGAGAGTGGCGGGTGCTACCTAGATGTCCCAGAGCCTGTTTGGGTGAGCGGGCTCTGATTAGCCAATCGTCCAGGTGGGGATAGATGTGAATCCCTTACCTCCTTCGATTTGCTGCCCCACCGCCATCACCTTGGTGAAAACCGTCGGGAGGAGGTAAGCCTGAAAGGCAATAAACGGATAATGAGAACTGCCAATGGTGAATCTCATGTTTTTTCTGTGCTTGTGATGCATTGGCACATGGAAATAAGCATCCTAAAGATCCAGTGACGCCATCCAATGCTGGAGCTGAAGGGCCTGGATGATCTGTGAAAGAGTAACCATCTTGATCTTGTCCTTCCTGAGGAATTTTTTCAAGCATCTCAAGTCCAAGAGGGGTCGCAATCCCCCATCCTTTTTCGTGATCAGAAAGTATGGAGAATACCAGGTTTTATTCCTTTCCGCTGCAGGTACCGGTTCAATTGCACCTTTCTCCAACATGGTTAATACCTCCTGTAAGAGGAGCAGGTCTTCTTCTTTCAAGGACTGGTCTCTTGGGGGACAGTTTGGAGGTCTTTTTAAAAAAGGGAGGCAGTATCCATGGGCAACTGTTTGCAGTGCACAGGCATTAGAATTAATATTTCACCACACTGCCCGCTACCACCTTCTTGTGACTCAAAGTGGCCAGGAAAGATTTCCCCCATTCGGTGGCAGAAATGGAGAAATGCGATATATACTGTCTCTCTCAATAGTCTCTCTGCCAGGATGGTGTGATCCACCAGATTGAAAGCGGCAGAGAGATCTAGGCGCATAAGCTTAGTGGTATTTCCCTTCGCCAACTGCAGTATATTTGTTTTAGGTTCCAGTAGGGTAGATTCTGTACTATAAGCTCGTCTAAAACCAGATTGTTTAGGCCCCAGGATATCATGTTCAAATAAAAAGGTCTCTATCTGTAAATGTGGCACTTTATCCAAGATTTTAAGTAGATAGGGCACATTCATAACAGGTCGAAGGTTTCCTGCTATGACAGGGCCAAGGGAAGATTTTTTTTATCAATGGCGATATCAAGGCTTGTTTTATGTCACTGGGAACAAAGTTCTCCTTGACAGACGCATTGACAAATTTGATTGTAAGAGGTACCAACTGAGGGGCACAAGCCTTCACCGTAATAGCAGCACATACATCGCCCTTACAATTGGTATGCTTTAGATTGCTAAGGATGTCGGCGAGGTACTGCTCAGAAATAGGCTGAAATGCAAATTCAGGGAAGGCCCTAGTTTTTGACGGCACTACAATGTTATGGGGTTCATTATTCCTATCCCTGTTTTTAAAGGTGATGATTGCCAGAATTTTTAAAGTTTATCTAAGAAGGCCTCCTTGATATTATTACATCACTTGGTGTCGTTAATAGCTGCCAGGGCAATGGATATGGGGCCTCCAGTTCTTTGAGGACTCTACAGAGCTCCTTGTAGCTAGAGGCTACCGCAGAAATGCGTTGCTTATAGTAATTTCTTTTAGCTTAGAAATAGATGTTTCATACAACTTGGCTGCCTGAGTGTAGAGGAATGTATCCTGGTCGGTCTTAGTTTTTTCCCACTGTTTAAGCGGAATGCATTTATTTTTCTTAAGCAAGCGGATCTCTGCAGAGTACCATTTTTTATCTGGTTGTTTCTTAAGTAAACGTGACTTGACTGGCACCAGACTTTCAACAGCTGTTTCCAAGGACCTATGTAAGGCAGTGGAGAGTTCTTCGGCCAGATGCAAATTGGTCAGATTGTCAGTAGTGGGTACGATATAAGGTGCCATAGCTGTGGTAGTAAGTTTACGTACATTTCTATAGAAAACCTGACATTTTTCTGCTGTGGTTTTCGTAGCTGGGGGAATGAACATAATCCAGTCCAGAAGATGGTGGTCTGACCATGGGCATTGATTATTATGTAAGTTCTCGATGATAATGTTCTGTGATAAAACCCAGTCCAAGTCTTTCCTTTGACATGAGTGGATGTAGTAATATGCTCGGTAAACCCAAGATTGAGTAACATAGTCTTGGCCAGCATGGCTGGGGTGTCGGACTGGTTGAAAAAACCCAAAATTAAAGTCCCCGAAATCAGAGTTCTTGTATTGGGTTTGAGAGTGTGCGCCAGAAGGTAAATAAAGTTTGTCAGGAAATCTGCTGTACTATGCAGTGGTCTATAAATCACAAATACATTAATCGTGGTATTGGTATTCACTTGGAACTTGGCCCAGATTGCTTCACATTCTGGAATCAGAATATTATCGATTTTACGAAAGTTTAGCACTTGGTTGTAAAGTAAGGCTACACCACAACCTTTAGCATTTAGTCGGTCAGTCCTTATAATGTGATATCCAGTAGGCACAGCCAGAGTAAGGGCAGGTCCTGCAGCGTCATGCAGCCAAGACTCAGTGATGGCACAGAGGTCGATTTGCTGAGTAATTAGATGATACGCGACCTCTATGGAGTGTTTAATGAGAGACCTAGTATATAATAACATACATTTCAGTTTCCTAGAACAACTGATGACTGAATATTTCATACAGGAAGCAGATGTGTGGTCATTAGGCAGCCTATCAAAAGTGCAGGACATAGGTAGCACAATTGTATAAATCTGGCCTGGACCCGGAGCCTCATTGCCTCTGAGCCCTTGGTCAGGGGACCAATTGTAACATGGTGATAGATCCTTGCTAGCTTGGTCTAATGGGTTGCTCCCCGTAGCCACATCTTGTGGAGATTGTGATGCATCACAGTCAGGAACAAACCCGCTGGTCATGGCATGCGCAGAGGATAGATTGTCTATGATGGCCAAAGAAACACCCACCTCCTCGCATGCCGCGGTATTGTATAACAGGCCTCGAGACAACGGCTTTTGTAAAACCAGAGAATTTGCCGGCTGCAGTCCGAAATCCAGATATTTCTGCAAGATGTCCTTTGCTGTTGGGCCCCGGGTCTGTCTGCTATTCGTCGATGAAAATGGGAGTGTGGTGGCAGGGAGTTTGCATGTAGGATGGGACACCAGGATACCGTGACCCAGCATGAACCGGCGTAATCCGGCCTTGCTCACGTACCAGCACTGATGCGCTGCCGATGTAGTTTAAGGACCACAAGGAATGTGGGTAATGTAGTTCAAAGGAACTACTGGTGGCAATTAACCTTGTTTGTAAGTACAGCACTGCGGGAGACAGCACATTAGAAGAGGGCAACTGTTAGCGGTGTTCCGACACTGCCGTCCATGAGCCCCCCACCCCCTGTGACACACAGACACAGAGACAGAGATGTTATTCGTGTGGGCTCCACGGTGGTTCTGACGCCACCGGGGAACGCCCTGTTTATTTATACAGGGCACGCGACGGAGTGAACGTCACGCTGTCGCGTGCGCGCCCTTAAAGGGCCAGCGCCACACTCCTCCTTTTCCATAACAACAAAACTTGAAAAGGAGAGAATCTAACTACCAAACATTTCACAGCACACAATACAACCATAATAATCCCCCATTTATTGACAGCCACCCTGGATCCCTTACTGGTGCTTCCCTCGGCTCAGTCTGTAACATAGTCAGTTAGACGGGCAGGTTTCCCATGCCCTGTTCTCAGGGGGTACCTCCTGCCGACGTCTCTGGTCGGTGTGCCCTGACCTGGTCCGCCACGAGCGGGAGAGTCCACGGCGGGGGCTTCACTCCCACCCTCGTCCAGTGACTGTTCACCGTCTCGGTCGTCAGTGCTGTCCACTCTCAGCCTCTTGAAGAAGCTGGCATTCCTGGTCACTGATGAAGTCCCGTCAGAGGCGGTCACCATAGACCCTTTCACCGCCACGACAGCCAGAGGAGCGGGCTCATACGTGAAGGAGAGTTTGCCCTGTGGGTGGCGATTCTTCACTAGCACCTCATCCCCCGGGGCAATAGTAGGTGGTCTCAGCCCTCTTCGGATGTTTTCCATCTGCGTTCTTGCCCGTCTGTCCACCTCCACCTGTTCTTTGTCAATGACAGCCGGCTCTCGAGCCCCCACCTCAGGAATGATGTCTCTCGGGCATCGTTGGAATAGAGCCTCTGCAGGTGCCACACCAGTTGATGAATGGGGTGTGGTCCGATATCCCCGCAAAAATACATACAGCACCCTCTGTAAGCACTCGCTCTTCCCTTGGGCGATCCTGAACACTTTGTTCAGTGTACACATCATGCGCTCTGCCTCTCTGTTGGCCCGAGGCCAGAGCGGGGTGACCCTTCTGTGTTGAATGCCATAGTCCCTCATGAGTTCAGCGAAGCTCTCGCCTTGGAATGGTGCCCCATTGTCGGAACACAGAACAGAGGGTAGGCCATGAGAGGCGAACATTTTCTCCAGTGCTATCACTACGTTGTCAAACGCCACCGACTCTATGAATTCAACCTCAGGATACCGAGACCACTCGTCCACCACCACTAGGAAATGAGTGCTCGACGTGGATCCAGAGTCCGCGTGCACCACCTCCCATGGTCTTGTCCCTCTCGGCATTGTCTCGATGCACGGCTCCCTCCGGGCCGGTGATGCGGCCTGGCACCACACACATGATGCCAAAACTCCTCCACTCGCTGCTCGAGCTCTGGGAACCACACTTTCTGGCGGAGACAAGCTTTTGTTTTGGGGGCTCCTTGATGACCTTGGTGCGCCAGGGCGATAAGCTGTGGGATTTTGGTCTGGGGCACCACAATCCTTCCACCTCTCAGTAAGAGCCCCGACTCTGAGAATGTCAGTTCTTCGCGCACCCGCCACAGTCGCTCCAGAGCCACTATGGCCTCACACGTACTGCGGTCCAAAGCCTCCAACACCGTTTTCCAGGCACCCTGTTTCATGGCTGCCTTTAGAACGGCGAAGCACTCGTCGTTCTTTGACGCTAGCTCCAGCTCCTCCACCTGCATGGAGTTAGGGGTGGTAGTTTCTACGACCAAGCAAACGTGTTTGTCGGCCTCTTCTGCTGACGTGGATGCATGAGAGTCCCCTCTTGGATGACGAGAGAGATAGTCCGCAGCATTGTTGGCCCCGGGACGATATATTAAGGATACACCATACTCGAGCAATGCGAGCATCCAACGCTCAATTCTCACCGGTGGCCTGGAGGAAGAGCCAGCCATGATTGGCAACAGAGGTTTGTGGTCCGTGACGACAGTCACAGGTCACCCCAGAATGTACAGGCGAAAATGTCTACAGCCCCACAAGACCGCCAAGGCCTCCCTCTCGATCTGAGAATACCATTGTTCGGTATCGGAGAGTGCCTTACTTGCATAGGCTATGGGGCGAACCTCCTGGTCACTCCACACCTGAGTGAGCACCGCCCCCAGGCCATAGGGGCTGGCATCCACGACGATCTCCGTCTGCAGGCTCGGATCGAAAAACGCCATGGTGTCCTCTGCCGCCAAAGCATTCTTAATATCATCGAACGCCGCTTGCTCAAGGGGCCCCCACTGCCAAACGGTGTCCTTCTTTAACAAAGATCTTAACGGCTCTGAGCAGAACGCCAAGTTCCGGATGAAGCGGCCACAATAAGCGACCATGCCCAGGAAACTCCTCACCTCTGCGACATTTTCTGGCGGTCGAGCCTCTCTTATGTCCTTCACTTTGCGGGGATCGGGCGACACCCCACCCGCCTTGAAAACAAACCCGAAAAACTCAATAGTTTTTTTGAGGAATTCGCACTTATCCTTGTGCAAGGTGAGTCCCAGCGAGCGAAGGCGCTCGAAGGTCTTAGCCAGGCATGCCAGGTGTTCCGTTTCAGACTTGGCATACACCAGGATGTCATCGCTGATGTTAAGGACTCCATCCAGATCCGCAAATGCCCCCCTTATGATGTTCTGGAACACCTCCGCCGCAGAAGACATCCCAAAACTCAGTCTCTTATATATGTAAAGACCCCGATGAGTGGTGAAAGTTGTGATGTAGCGGACTCGGGGTGCAGGACCACCTGATGATACCCTGCTCTTAGGTCCAGTTTAGAGAAGAACTTTGCCCCCTGCAATTCCGCTATAATGTCATCGATGGTGGGGGTCAAATGCCGCTCTCTCTTTATTGTCTTATTGGGGAGGCGCATGTCCACACAGATTCTCACCGCATCGGGCTGTTTGGGCTTACGTGCGATGACGATGGGTGAGACCCATGGAGTGGGGACCTCCACCTTTCCAATAATGTCCAAACCTACGAGGTTGTCGAGCTCTTGATCCACCAGGTCCCTGAGATGAAACGGTACTCGCCGGTGCTTCAGCGCCACGGGTTGGATCGATTCATCAATGTGTAGCCGTATCGGCTCACCCACCAACTGTCCAATGCCTTCAAACAGGGAGATGTGCTTGGCAAGGAGCACCTGTATGTCGTCCAGGTACACCGAATAAGTGAATGTCACAATGCCAAGGGCTTCTGCAGCCGCACAGCACAGCAGCGTGTTGTTGCTTACCGGTGTGACATAAAATCTAGCACGGATGCATGACTCGCCGTACTGAACTTCTGCCACAAACACACCATCCAGGGGAATGGGCTAGTCGCCTCCGAAAGTAAAGATGCGTGCCCTCTGTGCAGTCAGTGTTGGCGCGGCCTGCATCGCGTCGTAATGCTGTCTGGCCATCACATTTACTCATGCACCAGTGTCTACTAGCATTGGTATTGAGTCCCCATTGACCAGCACGTTGCACCGGGGCTGTCTCTTGGAGTGATTTCTCAGCATGCTCACACTTAACACGAAGAAAATGTTTTCTTCATCCTCTTTTTCCTCTTCACCCTCTTGAGGGGCCCCTTCATCACCCTGGTCCACCTGGGCAACGTTAGACGCCCTCTGCGGGCGGAAGAAGCCGGCCCGGACAGGCCCCCTGGGAACTACCTTCGGAGCTGTTGTTCTGCACATCCTGGCGAAATGGTCTGCACCCCCGCACCGACCACACTTCACTCCCGTGGCTGGGCATTCCATTGGGTGCGGGAGGTCGTACCCGCATTTTTGGCATGAGGAGTGCGCTACTTGTGGTCATGTACCCTGGGTCTTCATGGGGCGTCTAGATCCACGGCCCCTGCTGACTGCGCAGACCTCCTCCACCTTGCCGGGGTGCACGCCCACTTCCATTCTAGTTGCCCGCAGCTCGGACACCTCATGGCATCTTCCCAGATCCAGTAAGCGGGGAAGGGTGATGCCAGGCTCACGTAGTATTTGGTGCTGCAGTTTGCCAGAGGCACACCCTTGTGTGAGTTGGTTACAGATCATAACGTCCGGATCGTTCCACGCACATGGCGCCGCCAGTCTGCGCAGCCGCCCATAGAAGACATCAAGAGTCTCGTCATCCTTTTGCCGAGCAGTCCCCATAAGGAAACGTTCATAATCTGCATTCTCCATCGGCAGAAAATGGTTGTGGAGCGCATCCTACGCTGCCGCAAACGACCCATCCACAGGTGGCAGGGACAGAAATATCTCATGCACTGCTGGGCCAGCAGAGTATAGGAGGGTGGCCAACTTACTGTCGTCGCTCGTCTCCATCGTGGCCCTGAAGTACATCTCAAGTCTGTCCATCCACATCTTCCACCTCTGTCCCAGATTTGAGCGTGTGCCCGAGATATCAAACTCAGGCATTGGCTGTAGGGAACCAGGTGGATTAAGCAGAGGTCTTGGCGGCAGGACAGGCAGAGTCTGAGCTGCGGGAGCAGCGTGTTGTTGCGCAGCAGCTGTGGCCGCTGCAGCTTGGCTCATGGTGGTAAGGGCACAGGCACCCCAAATGCATCCAAATAATGGAGCCGCAACTCACCACCAGACACAGCCAACACCGATGGCACCACTTTTCCACTGTGGCCAGGCACATGCAGATCCACGAAGCACAGCCTTGGCGAGCCGACAGACAATGGAGAGTCCAAAAATTGAGCAGGATAGGCCCCAACTTGCATCCAGCAGGCTTACTCGGTGAAAAACAGTGAAACTGTCAATAGGTCATTGTGAAAATGACACGTGCTGCTTCCAGTGGCTATTTGTCACTAAATGATCCAAAAATTGGGTCCGGATGGCTCACGGATGCCTGGTTATGAGGCTGTGATCATCCGAGGCCTATTCAACAAAATGGCCGCCGGCCACGTGTGTCTCCCCCCTCTCCGCGGTCAGATATCGCTGATGCGCTCACATACGATCATCCGCGCAATGAGCGAATTTCGCCGCCTGTCCCAGGGAGTGATCCGGTCTTCGTCGCCACTGTCCGCCGTCCGTGAGCCCCTCACCCCCCGTGACACACAGTCACAGAGATGTTACTCGTGTGGGCTCCACGGTGGTTCTGACGCCACCAGGGAACGCCCTGTTTATTTATACAGGGCACGCGACGGAGTGAACGTCACCCCGTCGCGTGCGCGCCCTTAAATGGGCCAGCGCCACAGCAACCATTCACCCATTCACCCAGTGTGCGTGATGTTGACATGTGCTGCAGTGAAGGCACGCTATCACACATAAGAAGCGTTGGTCCTGTTTTGATGTCTGTCTTGTTAAAGAGAAGTAACACTGACAGCATGCTTCCTGAATGTCACATTGGTTGTATTGAGTTTGGAAAGGAAAACGGAAAAAAACTAAAATAACAAGGTACTGTGATGTTTATAGCGGTGGTAGCCTTAGAGGTTTATTTTTGTAATACTTCCTGGAAATAAAGCTCAGAAATGATGGCCGGATGAAATATGTGTTTAAGACAGATGGAGGTTCTTTTAATGGATTTAAGTACTCCTGTACAGCGTGGCAAGCAGGGCGCCGTACTTTGGGGAAAAGGGATAGTTAATTAACTGATTTTCAGTGGATGGTGAAAATATATATGTACACGAAGTAGTGTTTATCCATTATTGGAAATGCAGCAGCTGGTTCACACTGTTATTCCATGTATTGACAAGCATTTTAATTAAGCTGTCACCTGTGCTTTATGCTTTATATAGCGTATGATTTAAAGGATTTTTTATTCAGGAGATAATAATATTGTGATTTTGAATAGCACTAATCTGCATGCTGTAAGGAATGTTTTATACGTTCTTTATAGATTTACAGGAGTGGTATTTAAACTGTGCATTCAACATAAGGAATGTTATGATGTGTGATAGATGGATTATGTGTGAGGGATATGTTGTAAGTTTTAGCCATTCACCAATTTACGGCGCGTGACATAGACAACTGGTAAGGATGTGAGCGTTATACTGAGGATTTCCCCACTGGACGGTCACTGATCACCTACCACCTGTGGAATGATGATGCGTCTCCCACCATATGTGCGCAGTATGTTTGGAGCTGTATGGTTTAATGACATGTGAATGTGAGTTGTGTCTGTGTGTGTGTGTTGCTCATAACGCTGTTAGCAATTCTCCATTTAATCGCTTTTGGGAGTTGAATTTAAAGAAATTTTAGCAGGGGCACAACAATTTAGTGCCTATGAGTGTTCACACTGTTTAGTGTTTCACTTTTGTGAGTAACTTTGAAACTTTAAAATATTATGAAGAGATTTAAAAAATATATATATATTATGAATATTCTGCTGATAGTAAGTGCGCGTTAAAACTCTAAAATAAGTACATGGAATGTAGTTGTTCTATTAGAATGCATGTGCTCGGCATGTATTTAAACTTAAATCTGTGACGAAATGAATTATTGGTCATTGAAACAATTTGGAATGTTTTTTCGTGTTTTCTCCTGGATGGGTCACATGTGCATTATGATCATTTTCCTTTTGTTTTAGTAATTAACGTTGAACCATTGCGATTTGTGACGCACTGTGGAAATGCATACACATGTGTATATATATTGCTTGCTTGATATGTGTTTTTGATTTTTGTGTTGTCTTCCTTTTGGTAACTTGTAACACATTTTTTGCATATGTTGGACTCGTTTTTCATGATGTAATTTAATATTTGTTTTGTAACTTTAAGACCAGCCCTGATTTCAGAAAGGCGGTGTATCCCGCCGAAACACGTGTTATCACAAAGAGCAATTGCACAGAAATATAAAGCACCACCAAATGTGATTCGAGTGGTTCTTCACAAGAAATATTGTGTGGACCTTCATTTTTTCATGGCGCATGAACCTAATATGAAGCAACATCATACTAAGATTGAATTGATATTGGGCAAAAAAGAAGCCCCATCTGGCCTGTCGGCTATTGTGACATGCTAGGGATTGAATAGCTTGCAAATTAAGGTGATCTGTTCTTATTAGAGTTGGAACCCAAAAGGAGATGTCGGCACTCCAAACAGGCATTGCATATAGGTAGGAGTTCTTTTGCAATCACTGAATAATGGTGTTCACTTTCGGTCATGGTTCTGGACAGATACGCTATAGGATGCTCTTCATTGTCTTCTTGTAGTTGTTTTAAGACTGCACCTATAGCTGCTTCTGAAGCATCCGTCTCCAATATGAAGGATTTGTTGACATCTGGTAGTCGAAGTATGGGTTCTTCTGTGAATAACTGTTTCAGGGAACGAAAGGCAGTTTCTGTTTCTTCATTTCATTGGACGGACACTCCTTTTTTAGCAGAAACCACAGAAAATAGTTATGAACTTTCTATAAAAATAAGCTTAACCCAAAAACTGTTGAATGGGCTTTACGCAAGTAGGTGTAGGCCAATTTAACACTGCAATTATTTTCTTAGGATCCATGGCATCCCAGTAGGTGATATAATGTAGGCAAGATAACATATTGATTCTTGGTGGAAAATCATTTTTTCTGGCTTAGCAAAAAGATGGTTTCTGCAAGAACTTGACGCACATGATCTTGGTGAAGATGTCTATCCATTGAGTAAATCAATATATCGTCTAAATAGACGATAACAAAATGAAAAAGCATATCCAAAAATACCTGGTCCATAAATCTCTGGAAGATGGCTGGGGCATTCATGAGACCAAATGGCATTACCAGGTACTCTAAATGCCCAAAAGGTTGTTCTAAAAGCCGTCTTCCACTCATCACTAATTCGGAGCAAATGAAAGGCTCCCCTGAGGTCTAACTTTGTGAATATCTGAGCTCCCCATAAGAATTCAAGTATATCAGAAAACCTTTTAGATTTACGTTGTTTAATCCTATGTAATCCAAACAAGGAGAGAGCTCTGAGGTGTCCTTTTATGGGATGAAAAATAAAGAAGCACCAGCAGGGGTTTTGGACTTCCGAATAAAACCATTTTCAAAGTTGGTGTCCAGGTAGGTTTTTATAGCCAATTTCTCCGGGGCTGACAAAATAAACATCCGTCCAAAGGGAATAATGCTATTCGATAAGGTATCAATACCACAATCCTCTGGACGATGAGAGGGAAGAACCTGTATAAAGGATTCAGAAAAAGCATCCTGAAAATCCAAGTTTGCGCCTGGTATTTGATGTACGCGAGTCACTGTGGAAGATTTCTCTGGAGGAATTTCAGAAAAAAAAGGCAATGGATCATTACAAGAGGCTTGAGTCCAAAGTTCAACACAATATTCGGATCCAGGAAACAAAGTCCCAGCGGCCCAATTGTTTAAAGGATTATGTTACTGTAGCCAGGGTATTCCTGGAACAAGACAAAAATGAGCAGCCTTAATGAGATCAAAACTAATTTGTTCTGAATGTTGGGATACTGTCATATACAGAAGAAGTGTTTTTTAACACTGTGTCTGGTCGATAGAGGAGTTCAATCTATGACCTCCAGAGGCTGAACAGATTCTTTCGATTGTGTAGGGATTTCATGTTGTTTGGCCCATGTTGTGTCCGTAAAGTTCCCCACTGCAGGGACGTCATTTGGGGGTCGCCAGAGGTCTCAAGAGCGACTTCTGCCGATTGGCCAGCGACCACTGTCACTCTCTTGCGACCTCTGGCATTTCCTCCAATCAGAGGAGGAGGGGGCGTGGCCACCGCTCAAGCGGTGCAGCGTGCTGGTGGTCCTTCATTTTGTGAACACTGCAGCCAAGCCAGCGTGCAGCAGCAGCTTTGTGGTTTCTCTTGGTGCTAGCAAGTCCAGGCCAACTAACTTCTTCCAAGCTAACACAAAGCGGTGAGTCAGTCTGTGTCGTGTGTTTGTGACTGAGGTCGGGGGGCGAGCGGGTGTGTGTGAGCTGCTGGGTCGATTAATGTTGCTGGCGTGTGCCGCCGTAGGCCTAAGGCTGAGGTCGGATGTGTGCTCTTGTGGTATTCCCCTGCGGCCGCCAGGACCAGGTGGAGCCTAGGTTGGACTAAAATGTCATTGGCAAGGAATGTGCTAGCCTACTACTCGCCTGCGGCCGCAGGCGGCTAGCTTGGCACCTCAGGCGACAACAGCTACACGTGCGTGTGTGCTCAGCAAAATAAAATCCCCTGCGCTCTCAAAATTTTGGGCTGATCTTTACTGCTGCTTTGCGTAATCGTGCAGCAAGCTTTTTCCAGGAACTCTGATGACAAACATTATGGTTCACGTCTTCTAGACAAACGTACCTCGCTGACCTTAACATGGCCGTTGAGGCCTGATGGATCTACTGCTGTTATTAAGGGCGATTGCGGATGCAGCATCAACATGCAAAGGGCGCTTGAATCTAATTCATCAACGCATTTTTCAGATTGCTATCTAAACATTATTTTCAAATCAGGATATTGAAGGTGAGAAAGGGCCATTTGTCTATATGCAGTGTGCAGAAAAAGGCGAATTGAGACACTGCTTTGCAAAGGGACACAGTCGGACGCAAGGCACAGAGGCAGCATTGCAAGTAGATGGCTGCCAGAATCTGGTCCAATGATCATTACTGGAGGGAAATAAAATACGCAGTGTTCTAGGCTAACTATGCGGCATTGTGCAGGTTGGGTTTAACATCTACGCTGGCAGTGGCTCTGCTGAAAGGTGACACCGGAAATTCTTATTTTCCATAGTGGATGATTTTCTTCCGACATTCGTTTTCGTCCGTGATTTTATTGGCGGTCATTTATATTGTTTCAGGGGTGGGGGTGATTTCAACTTTCGGTGGAGGAGTCGAGGACCGGTTTGTTTTTCAATCACAAAAACATACTTGACGTTGCCGTGTGCGGCACCGTTGTCGCTAATTACCGTATGAGTACGTAGGTCTGACTTTTGCCTAATGGTAGAACTGTCAGCAGGTCCCTCAAATGTACACATGGATATATTTTGGTCGGTGGAATTTGCAAGTGCTAGCCATAAATCTCTTGAACTGGGTCTCCAAAGTCTTTGCTAGTGGTCTGGATTAAATTGTGGAGATGGGGGCCAGAAAATGACTGCTAGAAGCATTCTATTGGTTCTCAGGAATATGCTAGCAGAATTAATGCAGGCCTTTTTCACATAATGTAGGTAGGTCTACTGTTATGATATGATTGGTTCTTTATTATTATATTACTATGATTGGTTCTTGCTTAATACCCAGAGGTTTCTAAGCGTGGACCTGGGGATCGAACCTGTGTTGCTCCCACGTCGTCTTTCTTCCAGTTGCCCCTGAGCTAGGAATCTGCCCCACGTACTGTTGAGTTGCTCAGGTTTAGTCACCCCAGTTTCTCCCCATTAGAGTCCCTAGAATATAGACAGTGGCCCCGATTTATAAAGTATCATGTGTGTCCCGGCCTTGCAATATTCTAAAATGTCATTGGCAAGGAATGTCAACATATGATATATTATGGCATTTATAACGCGCCTATACACAAAGTAAAACACAGTACCATTGGAGAATGATGAAGCTTATGTCTGCCTCTTTCCATAGAATTGGGGGTTTTGTGAATTTACCTCATTGGCGAAGGAGCATGCATTAAATACAGCAACTAAGTGCGCTGCACACATCTGTAATACCTCAAATACTTACACACAATTGGAGCTAAAAGCCTAAAATCTGATTCCTCAAGCAGAATGTAATCAGGGGGTGTCTGGACATTTCATCGACAACAATTGGTCGACAGGACATTTGGTCGACGTAATTTCGTCGAAAACCAAATGGTCATTTTTTTTTTAAATTTATATATTTATAGTTGGTGGTGGTTGTGGGAATGAGGGGAAGAAAGCCTGTATAGTATGGACCAGCCTAAAGTATATAAATGTATCTAGAGAGGTGGTGCTGCCTCTCTCTTTAGCTTGCTGCAGTGTTATGAATGTCCCTTCGACGAATAGGTCGCCAAATGAGTGAATGTGTACTTTATCGGCCCATTGGAGAAAGACCTTTTCAGCTGAGAGAGGTATCCCCGGTAGAAATCTAACAGGTAGGAGGGCGGAGTATCTGGTTTGTACCCTGTATTTTTGGGCGATTTTTTTCCAGATTGCGCATGTGGACAGCACCACGTTTAGTGTGGTGTGGGGTACTGGGTACTGGTTGTTGGCTGATGATGACCGCTCTTAATAGGTTAGGTGATGCCAGGGCTCATTCCATTTGGACATGCGGTCTGATGAAGTGGGTGGAATACCAGTAGCTCAAGAATTGCGCTTGAGCGTCCCAGTAGTATCGCTCCAGGTCGGGAAGCGCTAGACCTCCCCTGGACACCGGCAATATGATTGTCGTGTAAATCACCTTCGCCGGTTTTCCGGCCCAGATTAATTCCAGTATGAGGCTCTTTACTTTCCCTAAATAATTACGTGGTATTAGAATTGGTATGTTGTCGAACAGGTAGAGGAGTTTAGGGAGAATTACCACCTTGACCAATGACGCTCTCCCCCAGAGCGTCGGTGGCAGTGACTTCCATCTGTTTACTTTCTCCTGGAGTGATTTCAGTACTGTCTCGTAGTTATCCTGGAAAATATCCCTGTGGTTTAGGGATAAAAGAATCCCAAGGTACTGGACTTGGGAACTCTCCCATTTAAAGTTATAGTCATCTGCAAATTTTCTGGTACTGGTGCTTAGGGGAAATACAATCGATTTGGAGTGGTTGATTTTCAAGCCTGAGACCGTGCTAAATTTAATTATCTCGTGCATTATGCGGTTCAAGTTTTCATTAGGGTTTTGAATGAAACACATCATCGGCGTAGAGAGAGATAATCGGGTTATGGGGCCCAATGGAAAGACCTCTTTGGAGGTGCCGTGAACGCAGGCTTGAGGCCAGAGGTTCCATCACCAGTGCGAATATTAGCGCTGATAGTGGGCATCCCTGCCTGGTTCCGCGTTGGAGTTTGACATATGCAGATTTCGTTGTACCAAGGATAATGGCTGATTGGGATTTATTATATAGTAGCGACACTAGTTTAACAAATTGCGCAAACATGAAAGGCCATTCGACAGAAAGGCCACTGCCTGGTGTGTGGGATCAATCGCCTCTATGGCTCTGAACATTCTTCTTATGCCGAATGTCGTGTTGCGGCCGGGTACAAAGCCTGCCTGGTCAGCGAGTACCAGTGCCGGCATCAGGGGGAATTAGTCTGTTGGATAGGATTTTGGCTAGGATCTTATTGTCTACTTTATTAAGGAAATTGGTCTATAAGATCTGCATTGCTCGGGAGGTTTATCTTTTTTGTGCAGAAGGATTATGTTGGCTTCTCTTATGGTTAGAGGGAGAGGGAGAATTCCTGTCTCTGGTGCTTCCTCGTAGACTTTTAAAAGGAGGGGAGCTAACATGGGAGCGAATGCTTTATAGAATTCCCCTATCAAGCCGTCAGCCCGGGAGCTTTGGTATTGGGCTCTTTATTGCTTCTAGGATCTCTTCTAGAGTGATGGGGTCATTTAGGGGTTCACGGAGTTCTCTCTCTACCCAGTACAATTCTGTATCAGCTAAATAGTTGCGTAGGATCTCGGAGTCCATTGAGTGTTTCGCACTGTAGAGGTCCTTGTAGAAAGCGCAGAATACAACTATTTCTTCATCCGTGTGGACCAATGCACCCTGCGGGGAATGGACTCTCTCTACCAGAGTAGGCTTTCTGTCGGCGGCAATCAGGCGGGCCAGGAGGGCTCAGGATTGTTTCCCCTCTCCGTATTGGCGTATCTGGTGACCGCGTTTTAGGAATTTCAGCTCACGTTCAGCCGTGGTTCTAAATTTCAGTAGTTCTTCCTTGAGTTCCACTTGGACGTGCATTTGATTTGTAGTGGTGTACTGTAGTTCTAAAGCCTGCCAATGTGGTGCTCTTGGTTTGATGTTGGGGAGATTGCACTCAGGTGTCACAGTGGCGTGATCTGAGAAGGTTCTGGGCAGGATTTGGCATTTTCCCCATTGAAGCATGCTTTGTGCAGAGACGAGGAGGTTGTCTATGCGTGAACTTGTGCGGTGGACATCCGAGTGAAAGGTGTATGCACGGTTCTCCCAATTTCCGTGTCTCCATAGGTCGATCAGATTGTACGCTCTGCATATCTCTTGGCCTTGGAGGCTGGCTTTGGACGGTTGGGCTGTTGTAGTGTGTGATTTGTCTTTCCGTGGGTCTAGGTGTGTGTTTAGGTCTCCGTCCTATATTATGGTTGCTGTGTTGATCTGCGTGAGGTGAGAGAGCACCCAGTCAAAGTTATTTGCTCCGTCCACTTTGGGGCCATAGGAATTTACAAATGCGACCTCCTTCCCGGCTATGACCCCCTGCACTAGGAGAGCCGCGTCCTTTTCCACTTTTATCATGCAGTAGGCGGCTTTAGGGTTTATGAGGGTGGCCACTCCTCTGGCATACGATGAGTAGGAGGAGAAATAGCGATGACACCCCCAGTTTCGAGCCCAGATGTGTTCTTTGTGTGGTATCAGATGTGTTTTCCTGTATCATAGCCATGTCTACATTGTGACGCTTGAGGTTTTGCAGAATCTTTCTTGTTTTGGACGGAATGTTACCCCCTTTGATATTCCACGTTGCTACCTTGAATTGGTCGGGTGAGTTTCTTGTTCATGACACATTGGTTGTTCGTGGTCTCTCAGTGACCTGTAGTGGTACGGCGGCTTGTCTGGGGGCATGGTTCCGCTTGTCTGACTTAATCTCCGGGGATGGAGGGACGAGGCGGTGTAGGGGAGGGGGCCTGGTTGGTGCCTACCCACAACTCTAATAAACAGTACCTTACACGGACAACCCCCAACTCGTCCATTCGGAATCCCCTCAAAATGAAGTTAATGTTGCTGCGCGTGGGGTGCTAGCATCCTCCCAAGGGTTGGGGCTCCTTTCCCATTCTGCGCATGTTGTCCTGATGTTGAGCGTCGTTGGGTGGTGATTCCAGTGTGTTAGTTATTTGTGGTTCATGGTGGGCTTCTTCCTGCTCGCTCTCTCCGGGGCGCCTCCGGGCCATTGTTAGGGACCTTGCATCCATGTCTGTCGAGGAACAGGCTGGCGTCCTCTGGTGAGTTGAAGAATTGAATTATCCCTTCATATTGGACTCAAAGTTTTGTGGGGAAGAGCATTGAGTATACTATTTGGTTGTCGCATAATTGACGTTTGACTGATGCAAAGGATCTCCTTTGGGCCTGGACAGTTGGGGAGAAGTCTGGAAATATTTGTATGGCGTCTCTGTCGTATTGAAGGTTGCCTTTCTCTCTAGCTAGACTGAGAATTGTGTCTCGATCTTTGTAATTCAGCAACTTGGCTATGATCGGACGAGGAGGTGCTCCTGGGATGGGTTTAGTGGACGGGATCCTGTGTGCCCTCTCTACGACGAATAGTTGTGATAGAGCCATGGCGCCGAAGAGGTCTTTGCGTATTTTTTCTATGTGGTCCTCCATCTTGTTATGCATTGGTTGTCCCCTGACTCTGACCACCCTTATATTGTTCCGTCGGGAGCCGCCCTCTAATTCCTCGTTCTTGGTCATGACCGCTTCCATTTGGCCTTCTAATGTTGACACTCTCGATGTTAATGATGCTGCGCCATTGTCAAGGTCCAAGACTCTCTGTTCGACGTTGTCCAGTCTATCTTTATGTTTATCTAGGCGATGTTGGGGTAGGTCTACCTTGGACGATAGCGTGTCGATCTTACTGTGCAGGTACCAATCCCTGTTTTTAAGTCCATTAGGATCTCTCGGATGTCCATCTGTTGTGGATGTTCCTTTTCTAGACTCGCATGGTTTTGTGGGGAATCACAATTGGCTTAGAGGTTTAGATGCAGGTCCTGCGTCGAGGTTGAGCTTCCGCTGTGACTTGTCGGATTTGCCCATTTTGTTGCTTACTAGGAAGCCTCTCAGTGTGGGTAGGTGTTGAAGGCCGCAGTGTACCAGGTCTGGTGTGTTCGTGCTGGTGCGCCTTGTTCTGGGGGGGCCCTGAGCAGATGGGCCTCTCAATGTTTTCTGTGCATCCCAATAGAGCTGTTGGCAGCGTTTATTCGGCGGTCAGTCTTGTCACCAAATTGCCCCGGCAGTTGTGTGGTGGGGAGATGCGCTAGTGTTGTGGTGTTGCCCAGCGATGTCTTCGGAGTTGGGGTGTTATTTGGTACCACCTGCGATGCTCTGGGTTGTGTGCAGTGTGAGCACTGTCCTTGCGTGGCAGTGTTTGGGACTGGTCAAAGCGGTCTGGTGTTGACGCTTTAGGTGGTACCTCCGGCTTTCTGATACCGCTGCTGTCTGTGCTATCGGCGAACTGTGCTTCAGACCCCACCGGGTGTCCAGCTTTTGTGGGATTGTCTGTTGTTGAGTTTATGGCACACGCGGCTCGTTCTGCTGTCCCAGGTCACCAGAGTTTGCCCCTGATTGGTGTTGCCTTCTGGGTGGGGTGCCTCTGTGGTGGTAAACTATCTCTAGCGTGGATCACTTATCCAGGCGTTTATTTTGATCATAATACTTTTTGTCACAGCCGGCAGGCATTGGCCTCCCCCCTCTGTGCTTTGGTGGGGGGACAAAACGCCCCGCATTGCGACTCTCTATTCCTCCCCTTTATATGTTATTCTTTGGCTCCGGCCGGAGACGGGGGCGGGGGAGCGGGACGCAGCGAGGAAGTTGCCTGAACCTGCTCCTCTCCAGCAGTACTGCCACGGCCTGCCGATCTCACACTCCCCGCCTCCCGGCACTCAATCTGCGTTCCTCCTCGCACTGCAGCCGCACCTCTCACCTTTCCGATGCGGCTCCGGTTGGGGTCTGCTACCTGCCTGCTCCGCTGGGTGCCGATGTGGAGACGTAGTCCCCGCTCGCCGCGTCCCTCTGACTCTGTCGGTGAAGCAGACTTGCGGCTGTCACTGGACTGCTGCTGGTGTTTGTCGTCGGGCTGGGACCCGCTGGGGTGTTGTCCTGTATGCCTAGGGGTTCGCTCGGGCCTTAGGGACGTGGCCCGCCACGAGACGGCTCTCCACGTCGTGGCTCCTCGGTGTCTCGGGCTCCCTGGGTCGATTTTTCCCCAAATTTCAGGCGCCGTAGTTGCTCTATTAATTAATCGTTTCCCACCTGCGTATCAGGGACGGATCAGAATCAGGTTTGCGGCGATTAATCAGGATTGATAAAGGAGCCTGCAGGGAGCTCACAGGGGAGCCACCATCTTGGTTGGCCCTCTAGCACCCTCTCTAGCAGTTCATCTTTTCTACCAGCAGGTTGAATCGTCTAGAGAGAACCCGAGAGCCCCTTTTCCACACAGGTCAGAGGACGGCAGTGTGGATTTCTCCCCTGAATCGCAAGCCATTTTGCCCATTACGAAGAGAGTGGAGGGGAATGACTATAATATTTCCCCCCCCCCACAAATATTGGATTCCCAGTAGGAGCACAATTGTCATCTCCTTAGACCCTATGGTAGAGATCCCCAACAACTCAGTTATCTTCCTCATTCCCCTTGATGGAATTGGCCAGAAGAGAAAATTAAAAGTGCTACCTCTTCTGTCCCGTGGACATGAGATAAAAATCACTCTCTTGAATGTATCATACAGGATGATACAAGTTAAGTAGGGTGAGCTGGTGGGATGCTTGATATGTGAGACCCCAGAGGAACCTCCCTCCTAGCAGACCAACAGAAAGGGAGATGAAGAGAACGCAGAAAACCAATTCAGTGGGAGATAGGTCCAAGAATTTTCTTTTCTGTAGCTGAAAACTGGGAATGGTGTTAAACTTTGCCTCGGGCCACGATCAAATGAATCTAATCACTCATGGGAAAATACGGGCCTTCCCAGTTCCCCACCATCTTACAAGATTGCTCTCACCTTGGGAATAGGAAGTTGTGACATTTCACAGGCTACCATCATATTGCCATCACCCCAAGATGATGACCTAGTGGACCTCGGGGAAGAGTGGAGAACACCATTCCCTATATAAAACGATTTGAAACAAAACACCTGAACCACTAAAAAAGGGACCCCGGCCAACTCCCAAAACAGAGATTCCTGGAGTTAACAATGGCAATCAAGTCCATACCCCACCATTGTTAACCTTAGTTGAGGGCCCTGTATGTAGTTCAAATGGGGACTTTGGTCATGAGGAAGAATAGAACTGTCTTGTAGGGGTACCCTGCCTGCCGACCAATCTATCCATCCAAAAACCCCCAAAAGTGCAGATAGACACTGTGGCTGCTTGTCAGCTGGCTGTCACGTCCATCTCGTCAGCCCAATTGCAGTGTACACATTTTCAGGAAAGATCTATAAATCTGCCTTTCCCAACCAACAAAATTGAAACCCCAAACCCGAAATCATCTGTTACCACCCGAGATACCCAACACTTGTCCCCCACCTTAAGGGAAAGAGCTTCAGAGCTGCTCCTAACAACAGACCCATGGTAAACAATTGAGAAACCCTCCTATCAGGAATACTGCCCGAATAGTTCCCCAGTAGAACCGGACGGCCAGTGTCACACAGAGGAAGAGGGAATTTTTAAACCATTTGTTGGACTGGAACCCAGACAGAATACCCTGAATAATACACCCTCTTCAGGTAGTCTTGATGTAGAAGGTCAAGATGATGGCAACATCTCCTCTCCTCCTCTTAATCACTTCTGTCTTTCTTGCAGATAACACATATACCCAGCAAGGCTGTCCCTTGAATTTAATTGTTTCTTCTTCTCCTTTACTATCTATACAGAACCCTGAAAAAGTCAGAGAAGGAAAACGGAATAGCGTTAAAAAAGTAATATGCCAATATACTATATTCACAGACCTCCCCTATCATATTAAATATTAATGAAGATCGCCCTCCCTCTGGGAGAAAGAAACTAAAGAAGAGAAATCAGAATATCATTTTTTTTAGAGACTCCAACCATTATAGGAGACCTGCCAGTATTTGAGGGAAGAAATTCAGGAAGAAATTCAGGGCCAACCTCGATCGTGGAAGTAAGGGGTGTTCCATACATCCTGACTCAGTACCTAGAGACTGGAAAAGAATTGCAAGGTAGGAGGACTGATGCATACATGTGCATACAGAGACATACCTGTAAACCGAAATACCCATAACCATCATGGGGACAGAACTGTGGCTCACAGTGGCAGTGATTTCCATCTTGCCAGCCCAGTTAGTTATAGGTAGTGTGATTCCTGAGTTCAACCAGTGGGCCTCTCACGCTGCACAAATAGGAGTGAGGATGAAACCACTGATGGGTAATGTTACAACCCCAATCAAACCATCCTCCATGAAGGCACAAGAAACTCCTTTATTAGTTGTAGAAGGGGAAGCTACCATCATAATGGGAAGGGTATGTAATGAACCTACAGTTGGCTTCACTTCTTCCGAGAGGGAAGCCCCCTTCCATGAGGCCAGGGAGGTGAGGCCACTGCCCAATAGTCCCTCTGAGGGTGGTATAATGCAGGAGAATCTTATGGGGAGGGACTCCCTCCCCGTATGGGATAAGAATGACCATCTAGAGTACAGCTCTTATGTCATCACTCCCGACATACTCTAGCCTCTCCTCCCTCTGCTAACCTCTTTGTAGAAAGTAGACCTATGTACTGTTGTAAGGCATAGTACTTCAAGGTAAGGTTCTTGAAAGTGCTGAGATGAAAAAGAATGACAGTAACCTAGGTAATCCAAGTACTGGGATGAGTTGGCCCCACAGAGCAATGACGATGACACCTTTGAAAGAGATGAAGTACTTGTACAATGGGCCCAGACAAGCTGGCAACATTATATAAAAATTGAAAATGAACCAAACAATTCTTCTCGGACAACCACAGGAGCCAGCAGGTGTGCTGCACACCAAACACAGGAGATTCAAACCTGCATCGCTGTTCCGGAGAGAGAGAGAGAGAGAGAGAGAGAGAGAGAGAGAAAGCTCCAAGGACGCTGGAAGTCCACCACGTCTGATGAACGGGAGGTCTGCAGGAGCAAACCTGTGCACAGCACTGTCAAGAGAAGGAAGGAACACAGACGGCAGCCAGGAATGCTGTTGCACATCCGCAGGGAAAGCAATACGCCGGAGAAAACAATACGAACGCCCGCCATACCAGGAAGCCTTGGCAACATGCCAAAAACCCCAATCACCAAGAAGGCACATGCAGTTGTCTGTAGGCCCCTTTGCAGTCATAATGTTTGGGTAGCACGGCAGGGGCAGAAAGCCTACAATCCTCCTCCTCCTCCTCCTCATCGCAGCGGTGGAACAAGGCCTGTTGCCACCAGGGAAGGGTCGAGAACCCCAAGTACCATAAAGAGAATTTGAGAGGTAGAGTCCCTCACAACAGTGTCAGAGATAAGCCCACTGACAGCCAACGGAGGGTCAGGAATCATAAATAAGATACAAGTCATCTTCCTCATGGCAGTACTTGGCAGAGTGAGCCAAGTGGGCCAGTTCAAAGAAGAAGCGAAACCATGGTCTGGGACCCAAATAAAGAAAGTGATACGGGTCATCTTCCTTGTGGCAGTGCTTGGCAAGGAAGTGTACCAAGTGGGCCAGTTCAAAGAAGAGGAGGAACAAGGCTCTGGGAACCAAACCAAGAAAGTGATATTTCTGGCTTTGGATGTATTTTAAGAAGAAAGTGTTAAGGTTGTAGAGGTACAGCACTGTTTTTATGTATGTCAGTCTTAAGCCTGTTTTATACTGTATTATGTGCAGGGTTATTTAACAGTGTTGTGTATTCTATGTAAGTCTTGTTGTCTAGTGACTTGATACTGCCTTGCCAGTGAGACGTTTGACACTCGATAAATATGTGTACTACTACTACTGACTTGGAGTTCTTATGCAACATTATGCTGTGGCTGAATCGATTAAAGCATTGTACCTAAGGTCTGCACCAATGAATGGACATGGAGATGGAGATTACAGTCTTTTTCGTCAGGAAAACAGCATGGCAGTGAGCCCTTGTAGCGTAACTAGGTGCAGGCTTTCTCTAATCTTCATCAACAGCTATCTACTGCATTGTCTCTCCAATTGGATCAGGCTAGGGTCTACATCTCACCACTCTTCGTTGAGTTTCTGATGTGTCTCTTCCAGTAGCTGTAGATACAGGCCAAGTTGGAGTTGAAGCCAGGAGTTTCCCTCGCCAACCACTAATCACCACACCCCTTTTTCTGCTTATGGGTTGTTCTCTTCACCTTTCTGAGATGGCAGTAACTGTTCTGTCTCCTTTCCATTCCTCCTCCCACCCTCTGGTCCTCTCTATGGCCAACCTGTTCCCACCATCTCCTTCAGCTGTTACGTCCTTGTTGGGTTTACCACTCCTTTCTGATGGTGCTCTCTTCTTGAGTCATGTCACCTCCATCCATTATTGCCACCTCCTACAGGTCTTCATGTCCCTGGTATCACCACCTCCAAACCATCACCACATCCTCAAAACTATCACAACCTTCTTCTAGCACAGCCACCTCCACAAGGTCTTCATCGCTTCCTCTGTATTTTACCACCTCCTCCAAGCTCTTCTAAACTGATCTTGATATTAATGCTTCCTCCTGATGTTATCACCTCTTCCTTGCTCCTTTTCCCCCTCTCACTTCCAGCAGCCTTCTGCCCACATGAGCCCTTGTAACTGGAAGCTCCACTTTGAGCTCAGAATATTACTCCAGAAAGGAAAGAGATTTGAATGGAAAGAAGAGTGCAGAGAAAAAATCAGGAAGTTGAATATAGGTCTGGAAAAGGCTCAATTGTACTACAGGAGGCATGGAACCCAAGGCTGTACCCATTCAAGTGGATGGAAGAGACAGATGAGTTATTGCCCTTACTTCTAGACACCTCAGGGACTCAGGATGCCATTATCCAACAACTGAGAAAGAATTATTGGTGGTCAAATTGGTTGTAAAGAAATCTTTCCTATGGGGCATTCAATTTGAAATATTGTCAGATCACAAACCCCTGAAGGAGTATCAGTGCACACCTTAAAATGGGTAGCGGCACCACAGAAATATATATTCGATGTTTATTAATTGCCTGGAGCCACAAAAGTAGCACATTTTCTGTCCAGACTAATAGCCAGAATAGATGACATCTATGAGGAAGATGAGCAGGAGCTGTAGCATCAAAACAAGAATGGGCAAAGGCAATGGAGGAAGATGAAGAAATAGCGAGAGTAAGGGAAGCCATCCAATTGGGAAGACGGAACAAAGTAACATAAAATGCCTGGGATGCGAAAAGTGTTGCAGATTAGGGATACATTGCAGGTGGTATGGGGAGTGCTGTGAAGAAGTGCTAGATTAATTCCACCAGCAGATATGGGCCATGCTTTGTAGACTTGGGAAACAAGGGCCACCAGGGAAGTAAGCAGTAAATTAGGATAGGACTATTGATGGCCAGGATGTGACAAAGAGATTGAACGAAAAGCATGCAAATGTGTGATTTGTGGGAAAGTGAGGAACCTAGCACAGCTCGCTGACCTCCCATGACAATGACAAAGAGATCTCACAAATCTCATGAGAAAGACTAGGGCTCTAAATCTTAGCATAAGTATGATATGGATCTGCATCTGGAAGTGAGTACAGCATTGATAGATCATCTGTCGAGGTGAGCGGAAGTCAGTTTCACCTAAAGGAATGGTTCGGTCAAAAATGTTTATTGCCCCTACGGGTCGGCCATGTGTTTTTAAGGCTAAGTCGCTCGATTTTAGAAAAATTTCCTATGGACCTTACTTGAGTTTTCGTCCATTAAACGCATGCGAAAACAGGCATCAGGGAGCTGCCATTTTGTGATAATCCTATCATTTCCCCCATCGCCCTGGCTGACCTGCTTTGCGGCACTAAATCATATCCCCCGCCCCTGAGCCTGTCATGAGCAGACGCGTACCGCCCATTTTACAACGCCAAAGCACATCTCGTGCCAACATTCACTGCGCTTCAGCTAATGACGTGTCGCCATGGAAATGGCAGGACGCCTCTTTCCTCAATAAGTATAAACAGACCGTTTCACAACACACAGCAGCAGATTTTCGATTCCATTTCTCTCTCTGTGTTACTTTGATTATTCTGTGACTCGTTTCTGTGCTCGGGTCAGTTACCTTCGTTGCTTGTAGCCCGTGTGAACAGATACCAGTACCACCGCTATAAATTATTTTAGTTTGTTTAACACACAATGGCTACAATAATGCCCTACATGTACGAGCCCGAGTATACCGAGGAGGAACTACTGGAAAGGGAAACACGCGAAAACAATGGGTCTTCGGACGACAGTTTGGAGGACGATTCAACAGCTGAAGAGCCTGGACCTAGTCGCATGGACGGTGTTTCCACCTGGTGCACATGCAATCAGTGCGAGCTAATGCCAACCGAGGATGAGAACTGCTGCTGCTGTGAAAACTCGGGATGCGTGGCCTACATTTCGGAAGGCGAGCCACGACCGCAATGCCTCACCGAGCTGCCAGACTTCAGGGCAGCCTGCCTCACACAGTCCGTGTTGAGAATAATGATGGTGCTTATACACGAACTTCGCGCAACAATTCGTCCTCGTAATCCGAGTAACGAGTAAGTATACTCTGCTTGTCATGCCACTCCTATTTCATGGTCTTCTACTATATCCAAAATTACATGTACATATCATTGTAACGCATGAAAGTCGTTCAATAGTGTGCAGTGTCTAGATAGCATTTGTCTGAGCAGAATGCCATTAGTAACAAGAATTGTCATTGACAACAAACGTTTATTAAACTTATCTTGGTCCTTTAAAAACAGTTTGTTTCATTCCTTTTCACAGGTGGTACAGGCTGGTGGCCTATCGTTCCTTTACATGGGGGCTTCACTCGAAGCTTGGACACCGCGTTCGAAGAGTGATACCCGCCTGTGCCGTTCGTGCCATAAGAGAAACGTTCACGAGTGACAGCGGTCAGTACAGGGGTTTTTCTCTCGCTGTGCTGCAACCTGACCTGTACAATGTTTAAAGTCTTGTATTTTTGTGTCATCATAATAAGATACAAAATAAAACACCACATATATTTTAACAACGGTTGTTTCGATTTTTTAAATGAATCAAGTGTGTATCCATTCAAGGATGGACGTCAGACATCTGAGCTCGGAATGGGTGAAGGTCAGGTCGCTGTGAAGCAGAGTGGTCACTATCTAAGCTAACATAGTATATTATGAATAATGCATGCACTAAATAACACTTGTTCAACGTCTTTCAGTCGGTTATGTCTCTATAAAAGTCAAACATATATCTATACTATCAATTAACATTGGATTATGCAGGCCTTAGGTCAAGGGTCTTGACCACTATAATACACTGTTTGAAGTGTGGGTCTGTGCTCACAAGAATCTCTGGTATGTGGCATTTGTTATTGATAGGCAACGATATACTGCAGTAGGGGTCTAATGTTAGTTGGGGATCTGCTAGGTGGGCATCATGGCGTGGTCAGTGGTCTGGCACATGAAGAGAATACCTTGCAGGGACACAGGGTCAGAATCGTAGTAAGTTTCCACTGGCGAGGGTGCGTGGGCAAGGACATGTTTGTGGAGATGAACGAGCTATGTGCTTAGTTCAGGCTGGTTCACATGCAGGACCGTGATCTCAGAGGAAGAGTGATGTGTTACATTTATTAGCTGTTGCAAATACCTCTGGAGATTTCCATTCAGAGTGGGAACGAGGGTGTGGGCCATGTGCTCTGCGCGCTGTACTATCGCAGTGAGGCCTGGTCACCAAGATGCAGTGGAAAGGGGGTACAAAAATGGATGCCCCTTGTCCTGCTCAGTGTTCCCATCTACGCAAATGTCATCCAAAGTTAACATCACATATGGGCAAGGGCGAACCCACTACTGGAGGCACTTGGTACGAGTTTCTACTGAGAAGTAAAGGATGAGAGGGGCCTGATGGCCCCTCGCTCCCACACACTTGCCTGCACGCCCCAGGCCCATCCATCCCACGACCCTCTATCAAAGGCGGTTTGCACCCGGGGATGAGCGCTGGCATGGGGGGCTGTCACGGGCGCAAACAGCCAAGGTGCCAAACAGCGTGTACACTTCAAAAGGTATCCCACGGTCAGGGGCCATCGCTCACATGGCCTCCTCAGACCCCGTGTCTCCAGGCAGGCCTCCCCTGGTGCAGGCCTCCCCCCTGCAATCCACATAAGTGTGTCTCCATTCAGCAGTCTTCCTGTGCCTTATCTGCACGCCCCAGGCTCATCCATCCCACCCCCTCTATCAAAGGTGGTTCGCACCCAGGGATGAGCGCTGACATGGGGGGCTGTCACGGGCGCAAACGGCCAAGGTGCCAAACAGCATGTACACTTCAAAAGCTATCCCACGACCAGGGGCCATCGCCCACATGGCCTCCTCAGACCCCGTGTCTCAGGGCAGGCCTCCCCTGAGGCAGGCCGCCCCCCTGCAATCCACATAAGTGTGTCTCCATTCAGCAGTCTTCCTGTGCCTTATCTGTACGCCCAGGCCCATCCATCCCACCCCCTCTATCAAAGGTGGTTCGCACCCGGGGATGAGCGCTGGCATGGGGGGCTGTCACGGGCGCAAACGGCCAAGGTGCCAAACAGCATGTACACTTCAAAAGGTGTCCCACGCCCAGGGGCCATCGCTCACATGTCCTCCTCAGACCCCGTGTCTCCAGGCAGGCGTCCCCTGAGGCAGGCCGCCCCCCCTGCAATCCACATAAGTTTGTCTCCATTCAGTAGTCTTCCTGTGCCTTATCTGCACGCCCCAGGCCCATCCATCCCACCCCCTCTATCAAAGGCGGTCCGCACTCGGGGATGAGCGCTGGCATGGTGGGCTGTCACGGGCGCTAACGACCAAGGTGCCAAACAGCATGTACACTTCAAAAGGTATCCCACGCCCAGGGGCCATTGCTCACATGGCCTCCTCAGACCCCGTGTCTCCAGGCAGGCCTCCCCTGAGGCAGGCTGCCCCCCTGCAAACCACATAATACCACGACATACACACGTCATTCATTCACACACACACCCCTGTTTCTAATACTTTATAAACCACTTGATATGTCTCATGAGAACATCTTTGTGCTTTGCAAGTCAACTCCTGAACCTTCTACCTGAGAAGCACTGAGATCTATTCTAATCTGCTCGTCGTCGTGCTATCTCTGACCGCTTCGAGCAAACTCGTCTGTGTGCTACCTGTGGCCATCTACCTGTTCTCCTGCAACATACTGCTCGGCCTGCTGAATCCAACTGTTTGTTGGTCAAGGTAAGGCCATGTATCTAGTCACATTTCGGTCACTTTTACATTTCTATCTATCTGCGATTACAGTACTCAATAGAGCTATGGTCATTGGTCTCATTGCTATTGACTTGAGTTTCAATTGCTATTCTATCAATAGATCTATTTATTTTCATCTGTGTCAATTGTCATCGAATTGCATCCTTCGGGGGTCCAGTCTATAATGTAAGCATGTTTCCTTTTCGTGCAAGACAGAACATCCAAGGGACGAGTCACATGTTCAGAGTTTAGTCACATAATTAAAAAAATGTCTGTGGCTTATGCAAATACTAAGCCGCACATGATGAACTGGTATAGTTCCGGCGACCAAAACAAACCTTCCCACATCTTGGGTAACAAAGAAGAATAAACGGCGATCAACACGAAAATTGCTCGCAAACGCTATTCCCTCTCTATTCGTCCACATTCCGCCACTGGTGAGTCAAGTGTCCGTTTTTAGCTTTAGGCCTTGTGGAAGTGTGTAGGTAGCCGAATGGATTCATTGATATTTTAGGTGTTGTTTCCAATTTGTAATACTTTCGACATTGATATGCGTGTATAGCTTTGTAATAATGACATTTATCAATATATTATTTTTAGATTTCATAACCCACAAACGAAATCTATATATGGGCAGAGGGAACTGTGCTATATTGCGCATTACTCAAGTATTATGTCTCCTTACATGGCAATTTTAAATATTGGCATTTCATTATCAAACAATAATTTACCTTTACAACTTCTTGACTATCCCTTGAATCTGAAGCAAGAACATTCTACTTCCGTGACGTGCTTGCAGTTATCAACCACTTCTAGCGCATATCAGGTAATCATACTTGGCTATTCCACTACAGACTTGTTTTATGGATGTCAAAATGTATGTATCATGTGATTATTTTACCAATTGTTTGGTTAGTGCTTTCCAATTGATATACACCTTAGTTGTCGTCCCCTGGTGTTTGTTTTCAGTTATAATTAGTGTTATCCATATTATCCATATTATGTTATCCATATTAATGCAAGTACTGTCTTTCAGGGAGATGCTGAAGCGTCCACCACATTGACAACAGCCCTAGATGTTCTTCAGCAGCATGAGGTATGGATACCGACAGCTCAATCGACCGTGATCATCAGGACTGGAACACTTGTCGTTTGATTGTTCTACACCATGTTTCATTCGTGGTTAGCCATTGATATGTACCTGTGCGGCCGACCCCAAGCGTGTGTTGTGTTTTCAATATTGTAATCCTTACTAATGCAAATACTATCTTTCAGGCAGTTGTTGAATCGTCAACATTCAAGCGTGATCGAGCGTGATCATATAACGTCATTCCATTTGCTATTCTGTCTTCCCTATTAACGCAAGTACTGTGTTTCAGGGAGACGATGGAGCTTCCACTACAATCACAAGATCCCATTTAGATGATGCAGATGTAAAGAAATCAGAGAAATAAGTCGATTAAATCTGATCATATTTAAATATTCCTTGATTCTTTTAGACAATGCAACATTTGTGGTTATCTCTTTATATGTACCTGTGCCGTCAACCCCAAGTGTGTGTTATGTTTACAATATTGAAAACCATACTAACGCAAGTACTGTGTTTCAAGGAGTTGCTGATGCCTCCTCTTCAATACAATCATTTGTGGCAGTACATGTAGAGCCAGAGGTATGGATACTGACAGCTCCATCGAACTAGGTCATCAGAGTTCGAATACTTGTCGTTTGATTGTTCCACACAATGTTTAAATCGTGTTTGGCTACTGAGATGTACATGTGTGTTCGTCCTCACGTGTGTTTTATGCTAACAATATTTTGATACACAGTAATGAAAATACTATGTTTCAGGGAGTCGATGGAGCCTCATTCCGTGGTGTCTATGCGGATACAGAAAATATAGTCGTTGCAGCGCAAGAGGAAGGGGAGACATGCGGATACGTATCGGAGCAACAGCGTGCAGGGGTTGAAGGTCGAGTCAAAAAAGTTGCAAAGAAAAGAAACAAAAATAAGGTTAGTTACAAACAGTTCATAACTGTCAGGTACTGTCAGGTTGGAGTGACATAGTCTTTACATACAGTATCATATACTCATTTACATTGGGTCAGGGGAGACACATATTTAGTATAGAAAGGTTTTAGGAAGTTATTATGGATTATATTTTTAAACAGCCAATTTTGCCCTTAACCTTCATTGCAGTCTATGGAAATTGCCCCAAGCCAAGATGGAGGTTCTCAGTCTAAATTCTAATTGGCTGGAGATTGTTTATACGGAGGACAATGAACATTCTAAACTGCCTTTCATCGTCCTTGCCCAGCTGAGAGGTCATGTGCCTTGTAGCTCCTGCTTAACTTGGTCAAGGGTGACAAGTTTCTAGCAGTTGAGTGGAAAATCTGAAAGTATAACAGGAGTCGTGTATGGAGTATGGTGGAGACACAGGCAGGAGTCAGAAACTTTCAATTTTCTGAGAAAAGAAGTTTTCAAGTCTCAATCACAAGATAAGTGACTTTCCAGTTTTGTTGAACTTTGTAAAAAGGTTATATTTATTTAAGGGATTGAAATCGCAAATCTGTATCTAAAAAGATTGAAGCGCATACGTTTGTTTTTATCGCTACGTGTCAATTCAAACTAGCGCGTGAGTTTTTTCCCGTTACTTTGAGCCCGCGCATGTGTCTCTGCGCGTGAGAGTGAAGCGCGAGCATGAACTTTGGACTCGCGTTTACTGTTCGTTTACGCGAGGGTTTTTTCTGCGTGATAAAATAAAGCGTGTGTGCTTTTTCCCGCGATTTGTTTTTTTTTGCGCGTGTGCATATTTATTCGTGAGTTAGACTTTAGCGCGTGTCATTTTTTATCGCGCCTTCGACTTTAGCGCAAGTGTGTTTTACCCGTGAATTGGATTGTCAGCGCGTGTGCGTATTTCCCGCGACTTGGAGAAAAGTGTCAGATACCAGATTTGCCCTCGTAGTGTAGCCGATGAATTCTTCTTCCCAATGTACCCCTCTGGTTTTGACTAGAAAGAACCAGAGCGATCTATTGGAGAAAAGAATGGATGCCGATGGAAATCCTGGAGTCTCCGTGGAACAACTCGGGTTGAAATGCGGGATGTCAAGGAGACTTGGATAAGGGTATCATGCAGCAATTTGGAACCAAACCTGCATAGGTGAGATAACAACACACCACAACCACAAGATTTGTAAAATGTGATACTGAAGATATACCATGCAATGCAAAAAGGAAGGTTTTGTAATAACAACTGCCAGTAACAATAAGACAAAGACCACCCCCCTCCTTCTACCCAGTCTTATCAGAAAAAGGTTAACCACTTACCGGTGTTTGTGTCCCAGGAGAAGGATAGCATTCGCAGGCGGAATCCAAGCAAACCACAAGAAGCAGTCCAAGACTATCCCGACGGCACAAGGACGCCTAATAACACCCTGACCCGACGGCACGAGGGCGCTAGTACACACAGGAAGTCTCTAGTCTGTGTACCACTACTACAGTTCAAAGTTCCAGAAATCCCAAGAACAAAATTCTGAAGAGGATGAGGTCTGACCTGAAGAAAACGAGGTATCCAAGGAGCAGGCAAGAGAGGTCCAATAGCAATCCGAGATCAAGAAACCAGACGAGACAATTCCAGGCAAGGCGACAAGAAAAAGGCAATCCAATAAACAGTCCGCGTCGAGGAGCCAAGGTGATCAATCACTGTGGAGGAAAGAACAGGGTAACAAGGACAGGAACGGGGAGAACAAGAACGAGATATGGGTAAACAGAATTCCAAACGCCACTAATCTGTGATCAGAAGCACCGAACCAGTAGGAGGAGGTGCTAATAAGGAAGCAATTCACGTGACAATCCGGCGCACTACTCGACATGGTCCGAGGGAGGAGTAGAGTGGACGCCAGCGTTGCCATGCCAATTTCCAGGTACCAGGTTTCGCCTTCCTTAAAGGGATACGAGCCCGTGGTTTAGCGAGGAACGAGTGCCCATACATAACAGTATCCTCCCGCAAAGGGGACCTCACCCCCCGAGAGGACCAGAAACGGGCCATAAGGACAGGGGCATGAATGTTTTCAGTTGGTTCCCATGTGCGGTCCTCTGGACCATAGCCCTTCCAATCGACCAAGTACAAACGCCGTCCCCTGCACACTTTGGTATCCAGGATAGCAGCCACCTCGTATTCGTCGAACCCCTGTACTCTGACAGGAGACGGGTGTAAAGGCAGTTTGGTCAATGGGTGACAAGGTTTCACCAAGAATACATGAAACACCGGATGTATCCTCCAGGTAGGAGGTAGGGCTAGACGGAGCACTGCAGGATTTATGACTTGCAGAACCTTATAGGGACCCACAAAGCGTGGTAACAAGGTCCGTCGACCTGACAATCGTAGGTTCTTCGTAGACAACCAGACCTTCATGCCAGGAGTATACAAAGGAGCCGAGGAGCGTCGTGCATCCGCATATTTCTTTGAACGCTTCTGGGCCAGAACCAGTTGATTCTTTACTAAGGCATGAGTGTCTGAGAGTCTCTTAAAACAATTTAAGGCAGCGGGATTGTGCAAGGGTGGCTCAGCATCAAGAGGCAAGGACCGTGGATGTCGACCATACATAGCGTAAAATGGGGACATGTGGGTCGCAGAGTGGAGGGAATTATTGTAGGCAAATTCCGCCAACGGCAATACGGAGACCCAGGTACCTTGACGTTGAAGAGTGAGGCAACGGAGGTACTGCTCCATGGTGGCATTAAGCCTCTCCGTTTGGCCATCTGTTTGAGGGTGATAGGCGCTGGAGTATCTGCCATTGATACCTAAGGTTGTGGTCAAAGACCTCCAAAAGCGAGAAGTAAACTGCGGTCCCCGATCCGTAATGATCATAGTGGGTAGGCCGAACCTTTTAAACACATTTTTCAGGAATAGATCCGCCAGTACCGGAGCAGTAGGGACACCATGGCATGGTACAAACATAGCCATCTTGGTAAAGTAGTCAATCACTACCCAGATAGTGTTGTAACCTTCCACCAAAGGAAGCTCCACGACAAAATCCATGGAAAGCATCTTCCACGGGGCTTCAGGTATAGGCATGGGTTGTAGTAGACCCACAGGTTTACCACGTTGATGTTTGCACTGGGCGCAAACGGCACAAACAGCTATGTATTCCCTCACATCCTTGTTCATAGAAGGCCACCAGCACCACCTTCCCAAGAGGTCCAAGGTCTTACCAACCCCCGGATGGGCCGCTATAGCAGCATCATGACACCATTGCATGGCGGTACGCCGAGTATCAACATCTGGCAGAAATATCTTGCCCTGTTTATAGGGTAGTGAGTGAACCAGCTCCAGACCAAGGCTTGCCAACTCGGAGGGATGGTTATTCACCCAGTCCTTGATTGCCAAGTTTAATGGAGGACGTAACGTGCAACCACACACTACTTGAGTAGGCAGTAACATAGAGCCGTGAAGGTTAGAGGGAGTCGGAGGTCCATGAAGCCGCGAAAGGGCATCTGCTTTAGAATTCAAGGAACCGGAACGGTAGGTGATGGTGAAATTGAACATTGAAAAGAATTCATGCCACCTAGCATGGCGAGCCGTGGTGCATTTCACCGATTGCAGGGCTAAGAGATTCCTGTGATCCGTAAAGACTTGTACCGGTTCGGGAGAACCCAACAGATGGTGCCTCCATACCAAGAATGCGTCTCTGACAGCCAATAACTCACGCTCCGTGATAGTGTAATTTCTTTCATAGGGCGTAAGTTTTCTGGAGTGATAAGCCACTGGATGGAGAGTCTTGGTATCTGGACAATGTTGGGATAAAACAGCGCCCAAGGCTATATCCGAGGCATCGGCTTCAACAACAAATGGTGTGTTCATATCTGGATGCTGAAGAACAGGAGCGGAAGTGAAAGCGGATTTCAGGGCTTCAAATGCGGTTTGTGCCTGTGCATTCCACTTAAACGGATGTTTTGTGCTGGTGAGAGCCGTTAGTGGAGAAGCTAGGGCAGAATAATCTTGAATAAACCGCTGATAAAAATTTGCGAAACCAAGGAAAGACTGCAAGGCTTTCAATGTGTTGGGACGCGGCCAGTCCAAAATAGCAGCGACCTTGGAACGGCTCATTTGCACACCCTGATTAGTAATGCTATAGCCCAGAAACTCCACCTCAGTGACATGAAACATGCACTTCTCCAGTTTGGCGTATAGACGATTTTCCCTCAATCGTTGCAATACGTTGGAAACATGAATGACATGAGAGGCAATCGAAGGAGAATAGATCAAGATGTCATCCAAATATATGACAACGTAATGGTCTAAAATGTCATGGAATACCTCATTGATGAAAAACTGAAAGGTAGCTGGAGCGTTACACAGGCCAAAAGGCATAACACAATACTCGAAGAGACCATACTTGGTTTTGAAAGCAGTTTTCCATTCGTCGCCTTCACGGATCCGTACAAGATTGTATGCACCCCTTAAGTCCAGTTTAGTAAACACCTTGGCCGACCCCAATTGATCCAGTAAAACCGAAATCAGAGGGATCGGATATTGGTTCTTGATTGTGACTGCGTTCAATGCCCGATAGTCGATGCAAGGATGAAGGTCTCCCTCCTTCTTCGGAACGAAAAATAATGGGGAGGCAGCAGGTGAACGTGAAGGGCGTATAAATCCGGAGTCCAAGGAACTCTGAATATAGTCCTTCAAAATCAGGTCTTCCTTTGGGGTCAAGGAGTAAATGCGTCCTGAAGGTACCTTGGCCCCAGGGACGAAGTCAATAGGACAGTCGTAAGGTCTATGGGGTGGAAGTACCTCCGCCCCCTGAGCATCGAAAACATCCTTGTACTTTTGGTAAGCCACAGGAAGCGTAGTATTGATAACTGCCCCCACTGTACCAGCTAGTTCAGAGAGAACGCGGCCTGGATTGACCATGGCAGGGGTTTTTAGACAATGAGTATCACAGTAATCAGAGAGAAAACACACGTCCCCTGAATACCAGTCCACTGATGGATTATGCAGTCTGAACCAGGGCAGACCTAATATAAATCTGAACTGTGGGGCGGCAATAAGATCAAAGGATATACTTTCCTGATGCCCACAATCCGTGGTCATTACCAAGTCAATAGTGCGTTCTGTCACTAGCCCAGACACCAGAGAAGAACCGCCCACAGCATTCACCATTCCCGGACATGGTTTAAGGACAATCGGGAGACCCAATGCCCTCGCATAGGAGGCATCCACGTAATTCCCTGTGGCTCCAGAGTCCAATACCATGCTAACCTGCTTTCTCTCAACACCGGAGGCCATGAGTGACACGTTCAGACAATAAGGGCTACACAAAGAAGGATCTGTAGATGAAATACCCGGCGTCTGGATCCCTTCAGTCACCGGGTTTTGGCGTTTCCCTGTTTCTTGGTAGGTCTTTTGGAGCAATCCCTGAGCAAGTGATCGGAAGTTCCACAATAAAAACATAGACCGTTCTTTTTACGGTGTTCCCTGATGTCAGCTGATAAAGGACTTCTCAGAGCCCCTATTTGCATAGGTTCAGAGGATCCCGAAGCAGGAACAGGAACAGCAAGAGAAACCGGGGGAGCTGTTCTTTTCTCTCCTTTCCTTGCTGCCTGTCTGGAATCGATCTGAAGAACCAAATCCAAAAGTTTGGGGAATGTCTTGGGTATCATTGGCACAGTAGCTAGTGTGTCCTTCAAGGAATCAGACAAGCCCTTATAGAAGAGGGAGGCCTTCTTTTCTTCAGGCCAACCGGTCTCTGCCACCAACTGGTTAAATTTGGCCACGTAGGCTAGCAGAGAGAGACCTCCTTGTTGCAGATTGAGCAGTTCTAAGTCAGTAGCTTGTGTCGCATAACGTGTGTCAAAGACGCGACTCATGGCATCTATTAATGCGTCACAATTATAAAGAAGATGACTCCCTTCTTCCAACAGTGGATTCGCCCAGGCGGCAGCAGTGCCCCCTAAATGGGACAAAAGAAACGCTGCCTTGGTAGTTGCATCAGGAAAAGAGGCAGGACGACAAAGAAAGTGCAGTCTACACTGATTCAGGAAGGTCCTGAATGTTTTGGGGTCTCCATGGAACCGTTCAGAAGGAGCCAAGGGGAACTGTGCCGTCATATATACAGGACCCGTGCCCTGTTGAGATGGGAGAGGAGCTGCGTCAGGAATACCAGCCAAAGGAGCCGCCTCGGCCCCCCGAGGCGACAACCCTGCTTGCAAATCATCTATGCGCCGCTGCGTAGCAGTATGGGCAGCGGTCATATCATTGCGGAGATCGGCCACCAATTGCAAGATGGTGGCCAATGTTTCATTCGCATCCATTATGGCTTCTGATTCTGTCAGATACCAGATTTGCCCTCGTAGTGTAGCCGATGAATTCTTCTTCCCAATGTACCCCTCTGGTTTTGACTAGAAAGAACCAGAGCGATCTATTGGAGAAAAGAATGGATGCCGATGGAAATCCTGGAGTCTCCGTGGAACAACTCGGGTTGAAATGCGAGATGTCAAGGAGACTTGGATAAGGGTATCATGCAGCAATTCGGAACCAAACCTGCATAGGTGAGATAACAACACACCACAACCACAAGATTTGTAAAATGTCATACCGAAGATATACCATGCAATGCAAAAAGGAAGGTTTTGTAATAACAACTGCCAGTAACAATAAGACAAAGACCACCCCCCTCCTTCTACCCAGTTTTATCAGAAAAAGGTTAACCGATTACCGGTGTTTGTGTCCCAGGAGAAGGATAGCATTCGCAGGCGGAATCCAAGCAATCCACAAGAAGCAGTCCAAGACTATCCCGACGGCACGAGGACGCCTAATAACACCCTGACCCGACGGCACGAGGGCGCTAGTACACACAGGAAGTCTCTAGTCCGTGTACCACTACTACAGTTCAAAGTTCCAGAAATCCCAAGAACAAAATTCTGAAGAGGATGAGGTCTGACCTGAAGAAAACGAGGGATCCAAGGAGCAGGCAAGAGAGGTCCAATAGCAATCCGAGATCAAGAAACCAGACGAGGCAATTCCAGGCAAGGCGACAAGAAAAAGGCAATCCAATAAACAGTCCGCGTCGAGGAGCCAAGGTGATCAATCACTGTGGAGGAAAGAACAGGGTAACAAGGACAGGAACGGGGAGAACAAGAACGAGATATGGGTAAACAGAATTCCAAACGCCACTAATCTGTGATCAGAAGCACCGAACCAGTAGGAGGAGGTGCTAATAAGGAAGCAATTCACGTGACAATCCGGCGCACTACTCGACGTGGTCCGAGGGAGGAGTAGAGTGGACGCCAGCGTTGCCATGCCAATTTCCAGGTACCAGGTTTCGCCTTCCTTAAAGGGATACGAGCCCGTGGTTTAGCGAGGAATGAGTGCCCATACATAACAAAAAGCGCGTGTAATTTTATATCGCGTCTTGGACTTTAGCGCAAGTGCGTTTTACCCGCGAATTGGATTGTCAGCGCGTGTGCGTATTTCCCGCGACTTGGAGAAAAGCACGTGTGTTTTTTCCCACGATTTGGATTGTCAGCGCGTGTGCGAATTTCCCGCGACTTGGAGAAAAGCGCGTGTGATTTTTTCCCGCGGTTTTGGATTTTAGCGCGTGTGCTGGCTTTCCACGTGAAGATTCCATCGCAAGTTAAATTCGTTCCTGAGTAAAAGACACTTTACAAAGAAAATATTAAAAACAAATACAGAACTTAAAAGAACTTCCTTAAACTTATTTGAAGACCTTGTTCAAGAATCTTAGGGTTGAGCAGACTAACTACAAAGTTAAATTACATTCATGGACCTACTGAGAAGGCTGAATGATCTATAAGATTCTGGTCCACAAGTAAGGAAGTCTTGTCTGCTTATCACTTCTCTGGGCATTCTGAAGAGAAGTACCAGGTATGGTTTTTAAACTATTTTGGTAAAGGATATAGAGTTTAAGGTTAGTATAGTAACCCGTGAGTAATGAGGTGTATTGCATGTTTATGTTTTAACTACAGATGAAGAACCAGCGAGTTGATAGCTTCCAGCCTGGTGTTTGTTTCTTTGTCCCTTCCCCCTTTCCCCTGAAAGTGAGGTAAACTGAGCATTTATATATATATGTCTGCTCGGAGTGCCACATTTTGGGTGGATTGTCGGGGGTTCAGCAGCTTCCGCAGACACCAGGTTCTCAGCATGACAATAACTTTAGAAATTTTTTTGTGCTGGGGACTATTTTATGTTTTTTTCCAGTCAATTGTACTATACTTTATCTTGTGTTTAAACTGAACATCCCTTTTCCAATCTGTCCTCTAGTTACCCTTGGGTCTGCGAACTATACATACAGAGACAGTGAAACGAATGAGAGATGTTGCTTGCCAGACCATTTACACTATGGAGGCTATGGAGGAACTATTAATTCAGACGCGGTGTGTTGAGACTCGGGATGCCCATGTCCAATGTACAGAAAATGAAATGAATGTGTCCGGAGAATCCGGCAAAGTTGTATTGGACCATTGCTACAGTACGACCGCGCCACCGCAACAACATGATACTGGATGTATTGAAGATAGCTCTGAAGTAGTCGCAGATCAATTCACACAATCTACACTCGCCAAAAAATTGCCACCAAAAAAGCTTTCCACATTGTTGTGTTCTCCCATCAATGTTGAAATAGCAGATGTTGAAATGACAGAGAATGAACCAGCAGCAGCATTCACCGACACATCAGAACTTGATAGCAGCGATATTTCTTTCAAATGTGGTGATATGTCCTCAATGTCACAGGCCGAAACAACTTTGACGCAGGATGACAGTCTAATGAAAGAGGGCAAATACATAGTATTCGACAGTTGTTTGATGGATATTATAAGTATGCTGAAATGTGGGCATTTCGTCAGAGGGAAAGTATGTGGGAAGCCATTGATTCATTTGACTTGTCAAAAACAAGGCAGTAACGTCACAATACATGCCGCCTGTACATTACATCATACGTTTTCATGGTCTGCACAACCGACGCTGGGGAAATTGCCAGCAGGCAATCTACTGTGTGCAGCTGCTTTACTTTTTAGTGGCTCCAGTTTTAGAAAGTTAGCGTCTTTCTTTCAGTTTGTGGGACTCCATTTCATTTTAAAAACGCAGTACTACAAATACGAACGTGATTATCTGTTTCCGGCCATTAGTGATGCTTGGAAAATTGAACAATTGGCTCTAGCAAGTACATTCGAAGGCAAACGATTCAGGCTAGCCGGTGATGGACAGTGCCACAGCCCTGGATTTTCTGCCAAGTACTGCACCTACCACTTTCAGGACATGGATAGTAAGAAAATTGTGAGTTCGGTGGTCATGCAGGTAACACAATGTACATCCTCAGTGGCCATGGAGAAACTAGGATTTATAAAATCAGTGGAATATCTGCAATCGAGGGGAATGTACATCGACCTCATTGCCACGGACAAACAAGTTTCAATTGCCAAGACAATGAGAGAGCATTTCCCACATATTAAACATCAATTTGACGTATGGCATCTCGCTAAATCAATCAATAAGAAAATCTCGGCTGCAGGGAAAAAAAAGGTTTGGAAAGTATTTCAGAGTGGTCCCAGTCTATCAGCAACCATCTTTGGTGGAGCTCTAAAACTTGTGAAGGGTCAGTGGAAATACTACTTGAAAAATGGCGGTCACTGATGCACCACTGTACCAACGTGCACCGCTTGTCAGAAAACCTACATTTCCACCAATGTGAACATGGCCCTTTGTCCTCAGTGGAGGCACGGAAGAAGAAGTGGTTGAATTCATCTTCACCGACACACAAAGCCATTGAGAAGATTGTTTTCGATAAAACTCTATCTAGAGATTTGAGGGGACTGACAGAATTCTGTCACACAGGAGGTTTGGAGGTGTTCCACAATATGTGCCTAAAGTTCAGGCCAAAGCGTTTGCATTTCAGCATACAGGGCATGAGACATAGGACTCTACTAGCGGTCTTGGCCCATTTATTTTAAAATTTGTTTATTGGCATTTTCAATAACATCGGTTACATATTTCCATGTTGTGCCTTATTCTTGTACAAGTAAAATACATTTTAATTTTAACTTTAACAAACAGTAACAACTGTCTCCTTACAGTGTTCACGTGATTCAGCTTATCTCGTCCCTGGGGGCTAGGGGTGTTCGGGAGGGGGCATTCAGGTTGTTTGCAGGGTGTGGGGGGATGCTTCCCAGAGGCCCGTAGCGTCTCTCATTGGCTCTCATCGGGTCTCCCTGTATGTCTTGTAGGTATGTTCGTTCCAAGCCGTTGGCTCAGGGGGGCTTGTCGTCGGAGGGGAGAAACATATGTCTAGTGAGTTCTTTCCATGCTTCCAAGGCTCTGCTGGACTCATCGGTTAATCTGGCCACGCTTTCTTCCCAGGCCTTGGTCTCAGCCAGGAGCCATAGTTCCATTTCTCCATGCCATGCTTTATATTGTGGTCCGGCCGTTTTTTTCCAGGACTTGGCTATGGTTCGTTTGGTTAATATGCACCTTATGTCCATAAGTCTGACTATGTGCTTTATCTTGGCTAATCTGGGGTAGGTTCCTAGCAAGCACTCCTCCGGTGTCCATTTGTATTTGGTCACACCTGCTTTCTCACATGTTTGTTTCACCTTTTCCCAAAGTGTCTTCGTTTTGGGGCATTCCCACATCATGTGGATTAGGTCTGCCTCCTCCTTGTTGCACCAGGTGCAGTTTGACTGCATTTGCTTGCTAAATTTGGCTATCCATTTCGGGGATAGGTAGGTTTGGTGCAGCACATTCATCTGTATTTGCCTGAACCAGTGGTTTCTCGACACCTCCTTGGGGAATGTGAGCGCCCGGTTCCACTCCCCCTCTGTCATTTCCCTGCCTATGTCTATTTCCCATTTCCTTTTCATGTCCATGCTTCGGGGGTTACGTGTATCGCTCAGTTGCCTATATATTTGGGATATTGGTCTGCAGCCCTCCCCCATGTTGTATATCAGCGTTAATAGTGGGTCAGTGTCCGGTTCTTCAGGCCATGTTTCCCACTTGCTTCGTGCCATGGCGCGGATCTTCTGGTACCAGAGAAACTGTCCCGGGTGTATGCCTTCTCTGTCCCGCAGCGTGACAAATTCCTTGAAGGTGCCTTCCTCGTATAAATCTCCCCAAGTGTAGACCCCTTCCCTTTCCCATGATCTGATTTGTTTCAAGTCTGTGGCTGCTGTGTATAGGTCTGCAATCAGTGGGATCTCTGGTGAGTAGGCCCTCTGCACATGGGCGAGTGTCCTCGCTCTGCGCCAGACTTCCCTCCCCCGGGTGACTATGTGCGGTGTTTCTCCCAGAAACTTCGATGGTGCCCATACCAGTTCTTTCAGGTGATGAGGGAGGCTCATAGTCTGTAGTAAGGGGTTTTCATCAGTAGGTTCGTCTGAGAGCCATTTAGTTATAAAGCTGAGTTGTGCTGCTAGGTAGTATTTTTCTAAGTTAGGGAGCTGAATGCCACCCCTGGCGTATGGCAGGGTTAGTGTTGACAGTGCTATTTTGTGCCTATTTTCTCCCCATATGAACTCCTTTATCAGCGACTCCAGTAGTCGGAAGAAGGGTTTTTTGATATAATAGTGTACATTTTGGAACCCATACAGGAATTGCGGTAAAACAATCATCTTAACTATGGAGGCCCTTCCCATCATCGACAGGGGAAGTCGCGACCAGAAGTTCATGGACTTGCGTAGGGTCAGAAGTGCTGCCTTTGTGTTGTGTTCATGCATCAGTGTGGGGGTGTGCATTATCTGGATTCCTAGGTATCTGAATTTGGTGGTTTGCCATTTTATCCCTACCTTCGGAAGTGCCTCTGTCTCAACGTGTTGTAGGGCCGCCAGGGGGAACATGCAGGACTTCGACTTATTGAATTGGATCCCAGATACTCTGGAGTAGTTGTCCAGGACTTCCAGCATGACGGTTACGTTGAGGTGTGGGTCTCTAACATATATAAGGACATCATCCGCGTAAAGCGAAATGATGTGGTCTACCCCTCCTAGTCTTATGCCAGCGTCAAAAAACTGCTTCCTAAAATAGATCGCTATGGGTTCCAGCCCCAATATGTACAGCATTGGGGATAGTGGACAGCCCTGCCTGGTCCCTCTTTGTATGTCCCAGGCTTCTGATATGTGTTTCCCGGACTACACTCTAGCTCTTGGTCCGGTGTACAATATCTGAACCCATCTGATGAACCCGGGTCTGAAGCCGAATTCTCTAAGTACTGCCACCAGCCACTCCCAATAGATGGAGTCGAACACCTTTATGGCATCTAGGGACATTAGTGCATATAAGCTCCTGTCTTCATTAGTTTGGGCCATAATGTGTTGTAGTCTGCGCAGGTTTATTGATGTGTTTCGGCCCGGTATAAAGCCGCACTGGTCGCTGTGTATTATGTCCCCTATTATTCTGGACAGTCGCTTAGCTAGTATTGTTGTTAAAATTTTCGCATCATAATTTAGCATTGCTAGCGGGCGGTAGGAATCGCACAGATCTGCCGGTTTGCCTGGTTTAAGCACCGGGACCACCAGTGTTTCCCTCATACTTTCGGGCAGCACTCCCCTCTCATATGCCTCTTGGTACACCTCATGTAATAGGGGTGTGAGGGAGGGTTCATATGCTTTATAGAACTCCGAGGGCAGGCCGTCAGTGCCAGGTGCCTTGCACGTTGCCAGGGACCGGATAGCTTCTGTTATGTCGTCAAGTGTGATTTCAGCATCTAACATCAGAGCTTGTTCGGGTGGTATCTTATGGAGTCCTATCTCATCAAGGGTGTCTGTAATCTGTTCTGGAGGGGCCTGTTCCTCATGTGAGTAGAGTTGTGTGTAGAAGCGTTTAAAGGTGTTGTTTATGTTCTGCTGCGTGTGGTATGTGTTCCCTTCCTCATCCTGCAGCGTGGTAGTGGGGTGTCTAGGGTGTTCCCTTCTGCATAGCCAGGCCAACAGCCTGCCCGGTCTGTCCGCCTCTGTGTGTACCCTGTTCGTTTTGGCCACGTGGTCGAGCTTTTCCAGTCTATTCCACGTTGAATAATTTTCTCCCCTGAGTTTCCGGAGTTCCGTTTCCCTGTTCTGGTCACCTATGGGGGCTGCCTCTAACCTTTCTATCTTCTTTTCCAGCTGGTCTAATTCTTTCCTGAGCTGTCTCCTGATTCCCCCGGCCTTTGCAATGATTTCCCCCCTCATCACCGTTTTCAGGGCGTCCCATACCATGCTGCTGTGTTCCACACTTCCCGCATTGTTTTCAATGTAGCTATCTATGGAGTCTTGTAGCTCCTCCCTAAAGTCTGGGTCTTTGAGTGCTTCCGCTGGCATTTTCCACATGGGGATCGGAGGTCTGGGGCCATTGTGGTTCCATGTCACCATGAGTGGGGAGTGGTCAGATATGGTTCTTCCTAAATACTGCGCTCCTTCCACCTGGGGCAGGTGTTCTCTGCCTATGAGGATGTGGTCCAGTCTTGTGTATAGTTTGTGCGGGGATGAGTAGTATGAGTATCCTCTCTGTGTTGGGTGTGTTTCACGCCACACGTCTGCCAGGTCCAGCCTATCTATCATTGCAGTCAGGGCCATTGTCGCTGCTGATGGACCCTTCGGGTGGGGGATGGATCAGTCTATTGCCGGATCGCATACACAGTTGAGGTCACCCCCCCAGATGAGCAGACTATCTCTGTTTTGCACAATTTTGGGGTATAGTGAGTCCAGGTGGGCCGGTATATTGCTGTTGGGAAAATAGGAGTTCATTATGCATATTTCTGTCTGCTCTATGTGCCCCCATAGTATCACAAATCTACCCTCCGGATCAACCTCTGATTTTCTCAGGCGGAAAGGGAGCTGTGGGTGTATCCAGGTATACACTCCCCTGGCATATTTGGAGTATGCAGTGCCAAAACCCTGCCCCTCCCAGTGTGTTTGGAGTTTGGCCAGTGAGTCAGTCGTGCAGTGGGTCTCCTGTAGTAACGCTATCATCACCCCTTTTCTATTCAGGTAGGTCTTAATTCTGTTTCTGCGAATGTATGTCCCCAAACCTCGCACATTCCATGTCAGTATTTTAACTGCTGTTGTGGTCATGGTGGTTCAAAGTGGGCATAGTGTCCGTTCTGCTCCTCTCTTTTTGGTCTCTGTGTGCATGGTAGTAGCGTTAGTGGCCCCTTCCCTGTGTGGGGCAAGATGCAAGTTTCCTCCTCCCTCAGTTCAGTCCCTCTCCCCCTTCTTTTCATTCTTGGAGACTTACCAACAGTAGTAACTTCCATTCTTTTGAATGGGAACAGCAAACCGTGTAACTTTGAACTGCCCCCAGCAGTTGCTTCCAACTTGCAACGCTCGGGGGGTCCCGAGCCTTCCAGGCCACTCCTGGCCTTCCGGATCAGGATGCGTGTAGGTAGATTGCCTACATAGTTTCCGTGCGGGTGGGTCGTTTTTCCGTGCTCGTGTAGTCCTCCGAGTTCCCGTCCGATTCGGCAATCAACTTAGTGGTGTTCCGCTGGGATCTCATTGTCTGCTGTGGTGGCCTTGCATGGGGGGGGCTCACCTTTCTTATTATAACGGTGGGCGGGTTGTCATCCCATATCCGATTTTAGTGGATCATCTTTGCCTTCGGCCAGGTTGTTATGTTCCAGCCATAGATTTGCTGCAGCTGGAGTCTCTAGGAAAGTTGCTCTTCCGTTGTAGAGGACCTTGAGGCGTGACGGATAGAGCAACATTAGGTTGTGTTTCCGTAATTGCGCTTTTATTGGGATGAAGGAGTTCCTTGCTCGTTGCACAGTGGGTGTGTAGTCCGGATATATGACTATCGTTGAGTCCTTCCGTTTGAGTTCTCCTCCTTCTCTTGAATATCGTAATATGGTTTCACGGTCGCGGAAATTCAGAATTTTAGCTATAATTGGTCGTGGGTGTGAGCCTGGCGGTGGGCGTTTTTGAAGGGATCTGTGGGCTCTTTCCACTGAGAACCCTTGGGAGAGCTTCCCTGGGCCTATCTCCTGCAGCAGCAGCGTCTCGACGAAGTCGGTCGGGTCCGGGCCCTCCATGTCCTCGGGAACCCCTAGTATGCGAATATTATTTCGGCGGGCTCGGCCCTCGGCATCTTCGGAGCACGTCTCCAGCCTTGCCACCTTCTGCTCAAGCTCCTGGACTTTCGTTTTCAATTCTTGGGTGTCCTCCACAGTGTCTTGTAATGTGTTTTCCGCCGCCGTGACCCTCTCAGTGAGGTTACGGGCATCCTGACGCATGAGCTGTATGTCCGATTTCACCTCCTCTATCTTCCCCTCCACCGATGTGCGGAGGGCAGATATTGCCTGTAGGACCTGCGCATGTTTGAGGTCTTCTTCCTTCTGGGAGGGTTCCCCCGAGGTTTCTTGGTCCTGTTGTGGTTGTCTCTGGGGTTTGGCCGTCGTGAATGAGTCCATTGTGACCAGTTTCAGTTTGCTCTTGGGGGGTGACATCTCCCTCCCAGGGTCCCTCCTGTGTCCCGTTCCAGCTCTTGACCCGCAGGTTGTGTGGTTCTGACTTACTGCCTTCGGGTAGTGCTGTGGTTCCGGTGCTACTTGATGGGACCCTTGGGCGGGGCTCCGTGTCCAGCCAGTGTCTAGCAGCCCCAATGGTTATATGGGCCTCCTCGCCTCACTGTCCTGCTCGTCAATTTGTGGCTCAGGCTGGTCCTCCTGCTTGCTTGGCCTGGTCCTGGCTTCGTTGGGGCTTGTTCCGATGGGGAGTACCCCTGTGGCAGTTTCGTCAGGCAGTGGTGGTTGCCCCGTATCAGTCTTGCTGCTGCCTTCGTCCCGGGGGGGTGCCTGCCTGCGAGCCTGCCAGTTGGGCCCAGTGTGTGGTTGAGGGTGCCCCCGGCCTCCGATATCCAGCGGACCTCAGCCGCTTTCAGTGTAGTCTCCCTGGGGGTACGTTGATCGCTCTTGTGCCCCCCAGCGGCCTGGTTGATGCGGTTGCCGTGCTGCCAGGCGAGCTGTGGCTATTGGTGTGGGTCCCCCGCGTTGTCCAGCCTTCCGGGGGCCCAGATTAGGCTGGCCTCTCGCTCCCGGGTGTTGGGAGGTCATGCAGGGCGAGGTCGGGTGCCCCCGCAAGGGGTGTCTTGAGGGGTCTTTGCCCCGTGTGCTGCGTCGTGTTGGGACCCGTCACCTCCCGCTGTGTGCCCCGTGGCTCCCCTCAGTTGTGGTCCTTCCCGGCCTCACCTGCGTTCAAGCGGGTCAGCGTCGCAGGCACGGCACCGTGTCCCTGCTTCACCGTTCCGCCGGGCGAGTCTTCGACAGGCCGCTCCCACGCACCGGTTCTCCCTCAATGCGCCGCGGCCGCAGCAGTCCCCAGCCCCGGTTCCCCTCTCTCGGTCTTCTTCTCACATGTGCCAGGATGTGGTCGACGGAGCAGTCGGGATGCTCGTCAGTTGCAGCGTCTTCAGCTGCTGCGGTCTGCGGTGCGGCCCGGTGTCCTGATGGAGGCCAGAGTCGAAAGGGCCGACTCACCGCCGCTGTGCAGGGACGCGTCCGGGTGGCTGCGTGCCAGCACCCCGCTCTGCTGCCACGGAGGATTCACTCCCAGCCTCCGGTGCTTGTCCCTGGGTTTGGAGCCTGGGCGAAGCCGGGGATTGCGTAGCCCGGCTTCCCCGTCGGTGCGCAAGAGTACGTTCGCGGGGCTGGGGGCCTCCCCGCGCCGCAGGGCTCGAGTGGTCTGTGTCCGCTCCCGCCTTTCGGGAGCTGCGGCTTGTCCCGCGTCCGTTGCACCGGGTTCGCCGGCTTTCACGGTGTTCCGCTCGCTCAGCAACCGGAGCCCAGGGGGGCTGGGGATCAGATGGTCCGATCAGTCGGTCGCTGCTGTGGGCTCCACAGGGTCTCGAGTCGGCTGCTGCGTCAGTCACAGCTCGCAGCGGGCGGCGCCATCTTGCTGGCCCCAGGGGCTCGACTTTGGACTCTGCGTTTTCTGTGTCCTCCTTTCCGATTCGGCTCAGGAGTCGGGTCGAATGATGGGGGTTAGTTCCCCTGCAGGATTATGCAGGCAGATCGTATATTGCAGAGCTAATCAAGCATTATTAGTTCTTTTTGGCAGGATCTCGGACGGAGCTCCACGGAAGCTTGTCTTTACGGCATGCGTGCAAGCCACGCCCCTCGCGGTCTTGGCCCATAACGAGAATCTCGGCCGTGAACAATCTAGGACTAAGGGTCCTAGATTGTTAGGTAGGCATCCTTACCCTTAGGTACACTAAGGCCTTTTCAAAAAGAAGTAAGCAATGGGTGATCAAACCAGTCTACGAGGAAATGGAGTTCGACTTTGTCAAAAGCCTTATTGTTGCTGTATTAGAGAAGCACAGATATGGAATTTTGAACGTTTCTGTGCTGAGCACTGTTCCATTGCCATCCAACATTGCCACGGTGCCATGTCCACCCAAAGGAGAGCTGGTTGTGAAGTACAAATCCTGCTTTAAATAATTGTAATACGATTGTCTTTTTGTAAATACATGTTATTGTACAGTGTGCATACAAAGTACGCTAACCCTAACCCCTACCTTCACCATCCTGGGTGCCGAACAACCTGGGTCTCATCTTTGAATTCCCTCTCTATTCACTACATATTGTTGACCTTGTCTATATGTGTATGTATATATTTTTGTTGATGTAACTAATTTTCGCAATCTCTTGTAAATGCTGTGCACTGTTAACCGAGGGGAGGCTTGCCTATTGCAAATAATAAAACAAACAAACAATAAATATCACTTTCAACTCAACTCCTCGGGTACTTTATACTTTCCCTGACCTTCCCCAAAAAATTAAAAGTCTCAATAGTTATGGTTCTTTGGGGCTTCAAAGCTTGCAGACGAGGACAAAATTCGGGGCCAAGCGAGCCGTTGCAGTTGGGAGAGAAGCCAGTTCGCATTTGCACATTGAGGCGCACTACATAGATGGATTCAAAACTTCAAGTTCTCACAGATGGCTTTACTACGGGATGTTGCAAAGAAAGAATGTATGCTTATTTCTAGTGAAGGTCAGCGGCTTTGATTTTCAGCTCGCGCCCTGAAGAGGCCCACAACTCGCACTGGCAGTATAAGGTTCTATTGTTTTTTGACCCTGAGAGACAGGGACCATGCCGAAAGAAATTCATTTGAAGGTGGGGGGGGGTGCAATAATGTAAGAGACGATAAGGCAGAAAATTCTGAAACTAGACCGAGTTTCATGTTAGTTCAGTATACGAAAAATTGTTGTCAAGAGCACAGTGGGATTTACGGACTGCATTACGCAGAGACACAATGGAAATTGCAAATATAATGTAAGTAACTCTTTAGACGCTTTTATACCGGAATGAAGAATTAATGAATGGATGCATGAATAAATGAATGAATGAAGAGCTTGGAAAACGTTTGTGGGATCGTCCTTGTAGCGGGCACATGGCCATGCAGGTCCACATTCCACACGCATGTAGACAAAAAGTCGTTTCTCATTGTGTACTAACCTCGATTTATTTTGTTACTTTTCGCATTGATTTTAGAGCCCAACATACTCCATTGCACTATCCTTGAAAGCAAATAGTTTCAGCTCGGCCGTAATAAATAAAATGAATAATATTAATAAAGATTGGCTGGCGAGACTAATTATAAATTTTGTTTTCAAAACAGGTATATCCTTCCCATTTGCTACTGCCACCAGTTTCAGACACCGGCAGATGTTTTTTTTTAACCGCCAGCTGCAGCTTTATGTAAACAACTGCACAATCCTGATGATTTTATGGGACGATCGCCAAGGGCCCATGTGCCCTTACGTGGTACTAGCGGCTAGAAGCAACATATCAACCTTTACGCTGGCCTAGTGCCTACTTGATGGAACAGCTTTGCGGTTCAACGTGCGACAAAAGTGCTTCTTTTAACGAAAACCAACACCCTGTGCACCATAAAGGAACAGTGTGTGACTCACGATAAACTTTTACGGATTTGCGGATAGAGATAAAAGAAAATAAATGGCTTTCGGAGTTGATATGGCAATTGCTGAATATTCTATAAACATTTAATGTCAAATAAATGTACTTTACCAAATGTACCGTGTTGCTGTTTGATTTTAAAGTACAGTTTCATATTCGGAATTGTGGCGCGCTCTGTTGTGAGTTGATCTGTGTTGGTTTCCGGGTTCTGTGTGAAGTCGTGTAGAAGATGACTGGGTGCGTTTGCCTACGCAGCACAGAAACGTCACGGGGAGAGGCGGGGAATATGAATGTTTTGATAATGTCAGGCTCAGGGGCGGGGGATATGATTTAGTGCCGCAAAAGCAGGTCATCCAGGGCAATGGGGGAAATGATAGGATTATCACAAAATGGTAGCTCACTGATGCCTGTTTTCGCGTGCGTTTAATGGACGAAAACTCGGGTAAGGTCCATAGAAAATTTTTCTAAAATCGCGCGATTTAGGCTTAAAAACACATGGCCGTCCCGTAGGGGCAATAACATTTTTTGACCGAACCATTCCTTTAAGAGATTTCGAGAAAGGGTTTTCTGGATGAAGTATTCTGTTGAGGGTAGTATCAAATATCCATTGTAATAGACAATGGAGTACAATTTAAGTCAAGAGAAAGGCAAACATGGAATGATATAACTTACAAAGGCTGTGCCATATATCACCCCAAAAATAAAAGGTACAGTGGAACGCTAAAATAGAGTTTGCAAGGGGTGTATAGAGCAAGCATTGGTATTTGATTTGAATTGCAAGGACTCTGTGAAGGAGACCATCACAGCGCAGAGATTCTGACCACACATTCTGACCACACACCACCAAAGGGATAAGCCATTTGAGTCGCTGTGAGACAGAAAACCTAATACCAAAATGTGCCCTTTATAGCTAAAACCTAAGGAAATAGATGTAGATCATGAAGTGGCCAGGACGAAAATACTAGGAATGCAATTAGACAGCAAGGAACTGTATGACAAAACAGAAAGTTGTTGAAGCAATAGAGCCTGAAGTAGGTGGGTTTTTTGGGGTGACATTACCGAAAGTCCACACGGAGCGCTTATACACTAAGTCTAACCACTTGAGAGTATTGAAGGTTTTCCACAATGCCGTCTAGACGACATATGGCAAATTATGGAATGTTAACAAGTTATGGCCATGCAGTGTTTGGTCTGGCTTGGGAAAGGAGGCAGTCTCTTCAAGGAAAATGGAGTTGTCAAGATTTTGCCCCTCTGACATGCTTAATCAGTTTTCAGCCGTGAATCTGCATATCCAAACTAGCCAAATTAACAAACATTTAGAGCAATATGTTTAACCCAGGTAAACCTTGCCTGTCTCTGGGGCAGTGTTGACAGCTAAGGCTTTCAGTGGGCTCTGGAGCAGTGTGCCTAACTTTGGGATTAGAAAAGGGAAGATGTGTAGCATTGCTTCCGATGCTGTTGTATTGATCAGGCAATTCTAGAACCAGGGTTCCTCCGGTGTCAGTGGAAGCAAGTTCAGAAAAGGCTGATACCATGAGTCCTGTGTAGTAAGTCAAATACACACATTTCAACTGCTCCGGTTTGAAACCATCATGCCATTGACCCTCTGAACAGGAGGGAGAGTGTTGAGTTCATGTATGTAGAAGACAAGAAAACATGCTCTTTTTACAACAGTCTATCTTTTTTGGCAAGTCAGAGTACACTACAGTAGTATAAGAGTATACCTATCATCAGCTTGACAGGTGTAAACCATGCCTTACCGGATGTCCCATCCGTCTGGGAGGTCCGTGCTAGCAGAAGTCCCTCCCTACGGGATGTCCCGGTGCTGTAGTGACGTCATGCGATGTGTTCCGAAAGTGCAGCCCTAGGAAAGGGTGTTTCCCGGAAGTGATTTTGTGGGGTGAGCAATGATTTTGGGGGCTAGGTTTGGCCCAGCAGTGGGTGTGACATCACGGAAGGGTATCTGAAGTTTCCCCTAACACGTAACCTAGTAGTGACATCATGGAGGTTTCCAGGAAGTTCTGTGGGGGTTGGAAGGCCTAGGCTGGGGGCAAAGGTGTTGTAACCGGAGGGTGCCCCTGTAGGGTGTGTGTGAAGGGTGTGACTGGCCCCTGTAGTAATTGGTGTGGAGAGACGACAGGAAGGTCCAAGAGGGTTGTTGGACCCTCCCAAGTCGGTGCAAGACCCAGGAAGTGAAGGTAAGGCTCAGGGCTCTGAGAGATGCTGTAGGTATGAAGTTGTGATGTCAGCGGACAGGCCGGGGGT